>NC_086195.1:38165704-38845608 GCF_035770615.1 Melospiza melodia melodia | reverse complement strand
AAGTTGGGCTGATTTGATAGTACCAAGTGGCTCCTGCAATCTGCCATCAAAAAGTTGGCCGGCGAATTTTGTTTTCCAGGGAAAAGCGCTGTGGTTTGTGTTTGGGGGCCTGTGGCTGGGAGTGGCCGGCTGGCTCCTTAGAATCCACGATACGCAGGATGGTTCCCAGACCCAAGGTGGCACCAGTGCCAAGTTGGGCTGGTTTGATAGTACCAAGTGGCTCTGGCAATCTGCCATCAAAAAGTTGGCAGACGAGTTTTGTTTTCCAGGGAAAAGCGCCGTTGTTTTTTTTTGGGGGCCTGTGGCTGGGAGTGGACGGATGGCTAATTAGAATCCACGATAGGCAGGATGGTGACCAGACCCATGGTGGCACCAGTGCCAAGTTGGTCTGATTTGATAAAACCAAGTGGCTCCTGCAATCTCCCATCAAAAAGTTGGCAGGAGAGTTTTGTTTCCCAGGGAAAAGCGCCGTTGTTTGTGTTTGGGGGCCTGTGGCTGGGAGTGGCCGGCTGGCTCCTTAGAATCCACGATACGCAGCATGGTATCCAGACCCAAGGTGGCACCAGTGCCAAGTTTTGCTGGTTTGATAGTACCAAGTGGTTCCTGCAATCTGCCATCCAGAAGCAGGGCAGCTTACTTTTGTATGCCAGGGAAACGGGCCGAGGTTTTTGTCTGGGGGCCTATGGCTGGGAGTGACCGGCTGGCTCCTGAAAAGCTACGATAGGCAGGATGGTGACCAGACCCATGGTGGCACCAGTCCCAAGTTGGGCTGATTTGATAGTACCAAGTGGCTCCTGCAATCTGCCGTCAAAATTTGGCAGGCGGGTTTTGTTTTCCAGGGAAAAGCGCCGTTGTTTGTGTTTGGGGGCCTGTGGCTGGGAGTGGCCGGCTGGCTCCTTAGAATCCACGATACGCAGGATGGTTCCCAGACCCAAGGTGGCACCAGTGCCAAGTCGGGCTGGTTTGATAGTACTAAATAGCTCCTGCAATCTGCCATGCAGAAGCGGGGCAGCTTACTTTTGTTTGCCAGGGAAACGGGCCGAGGTTTTTGTCTGGGGGCCTATGGCTGCGAGTGACCGTCTGGCTCCTGAAAAGCTACGATAGGCAGGATGGTGAGCAGACCCATGGTGGCACCAGTGCCAAGTTGAGCTGGTTTGATAGTACCAAGTGGCTCCTGCAATCTGCCATCAAAAAGTTGGCAGGCGAGTTTTGTTTTCCAGGGAAAAGCGCCGTTGTTTGTGTTTGGGTGCCTATGGCTGGGAGTGGCCGGCTGGCTCCTTAGAATCCACGATACGCACCATAGTTCCCAGACCAGAGGTGGCACCAGTGCCAAGTCGGGCTGGTTTGATAGTACCAAGTGCGTCCTACAATCTGCCATCCAGAAGCGGGGCAGCTTACTTTTGTTTGCCAGGGAAACGGGCCGAGCTTTGTGTCTGGGGGCCTATGACTGGGAGTGACCGGCTGGCTCCTGAAAAGCTACGATAGGCAGGATGGTGACCAGACCCATGGTGGCACCAGTGCCAAGTTGGGCTGATTTGATAGCAGCAAGTGGCTCCTGCAATCTGCCATCAAAATGTCGGCAGGCGGGTTTGTTTTCCAGGGAAAAGCGCTGTGGTTTGTGTTTGGGGGCCTGTGGCTGGGAGTGACCGGCTGGCTCCTTAGAATCCACGATACGCAGGATGGTTCCCAGACCCAAGGTGGCACCAGTGCCAAGTTGGGCTGGTTTGATAGTACCAAGTGGCTCCTGCAATCTGCCATCCAGAAGCGGGGCAGCTTACTTTTGTTTGCCAGGGAAACGGGCCGAGCTTTGTGTCTGGGGGCCTATGGCTGGGAGTGACCGGCTGGCTCCTGAAAAGCTAAGATAGGCAGGATGGTGACCAGACCCATGGTGGCACCAGTGTCAAGTTGGGCTGGTTTGATAGTACCAAGTGGCTCCTGCAATCTGCCATCAAAAATTTGGCAGGCGAGTTTTGTTTTCCAGGGAAAAGCGCCGTTGTTTTTGTTTGGGGGCCTGTGGCTGGGAGTGGCCGGCTGGCTCCTTAGAATCCACGATACGCAGCATGGTTCCCAGACCAGAGGTGGCACCAGTGCCAAGTCGGGCTGGTTTTATAGTACCAAGTGGTTCCTGCAATCTGCCATCCAGAAGCGGGGCAGCTTACTTTGGTTTGCCAGGGAAAAGGGCAGAGCATTGTGTCTGGGCGCCTATGGCTGGGAGTGACCGGCTGGCTCCTGAAAAGCTACGATAAGCAGGATGGTGACCAGACCCATGGTGGCACTAGTGCCAAGTTGGGCTGATTTGATAGTACCAAGTGGCTCCTGCAATCTGCCATCAAAAAGTTGGCCGGCGAATTTTGTTTTCCAGGGAAAAGCGCTGTGGTTTGTGTTTGGGGGCCTGTGGCTGGGAGTGGCCGGCTGGCTCCTTATAATCCACGATACGCAGCATGGTTCCCAGACCCAAGGTGGCACCAGTGCCAAGTTGGGCTGGTTTGATAGTACCCAGTGGCTCTGGCAATCTGCCATCAAAAAGTTGGCAGACGAGTTTTGTTTTCCAGGGAAAAGCGCCGTTGTTTTTGTTTGGGGGCCTGTGGCTAGGAGTGGACGGATGGCTAATTAGAATCCACGATAGGCAGGATGGTGACCAGACCCATGGTGGCACCAGTGCCAAGTCGGGCTGGTTTGATAGTACCAAGTGGCTCCTGCAATCTGCCATCCAGAAGCGGGGTAGCTTACTTTTCTTTGCCAGGGAAACGGGCCGAGGTTTTTCTCTGGGGGCCTACGGCAGGGAGGGACCGGCTGGCTCCTGAAAAGCTACGATAGGCAGGATGGTGACCAGACCCATGGTGGCACCAGTCCCAAGTTGGGCTGATTTGATAGTACCAAGTGGCTCCTGCAATCTGCCGTCAAAATTTGGCAGGCGAGTTTTGTTTTCCAGGGAAAAGCGCCGTTGTTTGTGTTTGGGGGCCTGTGGCTGGGAGTGGCCGGCTGGCTCCTTAGAATCCACGATACGCAGGATGGTTCCCAGACCTGAGGTGGCACCAGTGCCAAGTCGGGCTGGTTTGATAGTACTAAATAGCTCCTGCAATCTGCCATCCAGAAGCGGGGCAGCTTACTTTTGTTTGCCAGGGAAACGGGCCGAGGTTTTTGTCTGGGGGCCTATGGCTGCGAGTGACCGTCTGGCTCCTGAAAAGCTACGATAGGCAGGATGGTGAGCAGACCCATGGTGGCACCAGTGCCAAGTTGAGCTGGTTTGATAGTACCAAGTGGCTCCTGCAATCTGCCATCAAAAAGTTGGCAGGCGAGTTTTGTTTTCCAGGGAAAAGCGCCGTTGTTTGTGTTTGGGTGCCTATGGCTGGGAGTGGCCGGCTGGCTCCTTAGAATCCACGATACGCACCATAGTTCCCAGACCAGAGGTGGCACCAGTGCCAAGTCGGGCTAGTTTGATAGTACCAAGTGCGTCCTACAATCTGCCATCCAGAAGCGGGGCAGCTTACTTTTGTTTGCCAGGGAAACGGGCCGAGCTTTGTGTCTGGGGGCCTATGGCTGGGAGTGACCGGCTGGCTCCTGAAAAGCTACGATAGGCAGGATGGTGACCAGACCCATGGTGGCACCAGTGCCAAGTTGGGCTGATTTGATAGCAGCAAGTGGCTCCTGCAATCTGCCATCAAAATGTCGGCAGGCGGGTTTGTTTTCCAGGGAAAAGCGCTGTGGTTTGTGTTTGGTGGCCTGTGGCTGGGAGTGACCGGCTGGCTCCTTAGAATCCACGATACGCAGGATGGTTCCCAGACCCAAGGTGGCACCAGTGCCAAGTTGGGCTGGTTTGATAGTACCAAGTGGCTCCTGCAATCTGCCATCCAGAAGCGGGGCAGCTTACTTTTGTTTGCCAGGGAAACGGGCCGAGCTTTGTGTCTGGGGGCCTATGGCTGGGAGTGGTCGACTGGCTCCTGAAAAGCTAAGATAGGCAGGATGGTGACCAGACCCATGGTGGCACCAGTGTCAAGTTGGGCTGGTTTGATAGTACCAAGTGGCTCCTGCAATCTGCCATCAAAAATTTGGCAGGCGAGTTTTGTTTTCCAGGGAAAAGCGCCGTTGTTTTTGTTTGGGGGACTGTGGCTGGGAGTGGCCGGCTGGCTCCTTAGAATCCACGATACGCAGCATGGTTCCCAGACCAGAGGTGGCACCAGTGCCAAGTCGGGCTGGTTTTATAGTACCAAGTGGTTCCTGCAATCTGCCATCCAGAAGCGGGGCAGCTTACTTTGGTTTGCCAGGGAAAAGGGCAGAGCATTGTGTCTGGGCGCCTATGGCTGGGAGTGACCGGCTGGCTCCTGAAAAGCTACGATAAGCAGGATGGTGACCAGACCCATGGTGGCACTAGTGCCAAGTTGGGCTGATTTGATAGTACCAAGTGGCTCCTGCAATCTGCCATCAAAAAGTTGGCCGGCGAATTTTGTTTTCCAGGGAAAAGCGCTGTGGTTTGTGTTTGGGGGCCTGTGGCTGGGAGTGGCCGGCTGGCTCCTTATAATCCACGATACGCAGCATGGTTCCCAGACCCAAGGTGGCACCAGTGCCAAGTTGGGCTGGTTTGATAGTACCAAGTGGCTCTGGCAATCTGCCATCAAAAAGTTGGCAGACGAGTTTTGTTTTCCAGGGAAAAGCGCCGTTGTTTTTTTTTGGGGGCCTGTGGCTGGGAGTGGACGGATGGCTAATTAGAATCCACGATAGGCAGGATGGTGACCAGACCCATGGTGGCACCAGTGCCAAGTTGGTCTGATTTGATAAAACCAAGTGGCTCCTGCAATCTCCCATCAAAAAGTTGGCAGGAGAGTTTTGTTTCCCAGGGAAAAGCGCCGTTGTTTGTGTTTGGGAGCCTGTGGCTGGGAGTGGCCGGCTGGCTCCTTAGAATCCACGATACGCAGCATGGTATCCAGACCCAAGGTGGCACCAGTGCCAAGTTTTGCTGGTTTGATAGTACCAAGTGGTTCCTGCAATCTGCCATCCAGAAGCAGGGCAGCTTACTTTTGTATGCCAGGGAAACGGGCCGAGGTTTTTGTCTGGGGGCCTATGGCTGGGAGTGACCGGCTGGCTCCTGAAAAGCTACGATAGGCAGGATGGTGACCAGACCCATGGTGGCACCAGTCCCAAGTTGGGCTGATTTGATAGTACCAAGTGGCTCCTGCAATCTGCCGTCAAAATTTGGCAGGCGGGTTTTGTTTTCCAGGGAAAAGCGCCGTTGTTTGTGTTTGGGGGCCTGTGGCTGGGAGTGGCCGGCTGGCTCCTTAGAATCCACGATACGCAGGATGGTTCCCAGACCCAAGGTGGCACCAGTGCCAAGTCGGGCTGGTTTGATAGTACTAAATAGCTCCTGCAATCTGCCATGCAGAAGCGGGGCAGCTTACTTTTGTTTGCCAGGGAAACGGGCCGAGGTTTTTGTCTGGGGGCCTATGGCTGCGAGTGACCGTCTGGCTCCTGAAAAGCTACGATAGGCAGGATGGTGAGCAGACCCATGGTGGCACCAGTGCCAAGTTGAGCTGGTTTGATAGTACCAAGTGGCTCCTGCAATCTGCCATCAAAAAGTTGGCAGGCGAGTTTTGTTTTCCAGGGAAAAGCGCCGTTGTTTGTGTTTGGGTGCCTATGGCTGGGAGTGGCCGGCTGGCTCCTTAGAATCCACGATACGCACCATAGTTCCCAGACCAGAGGTGGCACCAGTGCCAAGTCGGGCTGGTTTGATAGTACCAAGTGCGTCCTACAATCTGCCATCCAGAAGCGGGGCAGCTTACTTTTGTTGGCCAGGGAAACGGGCCGAGCTTTGTGTCTGGGGGCCTATGACTGGGAGTGACCGGCTGGCTCCTGAAAAGCTACGATAGGCAGGATGGTGACCAGACCCATGGTGGCACCAGTGCCAAGTTGGGCTGATTTGATAGCAGCAAGTGGCTCCTGCAATCTGCCATCAAAATGTCGGCAGGCGGGTTTGTTTTCCAGGGAAAAGCGCTGTGGTTTGTGTTTGGGGGCCTGTGGCTGGGAGTGACCGGCTGGCTCCTTAGAATCCACGATACGCAGGATGGTTCCCAGACCCAAGGTGGCACCAGTGCCAAGTTGGGCTGGTTTGATAGTACCAAGTGGCTCCTGCAATCTGCCATCCAGAAGCGGGGCAGCTTACTTTTGTTTGCCAGGGAAACGGGCCGAGCTTTGTGTCTGGGGGCCTATGGCTGGGAGTGACCGGCTGGCTCCTGAAAAGCTAAGATAGGCAGGATGGTGACCAGACCCATGGTGGCACCAGTGTCAAGTTGGGCTGGTTTGATAGTACCAAGTGGCTCCTGCAATCTGCCATCAAAAATTTGGCAGGCGAGTTTTGTTTTCCAGGGAAAAGCGCCGTTGTTTTTGTTTGGGGGCCTGTGGCTGGGAGTGGCCGGCTGGCTCCTTAGAATCCACGATACGCAGCATGGTTCCCAGACCAGAGGTGGCACCAGTGCCAAGTCGGGCTGGTTTTATAGTACCAAGTGGTTCCTGCAATCTGCCATCCAGAAGCGGGGCAGCTTACTTTGGTTTGCCAGGGAAAAGGGCAGAGCATTGTGTCTGGGCGCCTATGGCTGGGAGTGACCGGCTGGCTCCTGAAAAGCTACGATAAGCAGGATGGTGACCAGACCCATGGTGGCACTAGTGCCAAGTTGGGCTGATTTGATAGTACCAAGTGGCTCCTGCAATCTGCCATCAAAAAGTTGGCCGGCGAATTTTGTTTTCCAGGGAAAAGCGCTGTGGTTTGTGTTTGGGGGCCTGTGGCTGGGAGTGGCCGGCTGGCTCCTTATAATCCACGATACGCAGCATGGTTCCCAGACCCAAGGTGGCACCAGTGCCAAGTCGGGCTGGTTTGATAGTACCCAGTGGCTCTGGCAATCTGCCATCAAAAAGTTGGCAGACGAGTTTTGTTTTCCAGGGAAAAGCGCCGTTGTTTTTGTTTGGGGGCCTGTGGCTAGGAGTGGACGGATGGCTAATTAGAATCCACGATAGGCAGGATGGTGACCAGACCCATGGTGGCACCAGTGCCAAGTCGGGCTGGTTTGATAGTACCAAGTGGCTCCGGCAATCTGCCATCCAGAAGCGGGATAACTTACTTTTGTTTGTCAGGGAAACGGGCCAAGGTTTGTGTCTGGGGGCCTATGGCTGGGAGTGACCGGCTGGCTCCTGAAAAGCTACGATAGGCAGGATGGTGACCAGACCCATGGTGGCACCAGTGCCAAGTTGGTCTGATTTGATAGTACCAAGTGGCTCCTGCAATCTCCCATCAAAAAGTTGGCAGGAGAGTTTTGTTTCCCAGGGAAAAGCGCCGTTGTTTGTGTTTGGGGGCCTGTGGCTGGGAGTGGCCGGCTGGCTCCTTAGAATCCACGATACGCAGCATGGTATCCAGACCCAAGGTGGCACCAGTGCCAAGTTTTGCTGGTTTGATAGTACCAAGTGGTTCCTGCAATCTGCCATCCAGAAGCAGGGCAGCTTACTTTTGTATGCCAGGGAAACGGGCCGAGGTTTTTGTCTGGGGGCCTATGGCTGGGAGTGACCGGCTGGCTCCTGAAAAGCTACGATAGGCAGGATGGTGACCAGACCCATGGTGGCACCAGTCCCAAGTTGGGCTGATTTGATAGTACCAAGTGGCTCCTGCAATCTGCCGTCAAAATTTGGCAGGCGAGTTTTGTTTTCCAGGGAAAAGCGCCGTTGTTTGTGTTTGGGCGCCTGTGGCTGGGAGTGGCCGGCTGGCTCCTTAGAATCCACGATACGCAGGATGGTTCCCAGACCTGAGGTGGCACCAGTGCCAAGTCGGGCTGGTTTGATAGTACTAAATAGCTCCTGCAATCTGCCATGCAGAAGCGGGGCAGCTTACTTTTGTTTGCCAGGGAAACGGGCCGAGGTTTGTGTCTGGGGGCCTATGGCTGCGAGTGACCGTCTGGCTCCTGAAAAGCTACGATAGGCAGGATGGTGAGCAGACCCATGGTGGCACCAGTGCCAAGTTGAGCTGGTTTGATAGTACCAAGTGGCTCCTGCAATCTGCCATCAAAATGTTGGCAGGCGAGTTTTGTTTTCCAGGGAAAAGCGCCGTTGTTTGTGTTTGGGTGCCTATGGCTGGGAGTGGCCGGCTGGCTCCTTAGAATTCACGATACGCACCATGGTTCCCAGACCAGAGGTGGCACCAGTGCCAAGTCGGGCTGGTTTGATAGTACCAAGTGCGTCCTACAATCTGCCATCCAGAAGCGGGGCAGCTTACTTTGGTTTGCCAGGGAAACGGGCCGAGCTTTGTGTCTGGGGGCCTATGGCTGGGAGTGACCGGCTGGCTCCTGAAAAGCTACGATAGGCAGGATGGTGACCAGACCCATGGTGGCACCAGTGCCAAGTTGGGCTGATTTGATAGTAGCAAGTGGCTCCTGCAATCTGCCATCAAAATGTCGGCAGGCGGGTTTTGTTTTCCAGGGAAAAGCGCTGTGGTTTGTGTTTGGGGGCCTGTGGCTGGGAGTGACCGGCTGGCTCCTTAGAATCCACGATACGCAGGATGGTTCCCAGACCCAAGGTGGCACCAGTGCCAAGTTGGGCTGGTTTGATAGTACCAAGTGGCTCCTGCAATCTGCCATCCAGAAGCGGGGCAGCTTACTTTTGTTTGCCAGGGAAACGGGCCGAGGTTTGTGTCTGGGGGCCTATGGCTGGGAGTGACCGGCTGGCTCCTGAAAAGCTAAGATAGGCAGGATGGTGACCAGACCCATGGTGGCACCAGTGCCAAGTTGGGCTGATTTGATAGTACCAAGTGGCTCCTGCAATCTGCCATCAAAATGTTGGCAGGCGAGTTTTGTTTTCCAGGGAAAAGCGCCGTTGTTTTTGTTTGGGGGCCTGTGGCTGGGAGTGGCCGGCTGGCTCCTTAGAATCCACGATACGCAGCATGGTTCCCAGACCAGAGGTGGCACCAGTGCCAAGTTGGGCTGCTTTGATGGTACCAAGTGCGTCCTGCAATCTGCCATCCAGAAGCGGGGTAGCTTACTTTTGTTTGCCAGGGAAACGGGCCGAGGTTTGTGTCTCGGGGCCTATGGCTGGGAGTGACCGGCTGGCTCCTGAAAAGCTACTATAGGCAGGATGGTGACCAGACCCATGGTGGCACCAGTGCCAAGTTGGGCTGGTTTGATAGTACCAAGTGGCTCCTGCAATCTGCCATCAAAAAATTGGCAGGCGAGTTTGTTATCCAGGGAAATGCGCCGTTGTTTGTGTTTGGGGGCCTGTGGCTGGGAGTGGCCGGCTGGCTCCTTAGAATCCACGATACGCAGCATGGTTCCCAGACCAGAGGTGGCACCCCTGCCAAGTCGGGCTGGTTTGATGGTGAAAAGTGGCTCCTGCAATCTGCCATCCAGTAGCGGAATAACTTACTTTTGTTTGCCAGGGAAACGGTCCGAGCTTTTTGTCTGGGGGCCTATGGCTGGGAGTGACCGGCTGGCTCCTGAAAAGCTACGATAGGCAGGATGGTGACCAGACCCATGGTGGCACCAGTGTCAAGTTGGGCTGGTTTGATAGTACCCAGTGGCTCCGGCAATCTGCCATCAAAATTTGGCAGGCGAGTTTTGTTTTCCAGGGAAAAGCGCCGTTGATTTTGTTTGGGGGCCTGTGGCTGGGAGTGGCCGGCTGGCTCCTTAGAATCCACGATACGCAGGATGGTTCCCAGACCAGAGGTGGCACCAGTGCCAAGTCGGGCTGGTTTGATGGTGCAAAGTGGCTCCTGCAATGTGCCATCCAGAAGCGGGGTAGCTTATTTTTCTTTGCCAGGGAAACGGGCCGAGGTTTTTGTTTGGGGGCCTATGGCTTGGAGTGACCGGCTGGCTCCTGAAAAGCTACGATAGGCAGGATGGTGACCAGACCCATGGTGGCACCAGTGCCAAGTTGGGCTGGTTTGATAGTACCAAGTGGCTCCTGCAATCTGCCATCAAAATGTTGGCAGGCGAGTTTTGTTTTCCAGGGAAAAGCGCCGTTGTTTGTGTTTGGGGGCCTGTGGCTGGGAGTGGCCGGCTGGCTGCTTAGAATCCACGATACGCAGGATGGTTCCCAGACCAGAGGTGGCACCAGTGCCAAGTCGGGCTGGTTTGATAATACCTAGTGGATCCTGCAATCTGCCATCCAGAAGCGGGACAGCTTACTTTTGTTTGCCAGGGAAACGGGCCGAGCTTTGTGTCACGGGGCCTATGGCTGGGAGTGACCGTCTAGGTCCTGAAAAGCTACGATAGGCAGGATGGTGACCAGACCCATGGTGGCACCAGTGCCAAGTTGGGCTGGTTTGATAGTACCAAGTGGCTCCTGCAATCTGCCATCAAAAAGTTGGCAGGCGAGTTTTGTTTTCCAGGGAAAAGCGCCGTTGTTTGTGTTTGGAGGCCTGTGGCTGGGAGTGGCCGGCTTGCTAATTATAATCCACGATACACAGCATGGTTCCCAGACCAGAGGTGGCACCAGTGCCAAGTTGGGCTGGTTTGATGGTGCAAAGTGGCTCCTGCAATCTGCCATCCAGAAGCGGGGCAGCTTACTTTTGTTTGCCAGGGAAACGGGCCGAGGTTTTTCTCTGGGGGCCTATGGCTGGGAGTGACCGGCTGGCGCCTGAACACCTACGATAGGCAGGATGGTGACCAGACCCATGGTGGCACCAGTGCCAAGATGGGCTGATTTGATAGTAGCAAGCGGCTCCTGCAATCTGCCATCAAAATGTTGGCAGGCGAGTTTTGTTTTCCAGGGAAAAGCGCCGTTGTTTGTGTTTGGGGGCCTGTGGCTGGGAGTGGACGGATGGCTCCTTAGAATCCACGATACGCAGCATGGTTCCCAGACCAGAGGTGGCACCAGTGCCAAGTCGGGCTGGTTTGATAGTACCAAGTGGCTCCGGAAATCTGCCATCCAGAAGCGGGGCAGCTTACTTTTGTTTGCCAGGGAAACGGGCCGAGCTTTGTGTCTGGGCGCCTATGGCTGGGAGTGACCGGCTAGGTCCTGAAAAGCTACGATAGGCAGGATGGTGACCAGACCCATGGTGGCACCAGTGCCAAGTTGGGCTGATTTGACAGTGCCAAGTGGCTCCTGCAATCTGCCATCTAAAATTTGGCAGGCGAGTTTTGTTTTCCAGGGAAAAGCGCCGTTGTTTGTGTCTGGGGGCCTGTGGCTGGAGTGGCCGGCTGGCTCCTTAGAATGAACGATACGCAGGATGGTTCCCAGACCTGAGGTGGCACCAGTGCCAAGTCGGGCTAGATTGATGGTGCAAAGTGGCTCCTGCAATCTGCCATCCAGAAGCGGGGTAGCTTACTTTTGTTTGCCAGGGAAACGGGCCGAGGTTTTTGTCTGGGGGCCTATGGCAGGGAGGGACCGGCTGGCTCCTGAAAAGCTACGATAGGCAGGATGGTGACCAGACCCATGGTGGCACCAGTGCCAAGTTGGGCTGATTTGATAGTAGCAAGTGGCTCCTGCAATCTGCCATCAAAATATTGGCAGGCGAGTTTTGTTTTCCAGGGAAAAGCGCTGTGGTTTGTGTTTGGGGGCCTGTGGCTGGGAGTGACCGGCTGGCTCCTTAGAATCCACGATACGCAGGATGGTTCCCAGACCCAAGGTGGCACCAGTGCCAAGTCGGGCTGGTTTGATAGTACCAAGTGGTTCCTGCAATCTGCCATCCAGAAGCGGGGCAGCTTACTTTGTTTGCCAGGGAAACGGGCCGAGCTTTTTGTCTGGGCGCCTATGGCTTGGAGTGACCGGCTAGGTCCTGAAAAGCTACGATAGGCAGGATGGTGACAAGATCCATGGTGGCACCAGTGCCAAGTTGGGCTGGTTTGATAGTACCAAGTGGCTCCTGCAATCTGCCATCAAAAAGTTGGCAGGCGAGTTTTGTTTTCCAGGGAAAAGCGCCGTTGTTTGTGTTTGGGGGCCTGTGGCTGGGAGTGGACGGATGGCTCCTTAGAACCACGATACGCAGGATGGTTCCCAGACCAGAGGTGGCACCAGTGCCAAGTCGGGCTGGTTTGATAGTACCAAGTTGTTCCTGCAATCTGCCATCCAGAAGCGGGGCAGCTTACTTTTGTATGCCAGGGAAACGGGCCGAGGTTTTTGTCTGGGGGCCTATAGCTGGGAGTGACCGTCTGGCTCCTGAAAAGCTACGATAGGCAGGATGGTGACCAAACGCATGGTGGCACCAGTGCCAAGTTGGGCTGATTTGATAGTAGCAAGCGGCTCCTGCAATCTGCCATGAAAATGTTGGCAGGTGAGTTTTGTTTTCCAGGGAAAAGCGCCGTTGTTTGTGTTTGGGGGCCTGTGGCTGGGAGTGGCCGGCTGGCTCCTTAGAATCCACGATACGCAGGATGGTTCCCAGACCAGAGGTGGCACCAGTGCCAAGTCGGGCTGGTTTGATACTACCAAGTGCGTCCTGCAATCTGCCATCCAGAAGCGGGGCAGCTTACTTTTGTTTGCCAGGGAAACGGGGCGAGGTTTGTGTCTGGGGGCCTATGGCTGCGAGTGACCGGCTGGCTCCTGAAAAGCTACGATAGGCAGGATGGTGACCAGACCCATGGTGGCACCAGTGCCAAGTTGGGCTGGTTTGATAGTACCAAGTGGCTCCTGCAATCTGCCATCAAAAAGTTGGCAGGCGAGTTTTGTTTTCCAGGGAAAAGCGCCGTTGTTGGTGTTTGGGGGCCTGTGTCTGGGAGTGGACGGATGGCTCCTTAGAATCCACGATACGCAGCATGGTTCCCAGACCAGAGGTGGCACCAGTGCCAAGTCGGGCTAGTTTGATGGTGCAAAGTGGCTCCTGCAATCTGCCATCCAGAAGCGGGGTAGCTTACTTTTGTTTGCCAGGGAAACGGGCCGAGGTTTGTGTCTGGGGGCCTATGGCTGGGAGTGACCGGCTGGCTCCTGAAAAGCTACGATAGGCAGGATGGTGACCAGACCCATGGTGGCACCAGTGCCAAGTTGGGCTGATTTGATAGTACCAAGTGGCTCCTGCAATCTGCCATGAAAAATTTGGCAGGCGAGTTTTGTTTTCCAGGGAAAAGCGCCGTTGATCCTGTTTGGGGGCCTGTGGCTGGGAGTGGCCAGCTGGCTCCTTAGAATCCACGATACGCGGCATGGTTCCCAGACCAGAGGTGGCACCAGTGCCAAGTTGGGCTGGTTTGATAGTACCAAGTGGCTCCTGCAATCTGCCATCAAAAAGTTGGCAGGCGAGTTTGTTATCCAGGGAAAAGCGCCGTTGTTTGTGTTTGGGGGCCTGTGGCAGGGAGTGGCCGGCTGGCTCCTTAGAATCCACGATACGCAGCATGGTTCCCAGACCAGAGGTGGCACCAGTGCCAAGTCGGGCTGGTTTGATGGTGAAAAGTGGCTCCTGCAATCTGCCATCCAGAAGCGGGATAACTTACTTTTGTTTGCCAGGGAAACGGGCCGAGGTTTTTGTCTGCGGGCCTATGGCTGGGAGTGACCGGCTGGCTCCTGAAAAGCTAAGATAGGCAGGATGGTGACCAGACCCATGGTGGCACCAGTGCCAAGTTGGGCTGGTTTGATAGGAACAAGTGGCTCCTGCAATCTGCCATCAAAATGTTGGCAGGCGAGTTTTGTTTTCCAGGGAAAAGTGCCGTTGTTTGTGTTTGGGGGCCTGTGGGTGGGAGTGACCGGCTGGCTCCTTAGAATCCACGATACGCAGCATGGTTCCCAGACCAGAGGTGGCACCAGTGCCAAGTCGGGCTGGTTTTATAGTACCAAGTGGTTCCTGCAATCTGCCATCCAGAAGCGGGGCAGCTTACTTTGGTTTGCCAGGGAAAAGGGCAGAGCATTGTGTCTGGGCGCCTATGGCTGGGAGTGACCGGCTGGCTCCTGAAAAGCTACGATAAGCAGGATGGTGACCAGACCCATGGTGGCACTAGTGCCAAGTTGGGCTGATTTGATAGTACCAAGTGGCTCCTGCAATCTGCCATCAAAAAGTTGGCCGGCGAATTTTGTTTTCCAGGGAAAAGCGCTGTGGTTTGTGTTTGGGGGCCTGTGGCTGGGAGTGACCGGCTGGCTCCTTATAATCCACGATACGCAGCATGGTTCCCAGACCCAAGGTGGCACCAGTGCCAAGTTGGGCTGGTTTGATAGTACCAAGTGGCTCTGGCAATCTGCCATCCAAAAGTTGGCAGACGAGTTTTGTTTTCCAGGGAAAAGCGCCGTTGTTTGTGTTTGGGGGCCTGTGGCTGGGAGTGGCCGGCTGGCTCCTTAGAATCCCCGATACGCAGCATGGTATCCAGACCCAAGGTGGCACCAGTGCCAAGTTTTGCTGGTTTGATAGTACCAAGTGGTTCCTGCAATCTGCCATCCAGAAGCAGGGCAGCTTACTTTTGTATGCCAGGGAAACGGGCCGAGGTTTTTGTCTGGGGGCCTATGGCTGGGAGTGACCGGCTGGCTCCTGAAAAGCTACGATAGGCAGGATGGTGACCAGACCCATGGTGGCACCAGTCCCAAGTTGGGCTGATTTGATAGTACCAAGTGGCTCCTGCAATCTGCCGTCAAAATTTGGCAGGCGAGTTTTGTTTTCCAGGGAAAAGCGCCGTTGTTTGTGTTTGGGGGCCTGTGGCTGGGAGTGGCCGGCTGGCTCCTTAGAATGAACGATACGCAGGATGGTTCCCAGACCTGAGGTGGCACCAGTGCCAAGTCGGGCTGGTTTGATAGTACCAAGTGCGTCCTACAATCTGCCATCCAGAAGCGGGGCAGCTTACTTTTGTTTGCCAGGGAAACGGGCCGAGCTTTGTGTCTGGGGGCCTATGACTGGGAGTGAACGGCTTGCTCCTGAAAAGCTACGATAGGCAGGATGGTGACCAGACCCATGGTGGCACCAGTGCCAAGTTGGGCTGATTTGATAGCAGCAAGTGGCTCCTGCAATCTGCCATCAAAATGTCGGCAGGCGGGTTTGTTTTCCAGGGAAAAGCGCTGTGGTTTTTGTTTGGGGGCCTGTGGCTGGGAGTGACCGGCTGGCTCCTTAGAATCCACGATACGCAGGATGGTTCCCAGACCCAAGGTGGCACCAGTGCCAAGTTGGGCTGGTTTGATAGTACCAAGTGGCTCCTGCAATCTGCCATCCAGAAGCGGGGCAGCTTACTTTTGTTTGCCAGGGAAACAGGCCGAGCTTTGTGTCTGGGGGCCTATGGCTGGGAGTGACCGGCTGGCGCCTGAACACCTACGATAGGCAGGATGGTGACCAGACCCATGGTGGCACCAGTGTCAAGTTGGGCTGGTTTGATAGTACCAAGTGGCTCCTGCAATCTGCCATCAAAAAGTTGGCAGGCGAGTTTTGTTTTCCAGGGAAAAGCGCTGTGGTTTGTGTTTGGGGGCCTGTGGCTGGGAGTGGCCGGCTGGCTCCTTATAATCCACGATACGCAGCATGGTTCCCAGACCCAAGGTGGCACCAGTGCCAAGTTGGGCTGGTTTGATAGTACCCAGTGGCTCTGGCAATCTGCCATCAAAAAGTTGGCAGACGAGTTTTGTTTTCCAGGGAAAAGCGCCGTTGTTTTTGTTTGGGGGCCTGTGGCTAGGAGTGGACGGATGGCTAATTAGAATCCACGATAGGCAGGATGGTGACCAGACCCATGGTGGCACCAGTGCCAAGTCGGGCTGGTTTGATAGTACCAAGTGGCTCCGGCAATCTGCCATCCAGAAGCGGGATAACTTACTTTTCTTTGTCAGGGAAACGGGCCGAGGTTTGTGTCTGGGGGCCTATGGCTGGGAGTGACCGGCTGGCTCCTGAAAAGCTACGATAGGCAGGATGGTGACCAGACCCATGGTGGCACCAGTGCCAAGTTGGTCTGATTTGATAGTACCAAGTGGCTCCTGCAATCTCCCATCAAAAAGTTGGCAGGAGAGTTTTGTTTCCCAGGGAAAAGCGCCGTTGTTTGTGTTTGGGGGCCTGTGGCTGGGAGTGGCCGGCTGGCTCCTTAGAATCCACGATACGCAGCATGGTATCCAGACCCAAGGTGGCACCAGTGCCAAGTTTTGCTGGTTTGATAGTACCAAGTGGTTCCTGCAATCTGCCATCCAGAAGCAGGGCAGCTTACTTTTGTATGCCAGGGAAACGGGCCGAGGTTTTTGTCTGGGGGCCTATGGCTGGGAGTGACCGGCTGGCTCCTGAAAAGCTACGATAGGCAGGATGGTGACCAGACCCATGGTGGCACCAGTCCCAAGTTGGGCTGATTTGATAGTACCAAGTGGCTCCTGCAATCTGCCGTCAAAATTTGGCAGGCGAGTTTTGTTTTCCAGGGAAAAGTGCCGTTGTTTGTGTTTGGGCGCCTGTGGCTGGGAGTGGCCGGCTGGCTCCTTAGAATCCACGATACGCAGGATGGTTCCCAGACCTGAGGTGGCACCAGTGCCAAGTCGGGCTGGTTTGATAGTACTAAATAGCTCCTGCAATCTGCCATGCAGAAGCGGGGCAGCTTACTTTTGTTTGCCAGGGAAACGGGCCGAGGTTTGTGTCTGGGGGCCTATGGCTGCGAGTGACCGTCTGGCTCCTGAAAAGCTACGATAGGCAGGATGGTGAGCAGACCCATGGTGGCACCAGTGCCAAGTTGAGCTGGTTTGATAGTACCAAGTGGCTCCTGCAATCTGCCATCAAAAAGTTGGCAGGCGAGTTTTGTTTTCCAGGGAAAAGCGCCGTTGTTTGTGTTTGGGTGCCTATGGCTGGGAGTGGCCGGCTGGCTCCTTAGAATTCACGATACGCACCATGGTTCCCAGACCAGAGGTGGCACCAGTGCCAAGTCGGGCTGGTTTGATAGTACCAAGTGCGTCCTACAATCTGCCATCCAGAAGCGGGGCAGCTTACTTTTGTTTGCCAGGGAAAAGGGCCGAGCTTTGTGTCTGGGGGCCTATGGCTGGGAGTGACCGGCTGGCTCCTGAAAAGCTACGATAGGCAGGATGGTGACCAGACCCATGGTGGCACCAGTGCCAAGTTGGGCTGATTTGATAGTAGCAAGTGGCTCCTGCAATCTGCCATCAAAATGTCGGCAGGCGGGTTTTGTTTTCCAGGGAAAAGCGCTGTGGTTTGTGTTTGGGGGCCTGTGGCTGGGAGTGACCGGCTGGCTCCTTAGAATCCACGATACGCAGGATGGTTCCCAGACCCAAGGTGGCACCAGTGCCAAGTTGGGCTGGTTTGATAGTACCAAGTGGCTCCTGCAATCTGCCATCCAGAAGCGGGGCAGCTTACTTTTGTTTGCCAGGGAAACGGGCCGAGGTTTGTGTCTGGGGGCCTATGGCTGGGAGTGACCGGCTGGCTCCTGAAAAGCTAAGATAGGCAGGATGGTGACCAGACCCATGGTGGCACCAGTGCCAAGTTGGGCTGATTTGATAGTACCAAGTGGCTCCTGCAATCTGCCATCAAAAAGTTGGCAGGCGAGTTTTGTTTTCCAGGGAAAAGCGCCGTTGTTTTTGTTTGGGGGCCTGTGGCTGGGAGTGGCCGGCTGGCTCCTTAGAATCCACGATACGCAGCATGGTTCCCAGACCAGAGGTGGCACCAGTGCCAAGTTGGGCTGGTTTGATAGTAGCAAGTGCGTCCTGCAATCTGCCATCCAGAAGCGGGGTAGCTTACTTTTGTTTGCCAGGGAAACGGGCCGAGGTTTGTGTCTGGGGGCCTATGGCTGGGAGTGACCGGCTGGCTCCTGAAAAGCTACGATAGGCAGGATGGTGACCAGACCCATGGTGGCACCAGTGCCAAGTTGGGCTGGTTTGATAGTACCAAGTGGCTCCTGCAATCTGCCATCAAAAAGTTGGCAGGCGAGTTTTGTTTTCCAGGGAAAACGCCGTTGTTTTTGTTTGGGGGCCTGTGGCTGGGAGTGGCCGGCTGGCTCCTTAGAATCCACGATACGCAGCATGGTTCCCAGACCAGAAGTGGCACCAGTGCCAAGTCGGGCTGGTTTGATGGTGAAAAGTGGCTCCTGCAATCTGCCATCCAGTAGCGGAATAACTTGCTTTTGTTTGCCAGGGAAACGGTCCGAGCTTTTTGTCTGGGGGCCTATGGCTGGGAGTGACCGGCTGGCTCCTGAAAAGCTACGATAGGCAGGATGGTGACCAGACCCATGGTGGCACCAGTGTCAAGTTGGGCTGGTTTGATAGTACCCACTGGCTCCGGCAATCTGCCATCAAAATTTGGCAGGCGAGTTTTGTTTTCCAGGGAAAAGCGCCGTTGATTTTGTTTGGGGGCCTGTGGCTGGGAGTGGACGGATGGCTAATTAGAATCCACGATACGCAGGATGGTTCCCAGACCAGAGGTGGCACCAGTGCCAAGTCGGGCTGGTTTGATGGTGCAAAGTGGCTCCTGCAATGTGCCATCCAGAAGCGGGGTAGCTTATTTTTCTTTGCCAGGGAAACGGGCCGAGGTTTTTGTCTGGGGGCCTATGGCTTGGAGTGACCGGCTGGCTCCTGAAAAGCTACGATAGGCAGGATGGTGACCAGACCCATGGTGGCACCAGTGCCAAGTTGGGCTGGTTTGATAGTACCAAGTGGCTCCTGCAATCTGCCATCAAAATGTTGGCAGGCGAGTTTTGTTTTCCAGGGAAAAGCGCCGTTGTTTGTGTTTGGGGGCCTGTGGCTGGGAGTGGCCGGCTGGCTGCTTAGAATCCACGATACGCAGGATGGTTCCCAGACCAGAGGTGGCACCAGTGCCAAGTCGGGCTGGTTTGATAATACCTAGTGGATCCTGCAATCTGCCATCCAGAAGCGGGACAGCTTACTTTTGTTTGCCAGGGAAACGGGCCGAGCTTTGTGTCACGGGGCCTATGGCTGGGAGTGACCGTCTAGGTCCTGAAAAGCTACGATAGGCAGGATGGTGACCAGACCCATGGTGGCACCAGTGCCAAGTTGGGCTGGTTTGATAGTACCAAGTGGCTCCTGCAATCTGCCATCAAAAAGTTGGCAGGCGAGTTTTGTTTTCCAGGGAAAAGCGCCGTTGTTTGTGTTTGGAGGCCTGTGGCTGGGAGTGGCCGGCTTGCTAATTGGAATCCACGATACACAGCATGGTTCCCAGACCAGAGGTGGCACCAGTGCCAAGTTGGGCTGGTTTGATGGTGCAAAGTGGCTCCTGCAATCTGCCATCCAGAAGCGGGGCAGCTTACTTTTGTTTGCCAGGGAAACGGGCCGAGGTTTTTCTCTGGGGGCCTATGGCTGGGAGTGACCGGCTGGCGCCTGAACACCTACGATAGGCAGGATGGTGACCAGACCCATGGTGGCACCAGTGCCAAGATGGGCTGATTTGATAGTAGCAAGCGGCTCCTGCAATCTGCCATCAAAATGTTGGCAGGCGAGTTTTGTTTTCCAGGGAAAAGCGCCGTTGTTTGTGTTTGGGGGCCTGTGGCTGGGAGTGGACGGATGGCTCCTTAGAATCCACGATACGCAGCATGGTTCCCAGACCAGAGGTGGCACCAGTGCCAAGTCGGGCTGGTTTGATAGTACCAAGTGGCTCCGGAAATCTGCCATCCAGAAGCGGGGCAGCTTACTTTTGTTTGCCAGGGAAACGGGCCGAGCTTTGTGTCTGGGCGCCTATAGCTGGGAGTGACCTGCTAGGTCCTGAAAAGCTACGATAGGCAGGATGGTGACCAGACCCATGGTGGCACCAGTGCCAAGTTGGGCTGATTTGACAGTACCAAGTGGCTCCTGCAATCTGCCATCTAAAAGTTGGCAGGCGAGTTTTGTTTTCCAGGGAAAAGCGCCGTTGTTTTTGTCTGGGGGCCTGTGGCTGGAGTGGCCGGCTGGCTCCTTAGAATGAACGATACGCAGGATGGTTCCCAGACCTGAGGTGGCACCAGTGCCAAGTCGGGCTAGTTTGATGGTGCAAAGTGGCTCTTGCAATCTGCCATCCAGAAGCGGGGTAGCTTACTTTTGTTTGCCAGGGAAACGGGCCGAGGTTTTTCTCTGGGGGCCTATGGCTGTGAGTGACCGGCTGGCTCCTGAAAAGCTACGATAGGCAGGATGGTGACCAGACCCATGGTGGCACCAGTGCCAAGTTGGGCTGATTTGATAGTAGCAAGTGGCTCCTGCAATCTGCCATCAAAATATTGGCAGGCGAGTTTTGTTTTCCAGGGAAAAGCGCCGTTGTTTGTGTTTGGGTGCCTATGGCTGGGAGTGGCCGACTGGCTCCTTAGAATTCACGATACGCACCATGGTTCCCAGACCAGAGGTGGCACCAGTGCCAAGTCGGGCTGGTTTGATAGTACCAAGTGCGTCCTACAATCTGCCATCCAGAAGCGGGGCAGCTTACTTTTGTTTGCCAGGGAAAAGGGCCGAGCTTTGTGTCTGGGGGCCTATGGCTGGGAGTGACCGGCTGGCTCCTGAAAAGCTACGATAGGCAGGATGGTGACCAGACCCATGGTGGCACCAGTGCCAAGTTGGGCTGATTTGATAGTAGCAAGTGGCTCCTGCAATCTGCCATCAAAATGTCGGCAGGCGGGTTTTGTTTTCCAGGGAAAAGCGCTGTGGTTTGTGTTTGGGGGCCTGTGGCTCGGAGTGACCGGCTGGCTCCTTAGAATCCACGATACGCAGGATGGTTCCCAGACCCAAGGTGGCATCAGTGCCAAGTTGGGCTGGTTTGATAGTACCAAGTGGCTCCTGCAATCTGCCATCCAGAAGCGGGGCAGCTTACTTTTGTTTGCCAGGGAAACGGGCCGAGGTTTGTGTCTGGGGGCCTATGGCTGGGAGTGACCGGCTGGCTCCTGAAAAGCTAAGATAGGCAGGATGGTGACCAGACCCATGGTGGCACCAGTGCCAAGTTGGGCTGATTTGATAGTACCAAGTGGCTCCTGCAATCTGCCATCAAAAAGTTGGCAGGCGAGTTTTGTTTTCCAGGGAAAAGCGCCGTTGTTTTTGTTTGGGGGCCTGTGGCTGGGAGTGGCCGGCTGGCTCCTTAGAATCCACGATACGCAGCATGGTTCCCAGACCAGAGGTGGCACCAGTGCCAAGTTGGGCTGGTTTGATAGTACCAAGTGCGTCCTGCAATCTGCCATCCAGAAGCGGGGTAGCTTACTTTTGTTTGCCAGGGAAACGGGCCGAGTTTTGTGTCTGGGGGCCTATGGCTGGGAGTGACCGGCTGGCTCCTGAAAAGCTACGATAGGCAGGATGGTGACCAGACCCATGGTGGCACCAGTGCCAAGTTGGGCTGGTTTGATAGTACCAAGTGGCTCCTGCAATCTGCCATCAAAAAGTTGGCAGGCGAGTTTGTTATCCAGGGAAATGCGCCGTTGTTTGTGTTTGGGGGCCTGTGGCTGGGAGTGGCCGGCTGGCTCCTTAGAATCCACGATACGCAGCATGGTTCCCAGACCAGAGGTGGCACCAGTGCCAAGTCGGGCTGGTTTGATGGTGAAAAGTGGCTCCTGCAATCTGCCATCCAGTAGCGGAATAACTTACTTTTGTTTGCCAGGGAAACGGTCCGAGCTTTTTGTCTGGGGGCCTATGGCTGGGAGTGACCGGCTGGCTCCTGAAAAGCTACGATAGGCAGGATGGTGACCAGACCCATGGTGGCACCAGTGCCAAGTTGGGCTGGTTTGATAGTACCAAGTGGCTCCTGCAATCTGCCATCAAAATGTTGGCAGGCGAGTTTTGTTTTCCAGGGAAAAGCGCCGTTGTTTGTGTTTGGGGGCCTGTGGCTGGGAGTGGCCGGCTGGCTCCTTAGAATCCACGATACGCAGGATGGTTCCCAGACCAGAGGTGGCACCAGTGCCAAGTCGGGCTGGTTTGATAATACCTAGTGGATCCTGCAATCTGCCATCCAGAAGCGGGACAGCTTACTTTTGTTTGCCAGGGAAACGGGCCGAGCTTTGTGTCACGGGGCCTATGGCTGGGAGTGACCGTGTAGGTCCTGAAAAGCTACGATAGGCAGGATGGTGACCAGACCCATGGTGGCACCAGTGCCAAGTTGGGCTGGTTTGATAGTACCAAGTGGCTCCTGCAATCTGCCATCAAAAAGTTGGCAGGCGAGTTTTGTTTTCCAGGGAAAAGCGCCGTTGTTTGTGTTTGGAGGCCTGTGGCTGGGAGTGGCCGGCTTGCTAATTGGAATCCACGATACACAGCATGGTTCCCAGACCAGAGGTGGCACCAGTGCCAAGTTGGGCTGGTTTGATGGTGCAAAGTGGCTCCTGCAATCTGCCATCCAGAAGCGGGGCAGCTTACTTTTGTTTGCCAGGGAAACGGGCCGAGGTTTGTGTCTGGGGGCCTATGGCTGGGAGTGACCGGCTGGCGCCTGAACACCTACGATAGGCAGGATGGTGACCAGACCCATGGTGGCACCAGTGCCAAGATGGGCTGATTTGATAGTAGCAAGCGGCTCCTGCAATCTGCCATCAAAATGTTGGCAGGCGAGTTTTGTTTTCCAGGGAAAAGCGCCGTTGTTTGTGTTTGGGGGCCTGTGGCTGGGAGTGGACGGATGGCTCCTTAGAATCCACGATACGCAGCATGGTTCCCAGACCAGAGGTGGCACCAGTGCCAAGTCGGGCTGGTTTGATAGTACCAAGTGGCTCCGGAAATCTGCCATCCAGAAGCGGGGCAGCTTACTTTTGTTTGCCAGGGAAACGGGCCGAGCTTTGTGTCTGGGCGCCTATGGCTGGGAGTGACCTGCTAGGTCCTGAAAAGCTACGATAGGCAGGATGGTGACCAGACCCATGGTGGCACCAGTGCCAAGTTGGGCTGATTTGACAGTACCAAGTGGCTCCTGCAATCTGCCATCTAAAAGTTGGCAGGCGAGTTTTGTTTTCCAGGGAAAAGCGCCGTTGTTTGTGTCTGGGGGCCTGTGGCTGGAGTGGCCGGCTGGCTCCTTAGAATGAACGATACGCAGGATGGTTCCCAGACCTGAGGTGGCACCAGTGCCAAGTCGGGCTAGTTTGATGGTGCAAAGTGGCTCTTGCAATCTGCCATCCAGAAGCGGGGTAGCTTACTTTTGTTTGCCAGGGAAACGGGCCGAGGTTTTTCTCTGGGGGCCTATGGCTGTGAGTGACCGGCTGGCTCCTGAAAAGCTACGATAGGCAGGATGGTGACCAGACCCATGGTGGCACCAGTGCCAAGTTGGGCTGATTTGATAGTAGCAAGTGGCTCCTGCAATCTGCCATCAAAATATTGGCAGGCGAGTTTTGTTTTCCAGGGAAAAGCGCCGTTGTTTGTGTTTGGGGGCCTGTGGCTGGGAGTGACCGGCTGGCCCCTTAGAATCCACGATACGCAGGATGGTTCCCAGACCTAAGGTGGCACCAGTGCCAAGTCGGGCTGGTTTGATAGTACCAAGTGGTTCCTGCAATCTGCCATCCAGAAGCGGGGCAGCTTACTTTGTTTGCCAGGGAAACGGGCCGAGCTTTTTGTCTGGGCGCCTATGGCTTGGAGTGACCGGCTAGGTCCTGAAAAGCTACGATAGGCAGGATGGTGACCAGATCCATGGTGGCACCAGTGCCAAGTTGGGCTGGTTTGATAGTACCAAGTGGCTCCTGCAATCTGCCATCAAAATGTTGGCAGGCGAGTTTTGTTTTCCAGGGAAAAGCGCCGTTGTTTGTGTTTGGGGGCCTGTGGCTGGGAGTGGACGGATGGCTCCTTAGAACCACGATACGCAGGATGGTTCCCAGACCAGAGGTGGCACCAGTGCCAAGTCGGGCTGGTTTGATAATACCAAGTTGTTCCTGCAATCTGCCATCCAGAAGCGGGGCAGCTTACTTTTGTATGCCAGGGAAACGGGCCGAGGTTTTTGTCTGGGGGCCTATAGCTGGGAGTGACCGTCTGGCTCCTGAAAAGCTACGATAGGCAGGATGGTGACCAAACGCATGGTGGCACCAGTGCCAAGTTGGGCTGATTTGATAGTACCAAGTGGCTCCTGCAATCTGCCATCAAAATGTTGGCAGGCGAGTTTTGTTTTCCAGGGAAAAGCGCCGTTGTTTGTGTTTGGGGGCCTGTGGCTGGGAGTGGCCGGCTGGCTCCTTAGAATCCACGATACGCAGGATGGTTCCCAGACCAGAGGTGGCACCAGTGCCAAGTCGGGCTGGTTTGATACTACCAAGTGCGTCCTGCAATCTGCCATCCAGAAGCGGGGCAGCTTACTTTTGTTTGCCAGGGAAACGGGCCGAGGTTTGTGTCTGGGGGCCTATGGCTGCGAGTGACCGGCTGGCTCCTGAAAAGCTACGATAGGCAGGATGGTGACCAGACCCATGGTGGCACCAGTGCCAAGTTGGGCTGGTTTGATAGTACCAAGTGGCTCCTGCAATCTGCCATCCAAAAGTTGGCAGGCCAGTTTTGCTTTCCAGGGAAAAGCGCCGTTGTTTGTGTTTGGGGGCCTGTGTCTGGGAGTGGACGGATGGCTCCTTAGAATCCACGATACGCAGCATGGTTCCCAGACCAGAGGTGGCACCACTGCCAAGTCGGGCTAGTTTGATGGTGCAAAGTGGCTCCTGCAATCTGCCATCCAGAAGCGGGGTAGCTTACTTTTGTTTGCCAGGGAAACGGGCCGAGGTTTGTGTCTGGGGGCCTATGGCTGGGAGTGACCGGCTGGCTCCTGAAAAGCTACGATAGGCAGGATGGTGACCAGACCCATGGTGGCACCAGTGCCAAGTTGGGCTGATTTGATAGTAGCAAGTGGCTCCTGCAATCTGCCATGAAAAAGTTGGCAGGCGAGTTTTGTTTTCCAGGGAAAAGCGCCGTTGTTTCTGTTTGGGGGCCTGTGGCTGGGAGTGGCCGGCTGGCTCCTTAGAATCCACGATACGCGGCATGGTTCCCAGACCAGAGGTGGCACCAGTGCCAAGTTGGGCTGGTTTGATAGTACCAAGTGCGTCCTGCAATCTGCCATCCAGAAGCGGGGCAGCTTACTTTTGTTTGCCAGGGATACGGGCCGAGGTTTGTGTCTCAGGGCCTATGGCTGGGAGTGACCGGCTGGCTCCTGAAAAGCTACGATAGGCAGGATGGTGACCAGACCCATGGTGGCACCAGTGCCAAGTTGGGCTGGTTTGATAGTACCAAGTGGCTCCTGCAATCTGCCATCAAAAAGTTGGCAGGCGAGTTTGTTATCCAGGGAAAAGCGCCGTTGTTTGTGTTTGGGGGCCTGTGGCAGGGAGTGGCCGGCTGGCTCCTTAGAATCCACGATACGCAG
Source organism: Melospiza melodia melodia (assembly GCF_035770615.1). Classification (NCBI taxonomy): domain Eukaryota; kingdom Metazoa; phylum Chordata; class Aves; order Passeriformes; family Passerellidae; genus Melospiza; species Melospiza melodia. The sequence continues at coordinate 38,820,524 of NC_086195.1, read as the reverse complement.
GATGTTTCCAAGACCAGAGGTGGCACCAGTGCCAAGTCGGGCTGGTTTGATGGTGAAAAGTGGCTCCTGCAATCTGCCATCCAGAAGCGGGATAACTTACTTTTGTTTGCCAGGGAAACGGGCCGAGGTTTTTGTCTGGGGGCCTATGGCTGGGAGTGACCGGCTGGCTCCTGAAAAGCTATGATAGGCAGGATGGTGACCAGACCCATGGTGGCACCAGTGCCAAGTTGGGCTGGTTTGATAGTACCAAGTGGCTCCTGCAATCTGCCATCAAAATGTTGGCAGGCGAGTTTTGTTTTCCAGGGACAAGTGCCATTGTTTGTGTTTGGGGGCCTGTGGGTGGGAGTGACCGGCTGGCTCCTTAGAATCCACGATACCCAGGATGGTTCCCAGACCAGAGGTCGCACCAGTGCCAAGTCGGGCCAGTTTGATGGTGCAAAGTGGCTCCTGCAATCTGCCATCCTGAAGCGGGGTAGCTTACTTTTGTTTGCCAGGGAAACGGGCCGAGTTTTGTGTCTGGGGGCCTATGGCTGCGAGTGACCGGCTGGCTCCTGAAAAGCTACGATAGGCAGGATGGTGACCAGACCCATGGTGGCACCAGTGCCAAGTTGGGCTGGTTTGATAGTATCAAGTGGCTCCTGCAATCTGCCATCAAAAAGTTGGCAGGCGAGTTTTGTTTTCCAGGGAAAAGCGCCGTTGTTTGTGTTTGGGTGCCTATGGCTGGGAGTGGCCGGCTGGCTCCTTAGAATCCACGATACGCACCATAGTTCCCAGACCAGAGGTGGCACCAGTGCCAAGTCGGGCTGGTTTGATAGTACCAAGTGCGTCCTACAATCTGCCATCCAGAAGCGGGGCAGCTTACTTTTGTTTGCCAGGGAAACGGGCCGAGCTTTGTGTCTGGGGGCCTATGACTGGGAGTGAACGGCTGGCTCCTGAAAAGCTACGATAGGCAGGATGGTGACCAGACCCATGGTGGCACCAGTGCCAAGTTGGGCTGATTTGATAGCAGCAAGTGGCTCCTGCAATCTGCCATCAAAATGTCGGCAGGCGGGTTTGTTTTCCAGGGTAAAGCGCTGTGGTTTGTGTTTGGGGGCCTGTGGCTGGGAGTGACCGGCTGGCTCCTTAGAATCCACGATACGCAGGATGGTTCCCAGACCCAAGGTGGCACCAGTGCCAAGTTGGGCTGGTTTGATAGTACCAAGTGGCTCCTGCAATCTGCCATCCAGAAGCGGGGCAGCTTACTTTTGTTTGCCAGGGAAACGGGCCGAGCTTTGTGTCGGGGGGCCTATGGCTGGGAGTGACCGGCTGGCTCCTGAAAAGCTAAGATAGGCAGGATGGTGACCAGACCCATGGTGGCACCAGTGTCAAGTTGGGCTGGTTTATAGTACCAAGTGCGTCCTGCAATCTGCCATCCAGAAGCGGGGCAGCTTACTTTGGTTTGCCAGGGAAAAGTGCAGAGCATTGTGTCTGGGCGCCTATGGCTGGGAGTGACCGGCTGGCTCCTGAAAAGCTACGATAAGCAGGATGGTGACCAGACCCATGGTGGCACTAGTGCCAAGTTGGGCTGATTTGATAGTACCAAGTGGCTCCTGCAATCTGCCATCAAAAAGTTGGCCGGCGAATTTTGTTTTCCAGGGAAAAGCGCTGTGGTTTGTGTTTGGGGGCCTGTGGCTGGGAGTGGCCGGCTGGCTCCTTATAATCCACGATACGCAGCATGGTTCCCAGACCCAAGGTGGCACCAGTGCCAAGTTGGGCTGGTTTGATAGTACCAAGTGGCTCTGGCAATCTGCCATCAAAAAGTTGGCAGACGAGTTTTGTTTTCCAGGAAAAAGCGCCGTTGATTTTGTTTGGGGGCCTGTGGCTAGGAGTGGACGGATGGCTAATTAGAATCCACGATAGGCAGGATGGTGACCAGACCCATGGTGGCACCAGTGCCAAGTCGGGCTGGTTTGATAGTACCAAGTGGCTCCTGCAATCTGCCATCCAGAAGCGGGGCAGCTTACTTTTGTTTGCCAGGGAAACGGGCCGAGGTTTGTGTCTGGGGGCCTATGGCTGGGAGTGACCGGCTGGCTCCTGAAAAGCTAAGATAGGCAGGATGGTGACCAGACCCATGGTGGCACCAGTGCCAAGTTGGGCTGATTTGATAGTACCAAGTGGCTCCTGCAATCTGCCATCAAAAAGTTGGCAGGCGAGTTTTGTTTTCCAGGGAAAAGCGCCGTTGTTTTTGTTTGGGGGCCTGTGGCTGGGAGTGGCCGGCTGGCTCCTTAGAATCCACGATACGCAGCATGGTTCCCAGACCAGAGGTGGCACCAGTGCCAAGTTGGGCTGGTTTGATAGTACCAAGTGCGTCCTGCAATCTGCCATCCAGAAGCGGGGTAGCTTACTTTTGTTTGCCAGGGAAACGGGCCGAGTTTTGTGTCTGGGGGCCTATGGCTGGGAGTGACCGGCTGGCTCCTGAAAAGCTACGATAGGCAGGATGGTGACCAGACCCATGGTGGCACCAGTGCCAAGTTGGGCTGGTTTGATAGTACCAAGTGGCTCCTGCAATCTGCCATCAAAAAGTTGGCAGGCGAGTTTGTTATCCAGGGAAATGCGCCGTTGTTTGTGTTTGGGGGCCTGTGGCTGGGAGTGGCCGGCTGGCTCCTTAGAATCCACGATACGCAGCATGGTTCCCAGACCAGAGGTGGCACCAGTGCCAAGTCGGGCTGGTTTGATGGTGAAAAGTGGCTCCTGCAATCTGCCATCCAGTAGCGGAATAACTTACTTTTGTTTGCCAGGGAAACGGTCCGAGCTTTTTGTCTGGGGGCCTATGGCTGGGAGTGACCGGCTGGCTCCTGAAAAGCTACGATAGGCAGGATGGTGACCAGACCCATGGTGGCACCAGTGCCAAGTTGGGCTGGTTTGATAGTACCAAGTGGCTCCTGCAATCTGCCATCAAAATGTTGGCAGGCGAGTTTTGTTTTCCAGGGAAAAGCGCCGTTGTTTGTGTTTGGGGGCCTGTGGCTGGGAGTGGCCGGCTGGCTCCTTAGAATCCACGATACGCAGGATGGTTCCCAGACCAGAGGTGGCACCAGTGCCAAGTCGGGCTGGTTTGATAATACCTAGTGGATCCTGCAATCTGCCATCCAGAAGCGGGACAGCTTACTTTTGTTTGCCAGGGAAACGGGCCGAGCTTTGTGTCACGGGGCCTATGGCTGGGAGTGACCGTGTAGGTCCTGAAAAGCTACGATAGGCAGGATGGTGACCAGACCCATGGTGGCACCAGTGCCAAGTTGGGCTGGTTTGATAGTACCAAGTGGCTCCTGCAATCTGCCATCAAAAAGTTGGCAGGCGAGTTTTGTTTTCCAGGGAAAAGCGCCGTTGTTTGTGTTTGGAGGCCTGTGGCTGGGAGTGGCCGGCTTGCTAATTGGAATCCACGATACACAGCATGGTTCCCAGACCAGAGGTGGCACCAGTGCCAAGTTGGGCTGGTTTGATGGTGCAAAGTGGCTCCTGCAATCTGCCATCCAGAAGCGGGGCAGCTTACTTTTGTTTGCCAGGGAAACGGGCCGAGGTTTGTGTCTGGGGGCCTATGGCTGGGAGTGACCGGCTGGCGCCTGAACACCTACGATAGGCAGGATGGTGACCAGACCCATGGTGGCACCAGTGCCAAGATGGGCTGATTTGATAGTAGCAAGCGGCTCCTGCAATCTGCCATCAAAATGTTGGCAGGCGAGTTTTGTTTTCCAGGGAAAAGCGCCGTTGTTTGTGTTTGGGGGCCTGTGGCTGGGAGTGGACGGATGGCTCCTTAGAATCCACGATACGCAGCATGGTTCCCAGACCAGAGGTGGCACCAGTGCCAAGTCGGGCTGGTTTGATAGTACCAAGTGGCTCCGGAAATCTGCCATCCAGAAGCGGGGCAGCTTACTTTTGTTTGCCAGGGAAACGGGCCGAGCTTTGTGTCTGGGCGCCTATGGCTGGGAGTGACCTGCTAGGTCCTGAAAAGCTACGATAGGCAGGATGGTGACCAGACCCATGGTGGCACCAGTGCCAAGTTGGGCTGATTTGACAGTACCAAGTGGCTCCTGCAATCTGCCATCTAAAAGTTGGCAGGCGAGTTTTGTTTTCCAGGGAAAAGCGCCGTTGTTTGTGTCTGGGGGCCTGTGGCTGGAGTGGCCGGCTGGCTCCTTAGAATGAACGATACGCAGGATGGTTCCCAGACCTGAGGTGGCACCAGTGCCAAGTCGGGCTAGTTTGATGGTGCAAAGTGGCTCTTGCAATCTGCCATCCAGAAGCGGGGTAGCTTACTTTTGTTTGCCAGGGAAACGGGCCGAGGTTTTTCTCTGGGGGCCTATGGCTGTGAGTGACCGGCTGGCTCCTGAAAAGCTACGATAGGCAGGATGGTGACCAGACCCATGGTGGCACCAGTGCCAAGTTGGGCTGATTTGATAGTAGCAAGTGGCTCCTGCAATCTGCCATCAAAATATTGGCAGGCGAGTTTTGTTTTCCAGGGAAAAGCGCCGTTGTTTGTGTTTGGGGGCCTGTGGCTGGGAGTGACCGGCTGGCTCCTTAGAATCCACGATACGCAGGATGGTTCCCAGACCTAAGGTGGCACCAGTGCCAAGTCGGGCTGGTTTGATAGTACCAAGTGGTTCCTGCAATCTGCCATCCAGAAGCGGGGCAGCTTACTTTGTTTGCCAGGGAAACGGGCCGAGCTTTTTGTCTGGGCGCCTATGGCTTGGAGTGACCGGCTAGGTCCTGAAAAGCTACGATAGGCAGGATGGTGACCAGATCCATGGTGGCACCAGTGCCAAGTTGGGCTGGTTTGATAGTACCAAGTGGCTCCTGCAATCTGCCATCAAAATGTTGGCAGGCGAGTTTTGTTTTCCAGGGAAAAGCGCCGTTGTTTGTGTTTGGGGGCCTGTGGCTGGGAGTGGACGGATGGCTCCTTAGAACCACGATACGCAGGATGGTTCCCAGACCAGAGGTGGCACCAGTGCCAAGTCGGGCTGGTTTGATAATACCAAGTTGTTCCTGCAATCTGCCATCCAGAAGCGGGGCAGCTTACTTTTGTATGCCAGGGAAACGGGCCGAGGTTTTTGTCTGGGGGCCTATAGCTGGGAGTGACCGTCTGGCTCCTGAAAAGCTACGATAGGCAGGATGGTGACCAAACGCATGGTGGCACCAGTGCCAAGTTGGGCTGATTTGATAGTACCAAGTGGCTCCTGCAATCTGCCATCAAAATGTTGGCAGGCGAGTTTTGTTTTCCAGGGAAAAGCGCCGTTGTTTGTGTTTGGGGGCCTGTGGCTGGGAGTGGCCGGCTGGCTCCTTAGAATCCACGATACGCAGGATGGTTCCCAGACCAGAGGTGGCACCAGTGCCAAGTCGGGCTGGTTTGATACTACCAAGTGCGTCCTGCAATCTGCCATCCAGAAGCGGGGCAGCTTACTTTTGTTTGCCAGGGAAACGGGCCGAGGTTTGTGTCTGGGGGCCTATGGCTGCGAGTGACCGGCTGGCTCCTGAAAAGCTACGATAGGCAGGATGGTGACCAGACCCATGGTGGCACCAGTGCCAAGTTGGGCTGGTTTGATAGTACCAAGTGGCTCCTGCAATCTGCCATCCAAAAGTTGGCAGGCCAGTTTTGCTTTCCAGGGAAAAGTGCCGTTGTTTGTGTTTGGGGGCCTGTGTCTGGGAGTGGACGGATGGCTCCTTAGAATCCACGATACGCAGCATGGTTCCCAGACCAGAGGTGGCACCACTGCCAAGTCGGGCTAGTTTGATGGTGCAAAGTGGCTCCTGCAATCTTCCATCCAGAAGCGGGGTAGCTTACTTTTGTTTGCCAGGGAAACGGGCCGAGGTTTGTGTCTGGGGGCCTATGGCTGGGAGTGACCGGCTGGCTCCTGAAAAGCTACGATAGGCAGGATGGTGACCAGACCCATGGTGGCACCAGTGCCAAGTTGGGCTGATTTGATAGTAGCAAGTGGCTCCTGCAATCTGCCATGAAAAAGTTGGCAGGCGAGTTTTGTTTTCCAGGGAAAAGCGCCGTTGTTTCTGTTTGGGGGCCTGTGGCTGGGAGTGGCCGGCTGGCTCCTTAGAATCCACGATACGCGGCATGGTTCCCAGACCAGAGGTGGCACCAGTGCCAAGTTGGGCTGGTTTGATAGTACCAAGTGCGTCCTGCAATCTGCCATCCAGAAGCGGGGCAGCTTACTTTTGTTTGCCAGGGATACGGGCCGAGGTTTGTGTCTCAGGGCCTATGGCTGGGAGTGACCGGCTGGCTCCTGAAAAGCTACGATAGGCAGGATGCTGACCAGACCCATGGTGGCACCAGTGCCAAGTTGGGCTGGTTTGATAGTACCAAGTGGCTCCTGCAATCTGCCATCAAAAAGTTGGCAGGCGAGTTTGTTATCCAGGGAAAAGCGCCGTTGTTTGTGTTTGGGGGCCTGTGGCAGGGAGTGGCCGGCTGGCTCCTTAGAATCCACGATACGCAGGATGTTTCCAAGACCAGAGGTGGCACCAGTGCCAAGTCGGGCTGGTTTGATGGTGAAAAGTGGCTCCTGCAATCTGCCATCCAGAAGCGGGATAACTTACTTTTGTTTGCCAGGGAAACGGGCCGAGGTTTTTGTCTGGGGGCCTATGGCTGGGAGTGACCGGCTGGCTCCTGAAAAGCTATGATAGGCAGGATGGTGACCAGACCCATGGTGGCACCAGTGCCAAGTTGGGCTGGTTTGATAGTACCAAGTGGCTCCTGCAATCTGCCATCAAAATGTTGGCAGGCGAGTTTTGTTTTCCAGGGACAAGTGCCATTGTTTGTGTTTGGGGGCCTGTGGGTGGGAGTGACCGGCTGGCTCCTTAGAATCCACGATACCCAGGATGGTTCCCAGACCAGAGGTCGCACCAGTGCCAAGTCGGGCCAGTTTGATGGTGCAAAGTGGCTCCTGCAATCTGCCATCCTGAAGCGGGGTAGCTTACTTTTGTTTGCCAGGGAAACGGGCCGAGTTTTGTGTCTGGGGGCCTATGGCTGCGAGTGACCGGCTGGCTCCTGAAAAGCTACGATAGGCAGGATGGTGACCAGACCCATGGTGGCACCAGTGCCAAGTTGGGCTGGTTTGATAGTATCAAGTGGCTCCTGCAATCTGCCATCAAAAAGTTGGCAGGCGAGTTTTGTTTTCCAGGGAAAAGCGCCGTTGTTTGTGTTTGGGTGCCTATGGCTGGGAGTGGCCGGCTGGCTCCTTAGAATCCACGATACGCACCATAGTTCCCAGACCAGAGGTGGCACCAGTGCCAAGTCGGGCTGGTTTGATAGTACCAAGTGCGTCCTACAATCTGCCATCCAGAAGCGGGGCAGCTTACTTTTGTTTGCCAGGGAAACGGGCCGAGCTTTGTGTCTGGGGGCCTATGACTGGGAGTGAACGGCTGGCTCCTGAAAAGCTACGATAGGCAGGATGGTGACCAGACCCATGGTGGCACCAGTGCCAAGTTGGGCTGATTTGATAGCAGCAAGTGGCTCCTGCAATCTGCCATCAAAATGTCGGCAGGCGGGTTTGTTTTCCAGGGTAAAGCGCTGTGGTTTGTGTTTGGGGGCCTGTGGCTGGGAGTGACCGGCTGGCTCCTTAGAATCCACGATACGCAGGATGGTTCCCAGACCCAAGGTGGCACCAGTGCCAAGTTGGGCTGGTTTGATAGTACCAAGTGGCTCCTGCAATCTGCCATCCAGAAGCGGGGCAGCTTACTTTTGTTTGCCAGGGAAACGGGCCGAGCTTTGTGTCGGGGGGCCTATGGCTGGGAGTGACCGGCTGGCTCCTGAAAAGCTAAGATAGGCAGGATGGTGACCAGACCCATGGTGGCACCAGTGTCAAGTTGGGCTGGTTTATAGTACCAAGTGCGTCCTGCAATCTGCCATCCAGAAGCGGGGCAGCTTACTTTGGTTTGCCAGGGAAAAGTGCAGAGCATTGTGTCTGGGCGCCTATGGCTGGGAGTGACCGGCTGGCTCCTGAAAAGCTACGATAAGCAGGATGGTGACCAGACCCATGGTGGCACTAGTGCCAAGTTGGGCTGATTTGATAGTACCAAGTGGCTCCTGCAATCTGCCATCAAAAAGTTGGCCGGCGAATTTTGTTTTCCAGGGAAAAGCGCTGTGGTTTGTGTTTGGGGGCCTGTGGCTGGGAGTGGCCGGCTGGCTCCTTATAATCCACGATACGCAGCATGGTTCCCAGACCCAAGGTGGCACCAGTGCCAAGTTGGGCTGGTTTGATAGTACCAAGTGGCTCTGGCAATCTGCCATCAAAAAGTTGGCAGACGAGTTTTGTTTTCCAGGAAAAAGCGCCGTTGATTTTGTTTGGGGGCCTGTGGCTAGGAGTGGACGGATGGCTAATTAGAATCCACGATAGGCAGGATGGTGACCAGACCCATGGTGGCACCAGTGCCAAGTCGGGCTGGTTTGATAGTACCAAGTGGCTCCGGCAATCTGCCATCCAGAAGCGGGATAACTTACTTTTCTTTGTCAGGGAAACGGGCCGAGGTTTGTGTCTGGGGGCCTATGGCTGGGAGTGACCGGCTGGCTCCTGAAAAGCTACGATAGGCAGGATGGTGACCAGACCCATGGTGGCACCAGTGCCAAGTTGGTCTGATTTGATAGTACCAAGTGGCTCCTGCAATCTCCCATCAAAATGTTGGCAGGAGAGTTTTGTTTCCCAGGGAAAAGCGCCGTTGTTTGTGTTTGGGGGCCTGTGGCTGGGAGTGGCCGGCTGGCTCCTTAGAATCCACGATACGCAGCATGGTATCCAGACCCAAGGTGGCACCAGTGCCAAGTTTTGCTGGTTTGATAGTACCAAGTGGTTCCTGCAATCTGCCATCCAGAAGCAGGGCAGCTTACTTTTGTATGCCAGGGAAACAGGCCGAGGTTTTTGTCTGGGGGCCTATGGCAGGGAGTGACCGGCTGGCTCCTGAAAAGCTACGATAGGCAGGATGGTGACCAGACCCATGGTGGCACCAGTCCCAAGTTGGGCTGATTTGATAGTACCAAGTGGCTCCTGCAATCTGCCGTCAAAATTTGGCAGGCGAGTTTTGTTTTCCAGGGAAAAGCGCCGTTGTTTGTGTTTGGGCGCCTGTGGCTGGGAGTGGCCGGCTGGCTCCTTAGAATCCACGATACGCAGGATGGTTCCCAGACCTGAGGTGGCACCAGTGCCAAGTCGGGCTGGTTTGATAGTACTAAATAGCTCCTGCAATCTGCCATGCAGAAGCGGGGCAGCTTACTTTTGTTTGCCAGGGAAACGGGCCGAGGTTTGTGTCTGGGGGCCTATGGCTGCGAGTGACCGTCTGGCTCCTGAAAAGCTACGATAGGCAGGATGGTGAGCAGACCCATGGTGGCACCAGTGCCAAGTTGAGCTGGTTTGATAGTACCAAGTGGCTCCTGCAATCTGCCATCAAAAAGTTGGCAGGCGAGTTTTGTTTTCCAGGGAAAAGCGCCGTTGTTTGTGTTTGGGTGCCTATGGCTGGGAGTGGCCGGCTGGCTCCTTAGAATTCACGATACGCACCATGGTTCCCAGACCAGAGGTGGCACCAGTGCCAAGTCGGGCTGGTTTGATAGTACCAAGTGCGTCCTACAATCTGCCATCCAGAAGCGGGGCAGCTTACTTTTGTTTGCCAGGGAAACGGGCCGAGCTTTGTGTCTGGGGGCCTATGGCTGGGAGTGACCGGCTGGCTCCTGAAAAGCTACGATAGGCAGGATGGTGACCAGACCCATGGTGGCACCAGTGCCAAGTTGGGCTGATTTGATAGTAGCAAGTGGCTCCTGCAATCTGCCATCAAAATGTCGGCAGGCGGGTTTTGTTTTCCAGGGAAAAGCGCTGTGGTTTGTGTTTGGGGGCCTGTGGCTGGGAGTGACCGGCTGGCTCCTTAGAATCCACGATACGCAGGATGGTTCCCAGACCCAAGGTGGCACCAGTGCCAAGTTGGGCTGGTTTGATAGTACCAAGTGGCTCCTGCAATCTGCCATCCAGAAGCGGGGCAGCTTACTTTTGTTTGCCAGGGAAACGGGCCGAGGTTTTTCTCTGGGGGCCTATGGCTGGGAGTGACCGGCTGGCTCCTGAAAAGCTAAGATAGGCAGGATGGTGACCAGACCCATGGTGGCACCAGTGCCAAGTTGGGCTGATTTGATAGTACCAAGTGGCTCCTGCAATCTGCCATCAAAATGTTGGCAGGCGAGTTTTGTTTTCCAGGGAAAAGCGCCGTTGTTTTTGTTTGGGGGCCTGTGGCTGGGAGTGGCCGGCTGGCTCCTTAGAATCCACGATACGCACCATAGTTCCCAGACCAGAGGTGGCACCAGTGCCAAGTTGGGCTGGTTTGATAGTACCAAGTGCGTCCTGCAATCTGCCATCCAGAAGCGGGGTAGCTTACTTTTGTTTGCCAGGGAAACGGGCCGAGGTTTGTGTCTCGGGGCCTATGGCTGGGAGTGACCGGCTGGCTCCTGAAAAGCTACGATAGGCAGGATGGTGACCAGACCCATGGTGGCACCAGTGCCAAGTTGGGCTGGTTTGATAGTACCAAGTGGCTCCTGCAATCTGCCATCAAAAAGTTGGCAGGCGAGTTTGTTATCCAGGGAAATGCGCCGTTGTTTGTGTTTGGGGGCCTGTGGCTGGGAGTGGCCGGCTGGCTCCTTAGAATCCACGATACGCAGCATGGTTCCCAGACCAGAGGTGGCACCAGTGCCAAGTCGGGCTGGTTTGATAGTACCAAGTGGCTCCGGAAATCTGCCACCCAGAAGCGGGGCAGCTTACTTTTGTTTGCCAGGGAAACGGGCCGAGCTTTGTGTCTGGGGGCCTATGGCTGGGAGTGACCGGCTGGCTCCTGAAAAGCTAAGATAGGCAGGATGGTGACCAGACCCATGGTGGCACCAGTGTCAAGTTGGGCTGGTTTATAGTACCAAGTGCGTCCTGCAATCTGCCATCCAGAAGCGGGGCAGCTTACTTTGGTTTGCCAGGGAAAAGTGCAGAGCATTGTGTCTGGGCGCCTATGGCTGGGAGTGACCGGCTGGCTCCTGAAAAGCTACGATAAGCAGGATGGTGACCAGACCCATGGTGGCACTAGTGCCAAGTTGGGCTGATTTGATAGTACCAAGTGGCTCCTGCAATCTGCCATCAAAAGTTGGCCGGCGAATTTTGTTTTCCAGGGAAAAGCGCTGTGGTTTGTGTTTGGGGGCCTGTGGCTGGGAGTGGCCGGCTGGCTCCTTATAATCCACGATACGCAGCATGGTTCCCAGACCCAAGGTGGCACCAGTGCCAAGTTGGGCTGGTTTGATAGTACCAAGTGGCTCTGGCAATCTGCCATCAAAAAGTTGGCAGACGAGTTTTGTTTTCCAGGGAAAAGCGCCGTTGTTTTTGTTTGGGGGCCTGTGGCTAGGAGTGGACGGATGGCTAATTAGAATCCACGATAGGCAGGATGGTGACCAGACCCATGGTGGCACCAGTGCCAAGTCGGGCTGGTTTGATAGTACCAAGTGGCTCCGGCAATCTGCCATCCAGAAGCGGGATAACTTATTTTTCTTTGTCAGGGAAACGGGCCGAGGTTTGTGTCTGGGGGCCTATGGCTGGGAGTGACCGGCTGGCTCCTGAAAAGCTACGATAGGCAGGATGGTGACCAGACCCATGGTGGCACCAGTGCCAAGTTGGTCTGATTTGATAGTACCAAGTGGCTCCTGCAATCTCCCATCAAAATGTTGGCAGGAGAGTTTTGTTTCCCAGGGAAAAGCGCCGTTGTTTGTGTTTGGGGGCCTGTGGCTGGGAGTGGCCGGCTGGCTCCTTAGAATCCACGATACGCAGCATGGTATCCAGACCCAAGGTGGCACCAGTGCCAAGTTTTGCTGGTTTGATAGTACCAAGTGGTTCCTGCAATCTGCCATCCAGAAGCAGGGCAGCTTACTTTTGTATGCCAGGGAAACGGGCCGAGGTTTTTGTCTGGGGGCCTATGGCAGGGAGTGACCGGCTGGCTCCTGAAAAGCTACGATAGGCAGGATGGTGACCAGACCCATGGTGGCACCAGTCCCAAGTTGGGCTGATTTGATAGTACCAAGTGGCTCCTGCAATCTGCCGTCAAAATTTGGCAGGCGAGTTTTGTTTTCCAGGGAAAAGCGCCGTTGTTTGTGTTTGGGCGCCTGTGGCTGGGAGTGGCCGGCTGGCTCCTTAGAATCCACGATACGCAGGATGGTTCCCAGACCTGAGGTGGCACCAGTGCCAAGTCGGGCTGGTTTGATAGTACTAAATAGCTCCTGCAATCTGCCATGCAGAAGCGGGGCAGCTTACTTTTGTTTGCCAGGGAAACGGGCCGAGGTTTGTGTCTGGGGGCCTATGGCTGCGAGTGACCGTCTGGCTCCTGAAAAGCTACGATAGGCAGGATGGTGAGCAGACCCATGGTGGCACCAGTGCCAACTTGAGCTGGTTTGATAGTACCAAGTGGCTCCTGCAATCTGCCATCAAAAAGTTGGCAGGCGAGTTTTGTTTTCCAGGGAAAAGCGCCGTTGTTTGTGTTTGGGTGCCTATGGCTGGGAGTGGCCGGCTGGCTCCTTAGAATTCACGATACGCACCATGGTTCCCAGACCAGAGGTGGCACCAGTGCCAAGTCGGGCTGGTTTGATAGTACCAAGTGCGTCCTACAATCTGCCATCCAGAAGCGGGGCAGCTTACTTTTGTTTCCCAGGGAAACGGGCCGAGCTTTTTGTCTGGGGGCCTATGGCTGGGAGTGACCGGCTGGCTCCTGAAAAGCTACGATAGGCAGGATGGTGACCAGACCCATGGTGGCACCAGTGCCAAGTTGGGCTGATTTGATAGTAGCAAGTGGCTCCTGCAATCTGCCATCAAAATGTCGGCAGGCGGGTTTTGTTTTCCAGGGAAAAGCGCTGTGGTTTGTGTTTGGGGGCCTGTGGCTGGGAGTGACCGGCTGGCTCCTTAGAATCCACGATACGCAGGATGGTTCCCAGACCCAAGGTGGCACCAGTGCCAAGTTGGGCTGGTTTGATAGTACCAAGTGGCTCCTGCAATCTGCCATCCAGAAGCGGGGCAGCTTACTTTTGTTTGCCAGGGAAACGGGCCGAGGTTTTTCTCTGGGGGCCTATGGCTGGGAGTGACCGGCTGGCTCCTGAAAAGCTAAGATAGGCAGGATGGTGACCAGACCCATGGTGGCACCAGTGCCAAGTTGGGCTGATTTGATAGTACCAAGTGGCTCCTGCAATCTGCCATCAAAATGTTGGCAGGCGAGTTTTGTTTTCCAGGGAAAAGCGCCGTTGTTTTTGTTTGGGGGCCTGTGGCTGGGAGTGGCCGGCTGGCTCCTTAGAATCCACGATACGCAGCATGGTTCCCAGACCAGAGGTGGCACCAGTGCCAAGTCGGGCTGGTTTGATAGTACCAAGTGGCTCCGGAAATCTGCCATCCAGAAGCGGGGCAGCTTACTTTTGTTTGCCAGGGAAACGGGCCGAGGTTTTTCTCTGGGGGCCTATGGCTGGGAGTGACCGGCTGGCGCCTGAACACCTACGATAGGCAGGATGGTGACCAGACCCATGGTGGCACCAGTGCCAAGATGGGCTGATTTGATAGTAGCAAGCGGCTCCTGCAATCTGCCATGAAAATGTTGGCAGGCGAGTTTTGTTTTCCAGGGAAAAGCGCCGTTGTTTGTGTTTGGGGGCCTGTGGCTGGGAGTGGACGGATGGCTCCTTAGAATCCACGATACGCAGCATGGTTCCCAGACCAGAGGTGGCACCAGTGCCAAGTCGGGCTGGTTTGATAGTACCAAGTGGCTCCGGAAATCTGCCATCCAGAAGCGGGGCAGCTTACTTTTGTTTGCCAGGGAAACGGGCCGAGCTTTGTGTCTGGGCGCCTATGGCTGGGAGTGACCGTCTAGGTCCTGAAAAGCTACGATAGGCAGGATGGTGACCAGACCCATGGTGGCACCAGTGCCAAGTTGGGCTGATTTGACAGTACCAAGTGGCTCCTGCAATCTGCCATCTAAAAGTTGGCAGGCGAGTTTTGTTTTCCAGGGAAAAGCGCCGTTGTTTGTGTCTGGGGGCCTGTGGCTGGAGTGGCCGGCTGGCTCCTTAGAATGAACGATACGCAGGATGGTTCCCAGACCTGAGGTGGCACCAGTGCCAAGTCGGGCTAGTTTGATGGTGCAAAGTGGCTCCTGCAATCTGCCATCCAGAAGCGGGGTAGCTTACTTTTGTGTGCCAGGGAAACTGGCCGAGGTTTTTCTCTGGGGGCCTATGGCTGTGAGTGACCGGCTGGCTCCTGAAAAGCTACGATAGGCAGGATGGTGACCAGACCCATGGTGGCACCAGTGCCAAGTTGGGCTGATTTGATAGTAGCAAGTGGCTCCTGCAATCTGCCATCAAAATATTGGCAGGCGAGTTTTGTTTTCCAGGGAAAAGCGCCGTTGTTTGTGTTTGGGGGCCTGTGGCTGGGAGTGACCGGCTGGCTCCTTAGAATCCACGATACGCAGGATGGTTCCCAGACCCAAGGTGGCACCAGTGCCAAGTCGGGCTGGTTTGATAGTACCAAGTGGTTCCTGCAATCTGCCATCCAGAAGCGGGGCAGCTTACTTTGTTTGCCAGGGAAACGGGCCGAGCTTTTTGTCTGGGCGCCTATGGCTTGGAGTGACCGGCTAGGTCCTGAAAAGCTCTGATAGGCAGGATGGTGACCAGATCCATGGTGGCACCAGTGCCAAGTTGGGCTGGTTTGATAGTACCAAGTGGCTCCTGCAATCTGCCATCAAAATGTTGGCAGGCGAGTTTTGTTTTCCAGGGAAAAGCGCCGTTGTTTGTGTTTGGGGGCCTGTGGCTGGGAGTGGACGGATGGCTCCTTAGAACCACGATACGCAGGATGGTTCCCAGACCAGAGGTGGCACCAGTGCCAAGTCGGGCTGGTTTGATAGTACCAAGTTGTTCCTGCAATCTGCCATCCAGAAGCGGGGCAGCTTACTTTTGTTTGCCAGGGAAACGGGCCGAGGTTTTTGTCTGGGGGCCTATAGCTGGGAGTGACCGTCTGGCTCCTGAAAAGCTACGATAGGCAGGATGGTGACCAAACGCATGGTGGCACCAGTGCCAAGTTGGGCTGATTTGATAGTACCAAGTGGCTCCTGCAATCTGCCATCAAAATGTTGGCAGGCGAGTTTTGTTTTCCAGGGAAAAGCGCCGTTGTTTGTGTTTGGGGGCCTGTGGCTGGGAGTGGCCGGCTGGCTCCTTAGAATCCACGATACGCAGGATGGTTCCCAGACCAGAGGTGGCACCAGTGCCAAGTCGGGCTGGTTTGATACTACCGAGTGCGTCCTGCAATCTGCCATCCAGAAGCGGGGCAGCTTACTTTTGTTTGCCAGGGAAACGGGGCGAGGTTTGTGTCTGGGGGCCTATGGCTGCGAGTGACCGGCTGGCTCCTGAAAAGCTACGATAGGCAGGATGGTGACCAGACCCATGGTGGCACCAGTGCCAAGTTGGGCTGGTTTGATAGTACCAAGTGGCTCCTGCAATCTGCCATCAAAAAGTTGGCAGGCCAGTTTTGTTTTCCAGGGAAAAGCGCCGTTGTTTGTGTTTGGGGGCCTGTGTCTGGGAGTGGACGGATGGCTCCTTAGAATCCACGATACGCAGCATGGTTCCCAGACCAGAGGTGGCACCAGTGCCAAGTAGGGCTAGTTTGATGGTGCAAAGTGGCTCCTGCAATCTGCCATCCAGAAGCGGGGTAGCTTACTTTTGTTTGCCAGGGAAACGGGCCGAGGTTTGTGTCTGGGGGCCTATGGCTGGGAGTGACCGGCTGGCTCCTGAAAAGCTACGATAGGCAGGATGGTGACCAGACCCATGGTGGCACCAGTGCCAAGTTGGGCTGGTTTGATAGTACCAAGTGGCTCCTGCAATCTGCCATCAAAATGTTGGCAGGCGAGTTTTGTTTTCCAGGGAAAAGCGCCGTTGTTTCTGTTTGGGGGCCTGTGGCTGGGAGTGGCCGGCTGGCTCCTTAGAATCCACGATACGCGGCATGGTTCCCAGACCAGAGGTGGCACCAGTGCCAAGTTGGGCTGGTTTGATAGTACCAAGTGCGTCCTGCAATCTGCCATCCAGAAGCGGGGCAGCTTACTTTTGTTTGCCAGGGATACGGGCCGAGGTTTGTGTCTCAGGGCCTATGGCTGGGAGTGACCGCCTGGCTCCTGAAAAGCTACGATAGGCAGGATGGTGACCAGACCCATGGTGGCACCAGTGCCAAGTTGGGCTGGTTTGATAGTACCAAGTGGCTCCTGCAATCTGCCATCAAAAAGTTGGCAGGCGAGTTTGTTATCCAGGGAAAAGCGCCGTTGTTTTTGTTTGGGGGCCTGTGGCAGGGAGTGGCCGGCTGGCTCCTTAGAATCCACGATACGCAGGATGGTTCCCAGACCAGAGGTGGCACCAGTGCCAAGTCGGGCTGGTTTGATGGTGAAAAGTGGCTCCTGCAATCTGCCATCCAGAAGCGGGATAACTTACTTTTGTTTGCCAGGGAAACGGGCCGAGGTTTTTGTCTGGGGGCCTATGGCTGGGAGTGACCGGCTGGCTCCTGAAAAGCTACGATAGGCAGGATGGTGACCAGACCCATGGTGGCACCAGTGCCAAGTTGGGCTGGTTTGATAGTACCAAGTGGCTCCTGCAATCTGCCATCAAAATGTTGGCAGGCGAGTTTTGTTTTCCAGGGAAAAGTGCCGTTGTTTGTGTTTGGGGGCCTGTGGGTGGGAGTGACCGGCTGGCTCCTTAGAATCCACGATACGCAGGATGGTTCCCAGACCAGAGGTCGCACCAGTGCCAAGTCGGGCCAGTTTGATTGTGCAAAGTGGCTCCTGCAATCTGCCATCCAGAAGCGGGGTAGCTTACTTTTGTTTGCCAGGGAAACGGGCCGAGATTTGTGTCTGGGGGCCTATGGCTGCGAGTGACCGGCTGGCTCCTGAAAAGCTACGATAGGCAGGATGGTGACCAGACCCATGGTGGCACCAGTGCCAAGTTGGGCTGATTTGATAGTACCAAGTGGCTCCTGCAATCTGCCATCAAAAAGTTGTCAGGCGAGTTTTGTTTTCCAGGGAAAAGCGCCGTTGTTTGTGTCTGGGGGCCTGTGGCTGGGAGTGGCCGGCTGGCTCCTTACAATGAACGATACGCAGGATGGTTCCCAGACCTGAGGTGGCACCAGTGCCAAGTCGGGCTAGTTTGATGGTGCAAAGTGGCTCCTGCAATCTGCCATCCAGAAGCGGGGTAGCTTACTTTTGTTTGCCAGGGAAACGGGCCGAGGTTTTTCTCTGGGGGCCTATGGCAGGGAGGGACCGGCTGGCTCCTGAAAAGCTACGATAGGCAGGATGGTGACCAGACCCATGGTGGCACCAGTGCCAAGTTGGGCTGATTTGATAGTAGCAAGTGGCTCCTGCAATCTGCCATCAAAATGTTGGCAGGCGAGTTTTGTTTTCCAGGGAAAAGCGCCGTTGTTTTTGTTTGGTGGCCTGTGGCTGGGAGTGACCGGCTGGCTCCTTAGAATCCACGATACGCAGGATGGTTCCCAGACCCAAGGTGGCACCAGTGCCAAGTTGGGCTGGTTTGGTAGTACCAAGTGGTTCCTGCAATCTGCCATCCAGAAGCGGGGCAGCTTACTTTGTTTGCCAGGGAAACGGGCCGAGCTTTTTGTCTGGGCGCCTATGGCTTGGAGTGACCGGCTAGGTCCTGAAAAGCTCTGATAGGCAGGATGGTGACCAGATCCATGGTGGCACCAGTGCCAAGTTGGGCTGGTTTGATAGTACCAAGTGGCTCCTGCAATCTGCCATCAAAATGTTGGCAGGCGAGTTTTGTTTTCCAGGGAAAAGCGCCGTTGTTTGTGTTTGGGGGCCTGTGGCTGGGAGTGGACGGATGGCTCCTTAGAACCACGATACGCAGGATGGTTCCCAGACCTGAGGTAGCACCAGTGCCAAGTCGGGCTGGTTTGATAGTACCAAGTTGTTCCTGCAATCTGCCATCCAGAAGCTTGGCAGCTTACTTTTGCATGCCAGGGAAACGGGCCGAGGTTTTTGTCTGAGGGCCTATAGCTGGGAGTGACCGTCTGGCTCCTGAAAAGCTACGATAGGCAGGATGGTGACCAAACGCATGGTGGCACCAGTGCCAAGTTGGGCTGATTTGATAGTACCAAGTGGCTCCTGCAATCTGCCATCAAAATGTTGGCAGGCGAGTTTTGTTTTCCAGGGAAAAGCGCCGTTGTTTGTGTTTGGGGGCCTGTGGCTGGGAGTGGCCGGCTGGCTCCTTAGAATCCACGATACGCAGGATGGCTCCCAGACCAGAGGTGGCACCAGTGCCAAGTCGGGCTGGTTTGATACTACCGAGTGCGTCCTGCAATCTGCCATCCAGAAGCGGGGCAGCTTACTTTTGTTTGCCAGGGAAACGGGGCGAGGTTTGTGTCTGGGGGCCTATGGCTGCGAGTGACCGGCTGGCTCCTGAAAAGCTACGATAGGCAGGATGGTGACCAGACCCATGGTGGCACCAGTGCCAAGTTGGGCTGGTTTGATAGTACCAAGTGGCTCCTGCAATCTGCCATCAAAAAGTTGGCAGGCCAGTTTTGTTTTCCAGGGAAAAGCGCCGTTGTTTGTGTTTGGGGGCCTGTGTCTGGGAGTGGACGGATGGCTCCTTAGAATCCACGATACGCAGCATGGTTCCCAGACCAGAGGTGGCACCAGTGCCAAGTCGGGCTAGTTTGATGGTGCAAAGTGGCTCCTGCAATCTGCCATCCAGAAGCGGGGTAGCTTACTTTTGTTTGCCAGGGAAACGGGCCGAGGTTTGTGTCTGGGGGCCTATGGCTGGGAGTGACTGGCTGGCTCCTGAAAAGCTACGATAGGCAGGATGGTGACCAGACCCATGGTGGCACCAGTGCCAAGTTGGGCTGATTTGATAGTACCAAGTGGCTCCTGCAATCTGCCATGAAAATGTTGGCAGGCGAGTTTTGTTTTCCAGGGAAAAGCGCCGTTGTTTCTGTTTGGGGGCCTGTGGCTGGGAGTGGCCGGCTGGCTCCTTAGAATCCACGATACGCGGCATGGTTCCCAGACCAGAGGTGGCACCAGTGCCAAGTTGGGCTGGTTTGATAGTACCAAGTGCGTCCTGCAATCTGCCATCCAGAAGCGGGGCAGCTTACTTTTGTTTGCCAGGGATACGGGCCGAGGTTTGTGTCTCAGGGCCTATGGCTGGGAGTGACCGC
This sequence comes from Melospiza melodia melodia, assembly GCF_035770615.1. Taxonomy (NCBI): domain Eukaryota; kingdom Metazoa; phylum Chordata; class Aves; order Passeriformes; family Passerellidae; genus Melospiza; species Melospiza melodia. The sequence goes on along the minus strand of NC_086195.1, from coordinate 38,801,331 downwards.
CTGGCTCCTGAAAAGCTACGATAGGCAGGATGGTGACCAGACCCATGGTGGCACCAGTGCCAAGTTGGGCTGGTTTGATAGTACCAAGTGGCTCCTGCAATCTGCCATCAAAAAGTTGGCAGGCGAGTTTGTTATCCAGGGAAAAGCGCCGTTGTTTGTGTTTGAGGGCCTGTGGCAGGGAGTGGCCGGCTGGCTCCTTAGAATCCACGATACGCAGGATGGTTCCCAGACCAGAGGTGGCACCAGTGCCAAGTCGGGCTGGTTTGATGGTGAAAAGTGGCTCCTGCAATCTGCCATCCAGAAGCGGGATAACTTACTTTTGTTTGCCAGGGAAACGGGCCGAGGTTTTTGTCTGGGGGCCTATGGCTGGGAGTGACCGGCTGGCTCCTGAAAAGCTACGATAGGCAGGATGGTGACCAGACCCATGGTGGCACCAGTGCCAAGTGTGGCTGATTTGATAGTAGCAAGTGGCTCCTGCAATCTGCCATCAAAATGTTGGCAGGCGAGTTTTGTTTTCCAGGGAAAAGTGCCGTTGTTTGTGTTTGGGGGCCTGTGGGTGGGAGTGACCGGCTGGCTCCTTAGAATCCACGATACGCAGGATGGTTCCCAGACCCAAGGTGGCACCAGTGCCAAGTTGGGCTGGTTTGGTACTACCAAGTGGTTCCTGCAATCTGCCATCCAGAAGCGGGGCAGCTTACTTTTGTTTGCCAGGGAAACAGGCCGAGGTTTTTCTCTGGGGGCCTATGGCTTGGAGTGACCGGCTAGGTCCTGAAAAGCTACGATAGGCAGGATGGTGACCAGATCCATGGTGGCACCAGTGCCAAGTTGGGCTGGTTTGATAGTACCAAGTGACTCCTGCAATCTGCCATCAAAAAGTTGGCAGGCGAGTTTTGTTTTCCAGGGAAAAGCGCTGTGGTTTGTGTTTGGGGGCCTGTGGCTGGGAGTGGCCGGCTGGCTCCTTAGAATCCACGATACGCAGGATGGTTCCCAGGCCAGAGGTGGCACCAGTGCCAAGTCGGGCTGGTTTGATGGTGAAAAGTGGCTCCTGCAATCTGCCATCCAGAAGCGGGATAACTTACTTTTGTTTGCCAGGGAAACGGGCCGAGGTTTGTGTCTGGGGGCCTATGGCTGGGAGTGACCGGCTGGCTCCTGAAAAGCTACGATAGGCAGGATGGTGACCAGACCCATGGTGGCACCAGTGCCAAGTTGGGCTGGTTTGATAGTACCAAGTGGCTCCTGCAATCTGCCATCAAACAATTGGCAGGCGAGTTTTGTTTTCCAGGGAAAAGCGCCGTTGTTTTTGTTTGGGGGCCTGTGGGGGGGAGTGGCCGGCTGGCTCCTTAGAATCCACGATACGCAGGATGGTTCCCAGAGCTGAGGTGGCACCAGTGCTAAGTCGGGCTAGTTTGATGGTGCAAAGTGGCTCCTGCAATCTGCCATCCAGAAGCGGGGCAGCTTACTTTTGTTTGCCAGGGAAACGGGCCGAGTATTGTTTCTGGGGGCCTATGGCTGTGAGTGACCGGCTGGCTCCTGAAAAGCTACGATAGGCAGGATGGTGACCAGACCCATGGTGGCACCAGTGCCAAGTTGGGCTGATTTGATAGTACCAAGTGGCTCCTGCAATCTGCCATCAAAAAGTTGGCAGGCGAGTTTTGTTTTCCAGGGAAAAGCGCCGTTGTTTGTGTTTGGGGGCCTGTGGCTGGGAGTGGACGGATGGCTCCTTAGAACCACGATACGCAGGATGGTTCCCAGACCAGAGGTGGCACCAGTGCCAAGTCGGGCTGGTTTGATACTACGAAGTGGTTCCTGCAATCTGCCATCCAGAAGCGGGGCAGCTTACTTTTGTTTGCCAGGGAAACGGGCCGAGGTTTGTGTCTGGGGGCCTATGGCTGGGAGTGACCGCCTGGCTCCTGAAAAGCTACGATAGGCAGGATGGTAACCAGACCCATGGTGGCACCAGTGCCAAGTTGGGCTGGTTTGATAGTACCAAGTGGCTCCTCCAATCTGCCATCAAAAAGTTGGCAGGCGAGTTTGTTATCCAGGGAAAAGCGCCGTTGTTTGTGTTTGGGGGCCTGTGGCTGGGAGTGGCCGGCTGGCTCCTTAGAATCCACGATACGCAGGATGGTTCCCAGACCAGAGGTGGCACCAGTGCCAAGTCGGGCTGGTTTGATGGTGAAAAGTGGCTCCTGCAATCTGCCATCCAGAAGCGGGATAACTTACTTTTGTTTGCCAGGGAAACGGGCCGAGCTTTTTGTCTGGGGGCCTATGGCTGGGAGTGACCGGCTGGCTCCTGAAAAGCTATGATAGGCAGGATGGTGACCAGACCCATGGTGGCACCAGTGCCAAGTTGGGCTGATTTGATAGTACCAAGTGGCTCCTGCAATCTGCCATCAAAAAGTTGGCAGGCGAGTTTTGTTTTCCAGGGAAAAGCGCCGTTGTTTGTGTCTGGGGGCCGGTGGCTGGGAGTGGCCGGCTGGCTCCTTACAATGAACGATACGCAGGATGGTTCCCAGACCTGAGGTGGCACCAGTGCCAAGTCGGGCTAGTTTGATGGTGCAAAGTGGCTCCTGCAATCTGCCATCCAGAAGCGGGGTAGCTTACTTTTGTTTGCCAGGGAAACGGGCCGAGGTTTTTCTCTGGGGGCCTATGGCAGGGAGGGACCGGCTGGCTCCTGAAAAGCTACGATAGGCAGGATGGTGACCAGACCCATGGTGGCACCAGTGCCAAGTTGGGCTGATTTGATAGTAGCAAGTGGCTCCTGCAATCTGCCATCTAAATGTTGGCAGGCGAGTTTTGTTTTCCAGGGAAAAGCGCCGTTGTTTGTGTTTGGTGGCCTGTGGCTGGGAGTGACCGGCTGGCTCCTTAGAATCCACGATACGCAGGATGGTTCCCAGACCTGAGGTGGCACCAGTGCCAAGTTGGGCTGGTTTGATAGTACCAAGTGGCTCCTGCAATCTGCCATCCAGAAGCGGGGCAGCTTACTTTTGTTTGCCAGGGAAACGGGCCGAGGTTTTTCTCTGGGGGCCTATGGCTTGGAGTGACCGGCTAGGTCCTGAAAAGCTACGATAGGCAGGATGGTGACCAGATCCATGGTGGCACCAGTGCCAAGTTGGGCTGGTTTGATAGTACCAAGTGGCTCCTGCAATCTGCCATCAAAAAGTTGGCAGGCGAGTTTTGTTTTCCAGGGAAAAGCGCTGTGGTTTGTGTTTGGGGGCCTGTGGCTGGGAGTGGCCGGCTGGCTCCTTAGAATCCACGATACGCAGGATGGTTCCCAGACCAGAGGTGGCACCAGTGCCAAGTCGGGCTGGTTTGATGGTGAAAAGTGGCTCCTGCAATCTGCCATCCAGAAGCGGGATAACTTACTTTTGTTTGCCAGGGAAACGGGCCAGGGTTTTGTCTGGGGGCCTATGGCTGGGAGTGACCGGCTGGCTCCTGAAAAGCTACGATAGGCAGGATGGTGACCAGACCCATGGTGGCACCAGTGTCAAGTTGGGCTGGTTTGATAGTACCAAGTGGCTCCGGCAATCTGCCATCAAAATTTGGCAGGCGAGGTTTGTTTTCCAGGGAAAAGCGCCGTTGTTTTTGTTTGGGGGCCTGTGGGTGGGAGTGGCCAGATGGCTAATTAGAATCCACGATACGCAGCATGGTTCCCAGACCTGAGGTGGCACCAGTGCCAAGTCGGGCTGGTTTGATACTATCAAGTGCGTCCTGCAATCTGCCATCCAGAAGCGGGGTAGCTTACTTTTGTTTGCCAGGGAAACGGGCCGAGGTTTGTGTCTGGGGGCCTATGGCTGGGAGTGACCGGCTGGCTCCTGAAAAGCTACGATAGGCAGGATGGTGACCAGACCCATGGTGGCACCAGTGCCAAGTTGGGCTGGTTTGATAGTACCAAGTGGCTCCTGCAATCTGCCATCAAAAAATTGGCAGGCGAGTTTTGTTTTCCAGGGAAAAGCGACGTTGTTTTTGTTTGGGGGCCTGTGGGTGGGAGTGGCCGGCTGGCTCCTTAGAATCCACGATACGCAGGATGGTTCCCAGACCAGAGGTGACACCAGTGCCAAGTCGGGCTAGTTTGATGGTGCAAAGTGGCTCCTGCAATCTGCCATCCAGAAGCGGGGCAGCTTACTTTTGTTTGCCAGGGAAACGGGCCGAGTATTGTTTCTGGGGGCCTACGGCTGCGAGTGACCGGCTGGCTCCTGAAAAGCTACGATAGGCAGGATGGTGACCAGACCCATGGTGGCACCAGTGCCAAGTTGGGCTGATTTGATAGTACCAAGTGGCTCCTGCAATCTGCCATCAAAAATTTGGCAGGCGAGTTTTGTTTTCCAGGGAAAAGCGCCGTTGTTTGTGTTTGGGGGCCTGTGGCTGGGAGTGGACGGATGGCTCCTTAGAATTCACGATACGCAGGATGGTTCCCAGACCAGAGGTGGCACCAGTGCCAAGTCGGGCTGGTTTGATAGTACCAAGTGGTTCCTGCAATCTGCCATCCAGAAGTGGGGCAGCTTACTTTTGTATGCCAGGGAAACGGGCCGAGGTTTTTGTCTGGGGGCCTATAGCTGGGAGTGACCGGCTGGCTCCTGAAAAGCTACGATAGGCAGGATGGTGACCAAACGCATGGTGGCACCAGTGCCAAGTTGGGCTGATTTGATAGTACCAAGTGGCTCCTGCAATCTGCCATCAAAATGTTGGCAGGCGAGTTTTGTTTTCCAGGGAAAAGCGCCGTTGATTGTGTTTGGGGGCCTGTGGCTGGGAGTGGCCGGCTGGCTGCTTAGAATCCACGATACGCAGGATGGTTCCCAGACCAGAGGTGGCACCAGTGCCAAGTCGGGCTGGTTTGATACTACCAAGTGCGTCCTGCAATCTGCCATCCAGAAGCGGGGCAGCTTACTTTTGTTTGCCAGGGAAACGGGCCGAGGTTTGTGTCTGGGGGCCTATGGCTGGGAGTGACCGGCTGGCTCCTGAAAAGCTACGATAGGCAGGATGGTGACCAGACCCATGGTGGCACCAGTGCCAAGTTGGGCTGGTTTGATAGTACCAAGTGGCTCCTGCAATCTGCCATCAAAATGTTGGCAGGCGAGTTTTGTTTTCCAGGGAAAAGCGCCGTTGTTTGTGTTTGGGGGCCTGTGGCTGGGAGTGGACGGATGGCTCCTTAGAATCCACGATACACAGCATGGTTCCCAGACCAGAGGTGGCACCAGTGACAAGTCGGGCTAGTTTGATGGTGCAAAGTGGTTCCTGCAATCTGCCATCCAGAAGCGGGGCAGCTTACTTTTGTTTGCCAGGGAAACGGGCCGAGGTTTGTGTCTGGGGGCCTATGGCTGGGAGTGACCGGCTGGCTCCTGAAAAGCTACGATAGGCAGGATGGTGACCAGACCCATGGTGGCACCAGTGCCAAGTTGGGCTGATTTGATAGTAGCAAGTGGCTCCTGCAATCTGCCATCAAAAAGTTGTCAGGCGAGTTTTGTTTTCCAGGGAAAAGCGCCGTTGTTTGTGTTTGGGGGCCTGTGGCTGGGAGTGGACGGCTGGCTCCTTAGAATCCACGATACGCAGGATGGTTCCCAGACCAGAGGTGGCACCAGTGCCAAGTTGGGCTGGTTTGATAGTACCAAGTGCGTCCTGCAATCTACAACCAGAAGCGGGGCAGCTTACTTTTGTTTGCCAGGGAAACGGGCCGAGGTTTGTGTCTCAGGGCCTATGGCTGGGAGTGACCGGCTGGCTCCTGAAAAGCTACGATAGGCAGGATGGTGACCAGACCCATGGTGGCACCAGTGCCAAGTTGGGCTGGTTTGATAGTACCAAGTGGCTCCTGCAATCTGCCATCAAAAAGTTGGCAGGCGAGTTTGTTATCCAGGGAAAAGCGCTGTTGTTTGTGTTTGGGGGCCTCTGGCTGGGAGTGGCCGGCTGGCTCCTTAGAATCCATGATACGCAGGATGGTTCCCAGACCAGAGGTGGCACCAGTGCCAAGTCGGGCTGGTTTGATGGTGAAAAGTGGCTCCTGCAATCTGCCATCCAGAAGCGGGATGACTTACTTTTGTTTGCCAGGGAAACGGGCCGAGGTTTTTGTCTGGGGGCCTATGGCTGGGAGTGACCGGCTGGCTCCTGAAAAGCTACGATAGGCAGGATGGTGACCAGACCCATGGTGGCACCAGTGCCAAGTTGGGCTGGTTTGATAGTACCAAGTGGCTCCTGCAATCTGCCATCAAAATTTTGGCAGGCGAGTTTTGTTTTCCAGGGAAAAGTGCCGTTGTTTGTGTTTGGGGGCCTGTGGGTGGGAGTGACCGGCTGGCTCCTTAGAATCCACGATACGCAGGATGGTTCCCAGACCAGAGGTCGCACCAGTGCCAAGTCGGGCCAGTTTGATGGTGCAAAGTGGCTCCTGCAATCTGCCATCCAGAAGCGGGGTAGCTTACTTTTGTTTGCCAGGGAAACGGGCCGAGTTTTGTGTCTGGGGGCCTATGGCTGCGAGTGACCGGCTGGCTCCTGAAAAGCTACGATAGGCAGGATGGTGACCAGACCCATGGTGGCACCAGTGCCAAGTTGGGCTGATTTGATAGTACCAAGTGGCTCCTGCAATCTGCCATCAAAAAGTTGTCAGGCGAGTTTTGTTTTCCAGGGAAAAGCGCCGTTGTTTGTGTCTGGGGGCCTGTGGCTGGGAGTGGCCGGCTGGCTCCTTACAATGAACGATACGCAGGATGGTTCCCAGACCTGAGGTGGCACCAGTGCCAAGTCGGGCTAGTTTGATGGTGCAAAGTGGCTCCTGCAATCTGCCATCCAGAAGCGGGGTAGCTTACTTTTGTTTGCCAGGGAAACGGGCCGAGGTTTTTCTCTGGGGGCCTATGGCAGGGAGGGACCGGCTGGCTCCTGAAAAGCTACGATAGGCAGGATGGTGACCAGACCCATGGTGGCACCAGTGCCAAGTTGGGCTGATTTGATAGTAGCAAGTGGCTCCTGCAATCTGCCATCAAAATGTTGGCAGGCGAGTTTTGTTTTCCAGGGAAAAGCGCCGTTGTTTTTGTTTGGTGGCCTGTGGCTGGGAGTGACCGGCTGGCTCCTTAGAATCCACGATACGCAGGATGGTTCCCAGACCCAAGGTGGCACCAGTGCCAAGTTGGGCTGGTTTGGTAGTACCAAGTGGTTCCTGCAATCTGCCATCCTGAAGCGGGGCAGCTTACTTTGTTTGCCAGGGAAACGGGCCGAGCTTTTTGTCTGGGCGCCTATGGCTTGGAGTGACCGGCTAGGTCCTGAAAAGCTCTGATAGGCAGGATGGTGACCAGATCCATGGTGGCACCAGTGCCAAGTTGGGCTGGTTTGATAGTACCAAGTGGCTCCTGCAATCTGCCATCAAAATGTTGGCAGGCGAGTTTTGTTTTCCAGGGAAAAGCGCCGTTGTTTGTGTTTGGGGGCCTGTGGCTGGGAGTGGACGGATGGCTCCTTAGAACCACGATACGCAGGATGGTTCCCAGACCAGAGGTAGCACCAGTGCCAAGTCGGGCTGGTTTGATAGTACCAAGTTGTTCCTGCAATCTGCCATCCAGAAGCTTGGCAGCTTACTTTTGCATGCCAGGGAAACGGGCCGAGGTTTTTGTCTGGGGGCCTATAGCTGGGAGTGACCGTCTGGCTCCTGAAAAGCTACGATAGGCAGGATGGTGACCAAACGCATGGTGGCACCAGTGCCAAGTTGGGCTGATTTGATAGTACCAAGTGGCTCCTGCAATCTGCCATCAAAATGTTGGCAGGCGAGTTTTGTTTTCCAGGGAAAAGCGCCGTTGTTTGTGTTTGGGGGCCTGTGGCTGGGAGTGGCCGGCTGGCTCCTTAGAATCCACGATACGCAGGATGGCTCCCAGACCAGAGGTGGCACCAGTGCCAAGTCGGGCTGGTTTGATACTACCGAGTGCGTCCTGCAATCTGCCATCCAGAAGCGGGGCAGCTTACTTTTGTTTGCCAGGGAAACGGGGCGAGGTTTGTGTCTGGGGGCCTATGGCTGGGAGTGACCGGCTGGCTCCTGAAAAGCTACGATAGGCAGGATGGTGACCAGACCCATGGTGGCACCAGTGCCAAGTTGGGCTGGTTTGATAGTACCAAGTGGCTCCTGCAATCTGCCATCAAAAAGTTGGCAGGCCAGTTTTGTTTTCCAGGGAAAAGCGCCGTTGTTTGTGTTTGGGGGCCTGTGTCTGGGAGTGGACGGATGGCTCCTTAGAATCCACGATACGCAGCATGGTTCCCAGACCAGAGGTGGCACCAGTGCCAAATCGGGCTAGTTTGATGGTGCAAAGTGGCTCCTGCAATCTGCCATCCAGAAGCGGGGTAGCTTACTTTTGTTTGCCAGGGAAACGGGCCGAGGTTTGTGTCTGGGGGCCTATGGCTGGGAGTGACCGGCTGGCTCCTGAAAAGCTAAGATAGGCAGGATGGTGACCAGACCCATGGTGGCACCAGTGCCAAGTTGGGCTGATTTGATAGTACCAAGTGGCTCCTGCAATCTGCCATGAAAATGTTGGCAGGCGAGTTTTGTTTTCCAGGGAAAAGCGCCGTTGTTTCTGTTTGGGGGCCTGTGGCTGGGAGTGGCCGGCTGGCTCCTTAGAATCCACGATACGCGGCATGGTTCCCAGACCAGAGGTGGCACCAGTGCCAAGTTGGGCTGGTTTGATAGTACCAAGTGCGTCCTGCAATCTGCCATCCAGAAGCGGGGCAGCTTACTTTTGTTTGCCAGGGATACGGGCCGAGGTTTGTGTCTCAGGGCCTATGGCTGGGAGTGACCGCCTGGCTCCTGAAAAGCTACGATAGGCAGGATGGTGACCAGACCCATGGTGGCACCAGTGCCAAGTTGGGCTGGTTTGATAGTACCAAGTGGCTCCTGCAATCTGCCATCAAAAAGTTGGCAGGCGAGTTTGTTATCCAGGGAAAAGCGCCGTTGTTTGTGTTTGAGGGCCTGTGGCAGGGAGTGGCCGGCTGGCTCCTTAGAATCCACGATACGCAGGATGGTTCCCAGACCAGAGGTGGCACCAGTGCCAAGTCGGGCTGGTTTGATGGTGAAAAGTGGCTCCTGCAATCTGCCATCCAGAAGCGGGATAACTTACTTTTGTTTGCCAGGGAAACGGGCCGAGGTTTTTGTCTGGGGGCCTATGGCTGGGAGTGACCGGCTGGCTCCTGAAAAGCTACGATAGGCAGGATGGTGACCAGACCCATGGTGGCACCAGTGCCAAGTTGGGCTGATTTGATAGTAGCAAGTGGCTCCTGCAATCTGCCATCAAAATGTTGGCAGGCGAGTTTTGTTTTCCAGGGAAAAGTGCCGTTGTTTGTGTTTGGGGGCCTGTGGGTGGGAGTGACCGGCTGGCTCCTTAGAATCCACGATACGCAGGATGGTTCCCAGACCCAAGGTGGCACCAGTGCCAAGTTGGGCTGGTTTGGTACTACCAAGTGGTTCCTGCAATCTGCCATCCAGAAGCGGGGCAGCTTACTTTTGTTTGCCAGGGAAACAGTCCGAGGTTTTTCTCTGGGGGCCTATGGCTTGGAGTGACCGGCTAGGTCCTGAAAAGCTACGATAGGCAGGATGGTGACCAGATCCATGGTGGCACCAGTGCCAAGTTGGGCTGGTTTGATAGTACCAAGTGACTCCTGCAATCTGCCATCAAAAAGTTGGCAGGCGAGTTTTGTTTTCCAGGGAAAAGCGCTGTGGTTTGTGTTTGGGGGCCTGTGGCTGGGAGTGGCCGGCTGGCTCCTTAGAATCCACGATACGCAGGATGGTTCCCAGGCCAGAGGTGGCACCAGTGCCAAGTCGGGCTGGTTTGATGGTGAAAAGTGGCTCCTGCAATCTGCCATCCAGAAGCGGGATAACTTACTTTTGTTTGCCAGGGAAACGGGCCGAGGTTTGTGTCTGGGGGCCTATGGCTGGGAGTGACCGGCTGGCTCCTGAAAAGCTACGATAGGCAGGATGGTGACCAGACCCATGGTGGCACCAGTGCCAAGTTGGGCTGGTTTGATAGTACCAAGTGGCTCCTGCAATCTGCCATCAAACAATTGGCAGGCGAGTTTTGTTTTCCAGGGAAAAGCGCCGTTGTTTTTGTTTGGGGGCCTGTGGGGGGGAGTGGCCGGCTGGCTCCTTAGAATCCACGATACGCAGGATGGTTCCCAGAGCTGAGGTGGCACCAGTGCTAAGTCGGGCTAGTTTGATGGTGCAAAGTGGCTCCTGCAATCTGCCATCCAGAAGCGGGGCAGCTTACTTTTGTTTGCCAGGGAAACGGGCCGAGTATTGTTTCTGGGGGCCTATGGCTGTGAGTGACCGGCTGGCTCCTGAAAAGCTACGATAGGCAGGATGGTGACCAGACCCATGGTGGCACCAGTGCCAAGTTGGGCTGATTTGATAGTACCAAGTGGCTCCTGCAATCTGCCATCAAAATGTTGGCAGGCGAGTTTTGTTTTCCAGGGAAAAGCGCCGTTGTTTGTGTTTGGGGGCCTGTGGCTGGGAGTGGACGGATGGCTCCTTAGAACCACGATACGCAGGATGGTTCCCAGACCAGAGGTGGCACCAGTGCCAAGTCGGGCTGGTTTGATACTACGAAGTGGTTCCTGCAATCTGCCATCCAGAAGCGGGGCAGCTTACTTTTGTTTGCCAGGGAAACGGGCCGAGGTTTGTGTCTGGGGGCCTATGGCTGGGAGTGACCACCTGGCTCCTGAAAAGCTACGATAGGCAGGATGGTAACCAGACCCATGGTGGCACCAGTGCCAAGTTGGGCTGGTTTGATAGTACCAAGTGGCTCCTCCAATCTGCCATCAAAAAGTTGGCAGGCGAGTTTGTTATCCAGGGAAAAGCGCCGTTGTTTGTGTTTGGGGGCCTGTGGCTGGGAGTGGCCGGCTGGCTCCTTAGAATCCACGATACGCAGGATGGTTCCCAGACCAGAGGTGGCACCAGTGCCAAGTCGGGCTGGTTTGATGGTGAAAAGTGGCTCCTGCAATCTGCCATCCAGAAGCGGGATAACTTACTTTTGTTTGCCAGGGAAACGGGCCGAGCTTTTTGTCTGGGGGCCTATGGCTGGGAGTGACCGGCTGGCTCCTGAAAAGCTATGATAGGCAGGATGGTGACCAGACCCATGGTGGCACCAGTGCCAAGTTGGGCTGATTTGATAGTACCAAGTGGCTCCTGCAATCTGCCATCAAAAAGTTGGCAGGCGAGTTTTGTTTTCCAGGGAAAAGCGCCGTTGTTTGTGTCTGGGGGCCGGTGGCTGGGAGTGGCCGGCTGGCTCCTTACAATGAACGATACGCAGGATGGTTCCCAGACCTGAGGTGGCACCAGTGCCAAGTCGGGCTAGTTTGATGGTGCAAAGTGGCTCCTGCAATCTTCCATCCAGAAGCGGGGTAGCTTACTTTTGTTTGCCAGGGAAACGGGCCGAGGTTTTTCTCTGGGGGCCTATGGCAGGGAGGGACCGGCTGGCTCCTGAAAAGCTACGATAGGCAGGATGGTGACCAGACCCATGGTGGCACCAGTGCCAAGTTGGGCTGATTTGATAGTAGCAAGTGGCTCCTGCAATCTGCCATCTAAATGTTGGCAGGCGAGTTTTGTTTTCCAGGGAAAAGCGCCGTTGTTTGTGTTTGGTGGCCTGTGGCTGGGAGTGACCGGCTGGCTCCTTAGAATCCACGATACGCAGGATGGTTCCCAGACCTGAGGTGGCACCAGTGCCAAGTTGGGCTGGTTTGATAGTACCAAGTGGCTCCTGCAATCTGCCATCCAGAAGCGGGGCAGCTTTCTTTTGTTTGCCAGGGAAACGGGCCGAGGTTTTTCTCTGGGGGCCTATGGCTTGGAGTGACCGGCTAGGTCCTGAAAAGCTACGATAGGCAGGATGGTGACCAGATCCATGGTGGCACCAGTGCCAAGTTGGGCTGGTTTGATAGTACCAAGTGGCTCCTGCAATCTGCCATCAAAAAGTTGGCAGGCGAGTTTTGTTTTCCAGGGAAAAGCGCTGTGGTTTGTGTTTGGGGGCCTGTGGCTGGGAGTGGCCGGCTGGCTCCTTAGAATCCACGATACGCAGGATGGTTCCCAGACCAGAGGTGGCACCAGTGCCAAGTCGGGCTGGTTTGATGGTGAAAAGTGGCTCCTGCAATCTGCCATCCAGAAGCGGGATAACTTACTTTTGTTTGCCAGGGAAACGGGCCAGGGTTTTTGTCTGGGGGCCTATGGCTGGGAGTGACCGGCTGGCTCCTGAAAAGCTACGATAGGCAGGATGGTGACCAGACCCATGGTGGCACCAGTGTCAAGTTGGGCTGGTTTGATAGTACCAAGTGGCTCCGGCAATCTGCCATCAAAATTTGGCAGGCGAGGTTTGTTTTCCAGGGAAAAGCGCCGTTGTTTTTGTTTGGGGGCCTGTGGGTGGGAGTGGCCAGATGGCTAATTAGAATCCACGATACGCAGCATGGTTCCCAGACCTGAGGTGGCACCAGTGCCAAGTCGGGCTGGTTTGATACTATCAAGTGCGTCCTGCAATCTGCCATCCAGAAGCGGGGTAGCTTACTTTTGTTTGCCAGGGAAACGGGCCGAGGTTTGTGTCTGGGGGCCTATGGCTGGGAGTGACCGGCTGGCTCCTGAAAAGCTACGATAGGCAGGATGGTGACCAGACCCATGGTGGCACCAGTGCCAAGTTGGGCTGGTTTGATAGTACCAAGTGGCTCCTGCAATCTGCCATCAAAAAATTGGCAGGCGAGTTTTGTTTTCCAGGGAAAAGCGACGTTGTTTTTGTTTGGGGGCCTGTGGGTGGGAGTGGCCGGCTGGCTCCTTAGAATCCACGATACGCAGGATGGTTCCCAGACCAGAGGTGACACCAGTGCCAAGTCGGGCTAGTTTGATGGTGCAAAGTGGCTCCTGCAATCTGCCATCCAGAAGCGGGGCAGCTTACTTTTGTTTGCCAGGGAAACGGGCCGAGTATTGTTTCTGGGGGCCTACGGCTGCGAGTGACCGGCTGGCTCCTGAAAAGCTACGATAGGCAGGATGGTGACCAGACCCATGGTGGCACCAGTGCCAAGTTGGGCTGATTTGATAGTACCAAGTGGCTCCTGCAATCTGCCATCAAAAATTTGGCAGGCGAGTTTTGTTTTCCAGGGAAAAGCGCCGTTGTTTGTGTTTGGGGGCCTGTGGCTGGGAGTGGACGGATGGCTCCTTAGAATTCACGATACGCAGGATGGTTCCCAGACCAGAGGTGGCACCAGTGCCAAGTCGGGCTGGTTTGATAGTACCAAGTGGTTCCTGCAATCTGCCATCCAGAAGCGGGGCAGCTTACTTTTGTATGCCAGGGAAACGGGCCGAGGTTTTTGTCTGGGGGCCTATAGCTGGGAGTGACCGGCTGGCTCCTGAAAAGCTACGATAGGCAGGATGGTGACCAAACGCATGGTGGCACCAGTGCCAAGTTGGGCTGATTTGATAGTACCAAGTGGCTCCTGCAATCTGCCATCAAAATGTTGGCAGGCGAGTTTTGTTTTCCAGGGAAAAGCGCCGTTGATTGTGTTTGGGGGCCTGTGGCTGGGAGTGGCCGGCTGGCTGCTTAGAATCCACGATACGCAGGATGGTTCCCAGACCAGAGGTGGCACCAGTGCCAAGTCGGGCTGGTTTGATACTACCAAGTGCGTCCTGCAATCTGCCATCCAGAAGCGGGGCAGCTTACTTTTGTTTGCCAGGGAAACGGGCCGAGGTTTGTGTCTGGGGGCCTATGGCTGGGAGTGACCGGCTGGCTCCTGAAAAGCTACGATAGGCAGGATGGTGACCAGACCCATGGTGGCACCAGTGCCAAGTTGGGCTGGTTTGATAGTACCAAGTGGCTCCTGCAATCTGCCATCAAAATGTTGGCAGGCGAGTTTTGTTTTCCAGGGAAAAGCGCCGTTGTTTGTGTTTGGGGGCCTGTGGCTGGGAGTGGACGGATGGCTCCTTAGAATCCACGATACACAGCATGGTTCCCAGACCAGAGGTGGCACCAGTGACAAGTCGGGCTAGTTTGATGGTGCAAAGTGGTTCCTGCAATCTGCCATCCAGAAGCGGGGCAGCTTACTTTTGTTTGCCAGGGAAACGGGCCGAGGTTTGTGTCTGGGGGCCTACGGCTGGGAGTGACCGGCTGGCTCCTGAAAAGCTACGATAGGCAGGATGGTGACCAGACCCATGGTGGCACCAGTGCCAAGTTGGGCTGATTTGATAGTAGCAAGTGGCTCCTGCAATCTGCCATCAAAAAGTTGTCAGGCGAGTTTTGTTTTCCAGGGAAAAGCGCCGTTGTTTGTGTTTGGGGGCCTGTGGCTGGGAGTGGACGGCTGGCTCCTTAGAATCCACGATACGCAGGATGGTTCCCAGACCAGAGGTGGCACCAGTGCCAAGTTGGGCTGGTTTGATAGTACCAAGTGCGTCCTGCAATCTACAACCAGAAGCGGGGCAGCTTACTTTTGTTTGCCAGGGAAACGGGCCGAGGTTTGTGTCTCAGGGCCTATGGCTGGGAGTGACCGGCTGGCTCCTGAAAAGCTACGATAGGCAGGATGGTGACCAGACCCATGGTGGCACCAGTGCCAAGTTGGGCTGGTTTGATAGTACCAAGTGGCTCCTGCAATCTGCCATCAAAAAGTTGGCAGGCGAGTTTGTTATCCAGGGAAAAGCGCTGTTGTTTGTGTTTGGGGGCCTCTGGCTGGGAGTGGCCGGCTGGCTCCTTAGAATCCATGATACGCAGGATGGTTCCCAGACCAGAGGTGGCACCAGTGCCAAGTCGGGCTGGTTTGATGGTGAAAAGTGGCTCCTGCAATCTGCCATCCAGAAGCGGGATGACTTACTTTTGTTTGCCAGGGAAACGGGCCGAGGTTTTTGTCTGGGGGCCTATGGCTGGGAGTGACCGGCTGGCTCCTGAAAAGCTACGATAGGCAGGATGGTGACCAGACCCATGGTGGCACCAGTGCCAAGTTGGGCTGGTTTGATAGTACCAAGTGGCTCCTGCAATCTGCCATCAAAATTTTGGCAGGCGAGTTTTGTTTTCCAGGGAAAAGTGCCGTTGTTTGTGTTTGGGGGCCTGTGGGTGGGAGTGACCGGCTGGCTCCTTAGAATCCACGATACGCAGGATGGTTCCCAGACCAGAGGTCGCACCAGTGCGAAGTCGGGCCTGTTTGATGGTGCAAAGTGGCTCCTGCAATCTGCCATCCAGAAGCGGGGTAGCTTACTTTTGTTTGCCAGGGAAACGGGCCGAGTTTTGTGTCTGGGGGCCTATGGCTGCGAGTGACCGGCTGGCTCCTGAAAAGCTACGATAGGCAGGATGGTGACCAGACCCATGGTGGCACCAGTGCCAAGTTGGGCTGATTTGATAGTACCAAGTGGCTCCTGCAATCTGCCATCAAAATGTTGGCAGGCGAGTTTTGTTTTCCAGGGAAAAGCGCCGTTGTTTGTGTCTGGGGGCCTGTGGCTGGGAGTGGCCGGCTGGCTCCTTACAATGAACGATACGCAGGATGGTTCCCAGACCTGAGGTGGCACCAGTGCCAAGTCGGGCTAGTTTGATGGTGCAAAGTGGCTCCTGCAATCTGCCATCCAGAAGCGGGGTAGCTTACTTTTGTTTGCCAGGGAAACGGGCCGAGGTTTTTCTCAGGGGGCCTATGGCAGGGAGTGACCGGCTGGCTCCTGAAAAGCTACGATAGGCAGGATGGTGACCAGACCCATGGTGGCACCAGTGCCAAGTTGGGCTGATTTGATAGTAGCAAGTGGCTCCTGCAATCTGCCATCTAAATGTTGGCAGGCGAGTTTTGTTTTCCAGGGAAAAGCGCCGTTGTTTGTGTTTGGTGGCCTGTGGCTGGGAGTGACCGGCTGGCTCCTTAGAATCCACGATACGCAGGATGGTTCCCAGACCCAAGGTGGCACCAGTGCCAAGTTGGGCTGGTTTGATAGTACCAAGTGGTTCCTGCAATCTGCCATCCAGAAGCGGGGCAGCTTACTTTTGTTTGCCAGGGAAACGGGCCGAGGTTTTTCTCTGGGGGCCTATGGCTTGGAGTGACCGGCTAGGTCCTGAAAAGCTACGATAGGCAGGATGGTGACCAGATCCATGGTGGCACCAGTGCCAAGTTGGGCTGGTTTGATAGTACCAAGTGGCTCCTGCAATCTGCCATCAAAATGTTGGCAGGCGAGTTTTGTTTTCCAGGGAAAAGCGCCGTTGTTTGTGTCTGGGGGCCTGTGGCTGGGAGTGGCCGGCTGGCTGCTTAGAATCCACGATACGCAGGATGGTTCCCAGACCAGAGGTGGCACCAGTGCCAAGTCGGGCTGGTTTGATGGTGAAAAGTGGCTCCTGCAATCTGCCATCCAGAAGCGGGATAACTTACTTTTGTTTGCCAGGGAAACGGGCCAAGGTTTTTGGCTGGGGGCCTATGGCTGGGAGTGACCGGCTGGCTCCTGAAAAGCTACGATAGGCAGGATGGTGACCAGACCCATGGTGGCACCAGTGCCAAGTTGGGCTGATTTGATAGTACCAAGTGGCTCCTGCAATCTGCCATCAAAAAGTTGGCAGGCGAGTTTTGTTTTCCAGGGAAAAGCGCCGTTGTTTGTGTTTGGGGGCCTGTGGCTGGGAGTGGACGGATGGCTCCTTAGAACCACGATACGCAGGATGGTTCCCAGACCAGAGGTGGCACCAGTGCCAAGTCGGGCTGGTTTGATAGTACCAAGTGTCTCCTGCAATCTGCCATCCAGAAGCGGGGCAGCTTACTTTTGTATGCCAGGGAAACGGGCCGAGGTTTGTGTCTGGGGGCCTATAGCTGGGAGTGACCGGCTGGCTCCTGAAAAGCTACGATAGGCAGGATGGTGACCAAACGCATGGTGGCACCAGTGCCAAGTTGGGCTGATTTGATAGTACCAAGTGGCTCCTGCAATCTGCCATCAAAATGTTGGCAGGCGAGTTTTGTTTTCCAGGGAAAAGCGCCGTTGTTTGTGTTTGGGGGCCTGTGGCTGGGAGTGGCCGGCTGGCTGCTTAGAATCCACGATACGCAGGATGGTTCCCAGACCAGAGGTGGCACCAGTGCCAAGTCGGGCTGGTTTGATACTACCAAGTGCGTCCTGCAATCTGCCATCCAGAAGCGGGGCAGCTTACTTTTGTTTGCCAGGGAAACGGGCCGAGGTTTGTGTCTGGGGGCCTATGGCTGGGAGTGACCGGCTGGCTCCTGAAAAGCTACGATAGGCAGGATGGTGACCAGACCCATGGTGGCACCAGTGCCAAGTTGGGCTGGTTTGATAGTACCAAGTGGCTCCTGCAATCTGCCATCAAAAAGTTGGCAGGCGAGTTTTGTTTTCCAGGGAAAAGCGCCGTTGTTTGTGTTTGGGGGCCTGTGGCTGGGAGTGGACGGATGGCTCCTTAGAATCCACGATACACAGCATGGTTCCCAGACCAGAGGTGGCACCAGTGCCAAGTCGGGCTAGTTTGATGGTGCAAAGTGGTTCCTGCAATCTGCCATCCAGAAGCGGGGCAGCTTACTTTTGTTTGCCAGGGAAACGGGCCGAGGTTTGTGTCTGGGGGCCTATGGCTGGGAGTGACCGGCTGGCTCCTGAAAAGCTACGATAGGCAGGATGGTTACCAGACCCATGGTGGCACCAGTGCCAAGTTGGGCTGATTTGATAGTACCAAGTGGCTCCTGCAATCTGCCATCTAAATGTTGGCAGGCGAGTTTTGTTTTCCAGGGAAAAGCGCCGTTGTTTGTGTTTGGGGGCCTGTGGCTGGGAGTGGACGGCTGGCTCCTTAGAATCTACGATACGCAGGATGGTTCCCAGACCAGAGGTGGCACCAGTGCCAAGTTGGGCTGGTTTGATAGTACCAAGTGCGTCCTGCAATCTACCATCCAGAAGCGGGGCAGCTTACTTTTGTTTGCCAGGGAAACGGGCCGAGGTTTGTGTCTCAGGGCCTATGGCTTGGAGTGACCGGCTGGCTCCTGAAAAGCTACGATAGGCAGGATGGTGACCAGACCCATGGTGGCACCAGTGCCAAGTTGGGCTGGTTTGATAGTACCAAGTGGCTCCTGCAATCTGCCATCAAAAAGTTGGCAGGCGAGTTTGTTATCCAGGGAAAAGCGTCGTTGTTTGTGTTTGGGGGCCTATGGCTGGGAGTGGCCGGCTGGCTCCTTAGAATCCATGATACGCAGGATGGTTCCCAGACCAGAGGTGGCACCAGTGCCAAGTCGGGCTGGTTTGATGGTGAAAAGTGGCTCCTGCAATCTGCCATCCAGAAGCGGGATGACTTACTTTTGTTTGCCAGGGAAACGGGCCGAGGTTTTTGTCTGGGGGCCTATGGCTGGGAGTGACCGGCTGGCTCCTGAAAAGCTACGATAGGCAGGATGGTGACCAGACCCATGGTGGCACCAGTGCCAAGTTGGGCTGGTTTGATAGTACCAAGTGGCTCCTGCAATCTGCCATCAAAAAGTTGGCAGGCGAGTTTTGTTTTCCAGGGAAAAGTGCCGTTGTTTGTGTTTGGGGGCCTGTGGGTGGGAGTGACCGGCTGGCTCCTTAGAATCCACGATACGCAGGATGGTTCCCAGACCAGAGGTGGCACCAGTGCCAAGTCGGGCTAGTTTGATGGTGCAAAGTGGCTCCTGCAATCTGCCATCCAGAAGCGGGGTAGCTTACTTTTGTTTGCCAGGGAAACGGGCCGAGTTTTGTGTCTGGGGGCCTATGGCTGCGAGTGACCGGCTGGCTCCTGAAAAGCTACGATAGGCAGGATGGTGACCAGACCCATGGTGGCACCAGTGCCAAGTTGGGCTGATTTGATAGTAGCAAGTGGCTCCTGCAATCTGCCATCAAAAAGTTGGCAGGCGAGTTTTGTTTTCCAGGGAAAAGCGCCGTTGTTTGTGTCTGGGGGCCTGTGGCTGGAGTGGCCGGCTGGCTCCTTACAATGAACGATACGCAGGATGGTTCCCAGAGCTGAGGTGGCACCAGTGCCAAGTCGGGCTAGTTTGATGGTGCAAAGTGGCTCCTGCAATCTGCCATCCAGAAGCGGGGTAGCTTACTTTTGTTTGCCAGGGAAACGGGCCGAAATATTTGTCTAGGGGCCTCTGGCTGGGGGTGGCTGGCTGGCTCCTGAAAAGCTACGATAGGCAGGATGGTGACCAGACCCATGGTGGCACCAGTGCCAAGTTGGGCTGGTTTGATAGTACCAAGTGGCTCCTGCAATCTGCCATCAAAAAGTTGTCAGGCGAGTTTTGTTTTCCAGGGAAAAGCGCCGTTGTTTGTATTTGGGGGCCTGTGGCTGGGAGTGGCCGGCTGGCTCCTTTGAACCCACGATACGCAGGATGGTTCCCAGACCCAAGGTGGCACCAGTGCCAAGTCGGGCTGGTTTGATACTACCAAGTGCGTCCTGCAATCTGCCATCCAGAAGCGGGGCAGCTTACTTTTGTTTGCCAGGGAAACGGGCCGTGGGTTTTGTTTGGGGGCCTATGGCTGAGAGTGGCCGGCTGGCTCCTGAAAATCCACGCTAGGCAGCATGGTTCCCAGATGCAAGGTGGCACCAGTGCCAAGTCGGGCTGGTTTGATGGTGCAAAGTGGCTCCTGCAATCTGCCATCCAGAAGCGGGGCAGCTGATTTTTGTTTGCCAGAGAAAAATTCCGTGGATTGTTTTTGGGGGCATATTGCTGGGAGTGGTCGGCTGGCTCCTTAAAATGCTCGATACGCATGATGGTTCCCAGGTCCAAGGTGTCACCACTACCAAGTCGGCCTGCGGTTTTAGTATCAAGTTCATCCTGCAATTTGCCATCCAGAAGAGGGGCAGTTGAGTTTTGTTTGCCAGAGAAACGGGCCGAGGTTTCTGTTTGGGGACATATGGCTGAGAGTGGCCGGCTGGCCCCTGAATATCCACGATACACAGCATGGTTCCCAGATCCAAGGTGGCACCAGTGCCAAGTTGGGCTGGTTTGATAGTACCAAGTGTCTCCTGCAATCTGCCATCCAGAAGCGGGGCA
This sequence comes from Melospiza melodia melodia, assembly GCF_035770615.1. Taxonomy (NCBI): domain Eukaryota; kingdom Metazoa; phylum Chordata; class Aves; order Passeriformes; family Passerellidae; genus Melospiza; species Melospiza melodia. Next base: position 38,781,414 of record NC_086195.1, on the reverse strand, counting down.
GCTTACTTTTGTTTGCCAGAGAAATAGGCCTAGGTTTTTGTCTGGGGGCCTGTGGCTAGGAGTGGCCGGCTGGCTCCTAAGAATCCACGATAGGCAGGATGTTTCCCAGACCCAAGGTGGCACCAGTGCCAAGTCGGGCTGGTTTGATAGTACCAAGTGGCTCCTGCAAACTCCATCAAAAAGTTGGCAGGCGTGTTTTGTTTTCCAGGGAACAGCGCCGTTGATTTTGTTTGGCGGCCTGTGGCTGGGAGTGGCCGGCTGGCTCCTTAGAATCCACGATACGCAGGATGGTTCCCAGACCCAAGGTGGCACCAGTGCCAAGTCGGGCTGGTTTGATTACACCAAGTGGCTCCTGCAATCTGCCATCCAGAAGTGAGGCAGCTTACTTTTGTTTGCCAGGGAAAGGGCCGTGGTTTTTGTTGGGGGCCTGTGGCTGGGAGTGGCCGGCTGGCTCCTTAGAATCCACCATACGCAGGATGGTTCCCAGACCCAAGGTGGCACCAGTGCCAAGTCGGGCTGGTTTGATAGTACCAAGTGGCTCCTGCAATCTGCCATCCAGAAGCGGTGCAGTTGAGTTTTGTTTGCCAGAGAAAAGGGCCGTGGGTTGTGTTTGGGGGCATATGGCTGGGAGTGGCCGGCTGTCTCATTAAAAAGATCGATACGCAGGATGGTTCCCAGACCCAAGGTGGCACCAGTGCCAAGTCGGGCTGTTTTTATAGTACCAAGTGCGTCCTGCAATTTGCCATACAGAAGAGGGGCAGTGGAGTTTTGTTTGCCAGAGAATAGCGCCGTTGTTTGTGTTTGGGGGCTTGTGGCTGGGAGTGGCCGACTGGCGCCTTAGAATCTGTGTTACGCAGGATGGTTCCCAGACCAGAGGTGGCACCAGTGCCAAGTTGGGCTGGTTTGATAGTACCAAGTGGCTCCTGCAATCTGCCATCCAGAAGCGGGGCAGCTTACTTTTGTTTGCCAGGGAAACGGGCCGAGGTTTGTGTCTGGGGGCCTATGGCTGGGAGTGACCGGCTGGCTCCTGAAAAGCTACGATAGGCAGGATGGTGACCAGACCCATGGTGGCACCAGTGCCAAGTTGGGCTGATTTGATAGTACCAAGTGGCTCCTGCAATCTGCCATGAAAAATTTGGCAGGCGAGTTTTGTTTTCCAGGGAAAAGCGCCGTTGTTTTTATTTGGGGGCCTGTGGTTGGGAGTGGACGGCTGGCTCCTTAGAATCCACGATACGCGGCATGGTTCCCAGACCAGAGGTGGCACCAGTGCCAAGTTGGGCTGGTTTGATAGTACCAAGTGCGTCCTGCAATCTGCCATCCAGAAGCGGGGCAGCTTACTTTTGTTTGCCAGGGAAACGGGCCGAGGTTTGTGTCTGGGGGCCTATGGCTGCGAGTGACCGGCTGGCTCCTGAAAAGCTACGATAGGCAGGATGGTGACCAGACCCATGGTGGCACCAGTGCCAAGTTGGGCTGATTTGATAGTACCAAGTGGCTCCTGCAATCTGCCATCAAAAAGTTGGCAGGCGAGTTTTTATTTTCCAGGGAAAAGCGCCGTTGTTTGTGTCTGGGGGCCTGTGGCTGGGAGTGGCCGGCTGGCTCCTTACAATGAACGATACGCAGGATGGTTCCCAGACCTGAGGTGGCACCAGTGCCAAGTCGGGCTAGTTTGATGGTGCAAAGTGGCTCCTGCAATCTGCCATCCAGAAGCGGGGTAGCTTACTTTTGTTTGCCAGGGAAACGGGCCGAGGTTTTTCTCTGGGGGCCTATGGCAGGGAGGGACCGGCTGGCTCCTGAAAAGCTACGATAGGCAGGATGGTGACCAGACCCATGGTGGCACCAGTGCCAAGTTGGGCTGGTTTGATAGTACCAAGTGGTTCCTGCAATCTGCCATCCAGAAGCGGGGCAGCTTACTTTTGTTTGCCAGGGAAACGGGCCGAGGTTTTTCTCTGGGGGCCTATGGCTGGGAGTGACCGGCTAGGTCCTGAAAAGCTACGATAGGCAGGATGGTGACCAGACCCATGGTGGCACCAGTGCCAAGTTGGGCTGGTTTGATAGTACCAAGTGGCTCCTGCAATCTGCCATCAAAAAGTTGGCAGGCGAGTTTTGTTTTCCAGGGAAAAGCGCTGTGGTTTGTGTTTGGGGGCCTGTGGCTGGGAGTGGCCGGCTGGCTCCTTAGAATCCACGATACGCAGGATGGTTCCCAGACCAGAGGTGGCACCAGTGCCAAGTCGGGCTGGTTTGATGGTGAAAAGTGGCTCCTGCAATCTGCCATCCAGAAGCGGGATAACTTACTTTTGTTTGCCAGGGAAACGGGCCAAGGTTTTTGTCTGGGGGCCTATGGCTGGGAGTGACCTGCTGGCTCCTGAAAAGCTACGATAGGCAGGATGGTGACCAGACCCATGGTGGCACCAGTGTCAAGTTGGGCTGGTTTGATAGTACCAAGTGGCTCCGGCAATCTGCCATCAAAATTTGGCAGGCGAGGTTTGTTTTCCAGGGAAAAGCGCCGTTGTTTTTGTTTGGGGGCCTGTGGGTGGGAGTGGCCAGATGGCTAATTAGAATCCACGATACGCAGCATGGTTCCCAGACCTGAGGTGGCACCAGTGCCAAGTCGGGCTGGTTTGATACTATCAAGTGCGTCCTGCAATCTGCCATCCAGAAGCGGGGTAGCTTACTTTTGTTTGCCAGGGAAACGGGCCGAGGTTTGTGTCTGGGGGCCTATGGCTGGGAGTGACCGGCTGGCTCCTGAAAAGCTACGATAGGCAGGATGGTGACCAGACCCATGGTGGCACCAGTGCCAAGTTGGGCTGGTTTGATAGTACCAAGTGGCTCCTGCAATCTGCCATCAAAAAATTGGCAGGCGAGTTTTGTTTTCCAGGGAAAAGCGCCGTTGTTTTTGTTTGGGGGCCTGTGGGTGGGAGTGACCGGCTGGCTCCTTAGAATCCACGATACGCAGGATGGTTCCCAGACCAGAGGTGGCACCAGTGCCAAGTCGGGCTAGTTTGATGGTGCAAAGTGGCTCCTGCAATCTGCCATCCAGAAGCGGGGCAGCTTACTTTTGTTTGCCAGGGAAACGGGCCGAGTATTGTTTCTGGGGGCCTATGGCTGCGAGTGACCGGCTGGCTCCTGAAAAGCTACGATAGGCAGGATGGTGACCAGACCCATGGTGGCACCAGTGCCAAGTTGGGCTGATTTGATAGTACCAAGTGGCTCCTGCAATCTGCCATCAAAATGTTGGCAGGCGAGTTTTGTTTTCCAGGGAAAAGCGCCGTTGTTTGTGTTTGGGGGCCTGTGGCTGGGAGTGGACGGATGGCTCCTTAGAACCACGATACGCAGGATGGTTCCCAGACCAGAGGTGGCACCAGTGCCAAGTCGGGCTGGTTTGATACTACCAAGTGGTTCCTGCAATCTGCCATCCAGAAGCGGGGCAGCTTTCTTTTGTTTGCCAGGGAAACGGGCCGAGGTTTGTGTCTGGGGGCCTATGGCTGGGAGTGACCGCCTGGCTCCTGAAAAGCTACGATAGGCAGGATGGTGACCAGACCCATGGTGGCACCAGTGCCAAGTTGGGCTGGTTTGATAGTACCAAGTGGCTCCTGCAATCTGCCATCAAAAAGTTGGCAGGCGAGTTTGTTATCCAGGGAAAAGCGCCGTTGTTTGTGTTTGGGGGCCAGTGGCTGGGAGTGGCCGGCTGGCTCCTTAGAATCCACGATACGCAGGATGGTTCCCAGACCAGAGGTGGCACCAGTGCCAAGTCGGGCCAGTTTGATGGTGCAAAGTGGCTCCTGCAATCTGCCATCCAGAAGCGGGGTAGCTTACTTTTGTTTGCCAGGGAAACGGGCCGAGTTTTGTGTCTGGGGGCCTATGGCTGCGAGTGACCGGCTGGCTCCTGAAAAGCTACGATAGGCAGGATGGTGACCAGACCCATGGTGGCACCAGTGCCAAGTTGGGCTGATTTGATAGTACCAAGTGGCTCCTGCAATCTGCCATCAAAAAGTTGGCAGGCGAGTTTTGTTTTCCAGGGAAAAGTGCCGTTGTTTGTGTTTGGGGGCCTGTGGGTGGGAGTGACCGGCTGGCTCCTTAGAATCCACGATACGCAGGATGGTTCCCAGACCAGAGGTCGCACCAGTGCCAAGTCGGGCCAGTTTGATGGTGCAAAGTGGCTCCTGCAATCTGCCATCCAGAAGCGGGGTAGCTTACTTTTGTTTGCCAGGGAAACGGGCCGAGCTTTCTGTCTGGGGGCCTATGGCTGCGAGTGACCGGCTGGCTCCTGAAAAGCTACGATAGGCAGGATGGTGACCAGACCCATGGTGGTACCAGTGCCAAGTTGGGCTGATTTGATAGTACCAAGTGGCTCCTGCAATCTGCCATCAAAATGTTGGCAGGCGAGTTTTTATTTTCCAGGGAAAAGCGCCGTTGTTTGTGTCTGGGGGCCTGTGGCTGGGAGTGGCCGGCTGGCTCCTTACAATGAACGATACGCAGGATGGTTCCCAGACCTGAGGTGGCACCAGTGCCAAGTCGGGCTAGTTTGATGGTGCAAAGTGGCTCCTGCAATCTGCCATCCAGAAGCGGGGTAGCTTACTTTTGTTTGCCAGGGAAACGGGCCGAGGTTTTTCTCTGGGGGCCTATGGCAGGGAGGGACCGGCTGGCTCCTGAAAAGCTACGATAGGCAGGATGGTGACCAGACCCATGGTGGCACCAGTGCCAAGTTGGGCTGGTTTGATAGTACCAAGTGGTTCCTGCAATCTGCCATCCAGAAGCGGGGCAGCTTACTTTTGTTTGCCAGGGAAACGGGCCGAGGTTTTTCTCTGGGGGCCTATGGCTGGGAGTGACCGGCTAGGTCCTGAAAAGCTACGATAGGCAGGATGGTGACCAGACCCATGGTGGCACCAGTGCCAAGTTGGGCTGGTTTGATAGTACCAAGTGGCTCCTGCAATCTGCCATCAAAAAGTTGGCAGGCGAGTTTTGTTTTCCAGGGAAAAGCGCTGTGGTTTGTGTTTGGGGGCCTGTGGCTGGGAGTGGCCGGCTGGCTCCTTAGAATCCACGATACGCAGGATGGTTCCCAGACCAGAGGTGGCACCAGTGCCAAGTCGGGCTGGTTTGATGGTGAAAAGTGGCTCCTGCAATCTGCCATCCAGAAGCGGGATAACTTACTTTTGTTTGCCAGGGAAACGGGCCAAGGTTTTTGTCTGGGGGCCTATGGCTGGGAGTGACCTGCTGGCTCCTGAAAAGCTACGATAGGCAGGATGGTGACCAGACCCATGGTGGCACCAGTGTCAAGTTGGGCTGGTTTGATAGTACCAAGTGGCTCCGGCAATCTGCCATCAAAATTTGGCAGGCGAGGTTTGTTTTCCAGGGAAAAGCGCCGTTGTTTTTGTTTGGGGGCCTGTGGGTGGGAGTGGCCAGATGGCTAATTAGAATCCACGATACGCAGCATGGTTCCCAGACCTGAGGTGGCACCAGTGCCAAGTCGGGCTGGTTTGATACTATCAAGTGCGTCCTGCAATCTGCCATCCAGAAGCGGGGTAGCTTACTTTTGTTTGCCAGGGAAACGGGCCGAGGTTTGTGTCTGGGGGCCTATGGCTGGGAGTGACCGGCTGGCTCCTGAAAAGCTACGATAGGCAGGATGGTGACCAGACCCATGGTGGCACCAGTGCCAAGTTGGGCTGGTTTGATAGTACCAAGTGGCTCCTGCAATCTGCCATCAAAAAATTGGCAGGCGAGTTTTGTTTTCCAGGGAAAAGCGCCGTTGTTTTTGTTTGGGGGCCTGTGGGTGGGAGTGACCGGCTGGCTCCTTAGAATCCACGATACGCAGGATGGTTCCCAGACCAGAGGTGGCACCAGTGCCAAGTCGGGCTAGTTTGATGGTGCAAAGTGGCTCCTGCAATCTGCCATCCAGAAGCGGGGCAGCTTACTTTTGTTTGCCAGGGAAACGGGCCGAGTATTGTTTCTGGGGGCCTATGGCTGCGAGTGACCGGCTGGCTCCTGAAAAGCTACGATAGGCAGGATGGTGACCAGACCCATGGTGGCACCAGTGCCAAGTTGGGCTGATTTGATAGTACCAAGTGGCTCCTGCAATCTGCCATCAAAATGTTGGCAGGCGAGTTTTGTTTTCCAGGGAAAAGCGCCGTTGTTTGTGTTTGGGGGCCTGTGGCTGGGAGTGGCCGGCTGGCTCCTTAGAACCACGATACGCAGGATGGTTCCCAGACCAGAGGTGGCACCAGTGCCAAGTCGGGCTGGTTTGATACTACCAAGTGGTTCCTGCAATCTGCCATCCAGAAGCGGGGCAGCTTTCTTTTGTTTGCCAGGGAAACGGGCCGAGGTTTGTGTCTGGGGGCCTATGGCTGGGAGTGACCGCCTGGCTCCTGAAAAGCTACGATAGGCAGGATGGTGACCAGACCCATGGTGGCACCAGTGCCAAGTTGGGCTGGTTTGATAGTACCAAGTGGCTCCTGCAATCTGCCATCAAAAAGTTGGCAGGCGAGTTTGTTATCCAGGGAAAAGCGCCGTTGTTTGTGTTTGGGGGCCAGTGGCTGGGAGTGGCCGGCTGGCTCCTTAGAATCCACGATACGCAGGATGGTTCCCAGACCAGAGGTGGCACCAGTGCCAAGTCGGGCCAGTTTGATGGTGCAAAGTGGCTCCTGCAATCTGCCATCCAGAAGCGGGGTAGCTTACTTTTGTTTGCCAGGGAAACGGGCCGAGTTTTGTGTCTGGGGGCCTATGGCTGCGAGTGACCGGCTGGCTCCTGAAAAGCTACGATAGGCAGGATGGTGACCAGACCCATGGTGGCACCAGTGCCAAGTTGGGCTGATTTGATAGTAGCAAGTGGCTCCTGCAATCTGCCATCAAAAAGTTGGCAGGCGAGTTTTGTTTTCCAGGGAAAAGCGCCGTTGTTTGTGTTTGGGGGCCTGTGGCTGGGAGTGGACGGATGGCTCCTTAGAACCACGATACGCAGGATGGTTCCCAGACCAGAGGTGGCACCAGTGCCAAGTCGGGCTGGTTTGATACTACCAAGTGGTTCCTGCAATCTGCCATCCAGAAGCGGGGCAGCTTACTTTTGTTTGCCAGGGAAACGGGCCGAGGTTTGTGTCTGGGGGCCTATGGCTGGGAGTGACCGCCTGGCTCCTGAAAAGCTACGATAGGCAGGATGGTGACCAGACCCATGGTGGCACCAGTGCCAAGTTGGGCTGGTTTGATAGTACCAAGTGGCTCCTGCAATCTGCCATCAAAAAGTTGGCAGGCGAGTTTGTTATCCAGGGAAAAGCGCCGTTGTTTGTGTTTGGGGGCCAGTGGCTGGGAGTGGCCGGCTGGCTCCTTAGAATCCACGATACGCAGGATGGTTCCCAGACCAGAGGTGGCACCAGTGCCAAGTCGGGCTGGTTTGATGGTGAAAAGTGGCTCCTGCAATCTGCCATCCAGAAGCGGGATAACTTACTTTTGTTTGCCAGGGAAACGGGCCGAGCTTTTTGTCTGGGGGCCTATGGCTGGGAGTGACCGGCTGGCTCCTGAAAAGCTACGATAGGCAGGATGGTGACCAGACCCATGGTGGCACCAGTGCCAAGTTGGGCTGGTTTGATAGTACCAAGTGGCTCCTGCAATCTGCCATCAAAATGTTGGCAGGCGAGTTTTGTTTTCCAGGGAAAAGTGCCGTTGTTTGTGTTTGGGGGCCTGTGGGTGGGAGTGACCGGCTGGCTCCTTAGAATCCACGATACGCAGGATGGTTCCCAGACCAGAGGTCGCACCAGTGCCAAGTCGGGCCAGTTTGATGGTGCAAAGTGGCTCCTGCAATCTGCCATCCAGAAGCGGGGTAGCTTACTTTTGTTTGCCAGGGAAACGGGCCGAGTTTTGTGTCTGGGGGCCTATGGCTGCGAGTGACCGGCTGGCTCCTGAAAAGCTACGATAGGCAGGATGGTGACCAGACCCATGGTGGCACCAGTGCCAAGTTGGGCTGGTTTGATAGTACCAAGTGGCTCCTGCAATCTGCCATCAAAAAGTTGGCAGGCGAGTTTTGTTTTCCAGGGAAAAGCGCCGTTGTTTGTGTTTGGGAGCCTGTGGCTGGGAGTGGACGGATGGCTCCTTAGAACCACGATACGCAGGATGGTTCCCAGACCAGAGGTGGCACCAGTGCCAAGTCGGGCTGGTTTGATAGTACCAAGTGGTTCCTGCAATCTGCCATCCAGAAGCGGGGCAGCTTACTTTTGTATGCCAGGGAAACGGGCCGAGGTTTTTGTCTGGGGGCCTATAGCTGGGAGTGACCGCCTGGCTCCTGAAAAGCTACGATAGGCAGGATGGTGACCAAACGCATGGTGGCACCAGTGCCAAGTTGGGCTGATTTGATAGTACCAAGTGGCTCCTGCAATCTGCCATCAAAATGTTGGCAGGCGAGTTTTGTTTTCCAGGGAAAAGCGCCGTTGTTTGTGTTTGGGGGCCTGTGGCTGGGAGTGGCCGGCTGGCTCCTTAGAATCCACGATACGCAGGATGGTTCCCAGACCAGAGGTGGCACCAGTGCCAAGTCGGGCTGGTTTGATACTACCAAGTGGTTCCTGCAATCTGCCATCCAGAAGCGGGGCAGCTTTCTTTTGTTTGCCAGGGAAACGGGCCGAGGTTTGTGTCTGGGTGCCTATGGCTGGGAGTGACCGGCTGGCTCCTGAAAAGCTACGATAGGCAGGATGGTGACCAGACCCATGGTGGCACCAGTGCCAAGTTGGGCTGGTTTGATAGTACCAAGTGGCTCCTGCAATCTGCCATCAAAAAGTTGGCAGGCGAGTTTTGTTTTCCAGGGAAAAGCGCCGTTGTTTGTGTTTGGGGGCCTGTGGCTGGGAGTGGCCGGCTGGCTCCTTAGAATCCACGATACGCAGGATGGTTCCCAGACCAGAGGTGGCACCAGTGCCAAGTTGGGCTGGTTTGATAGTACCAAGTGCGTCCTGCAATCTACCATCCAGAAGCGGGGCAGCTTACTTTTGTTTGCCAGGGAAACGGGCCGAGGTTTGTGTCTCAGGGCCTATGGCTGGGAGTTACTGGCTGGCTCCTGAAAACCTACGATAGGCAGGGTGGTGACCAGACCCATGGTGGCACCAGTGCCAAGTTGGGCTGATTTGATAGTACCAAGTGGCTCCTGCAATCTGCCATCAAAAAGTTGGCAGGCGAGTTTTTTATCCAGGGAAAAGCGCCGTTGTTTGTGTTTGGGGGCCTGTGGCTGGGAGTGGACGGCTGGCTCCTTAGAATCCATGATACGCAGGATGGTTCCCAGACCAGAGGTGGCACCAGTGCCAAGTCGGGCTGGTTTGATGGTGAAAAGTGGCTCCTGCAATCTGCCATCCAGAAGCGGGATGACTTACTTTTGTTTGCCAGGGAAACGGGCCGAGGTTTTTGTCTGGGGGCCTATGGCTGGGAGTGACCGGCTGGCTCCTGAAAAGCTACGATAGGCAGGATGGTGACCAGACCCATGGTGGCACCAGTGCCAAGTTGGGCTGGTTTGATAGTACCAAGTGGCTCCTGCAATCTGCCATCAAAAAGTTGGCAGGCGAGTTTTGTTTTCCAGGGAAAAGTGCCGTTGTTTGTGTTTGGGGGCCTGTGGGTGGGAGTGACCGGCTGGCTCCTTAGAATCCACGATACGCAGGATGGTTCCCAGACCAGAGGTGGCACCAGTGCCATGTCGGGCTAGTTTGATGGTGCAAAGTGGCTCCTGCAATCTGCCATCCAGAAGCGGGGTAGCTTACTTTTGTTTGCCAGGGAAACGGGCCGAGTTTTGTGTCTGGGGGCCTATGGCTGCGAGTGACCGGCTGGCTCCTGAAAAGCTACGATAGGCAGGATGGTGACCAGACCCATGGTGGCACCAGTGCCAAGTTGGGCTGATTTGATAGTAGCAAGTGGCTCCTGCAATCTGCCATCAAAAAGTTGGCAGGCGAGTTTTGTTTTCCAGGGAAAAGCGCCGTTGTTTGTGTCTGGGGGCCTGTGGCTGGAGTGGCCGGCTGGCTCCTTACAATGAACGATACGCAGGATGGTTCCCAGAGCTGAGGTGGCACCAGTGCCAAGTCGGGCTAGTTTGATGGTGCAAAGTGGCTCCTGCAATCTGCCATCCAGAAGCGGGGTAGCTTACTTTTGTTTGCCAGGGAAACGGGCCGAAATATTTGTCTAGGGGCCTCTGGCTGGGGGTGGCTGGCTGGCTCCTGAAAAGCTACGATAGGCAGGATGGTGACCAGACCCATGGTGGCACCAGTGCCAAGTTGGGCTGGTTTGATAGTACCAAGTGGCTCCTGCAATCTGCCATCAAAAAGTTGTCAGGCGAGTTTTGTTTTCCAGGGAAAAGCGCCGTTGTTTGTATTTGGGGGCCTGTGGCTGGGAGTGGCCGGCTGGCTCCTTTGAACCCACGATACGCAGGATGGTTCCCAGACCCAAGGTGGCACCAGTGCCAAGTCGGGCTGGTTTGATACTACCAAGTGCATCCTGCAATCTGCCATCCAGAAGCGGGGCAGCTTAATTTTGTTTGCCAGGGAAACGGGCCGTGGGTTTTGTTTGGGGGCCTATGGCTGAGAGTGGCCGGCTGGCTCCTGAAAATCCACGCTAGGCAGCATGGTTCCCAGATGCAAGGTGGCACCAGTGCCAAGTCGGGCTGGTTTGATGGTGCAAAGTGGCTCCTGCAATCTGCCATCCAGAAGCGGGGCAGCTGATTTTTGTTTGCCAGAGAAAAATTCCGTGGATTGTTTTTGGGGGCATATTGCTGGGAGTGGCCGGCTGGCTCCTTAAAATGCTCGATACGCATGATGGTTCCCAGGTCCAAGGTGTCACCACTACCAAGTCGGCCTGCGGTTTTAGTATCAAGTTCATCCTGCAATTTGCCATCCAGAAGAGGGGCAGTTGAGTTTTGTTTGCCAGAGAAACGGGCCGAGGTTTCTGTTTGGGGACATATGGCTGAGAGTGGCCGGCTGGCCCCTGAATATCCACGATACACAGCATGGTTCCCAGATCCAAGGTGGCACCAGTGCCAAGTTGGGCTGGTTTGATAGTACCAAGTGTCTCCTGCAATCTGCCATCCAGAAGCGGGGCAGCTTACTTTTGTTTGCCAGAGAAATAGGCCTAGGTTTTTGTCTGGGGGCCTGTGGCTAGGAGTGGCCGGCTGGCTCCTAAGAATCCACGATACGCAGGATGTTTCCCAGACCCAAGGTGGCACCAGTGCCAAGTCGGGCTGGTTTGATAGTACCAAGTGGCTCCTGCAAACTCCATCAAAAAGTTGGCAGGCGTGTTTTGTTTTCCGGGGAACAGCGCCGTTGATTTTGTTTGGGGGCCTGTGGCTGGGAGTGGCCGGCTGGCTCCTTAGAATCCACGATACGCAGGATGGTTCCCAGACCAGAGGTGGCACCAGTGCCAAGTCGGGCTGGTTTGATAGTACCAAGTGGCTCCTGCAATCTGCCATCCAGAAGTGAGGCAGCTAAGTTTTGTTTGCCAGAAAAAAGGGCCGTGGTTTTTGTTGGGGGCCTGTGGCTGGGAGTGGCCGGCTGGCTCCTTAGAATCCACCATACGCAGGATGGTTCCCAGACCCAAGGTGGCACCAGTGCCAAGTCGGGCTGGTTTGATAGTACCAAGTGGCTCCTGCAATCCGCCATCCAGAAGCGGTGCAGTTGAGTTTTGTTTGCCAGAGAAAAGGGCCGTGGGTTGTGTTTGGGGGCATATGGCTGGGAGTGGCCGGCTGTCTCATTAAAAAGATCGATACACAGGATGGTTCCCAGACCCAAGGTGGCACCAGTGCCAAGTCGGGCTGTTTTTATAGTACCAAGTGCGTCCTGCAATTTGCCATCCAGAAGAGGGGCAGTGGAGTTTTGTTTGCCAGAGAATAGCGCCGTTGTTTGTGTTTGGGGGCTTGTGGCTGGGAGTGGCCGACTGGCGCCTTAGAATCTGTGTTACGCAGCATGGTTCCCAGACCAGAGGTGGCACCAGTGCCAAGTTGGGCTGGTTTGATAGTACCAAGTGGCTCCTGCAATCTGCCATCCAGAAGCGGGGCAGCTTACTTTTGTTTGCCAGGGAAACGGGCCGAGGTTTGTGACTGGGGACCTATGGCTGGGAGTGACCGGCTGGCTCCTGAAAAGCTACGATAGGCAGGATGGTGACCAGACCCATGGTGGCACCAGTGCCAAGTTGGGCTGGTTTGATAGTACCAAGTGGCTCCTGCAATCTGCCATCAAAAAGTTGGCAGGCGAGTTTTGTTTTCCAGGGAAAAGCGCCGTTGTTTGTATTTGGGGGCCTGTGGCTGGGAGTGGCCGGCTGGCTCCTTTGAACCCACAATACGCAGGATGGTTCCCAGACCCAAGGTGGCACCAGTGCCAAGTCGGGCTGGTTTGATACTACCAAGTGCGTCCTGCAATCTGCCATCCAGAAGCGGGGCAGCTTAATTTTGTTTGCCAGGGAAACGGGCCGTGGGTTTTGTTTGGGGGCCTATGGCTGAGAGTGGCCGGCTGGCTCCTGAAAATCCACGCTAGGCAGCATGGTTCCCAGATGCAAGGTGGCACCAGTGCCAAGTCGGGCTGGTTTGATGGTGCAAAGTGGCTCCTGCAATCTGCCATCCAGAAGCGGGGCAGCTGATTTTTGTTTGCCAGAGAAAAATTCCGTGGATTGTTTTTGGGGGCATATTGCTGGGAGTGGCCGGCTGGCTCCTTAAAATGCTCGATACGCATGATGGTTCCCAGGTCCAAGGTGTCACCACTACCAAGTCGGCCTGCGGTTTTAGTATCAAGTTCATCCTGCAATTTGCCATCCAGAAGAGGGGCAGTTGAGTTTTGTTTGCCAGAGAAACGGGCCGAGGTTTCTGTTTGGGGACATATGGCTGAGAGTGGCCGGCTGGCCCCTGAATATCCACGATACACAGCATGGTTCCCAGATCCAAGGTGGCACCAGTGCCAAGTTGGGCTGGTTTGATAGTACCAAGTGTCTCCTGCAATCTGCCATCCAGAAGCGGGGCAGCTTACTTTTGTTTGCCAGAGAAATAGGCCTAGGTTTTTGTCTGGGGGCCTGTGGCTAGGAGTGGCCGGCTGGCTCCTAAGAATCCACGATACGCAGGATGTTTCCCAGACCCAAGGTGGCACCAGTGCCAAGTCGGGCTGGTTTGATAGTACCAAGTGGCTCCTGCAAACTCCATCAAAAAGTTGGCAGGCGTGTTTTGTTTTCCAGGGAACAGCGCCGTTGATTTTGTTTGGGGGCCTGTGGCTGGGAGTGGCCGGCCGGCTCCTTAGAATCCACGATACGCAGGATGGTTCCCAGACCCAAGGTGGCACCAGTGCCAAGTCGGGCTGGTTTGATTACACCAAGTGGCTCCTGCAATCTGCCATCCAGAAGTGAGGCAGCTAAGTTTTGTTTGCCAGAAAAAAGGGCCGTGGTTTTTGTTGGGGGCCTGTGGCTGGGAGTGGCCGGCTGGCTCCTTAGAATCCACCATACGCAGGATGGTTCCCAGACCCAAGGTGGCACCAGTGCCAAGTCGGGCTGGTTTGATAGTCCCAAGTGGCTCCTGCAAACTGCCATCCGGAAGCGGGGCAGCTGAGTTTTGTTTGCCAGGGAAATGGGCCGTTGTTTGTGTTTGGGGGCCTGTGGCTGGGAGTGTTCGGCTGGTTCCTGAATATGTACGATACGCAGGATTGTTCCCAGACCCAAGGTGGCACGAGTGCCAAGTCGGGCTGGTTTGATGGTGTAAAGTGGCTCCTGCAATCTGCCATCCAGACGCGGGGCAGCGGATTTTTGTTTCCATGAGAAATGGTCCGTGGTTTGTTTTTGGGGGTATATGGCTGGGCCTGGCCGGCTGGCTCCTTAAAAAGCTCGATATGCAGGATGGTTCCCTGACACAAGGTGGCACCAGTGCCACGTCGGGCGGTTTTCGTAGTACAAAGTGCGTCCTAAAATTTGCCATCCAGAAGAGGGGCAGTTGAGTTTTGTTTGCCAGAGAAAAGGTCCGTGGTTTGTTTTTGGGGGCATATGGCTGAGAGTGGCCGGCTGGCTCCTGAAAATCCACGCTAGGCAGCATGGTTCCCAGATGCAAGGTGGCACCAGTGCCAAGTCGGGCTGGTTTGATGGTGCAAAGTGGCTCCTGCAATCTGCCATCCAGAAGCGGGGCAGCTGATTTTTGTTTGCCAGAGAAAAATTCCGTGGATTGTTTTTGGGGGCATATTGCTGGGAGTGGCCGGCTGGCTCCTTAAAATGCTCGATACGCATGATGGTTCCCAGGTCCAAGGTGTCACCACTACCAAGTCGGCCTGCGGTTTTAGTATCAAGTTCATCCTGCAATTTGCCATCCAGAAGAGGGGCAGTTGAGTTTTGTTTGCCAGAGAAACGGGCCGAGGTTTCTGTTTGGGGACATATGGCTGAGAGTGGCCGGCTGGCCCCTGAATATCCACGATACACAGCATGGTTCCCAGATCCAAGGTGGCACCAGTGCCAAGTTGGGCTGGTTTGATAGTACCAAGTGTCTCCTGCAATCTGCCATCCAGAAGCGGGGCAGCTTACTTTTGTTTGCCAGAGAAATAGGCCTAGGTTTTTGTCTGGGGGCCTGTGGCTAGGAGTGGCCGGCTGGCTCCTAAGAATCCACGATACGCAGGATGTTTCCCAGACCCAAGGTGGCACCAGTGCCAAGTCGGGCTGGTTTGATAGTACCAAGTGGCTCCTGCAAACTCCATCAAAAAGTTGGCAGGCGTGTTTTGTTTTCCGGGGAACAGCGCCGTTGATTTTGTTTGGGGGCCTGTGGCTGGGAGTGGCCGGCTGGCTCCTTAGAATCCACGATACGCAGGATGGTTCCCAGACCCAAGGTGGCACCAGTGCCAAGTCGGGCTGGTTTGATTACACCAAGTGGCTCCTGCAATCTGCCATCCAGAAGTGAGGCAGCTAAGTTTTGTTTGCCAGAAAAAAGGGCCGTGGTTTTTGTTGGGGGCCTGTGGCTGGGAGTGGCCGGCTGGCTCCTTAGAATCCACCATACGCAGGATGGTTCCCAGACCCAAGGTGGCACCAGTGCCAAGTCGGGCTGGTTTGATAGTACCAAGTGGCTCCTGCAATCTGCCATCCAGAAGCGGTGCAGTTGAGTTTTGTTTGCCAGAGAAAAGGGCCGTGGGTTGTGTTTGGGGGCATATGGCTGGGAGTGGCCGGCTGTCTCATTAAAAAGATCGATACACAGGATGGTTCCCAGACCCAAGGTGGCACCAGTGCCAAGTCGGGCTGTTTTTATAGTACCAAGTGCGTCCTGCAATTTGCCATCCAGAAGAGGGGCAGTGGAGTTTTGTTTGCCAGAGAATAGCGCCGTTGTTTGTGTTTGGGGGCTTGTGGCTGGGAGTGGCCGACTGGCGCCTTAGAATCTGTGTTACGCAGGATGGTTCCCAGACCAGAGGTGGCACCAGTGCCAAGTTGGGCTGGTTTGATAGTACCAAGTGGCTCCTGCAATCTGCCATCCAGAAGCGGGGCAGCTTACTTTTGTTTGCCAGGGAAACGGGCCGAGGTTTGTGACTGGGGACCTATGGCTGGGAGTGACCGGCTGGCTCCTGAAAAGCTACGATAGGCAGGATGGTGACCAGACCCATGGTGGCACCAGTGCCAAGTTGGGCTGGTTTGATAGTACCAAGTGGCTCCTGCAATCTGCCATCAAAAAGTTGGCAGGCGAGTTTTGTTTTCCAGGGAAAAGCGCCGTTGTTTGTATTTGGGGGCCTGTGGCTGGGAGTGGCCGGCTGGCTCCTTTGAACCCACAATACGCAGGATGGTTCCCAGACCCAAGGTGGCACCAGTGCCAAGTCGGGCTGGTTTGATACTACCAAGTGCGTCCTGCAATCTGCCATCCAGAAGCGGGGCAGCTTAATTTTGTTTGCCAGGGAAACGGGCCGTGGGTTTTGTTTGGGGGCCTATGGCTGAGAGTGGCCGGCTGGCTCCTGAAAATCCACGCTAGGCAGCATGGTTCCCAGATGCAAGGTGGCACCAGTGCCAAGTCGGGCTGGTTTGATGGTGCAAAGTGGCTCCTGCAATCTGCCATCCAGAAGCGGGGCAGCTGATTTTTGTTTGCCAGAGAAAAATTCCGTGGATTGTTTTTGGGGGCATATTGCTGGGAGTGGCCGGCTGGCTCCTTAAAATGCTCGATACGCATGATGGTTCCCAGGTCCAAGGTGTCACCACTACCAAGTCGGCCTGCGGTTTTAGTATCAAGTTCATCCTGCAATTTGCCATCCAGAAGAGGGGCAGTTGAGTTTTGTTTGCCAGAGAAACGGGCCGAGGTTTCTGTTTGGGGACATATGGCTGAGAGTGGCCGGCTGGCCCCTGAATATCCACGATACACAGCATGGTTCCCAGATCCAAGGTGGCACCAGTGCCAAGTTGGGCTGGTTTGATAGTACCAAGTGTCTCCTGCAATCTGCCATCCAGAAGCGGGGCAGCTTACTTTTGTTTGCCAGAGAAATAGGCCTAGGTTTTTGTCTGGGGGCCTGTGGCTAGGAGTGGCCGGCTGGCTCCTAAGAATCCACGATACGCAGGATGTTTCCCAGACCCAAGGTGGCACCAGTGCCAAGTTGGGCTGGTTTGATAGTACCAAGTGGCTCCTGCAAACTCCATCAAAAAGTTGGCAGGCGTGTTTTGTTTTCCAGGGAACAGCGCCGTTGATTTTGTTTGGGGGCCTGTGGCTGGGAGTGGCCGGCTGGCTCCTTAGAATCCACGATACGCAGGATGGTTCCCAGACCCAAGGTGGCACCAGTGCCAAGTCGGGCTGGTTTGATTACACCAAGTGGCTCCTGCAATCTGCCATCCAGAAGTGAGGCAGCTAAGTTTTGTTTGCCAGAAAAAAGGGCCGTGGTTTTTGTTGGGGGCCTGTGGCTGGGAGTGGCCGGCTGGCTCCTTAGAATCCACCATACGCAGGATGGTTCCCAGACCCAAGGTGGCACCAGTGCCAAGTCGGGCTGGTTTGATAGTCCCAAGTTGCTCCTTCAAACTGCCATCCAGAAGCGGGGCAGCTGAGTTTTGTTTGCCAGGGAAATGGGCCGTTGTTTGTGTTTGGGGGCCTGTGGCTGGGAGTGTTCGGCTGGTTCCTGAATATGTACGATACGCAGGATTGTTCCCAGACCCAAGGTGGCACCAGTGCCATGTCGGGCTGGTTTGATGGTGCAAAGTGGCTCCTGCAATCTGCCATCCAGACGCGGGGCAGCGGATTTTTGTTTCCATGAGAAATGGTCCGTGGTTTGTTTTTGGGGGTATATGGCTGGGCCTGGCCGGCTGGCTCCTTAAAAAGCTCGATATGCAGGATGGTTCCCTGACACAAGGTGGCACCAGTGCCACGTCGGGCGGTTTTCGTAGTACAAAGTGCGTCCTAAAATTTGCCATCCAGAAGAGGGGCAGTTGAGTTTTGTTTACCAGAGAAAAGGGCCGTGGTTTGTTTTTGGGGGCATATGGCTGAGAGTGGCTGGCTGGCCCCTGAAAATCCACGATACACAGGATGGTTCCCAGATCCAAGGTGGCAGTTGTGCCAAGTCGGGCTGATTTGATAGTACTAAGTAGCTCCTGCAATCTGCCATCCAGAAGCGGGACAGCTTACTTTTGTTTGCCAGGGAAACGGGCCGAGGTTTGTGTTTGGGGGCCTATGGCTGAGAGTGACCGGCTGGCTCCTGAAAAGCTACAATAGGCAGGATGGTGACCAGACCCATGGTGGCACCAGTGCCAAGTTGGGCTGGTTTGATAGTACCAAGTGGTTCCTGCAATCTGCCATCCAGAAGCAGGGCAGCTGAGTTTTGTTTGCCAGAGAAAAGGGCCTTGGTTTTTTGTTTGGGGGCATATGGCTGGGTGTGGCCAGCTGGCTCCTTAAAATGCACGATATGCAACATGGCTCCCAGACCCAAGGTGGCACCAGTGCCAAGTCGGGCTTGTTTGATAGTACCAAGTGGCTCCTGCAATCTTCCATGATCACGTGGAGAAATACTTTCTGGTTTCAGCCTCATGCTCTTTCTTCTCTCCCTCAACTTCTCTATCACCTCTCATCTGGTTCACATGCGCTGTCTTCAAGGTCCACAGGCTACTTTTCACAGAATCTTCTGGCCTGATGAAGTAAGAATGATGAATAGAACAGAGCTGGGATCTATTTTCCAGTTTGGATAAAATGCATTCTGCACACAAATCCAAGGAGAACGTGCTGCCCCAATGCCCAGAAAATCTTTCACTCCTGCTAGTGTTCTACGTCAACCGCAACTTAGTCTGAAAGAAAAGCTTTTTCTCTGAGAGCATCTGAGAGGTTTGCATGAAGCACTGATATCTGACATATGCAATTTTGAATAGGAGAGGAAAAAGAAAATGGCAAGGAGTTTTTAATTTTAGTGGTTTCAATTTTAATTTCCGTGCACTTTTTCAAAACTTGTCAGCTCAAATGCCCATCAACATCTTTTAGTCATCTGTAAGTCAGTATTCATATAAAATGTGCTTCAAATCCAAAGAATTTCAAATTTGCACTCCAAGCTTCTATGCCTAGATTTATGATTTCCTACACATATTAGATGAAAGGAAGGCCTTTTTTACTGTGGGAGTGCTGGAACACTGGAACAGGTTGCCCAGAGAAGTTGTGGGTGTCCCATCCCTGAAAGTATTCAAGGTCACCTTGGACGGGGCTTGGAGCAGCAACAAAGGAGAAGCTTGATGGTAGAGAAACAAAGTTGGACTATAGAAGAAACTCGGATTGAAGTATAGGATCAAGTTTTCTCTCAGCTCTTGGGGTAAATTCAAAGTTGTACAAAATGACATTTATCTGTGCTATTCACTACTGTAACAGAAAGTTTCATGAAAACTGTACAGAAGATAGTAAATTTTAAAAGAGATAAGAATTACAGCATAAAATCCATGGGATAGGTTACAACATGAGACACTCTCTAAGAGAAAATCTCTTTGTTTCAGCACTTCATCGGGGTAAGATTTCATGAAGTGCCAAAGAAGGCGGCAAAATATCATTCGGGACATTATTTACTGGAATTCAGCCTGGCCATTAGTAGGAACTGCCTTTGAACATATCATGTAGATATACCACACACGCTTTCCCTTCACTGAAAAATTACTGTTTACAACAAATAAGCAATTGACGATCAAAATTGATTGAAAGCATCTTAAACATGTCAAGTATTTCATTGTAGATGATCTGTGATCCAAATGCTTCTTCCACCTTCGAGAGGGACAGAAGAATTCTTCCATATCATGATGGTTTAAAATTGTATCAACCAATGTTTTCTGCTGAAAAGATATCATCTATTTTTTTCTATTTTTGGAAGAAAATATTCCTAGACATACAACAGGTGAGAACTAAGTAATTTTAAAGAAACAAATGAAATGAAAATATTCTGTAAATAGAATGAAATGAAAAGCTGTGTTTTAAATAGGAGCTAAATATTAAACAGAATTTTTGTACCAGGCATTTGAATTACTGCACCAGCTCTTTTGCCCATCAAGAGAGGCATTTAGCATTTCAGTCTTTTCCAAGGTGTTCATGATCTGCTATGCTGATCTCTGTGTGTGCCTAGGTGTGTGTGGAGGGGGGGGCATATGAAGGGGAGTGTGTATGTTTGCTTTACAATTGTTGTGGCAGATTCATGCCTCAGCTCCACATTTTGTTTTAAAAAGGTCACACCGAGTGGATATGAAGTTTACTATCAACAAGAGATCGATTCCCAAATCATCCATTTGACTCTCCCTTATAAATCATGTGCTTTGTTGCATATTTTATCAAATATACTTTCAAGCCAGATGGAGGAAGGAGGATGTGGGAATCCCTCCACCATCTTGCAACTTTTATGTAAGTAGGTTTTCAAGAAAATCATCATTTCTCTTTTAAATATGTCTGGAACAGGCATGATGGTAGTGTCAACCTGTTGGAGTTTTTGTTGCTGGAAGAAGTTGTACAAAAGGATTGGTTTTTACATTGACCAGTTACTGAATCAAGCGCAGGAATACATTGGAAATTTAGCTGGGGGTTCCTTTTCCCAGCAGACTACTTCTAGAACGAGCTTGTACACTGAAGCTGACTCTTTTGCTCTCTTTTTGTTTCTTTCCTATTTTCTTGGCTTCTTTGCCACTATCTAGACAATTTTGGAACTTTGTTCCCAACTAAAATGGTTTCAATAGTCTGATTGTGATCATACATTTTTACAAGGAATTTTTAAAATCTTTCCTCGAGTCCAGAAAGTCAAGGACTTAGATCTTTTTCTTCCCTTATCAATATTGCCATGAAATTGATAAATAAAGACCAACTCTTTATTTTTGTTTTTAACCCACGTAGATAATTCCCATCCATTAATCCATTTTGTGGACCAATAGCTGCCATTCTGATGGAAGCTGTCACTTCTTAACAATAGGCATTCTGTGACTATGTTGACTGCACTTTGGGTGAAGATCCTAACTGGTCTTAGATATACATAGGGAGAAATTTGCTCAGCCAGTGTCAGTCTTAAGCATGCGTATCAGAAGATCTTTCTAGAGCTGGGAATTTTCCCATGAAAGGGATTCAGTTAGGGAAGAGACACTTGTGCCAGAGTTTTACATTCTTCTTGAACACTGCTTAAGGAACTTAGATGCCATGTCCATTTGGATCTCTGTCTGCACAGAACTTTGTCATGCCAGCGCTTTGAAATGCATCTTGAAGAGAATTCACTAGCACAGAATGAAAGAGAGTGGAAGGGGTTGGTGGGGCTAACCAGGCCCAACCCCCCTGCCTAAACCAGGATAACTAGAGCCTCTTGCCCAGGATTCTATCTGGGTGTACTTTTAATGTCTTCAAAGATCCAGGCTCCACAATCTTTCTGCGCAGTCTGTGCCGTGGTTCAGTCACCCTGACAGTAAAGAAACATTTACTGATGTTCAAAGGCAATCTCCTGTATTTCAGTGTGTGCCCACTGCCTCTTGTCTTTTCCCTCAGCATCACTGAAAAGACACTGATTCCCTCCCCTTTGCACTATTGCTTCCATATGTATGTGTGATGCCATGTAGAGGTATGTCAAAAACCTCCCTGAAGCCCAGGCAGATAATATTCCCTTCATCTACCAGTCAAGTTGATTCATCAGAGGAGTTTAAAGTGATGTTCAGCATGAAATTCCCCTGAAAAATCATGCTAACTACATTATTTGGTCATCTGTCATGTGCCTGGCAAGGATTTCCAGGAAGAGCTGCTTCATCAACTTCCTGGGGATAAAAAAGAGGCTGGCTGGTTTGTACTATGGCGAGTCCTCTTAATTGCCTTTTTTGAAGATGGGTGTCATTTGCTAACATCCACTCTTTAGCTCCTCTTCTCATCTACACCTCGGCAAAAAGCTTTTCCACTATGTCTGGCTAGGAAAAACTGTGCCAGCACAGAAAACATCTCCCATCGTGTTCTAGAAGTTGCACGGATGTCTGCCAAGTGTTTGGCAGGAAGAAAAGTTGTCCAAAACAGCTTCCAATCGAATGTTCCTGTGATTGGAAAAGTCAGGAGAGTGCAAAGGTACTGTTTTCTATCAGTTGGCAAGGTGCGCACACAATCCCAGTGTTGTACAGCTTGCTTCTTCACCTTCCCGAAGCTGCCGCTCTCGCCGGCTGCCGGAGCCCAAGAAGCGGCTTCTTCGCGCAAAGACGATTGTGCCGCTCACAGTGCTCTCCTTAGCGCGGCTTCTGCCGAAAGACGCCCGGCAGCGGCTCTTACCTCCGGAGAGCATCCTACCTTCGTCTTTCGCGTCTTATGTAGTCTACACCTCGGCAAAAAGCTTTTCCACTATGTCTGGCTAGGAAAAACTGTGCCAGCACAGAAAACATCTCCCATCGTGTTCTAGAAGTTGCACGGATGTCTGCCAAGTGTTTGGCAGGAAGAAAAGAAAAGTTGTCCAAAACAGCTTCCAATCGAATGTTCCTGTGATTGGAAAAGTCAGGAGAGTGCAAAGGTACTGTTTTCTATCAGTTGGCAAGGTGCGCACACAATCCCAGTGTTGTACAGCTTGCTTCTTCACCTTCCCGAAGCTGCCGCTCTCGCCGGCTCCCGGAACCGAAGAAGCGGCTTCTTCGCGCAAAGACGATTGTGCCGCTCACAGTGCTCTCCTTAGCGCGGCTTCTGCCGAAAGACGCCCGGCAGCGGCTCTTACCTCCGGAGAGCATCCTACCTTCGTCTTTCGCGTCTTTTGTAGTCTACATCTTAGCAAAACGCTTTTCCACTATGTCTGGCTAGGAAAAACTGTGCCAGCACAGAAAACATCTCCCATCGTGTTCTAGAAGTTGCACGGATGTCTGCCAAGTGTTTGGCAGGAAGAAAAGAAAAGTTGTCCAAAACAGCTTCCAATCGAATGTTCCTGTGATTGGAAAAGTCAGGAGAGTGCAAAGGTACTGTTTTCTATCAGTTGGCAAGGTGCGCACACAATCCCAGTGTTGTACAGCTTGCTTCTTCACCTTCCCGAAGCTGCCGCTCTCGCCGGCTGCCGGAGCCCAAGAAGCGGCTTCTTCGCGCAAAGACGATTGTGCCGCTCACAGTGCTCTCCTTAGCGCGGCTTCTGCCGAAAGACGCCCGGCAGCGGCTCTTACCTCCGGAGAGCATCCTACCTTCGTCTTTCGCGTCTTTTGTAGTCTACATCTTAGCAAAACGCTTTTCCACTATGTCTGGCTAGGAAAAACTGTGCCAGCACAGAAAACATCTCCCATCGTGTTCTAGAAGTTGCACGGATGTCTGCCAAGTGTTTGGCAGGAAGAAAAGAAAAGTTGTCCAAAACAGCTTCCAATCGAATGTTCCTGTGATTGGAAAAGTCAGGAGAGTGCAAAGGTACTGTTTTCTATCAGTTGGCAAGGTGCGCACACAATCCCAGTGTTGTACAGCTTGCTTCTTCACCTTCCCGAAGCTGCCGCTCTCGCCGGCTGCCGGAGCCCAAGAAGCGGCTTCTTCGCGCAAAGACGATTGTGCCGCTCACAGTGCTCCCCTTAGCGCGGCTTCTGCCGAAAGACGCCCGGCAGCGGCTCTTACCTCCTGAGAGTGGCAGCTTCTGGAAGGTGAAGAAGCAAGCTGTACAACACTGGGATTGTGTGCGCACCTTGCCAACTGATAGAAAACAGTACCTTTGCACTCTCCTGACTTTTCCAATCACAGGAACATTCGATTGGAAGCTGTTTTGGACAACTTTTCTTTTCTTCCTCCCAAACACTTGGCAGACATCCGTGCAACTTCTAGAAAACGATGGGAGATGTTTTCTGTGCTGGCACGGTTTTTCTTAGCCAGACATAGTGGAAAAGCGTTTTGCTAAGATGTAGACTACATAAGACGCGAAAGACGAAGGTAGGATGCTCTCCGGAGGTAAGAGCCGCTGCCGGGCGTCTTTCGGCAGAAGCCGCGCTAAGGAGAGCACTGTGAGCGGCACAATCGTCTTTGCGCGAAGAAGCCGCTTCTTGGGCTCCGGCAGCCGGCGAGAGCGGCAGCTTCGGGAAGGTGAAGAAGCAAGCTGTACAACACTGGGATTGTGTGCGCACCTTGCCAACTGATAGAAAACAGTACCTTTGCACTCTCCTGACTTTTCCAATCACAGGAACATTCGATTGGAAGCTGTTTTGGACAACTTTTCTTTTCTTCCTGCCAAACACTTGGCAGACATCCGTGCAACTTCTAGAACACGATGGGAGATGTTTTCTGTGCTGGCACAGTTTTTCCTAGCCAGACATAGTGGAAAAGCGTTTTGCCGAGGTGTAGACTACAAAAGACGCGAAAGACGAAGGTAGGATGCTCTCCGGAGGTAAGAGCCGCTGCCGGGCGTCTTTCGGCAGAAGCCGCGCTAAGGAGAGCACTGTGAGCGGCACAATCGTCTTTGCGCGAAGAAGCCGCTTCTTGGGCTCCGGCAGCCGGCGAGAGCGGCAGCTTCGGGAAGGTGAAGAAGCAAGCTGTACAACACTGGGATTGTGTGCGCACCTTGCCAACTGATAGAAAACAGTACCTTTGCACTCTCCTGACTTTTCCAATCACAGGAACATTCGATTGGAAGCTGTTTTGGACAACTTTTCTTTTCTTCCTGCCAAACACTTGGCAGACATCCGTGCAACTTCTAGAACACGATGGGAGATGTTTTCTGTGCTGGCACAGTTTTTCCTAGCCAGACATAGTGGAAAAGCGTTTTGCTAAGATGTAGACTACAAAAGACGCGAAAGACGAAGGTAGGATGCTCTCCGGAGGTAAGAGCCGCTGCCGGGCGTCTTTCGGCAGAAGCCGCGCTAAGGAGAGCCCTGTGAGCGGCACAATCGTCTTTGCGCGAAGAAGCCGCTTCTTCGGTTCCGGCAGCCGGCGAGAGCGGCAGCTTCGGGAAGGTGAAGAAGCAAGCTGTACAACACTGGGATTGTGTGCGCACCTTGCCAACTGATAGAAAACAGTACCTTTGCACTCTCCTGACTTTTCCAATCACAGGAACATTCGATTGGAAGCTGTTTTGAACAACTTTTCTTTTCTTCCTGCCAAACACTTGGCAGACATCCGTGCAACTTCTAGAACACGATGGGAGATGTTTTCTGTGCTGGCACAGTTTTTCCTAGCCAGACATAGTGGAAAAGCGTTTTGCCGAGGTGTAGACTACAAAAGACGCGAAAGACGAAGGTAGGATGCTCTCCGGAGGTAAGAGCCGCTGCCGGGCGTCTTTCGGCAGAAGCCGCGCTAAGGAGAGCACTGTGAGCGGCACAATCGTCTTTGCGCGAAGAAGCCGCTTCTTGGGCTCCGGCAGCCGGCGAGAGCGGCAGCTTCGGGAAGGTGAAGAAGCAAGCTGTACAACACTGGGATTGTGTGCGCACCTTGCCAACTGATAGAAAACAGTACCTTTGCACTCTCCTGACTTTTCCAATCACAGGAACATTCGATTGGAAGCTGTTTTGGACAACTTTTCTTTTCTTCCTGCCAAACACTTGGCAGACATCCGTGCAACTTCTAGAACACGATGGGAGATGTTTTCTGTGCTGGCACAGTTTTTCCTAGCCAGACATAGTGGAAAAGCGTTTTGCTAAGATGTAGACTACAAAAGACGCGAAAGACGAAGGTAGGATGCTCTCCGGAGGTAAGAGCCGCTGCCGGGCGTCTTTCGGCAGAAGCCGCGCTAAGGAGAGCACTGTGAGCGGCACAATCGTCTTTGCGCGAAGAAGCCGCTTCTTGGGCTCCGGCAGCCGGCGAGAGCGGCAGCTTCGGGAAGGTGAAGAAGCAAGCTGTACAACACTGGGATTGTGTGCGCACCTTGCCAACTGATAGAAAACAGTATCTTTGCACTCTCCTGACTTTTCCAATCACATGAACATTCGATTGGAAGCTGTTTTGGACAACTTTTCTTTTCTTCCTGCCAAACACTTGGCAGACATCCGTGCAACTTCTAGAACACGATGGGAGATGTTTTCTGTGCTGGCACAGTTTTTCCTAGCCAGACATAGTGGAAAAGCGTTTTGCCGAGGTGTAGACTACAAAAGACGCGAAAGACGAAGGTAGGATGCTCTCCGGAGGTAAAAGCCGCTGCCGGGCGTCTTTCGGCAGAAGCCGCGCTAAGGAGAGCCCTGTGAGCGGCACAATCGTCTTTGCGCGAAGAAGCCGCTTCTTGGGCTCCGGCAGCCGGCGAGAGCGGCAGCTTCGGGAAGGTGAAGAAGCAAGCTGTACAACACTGGGATTGTGTGCGCACCTTGCCAACTGATAGAAAACAGTACCTTTGCACTCTCCTGACTTTTCCAATCACAGGAACATTCGATTGGAAGCTGTTTTGGACAACTTTTCTTTTCTTCCTGCCAAACACTTGGCAGACATCCGTGCAACTTCTAGAACACGATGGGAGATGTTTTCTGTGCTGGCACAGTTTTTCCTAGCCAGACATAGTGGAAAAGCTTTTTGCCGAGGTGTAGACTACATAAGACGCGAAAGACGAAGGTAGGATGCTCTCCGGAGGTAAGAGCCGCTGCCGGGCGTCTTTCGGCAGAAGCCGCGCTAAGGAGAGCACTGTGAGCGGCACAATCGTCTTTGCGCGAAGAAGCCGCTTCTTGGGCTCCGGCAGCCGGCGAGAGCGGCAGCTTCGGGAAGGTGAAGAAGCAAGCTGTACAACACTGGGATTGTGTGCGCACCTTGCCAACTGATAGAAAACAGTACCTTTGCACTCTCCTGACTTTTCCAATCACATGAACATTCGATTGGAAGCTGTTTTGAACAACTTTTCTTTTCTTCCTGCCAAACACTTGGCAGACATCCGTGCAACTTCTAGAACACGATGGGAGATGTTTTCTGTGCTGGCACAGTTTTTCCTAGCCAGACATAGTGGAAAAGCGTTTTGCCGAGGTGTAGACTACAAAAGACGCGAAAGACGAAGGTAGGATGCTCTCCGGAGGTAAGAGCCGCTGCCGGGCGTCTTTCGGCAGAAGCCGCGCTAAGGAGAGCCCTGTGAGCGGCACAATCGTCTTTGCGCGAAGAAGCCGCTTCTTGGGCTCCGGCAGCCGGCGAGAGCGGCAGCTTCGGGAAGGTGAAGAAGCAAGCTGTACAACACTGGGATTGTGTGCGCACCTTGCCAACTGATAGAAAACAGTACCTTTGCACTCTCCTGACTTTTCCAATCACAGGAACATTCGATTGGAAGCTGTTTTGGACAACTTTTCTTTTCTTCCTGCCAAACACTTGGCAGACATCCGTGCAACTTCTAGAACACGATGGGAGATGTTTTCTGTGCTGGCACAGTTTTTCCTAGCCAGACATAGTGGAAAAGCTTTTTGCCGAGGTGTAGACTACATAAGACGCGAAAGACGAAGGTAGGATGCTCTCCGGAGGTAAGAGCCGCTGCCGGGCGTCTTTCGGCAGAAGCCGCGCTAAGGAGAGCACTGTGAGCGGCACAATCGTCTTTGCGCGAAGAAGCCGCTTCTTGGGCTCCGGCAGCCGGCGAGAGCGGCAGCTTCGGGAAGGTGAAGAAGCAAGCTGTACAACACTGGGATTGTGTGCGCACCTTGCCAACTGATAGAAAACAGTACCTTTGCACTCTCCTGACTTTTCCAATCACAGGAACATTCGATTGGAAGCTGTTTTGGACAACTTTTCTTTTCTTCCTGCCAAACACTTGGCAGACATCCGTGCAACTTCTAGAACACGATGGGAGATGTTTTCTGTGCTGGCACAGTTTTTCCTAGCCAGACATAGTGGAAAAGCGTTTTGCTAAGATGTAGACTACAAAAGACGCGAAAGACGAAGGTAGGATGCTCTCCGGAGGTAAGAGCCGCTGCCGGGCGTCTTTCGGCAGAAGCCGCGCTAAGGAGAGCCCTGTGAGCGGCACAATCGTCTTTGCGCGAAGAAGCCGCTTCTTGGGCTCCGGCAGCCGGCGAGAGCGGCAGCTTCGGGAAGGTGAAGAAGCAAGCTGTACAACACTGGGATTGTGTGCGCACCTTGCCAACTGATAGAAAACAGTACCTTTGCACTCTCCTGACTTTTCCAATCACAGGAACATTCGATTGGAAGCTGTTTTGGACAACTTTTCTTTTCTTCCTGCCAAACACTTGGCAGACATCCGTGCAACTTCTAGAACACGATGGGAGATGTTTTCTGTGCTGGCACAGTTTTTCCTAGCCAGACATAGTGGAAAAGCGTTTTGCTAAGATGTAGACTACAAAAGACGCGAAAGACGAAGGTAGGATGCTCTCCGGAGGTAAGAGCCGCTGCCGGGCGTCTTTCGGCAGAAGCCGCGCTAAGGAGAGCCCTGTGAGCGGCACAATCGTCTTTGCGCGAAGAAGCCGCTTCTTGGGCTCCGGCAGCCGGCGAGAGCGGCAGCTTCGGGAAGGTGAAGAAGCAAGCTGTACAACACTGGGATTGTGTGCGCACCTTGCCAACTGATAGAAAACAGTACCTTTGCACTCTCCTGACTTTTCCAATCACAGGAACATTCGATTGGAAGCTGTTTTGGACAACTTTTCTTTTCTTCCTGCCAAACACTTGGCAGACATCCGTGCAACTTCTAGAACACGATGGGAGATGTTTTCTGTGCTGGCACAGTTTTTCCTAGCCAGACATAGTGGAAAAGCTTTTTGCCGAGGTGTAGATGAGAAGAGGAGCTAAAGACGAAGGTAGGATGCTCTCCGGAGGTAAGAGCCGCTGCCGGGCGTCTTTCGGCAGAAGCCGCGCTAAGGAGAGCACTGTGAGCGGCACAATCGTCTTTGCGCGAAGAAGCCGCTTCTTGGGCTCCGGCAGCCGGCGAGAGCGGCAGCTTCGGGAAGGTGAAGAAGCAAGCTGTACAACACTGGGATTGTGTGCGCACCTTGCCAACTGATAGAAAACAGTACCTTTGCACTCTCCTGACTTTTCCAATCACAGGAACATTCGATTGGAAGCTGTTTTGGACAACTTTTCTTTTCTTCCTGCCAAACACTTGGCAGACATCCGTGCAACTTCTAGAACACGATGGGAGATGTTTTCTGTGCTGGCACAGTTTTTCCTAGCCAGACATAGTGGAAAAGCTTTTTGCCGAGGTGTAGATGAGAAGAGGAGCTAAAGAGTGGATGTTAGCAAATGACACCCATCTTCAAAAAAGGCAATTAAGAGGACTCGCCATAGTACAAACCAGCCAGCCTCTTTTTTATCCCCAGGAAGTTGATGAAGCAGCTCTTCCTGGAAATCCTTGCCAGGCACATGACAGATGACCAAATAATGTAGTTAGCATGATTTTTCAGGGGAATTTCATGCTGAACATCACTTTAAACTCCTCTGATGAATCAACTTGACTGGTAGATGAAGGGAATATTATCTGCCTGGGCTTCAGGGAGGTTTTTGACATACCTCTACATGGCATCACACATACATATGGAAGCAGTAGTGCAAAGGGGAGGGAATCAGTGTCTTTTCAGTGATGCTGAGGGAAAAGACAAGAGGCAGTGGGCACACACTGAAATACAGGAGATTGCCTTTGAACATCAGTAAATGTTTCTTTACTGTCAGGGTGACTGAACCACGGCACAGACTGCCCAGAAAGATTGTGGAGCCTGGATCTTTGAAGACATTAAAAGTACACCCAGATAGAATCCTGGGCAAGAGGCTCTAGGTATCCTGGTTTAGGCAGGGGGGTTGGGCCTGGTTAGCCCCACCAACCCCTTCCACTCTCTTTCATTCTGTGCTAGTGAATTCTCTTCAAGATGCATTTCAAAGCGCTGGCATGACAAAGTTCTGTGCAGACAGAGATCCAAATGGACATGGCATCTAAGTTCCTTAAGCAGTGTTCAAGAAGAATGTAAAACTCTGGCACAAGTGTCTCTTCCCTAACTGAATCCCTTTCATGGGAAAATTCCCAGCTCTAGAAAGATCTTCTGATACGCATGCTTAAGACTGACACTGGCTGAGCAAATTTCTCCCTATGTATATCTAAGACCAGTTAGGATCTTCACCCAAAGTGCAGTCAACATAGTCACAGAATGCCTATTGTTAAGAAGTGACAGCTTCCATCAGAATGGCAGCTATTGGTCCACAAAATGGATTAATGGATGGGAATTATCTACGTGGGTTAAAAACAAAAATAAAGAGTTGGTCTTTATTTATCAATTTCATGGCAATATTGATAAGGGAAGAAAAAGATCTAAGTCCTTGACTTTCTGGACTCGAGGAAAGATTTTAAAAATTCCTTGTAAAAATGTATGATCACAATCAGACTATTGAAACCATTTTAGTTGGGAACAAAGTTCCAAAATTGTCTAGATAGTGGCAAAGAAGCCAAGAAAATAGGAAAGAAACAAAAAGAGAGCAAAAGAGTCAGCTTCAGTGTACAAGCTCGTTCTAGAAGTAGTCTGCTGGGAAAAGGAACCCCCAGCTAAATTTCCAATGTATTCCTGCGCTTGATTCAGTAACTGGTCAATGTAAAAACCAATCCTTTTGTACAACTTCTTCCAGCAACAAAAACTCCAACAGGTTGACACTACCATCATGCCTGTTCCAGACATATTTAAAAGAGAAATGATGATTTTCTTGAAAACCTACTTACATAAAAGTTGCAAGATGGTGGAGGGATTCCCACATCCTCCTTCCTCCATCTGGCTTGAAAGTATATTTGATAAAATATGCAACAAAGCACATGATTTATAAGGGAGAGTCAAATGGATGATTTGGGAATCGATCTCTTGTTGATAGTAAACTTCATATCCACTCGGTGTGACCTTTTTAAAACAAAATGTGGAGCTGAGGCATGAATCTGCCACAACAATTGTAAAGCAAACATACACACTCCCCTTCATATGCCCCCCCCTCCACACA
Source organism: Melospiza melodia melodia (assembly GCF_035770615.1). Taxonomy (NCBI): domain Eukaryota; kingdom Metazoa; phylum Chordata; class Aves; order Passeriformes; family Passerellidae; genus Melospiza; species Melospiza melodia. The sequence continues at coordinate 38,751,236 of NC_086195.1, read as the reverse complement.
CACCTAGGCACACACAGAGATCAGCATAGCAGATCATGAACACCTTGGAAAAGACTGAAATGCTAAATGCCTCTCTTGATGGGCAAAAGAGCTGGTGCAGTAATTCAAATGCCTGGTACAAAAATTCTGTTTAATATTTAGCTCCTATTTAAAACACAGCTTTTCATTTCATTCTATTTACAGAATATTTTCATTTCATTTGTTTCTTTAAAATTACTTAGTTCTCACCTGTTGTATGTCTAGGAATATTTTCTTCCAAAAATAGAAAAAAATAGATGATATCTTTTCAGCAGAAAACATTGGTTGATACAATTTTAAACCATCATGATATGGAAGAATTCTTCTGTCCCTCTCGAAGGTGGAAGAAGCATTTGGATCACAGATCATCTACAATGAAATACTTGACATGTTTAAGATGCTTTCAATCAATTTTGATCGTCAATTGCTTATTTGTTGTAAACAGTAATTTTTCAGTGAAGGGAAAGTGTGTGTGGTATATCTACATGATATGTTCAAAGGCAGTTCCTACTAATGGCCAGGCTGAATTCCAGTAAATAATGTCCCGAATGATATTTTGCCGCCTTCTTTGGCACTTCATGAAATCTTACCCCGATGAAGTGCTGAAACACAGAGATTTTCTCTTAGAGAGTGTCTCATGTTGTAACCTATCCCATGGATTTTATGCTGTAATTCTTATCTCTTTTAAAATTTACTATCTTCTGTACAGTTTTCATGAAACTTTCTGTTACAGTAGTGAATAGCACAGATAAATGTCATTTTGTACAACTTTGAATTTACCCCAAGAGCTGAGAGAAAACTTGATCCTATACATCAATCCGAGTTTCTTCTATAGTCCAACTTTGTTTCTCTACCATCAAGCTTCTCCTTTGTTGCTGCTCCAAGCCCCGTCCAAGGTGACCTTGAATACTTTCAGGGATGGGACACCCACAACTTCTCTGGGCAACCTGTTCCAGTGTTCCAGCACTCCCACAGTAAAAAAGGCCTTCCTTTCATCTAATATGTGTAGGAAATCATAAATCTAGGCATAGAAGCTTGGAGTGCAAATTTGAAATTCTTTGGATTTGAAGCACATTTTATATGAATACTGACTTACAGATGACTAAAAGATGTTGATGGGCATTTGAGCTGACAAGTTTTGAAAAAGTGCACGGAAATTAAAATTGAAACCACTAAAATTAAAAACTCCTTGCCATTTTCTTTTTCCTCTCCTATTCAAAATTGCATATGTCAGATATCAGTGCTTCATGCAAACCTCTCAGATGCTCTCAGAGAAAAAGCTTTTCTTTCAGACTAAGTTGCGGTTGACGTAGAACACTAGCAGGAGTGAAAGATTTTCTGGGCATCGGGGCAGCCCGTTCTCCTTGGATTTGTGTGCAGAATGCATTTTATCCAAACTGGAAAATAGATCCCAGCTCTGTTCTATTCATCATTCTTACTTCATCAGGCCAGAAGATTCTGTGAAAAGTAGCCTGTGGACCTTGAAGACAGCGCATGTGAACCAGATGAGAGGTGATAGAGAAGTTGAGGGAGAGAAGAAAGAGCATGAGGCTGAAACCAGAAAGTATTTCTCCACGTGATCATGGAAGATTGCAGGAGCCACTTGGTACTATCAAACCAGCCCGACTTGGCACTGGTGCCACCTTGGGTCTGGGAGCCATGTTGCATATCGTGCATTTTAAGGAGCCAGCTGGCCACACCCAGCCATATGCCCCCAAACACAAACCAAGGCCCTTTTCTCTGGCAAACAAAACTCAGCTGCCCTGCTTCTGGATGGCAGATTGCAGGAACCACTTGGTACTATCAAACCAGCCCAACTTGGCACTGGTGCCACCATGGGTCTGGTCACCATCCTGCCTATTGTAGCTTTTCAGGAGCCAGCCGGTCACTCTCAGCCATAGGCCCCCAAACACAAACCTCGGCCCGTTTCCCTGGCAAACAAAAGTAAGCTGCCCCGCTTCTGGATGGCAGATTGCAGGAGCTACTTAGTACTATCAAATCAGCCCGACTTGGCACAGGTGCCACCTTGGATCTGGGAACCATCCTGTGTATCGTGGATTTTCAGCGGCCAGCCGGCCACTCTCAGCCATATGCCCCCAAAAACAAACCACGGACCTTTTCTCTGGCAAACAAAACTCAACTGCCCCTCTTCTGGATGGCAAATTTTAGGACGCACTTTGTACTACGAAAACCGCCCGACGTGGCACTGGTGCCACCTTGTGTCAGGGAACCATCCTGCATATCGAGCTTTTTAAGGAGCCAGCCGGCCAGGCCCAGCCATATACCCCCAAAAACAAACCACGGACCATTTCTCATGGAAACAAAAATCCGCTGCCCCGCGTCTGGATGGCAGATTGCAGGAGCCACTTTGCACCATCAAACCAGCCCGACTTGGCACTGGTGCCACCTTGGGTCTGGGAACAATCCTGCGTATCGTACATATTCAGGAACCAGCCGAACACTCCCAGCCACAGGCCCCCAAACACAAACAACGGCCCATTTCCCTGGCAAACAAAACTCAGCTGCCCCGCTTCTGGATGGCAGTTTGCAGGAGCCACTTGGGACTATCAAACCAGCCCGACTTGGCACTGGTGCCACCTTGGGTCTGGGAAACATCGTGCGTATCGTGGATTCTTAGCAGCCAGCCGGCCACTCCTAGCCACAGGCCCCCAGACAAAAACCTAGGCCTATTTCTCTGGCAAACAAAAGTAAGCTGCCCCGCTTCTGGATGGCAGATTGCAGGAGACACTTGGTACTATCAAACCAGCCCAACTTGGCACTGGTGCCACCTTGGATCTGGGAACCATGCTGTGTATCGTGGATATTCAGGGGCCAGCCGGCCACTCTCAGCCATATGTCCCCAAACAGAAACCTCGGCCCGTTTCTCTGGCAAACAAAACTCAACTGCCCCTCTTCTGGATGGCAAATTGCAGGATGAACTTGATACTAAAACCGCAGGCCGACTTGGTAGTGGTGACACCTTGGACCTGGGAACCATCATGCGTATCGAGCATTTTAAGGAGCCAGCCGGCCACTCCCAGCAATATGCCCCCAAAAACAATCCACGGAATTTTTCTCTGGCAAACAAAAATCAGCTGCCCCGCTTCTGGATGGCAGATTGCAGGAGCCACTTTGCACCATCAAACCAGCCCGACTTGGCACTGGTGCCACCTTGCATCTGGGAACCATGCTGCCTAGCGTGGATTTTCAGGAGCCAGCCGGCCACTCTCAGCCATAGGCCCCCAAACAAAACCCACGGCCCGTTTCCCTGGCAAACAAAATTAAGCTGCCCCGCTTCTGGATGGCAGATTGCAGGACGCACTTGGTACTATCAAACCAGCCCGACTTGGCACTGGTGCCACCTTGGGTCTGGGAACCATCCTGCGTATTGTGGGTTCAAAGGAGCCAGCCGGCCACTCCCAGCCACAGGCCCCCAAATACAAACAACGGCGCTTTTCCCTGGAAAACAAAACTCGCCTGACAACTTTTTGATGGCAGATTGCAGGAGCCACTTGGTACTATCAAACCAGCCCAACTTGGCACTGGTGCCACCATGGGTCTGGTCACCATCCTGCCTATCGTAGCTTTTCAGGAGCCAGCCGGTCACTCCCAGCCATAGGTCCCCAGTCACAAACCTCGGCCCGTTTCCCTGGCAAACAAAAGTAAGCTGCCCCGCTTCTGGATGGCAGATTGCAGGAGCCACTTGGTACTATCAAACCAGCCCAACTTGGCACTGGTGCCACCTCTGGTCTGGGAACCATCCTGCGTAACACAGATTCTACGGCGCCAGTCGGCCACTCCCAGCCACAAGCTCCCAAACACAAACAACGGCGCTATTCTCTGGCAAACAAAACTCCACTGCCCCTCTTCTGGATGGCAAATTGCAGGACGCACTTGGTACTATAAAAACAGCCCGACTTGGCACTGGTGCCACCTTGGGTCTGGGAACCATCCTGCGTATCGATCTTTTTAATGAGACAGCCGGCCACTCCCAGCCATATGCCCCCAAACACAACCCACGGCCCTTTTCTCTGGCAAACAAAACTCAACTGCACCGCTTCTGGATGGCAGATTGCAGGAGCCACTTGGTACTATCAAACCAGCCCGACTTGGCACTGGTGCCACCTTGGGTCTGGGAACCATCCTGCGTATGGTGGATTCTAAGGAGCCAGCCGGCCACTCCCAGCCACAGGCCCCCAACAAAAACCACGGCCCTTTTTTCTGGCAAACAAAACTTAGCTGCCTCACTTCTGGATGGCAGATTGCAGGAGCCACTTGGTGTAATCAAACCAGCCCGACTTGGCACTGGTGCCACCTTGGGTCTGGGAACCATCCTGCGTATCGTGGATTCTAAGGAGCCAGCCGGCCACTCCCAGCCACAGGCCCCCAAACAAAATCAACGGCGCTGTTCCCCGGAAAACAAAACACGCCTGCCAACTTTTTGATGGAGTTTGCAGGAGCCACTTGGTACTATCAAACCAGCCCGACTTGGCACTGGTGCCACCTTGGGTCTGGGAAACATCCTGCGTATCGTGGATTCTTAGGAGCCAGCCGGCCACTCCTAGCCACAGGCCCCCAGACAAAAACCTAGGCCTATTTCTCTGGCAAACAAAAGTAAGCTGCCCCGCTTCTGGATGGCAGATTGCAGGAGACACTTGGTACTATCAAACCAGCCCAACTTGGCACTGGTGCCACCTTGGATCTGGGAACCATGCTGTGTATCGTGGATATTCAGGGGCCAGCCGGCCACTCTCAGCCATATGTCCCCAAACAGAAACCTCGGCCCGTTTCTCTGGCAAACAAAACTCAACTGCCCCTCTTCTGGATGGCAAATTGCAGGATGAACTTGATACTAAAACCGCAGGCCGACTTGGTAGTGGTGACACCTTGGACCTGGGAACCATCATGCGTATCGAGCATTTTAAGGAGCCAGCCGGCCACTCCCAGCAATATGCCCCCAAAAACAATCCACGGAATTTTTCTCTGGCAAACAAAAATCAGCTGCCCCGCTTCTGGATGGCAGATTGCAGGAGCCACTTTGCACCATCAAACCAGCCCGACTTGGCACTGGTGCCACCTTGCATCTGGGAACCATGCTGCCTAGCGTGGATTTTCAGGAGCCAGCCGGCCACTCTCAGCCATAGGCCCCCAAACAAAACCCACGGCCCGTTTCCCTGGCAAACAAAATTAGGCTGCCCCGCTTCTGGATGGCAGATTGCAGGACGCACTTGGTAGTATCAAACCAGCCCGACTTGGCACTGGTGCCACCTTGGGTCTGGGAACCATCCTGCGTATCATGGATTTTCAGGAGCCAGCCGTCCACTGCCAGCCACTGGCCCCGAAACACAAACAACAGCCTTTTTCTCTGGCTAACAAAATTCAGCTGCCCCGCTTCTGGATGGCAGATTGCAGGAACCACTTGGTACTAACAAACCAGCCCGACTTGGCACTGGTGCCACCTTGGGTCTGGGAACCATCCTGCGTATCGTGGATTCTAAGGAGCCAGCTGGCCACTCCCTGCCACAGGCGCCCAAAACACACACAACGGCGCTTTTCCCTGGAAAACAAAACTCGCCTGCCAAACATTTGATGGCAGATTGCAGGAGCCACTTGGTACTATCAAACCAGCCCAACTTGGCACTGGTGCCACCATGGGTCTGGTCACCATCCTGCCTATCGTAGCTTTTCAGGTGCCAGCCAGCCACCCCCAGCCAGAGGCCCCTAGACAAATATTTCGGCCCGTTTCCCTGGCAAACAAAAGTAAGCTACCCCGCTTCTGGATGGCAGATTGCAGGAGCCACTTTGCACCATCAAACCAGCCCAACTTGGCACTGGTGCCACCTCTGGTCTGGGAACCATCCTGCGTATCGTGGGATCTAAGGAGCCAGCTGGCCACTCCCAGCCACAGGCCACCAGACACAAACAACGGCGCTTTTCCCTGGAAAACAAAACTCGCCTGCCAACTTTTTGATGGCAGATTGCCGGAGCCACTTGGTACTATCAAACCAGCCCAACTTGGCACTGGTGCCACCATGGGTCTGGTCACCATCCTGCCTATCGTAGCTTTTCAGGAGCCAGCCGGTCACTCCCAGCCATAGGCCCCCAGACACAAACCTCGGCCCGTTTCCCTGGCAAACAAAAGTAAGCTGCCCCGCTTCTGGATGGCAGATTGCAGGAGCTACTTAGTACTATCAAACCAGCCCGACTTGGCACTGGTGACACCTCTGGTCTGGGAACCATCCTGCCTATCGTGGATTTTCAGGGGCCAGCCGGCCACTCTCAGCCATATGCCCCCAAAAACAAACCACGGCCCTTTTCTCTGGCAAACAAAACTCAACTGCCCCTCTTCTGGATGGCAAATTTTAGGACGCACTTTGTACTACGAAAACCGCCCGACGTGGCACTGGTGCCACCTTGTGTCAGGGAACCATCCTGCATATCGAGCTTTTTAAGGAGCCACCCGGCCACGCCCAGCCATATACCCCCAAAAACAAACCACGGACCATTTCTCATGGAAACAAAAATCCGCTGCCCCGCGTCTGGATGGCAGATTGCAGGAGCCACTTTGCACCATCAAACCAGCCCGACTTGGCACTGGTGCCACCTTGGGTCTGGGAACAATCCTGCATATCGTGGATTCTAAGGAGCCAGCCGGCCACTCCCAGCCACAGGCCCCCGAACACAAACAACGGCGCTTTTCCCTGGAAAACAAAACTCGCCTGCCAGCTTTTTGATGGCAGATTGCAGGAGCCACTTGGTACTATCAAATCATCCCAACTTGGCACTGGTGCCACTATGGGTCTGGGAACCATCCTGCCTATTGTAGCTTTTCAGGAGCCAGCCGGTCACTCCCAGCCATAGGCCCCCAGACACAAACCTCGGACCGTTTCCCTGGCAAACAAAATTAAGCTGCCCCGATTCTGGATGGCAGATTGCAGGAGCCACTTGGTAGTGTCAAACCAGCCCGACTTGGCACTGGTGCCACCTTGGGTCTGGGAACCATCCTGCGTATCGTGGATTCTAAGCAGCCAACCGGCCACTCTGAGCCACAGGCGCCCAAACAAAAACAACGGCGCTTTTCCCTGGAAAAAAAAACTCGCCTGCCAACATTTTGATGGCAGATTGCAGGAGCCACTTGGTGCTATCAAACCAGCCCAACTTGGCACTGGTGCCACCATGGGTCTGGTCACCATCCTGCCTATCGTAGCTTTTCAGGAGCCAGCCGGTCACTCCCAGCCATAGACCCCCAGACACAAACCTCGGCCCGTTTCCCTGGAAAACAAAAGTAAGCTGCCCCGATTCTGGATGGCAGATTGCAGGAGCCACTTGGTACTATCAAATCAGCCCAACTTGGCACTGGTGCCACCATGGGTCTGGTAAACATCCTGCCTATCGTAGCTTTTCAGGAGCCAGCCGGTCACTCCCTGCCATAGGCCCCCAGACACAAACCTCGGCCCGTATCCCTGGCAAACAAAAGTAAACTGCCCCGCTTTTGGATGGCAGATTGCAGGATGCATTTGGTACTATCAAACCTGCCCGACTTGGCCCTCGTGCCACCTTGGCTCTGGGAACCATGCTGCGTAACGTAGATTCTACGAGGACAGGCGGCCACTCCCAGCCACAGGCCTCTAAACAAAAACAACGGCGCTTTTCCCTGGAAAACAAAACTCGCCTGCCAAATTTTTGATGGCAGATTGCAGGAGCCACTTGGTACTATCAAACCAGCCCAACTTGGTACTGGTGCCACCATGGGTCTGGTCACCATGCTGCCTATCGTAGCTTTTCAGGAGCCAGGCGGTCACTCCCAGCCATAGGCCCCCAGACAAATATCTCGGCCCGTTTCCCTGGCAAACAAAAGTAAGCTGCCCCGCTTCTGGATGGCAGATTACAGCAGCCACATGGTACTATCAAACCAGGCCAACATGGCACTGGTGCCACCTTGGCTCTGGGAACCATCCTGCCTATCGTGGATTTTCAGGCGCCAGCCGGCCACTCTCAGCCATATGCCCCCAAACACATACCACGGCCCTTTGCTCTGGCAAACAAAACTCAACTGCCCCTCTTCTGGATGGCAAATTGCAGGAGCCACTTGGTACTACGAAAACAGCCCGACTTGGCAGTGATGCCACCTTGGGTCAGGGAACAATCCTGCGTATCGATCTTTTTAAGGAGCCAGCCGGCCACGTCCAGCCATATACCCCCAAAAAAAAACCACGGAACTTTTCTCCAGCAAAGAAAAATCCGCTGCCCCGCGTCTGAATGGCAGATTTCAGGAGCTATTTAGTATTATCAAACCAGACCGACTTGGCACTGGTGCCACCATGAGTCTGGTAACCATCCTGCCTATCGTAGCTTTTCAGTAGCCAGCCGGTCACTCCCAGCCATAGGCCCCCAGACACAAACCTCGGCCCGTTTCCCTGGGAAACAAAAGTAAGCTGACCCGCTTCTGGATGGCAGATTGCAGGAGCCACTTGGTACTATCAAACCAGCCCGACTTGGCACTGGTGCCACCTTGGCTCAGGGAACCATCCTGCGTATCCTGGGTTCAAAGGAGGCAGCCGGCCACTCCCAGCCACAGGCCTCTAAACAAGAACAACGGCGCTTTTCCCTGGATAACAAAAGTCGCCTGACAACTTTTTGATGGCAGATTGCAGGAGCCACTTGGTACTATCAAACCAGCCCAACTTGGCACTGGTGCCACCATGGGTCTGGTCACCATCCTGCCTATCGTAGCTTTTCAGGAGCCAGCCGCTCACTCCCAGCCATAGGCCCCCAGACAAATATCTCGGCCCGTTTCCCTGGCAAACAAAAGTAAGCAGCCCCGCTTCTGGATGGCAGATTGCAGGAGCCACATGGTACTATCAAACCAGGCCAACATGGCACTGGTGCCACCTCTGGTCTGGGAACCATGCTGCGTAACCCGGATTCTAAGAGGAAAGGCAGCCACTGCCAGCCACAGGCCTCCAAACAAAATCAACGGCGCTTTTCCCTGGAAAACAAAACTCGCCTGACAACATTTAGATGGCAGATTGCAGGAGCCAGTTGGTACCATCAAACCAGCCCAACTTGGCACTGGTGCCACCTTGGGTCTGGGAACCATCCTGCCTATTGTTGCTTTTCAGGAGCCAGCCGGTCACTTCTAGCCCTAGGCCCCCAGTCATAAACCTCGGCCCGTTTCCCTGGCACACAAATGTAAGCTACCCCGCTTCAGGATGGCAGATTGCAGGAGCCACTTGGTAGTGTCAAACCAGCCCGACTTGGCACTGGTGCCACCTTGGGTCTGGGAACCATCCTGCGTATCGTGGATTCTCAGCAGCCACCCGGCCACTCTGAGCCACAGGCGCCCAAACACAAACAACGGCGCTTTTCCCTGGAAAAAAAAAATCGCCTGCCAACATTTTGATGGCAGATTGCAGGAGCCACTTGGTGCTATCAAACCAGCCCAACTTGGCACTGGTGCCACCATGTGTCTGGTCACCATCCTGCCTATCGTAGCTTTTCAGGAGCCAGCCGGTCACTCCCAGCCATAGACCCCCAGACACAAACCTCGGCCCGTTTCCCTGGAAAACAAAAGTAAGCTGCCCCGATTCTGGATGGCAGATTGCAGGAGCCACTTGGTACTATCAAATCAGCCCAACTTGGCACTGGTGCCACCATGGGTCTGGTAAACATCCTGCCTATCGTAGCTTTTCAGGAGCCAGCCGGTCACTCCCTGCCATAGGCCCCCAGACACAAACCTCGGCCCGTTTCCCTGGCAAACAAAAGTAAACTGCCCCGCTTTTGGATGGCAGATTGCAGGATGCATTTGGTACTATCAAACCTGCCGGACTTGGCCCTCGTGCCACCTTGGCTCTGGGAACCATGCTGCGTAACGTAGATTCTACGAGGACAGGCGGCCACTCCCATCCACAGGCCTCTAAACAAAAACAACGGCGCTTTTCCCTGGAAAACAAAACTCGCCTGCCAAATTTTTGATGGCAGATTGCAGGAGCCACTTGGTACTATCAAACCAGCCCAACTTGGTACTGGTGCCACCATGGGTCTGGTCACCATCCTGCCTATCGTAGCTTTTCAGGAGCCAGCCGGTCACTCCCAGCCATAGGCCGCCAGACAAATATCTCGGCCCGTTTCCCTGGCAAACAAAAGTAAGCTGCCCCGCTTCTGGATGGCAGATTACAGCAGCCACATGGTACTATCAAACCAGGCCAACATGGCACTGGTGCCACCTTGGCTCTGGGAACCATCCTGCCTATCGTGGATTTTCAGGGGCCAGCCGGCCACTCTCAGCCATATGCCCCCAAACACATACCACGGCCCTTTGCTCTGGCAAACAAAACTCAACTGCCCCTCTTCTGGATGGCAAATTGCAGGACGCACTTGGTACTACGAAAACAGCCCGACTTGGCAGTGATGCCACCTTGGGTCAGGGAACAATCCTGCGTATCGATCTTTTTAAGGAGCCAGCCGGCCACGTCCAGCCATATACCCCCAAAAAAAAACCACGGAACTTTTTTCCAGCAAACAAAAATCCGCTGCCCCGCGTCTGAATGGCAGATTTCAGGAGCTATTTAGTACTATCAAACCAGCCCAACTTGGCACTGGTGCCACCATGGGTCTGGTAAACATCCTGCGTATCGTGGATTCTTAGGAGCCAGCAGGCCACTCCTAGCCACAGGCCCCCAAACAAAAACCTAGGCCTATTTCTCTGGCAAACAAAAGTAAGCTGCCCCGCTTCTGGATGGCAGATTGCAGGAGCCACTTGGTACTATCAAACCAGCCCAACTTGGCACTGGTGCCACCTTGGATCTGGGAACCATGTTGTGTATCGTGGATTTTCAGGGGCCAGCCGGCCACTCTCAGCCATATGTCCCCAAACAGAAACCTCGGCCCGTTTCTCTGGCAAACAAAACTCAACTGCCCCTCTTCTGGATGGCAAATTGCAGGATGAACTTGATACTAAAACCGCAGGCCGACTTGGTAGTGGTGACACCTTGGGCCTGGGAACCATCATGCGTATCGAGCATTTTAAGGAGCCAGCCGGCCACTCCCAGCAATATGCCCCCAAAAACAATCCACGGAATTTTTCTCTGGCAAACAAAAATCAGCTGCCCCGCTTCTGGATGGCAGATTGCAGGAGCCACTTTGACCCATCAAACCAGCCCGACTTGGCACTGGTGCCACCTTGCATCTGGGAACCATGCTGCCTAGCGTGGATTTTCAGGGGCCAGCGGGCCACTCTCAGCTATATGCCCCCAAACAAAACCCACGGCCCGTTTCCCTGGCAAACAAAAGTAAGCTGCCCTGCTTCTGGATGGCAGATTGCAGGAACCACTTGGTAGTATCAAACCAGCCCGACTTGGCACTGGTGCCACCTTGGGTCTGGGAACCATCCTGCGTATCGTGGATTCTAAGGAGCCAGCCGGCCACTCCCAGCCACAGGCCCCCAAACACAAACAACGGCGCTTTTCCCTGGAAAACAAAACTCGCCTGCCAACATTTTGATGGCAGATTGCAGGAGCAACTTGGTACTATCAAACCAGCCCAACTTGGCACTGGTGCCACCATAGGTCTGGTCACCATCCTGCCTATTGTAGCTTTCCAGGAGCCAGCCGGTCACTCCCAGCCATAGGCCCCCAAACACAAACCTCGGCCCGTTTCCCTGGCAAACAAAAGTAAGCTGCCCCGTTTCTGGATGGCAGATTGCAGGAGCCACTTGGTACTATCAAACCAGCCCAACTTGGAACTGGTGCCACCTTGGGTCTGGGAACCATGCTGCGTATCGCAGATTCTAAGGCGCCAGTCGGCCACTCCCAGCCACAAGCCCCCAAACACAAACAACGGCGCTTTTCTCTGGCAAACAAAACTCAACTGCCCCTCTTCTGGATGGCAAATTGCAGGACGCACTTGGTACTATAAAAACAGCCCGACTTGGCACTGGTGCCACCTTGGGTCTGGGAACCATCCTGCGTATCGATCTTTTTAATGAGACAGCCGGCCACTCCCAGCCATATGCCCCCAAACGCAACCCACGGCCCTTTCCTCTGGCAAACAAAACTCAACTGCCCCTCTTCTGGATGGCAGATTGCAGGAGCCACTTGGTACTATCAAACCAGCAAGACTTGGCACTGGTGCCACCTTGGGTCTGGGAACCATCCTGCGTATTGTGGATTGTCAGGAGCCAGCTGAACATTCTCGGCCACAGACCCCAATCAAAAACAACGGCCTGTTTCATAGGCAAACAAAACTCAGCTGCCCCGCTTCTGGATGGGAGATTGCAGGAGGCACTTGACACTGTGAAACCAGCCCCACTTGGCACTGGTGCCACCTTGGGTCTGGGAACCATGCTGCGTATCATGGATTTTCAGGAGCCAGCCGGCCACTCCCAGCCATAGGCCCCCAAACAAAAACCACAGCCTTTTTCTCTGGCAAACAAAATTCAGCTGCCCCACTTCTGGATGGCAGATTGCAGGAGCCACTTGGGACTATCACACCAGCACAACATGGCACTGCTGCCACCTTGGATCTGGGAACCATCCTTCCTATCGTGGATTTTCAGGGGCCAGCCGGTCACTCTCAGCCATAGGCCCCAAACACAAACCACGGCCCTTTTCTCTGGAAAACAAAACTCAACTGCCCCTCTTCTGGATGGCAGATTGCAGGAGCCACTGGGTACTATGAAACTAGCCCTACTTGGCACTGGTGCCACCTTGGGTCTGGGAACCATGCTGCGTATCATGGATTTTCAGGAGCCAGCCGTCCACTGTCAGCCACAGGCCCCGAAACACAAACAACAGCCTTTTTCTCTGGCAAACAAAATTCAGCTGCCCCGCTTCTGGATGGCAGATTGCAGGAACCACTTGGTACTAACAAACCAGCCCGACTTGGCACTGGTGCCACCTTGGGTCTGGGAACCATCCTGCGTATCGTGGATTCTAAGGAGCCAGCTGGCCACTCCCAGCCACAGGCCCCAAAATACACACAACGGCGCTTTTCCCTGGAAAACAAAACTCGCCTGACAACTTTTTGATGGCAGATTGCAGGAGCCACTTGGTACTATCAAACCAGCCCAACTTGGCACTGGTGCCACCATGGGTCTGGTCACCATCCTGCCTATCGTAGCTTTTCAGGAGCCAGCCGGTCACTCCCAGCCATAGGCCCCCAGAAAAAAACCTCGGTCCGTTTCCCTGGAAAACAAAAGTAAGCTGCCCCGCTTCTGGATGGCAGATTGCAGGAGCCACTTGGTGCTATCAAACCAGCCCGACTTGGCACTGGTGCCACCTTGGGTCTGGGAACCATCCTGCGTATCCTGTGTTCTAAGGAGCCAGCCGGCCACTCCCAGCCACAGTCCCCCAAACAAAAACAACGGCGCTTTTCCCTGGAAAACAAAACTGACCTGCCAACTTTTTGATGGCAGATTGCAGGAGCCACTTGGTACTATCAAACCAGCCCAACTTGGCACTGGTGCCACCATGGGTCTGGTCACCATCCTGCCTATCGTAGCTTTTCAGGAGCCAGCCGGTCACTCCCAGCCATAGGTCCCCAGACAAATACCTCGGCCCGTTTCCCTGGCAAACAAAAGTAAGCTGCCCCGCTTCTGGATGGCAGATTGCAGGAGCCACTTGGTACAATCAAACCAGCCCAACTTGACACTGGTGCCACCTTGGCTCTGGGAACCATGCTGCGTAACCCGGATTCTAAGAGGAAAGGCAGCCACTGCCAGCCACAGGCCTCCAAACAAAATCAACGGCGCTTTTCCCTGGAAAACAAAACTCGCCTGACAACATTTAGATGGCAGATTGCAGGAGCCAGTTGGTACCATCAAACCAGCCCAACTTGGCACTGGTGCCACCTTGGGTCTGGGAACCATCCTGCCTATTGTTGCTTTTCAGGAGCCAGCCGGTCACTTCTAGCCCTAGGCCCCCAGTCATAAACCTCGGCCCGTTTCCCTGGCACACAAATGTAAGCTACCCCGCTTCAGGATGGCAGATTGCAGGAGCCACTTTTCACCATCAAACCAGCCCAACGTGGCACTGGTGCCACCTTGGGTCTGGGAACCATCCTGCGTATCGTGTGTTCTAAGGAGCCAGCCGGCCACTCCCAGCCACAGGCCCCCAAACACAAACAACGGCGCTTTTCCCTGGAAAACAAAACTGGCCTGCCAACTTTTTGATGGCAGATTGCAGGAGCCACTTGGTACTATCAAACCAGCCCAACTTGGCACTGGTGCCACCATGGGTCTGGTCACCATCCTGCCTATCGTAGCTTTTCAGGAGCCAGCCGGTCACTCCCAGCCATAGGCCCCCAGACACAAACCTCGGCCCGTTTCCCTGGCAAACAAAAGTAAGCTGCCCCGCTTCTGCATGGCAGATTGCAGGTGCTATTTAGTACTATCAAACCAGCCCGACTTGGCACTGGTGCCACCTCTGGTCTGGGAACCATCCTGCCTATCGTGGATTTTCAGGGGCCAGACGGCCACTATCAGCCATATGCCCCCAAAAACAAACCACGGCCCTTTTCTCTGGTAAACAAAACTCAACTGCCCCTCTTCTGGATGGCAAATTTTAGGACGCACTTTGTACTACGAAAACCGCCCGACTTGGCACTGGTGCCACCTTGGGTCAGGGAACCATCCTGCCTATCGTAGCTTTTCAGGAGCCAGCCGGTCACTCCCAGCCATAGGTCCCCAGACAAATACCTCGGCCCGTTTCCCTGGCAAACAAAAGTAAGCTGCCCCGCTTCTGGATGGCAGATTGCAGGAGCCACTTGGTACTATCAAACCAGCCCAACTTGACACTGGTGCAACCTTGGCTCTGGGAACCATGCTGCGTAACCCGGATTCTAAGACGACAGGCAGCCACTGCCAGCCACAGGCCTCCAAACAAAATCAACGGCGCTTTTCCCTGGAAAACAAAACTCGCCTGACAACTTTTAGATGGCAGATTGCAGGAGCCAGTTGGTACCATCAAACCAGCCCAACTTGGCACTGGTGCCACCTTGGGTCTGGGAACCATCCTGCCTATTGTTGCTTTTCAGGAGCCAGCCGGTCACTTCTAGCCCTAGGCCCCCAGTCATAAACCTCGGCCCGTTTCCCTGGCACACAAATGTAAGCTACCCCGCTTCAGGATGGCAGATTGCAGGAGCCACTTTTCACAATCAAACCAGCCCAACGTGGCACTGGTGCCACCTTGGGTCTGGGAACCATCCTGCGTATCGTGTGTTCTAAGGAGCCAGCCGGCCACTCCCCCCACAGTCCCCCAAACACAAACAACGGCGCTTTTCCCTGGAAAACAAAACTCAACTGCCAACTTTTTGATGGCAGATTGCAGGAGCCACTTGGTACTATCAAACCAGCCCAACTTGGCACTGGTGCCACCATGGGTCTGGTCACCATCCTGCCTATCGTAGCTTTTCAGGAGCCAGCCGGTCACTCCCAGCCATAGGCCCCCAGACACAAACCTCGGCCCGTTTCCCTGGCAAACAAAAGTAAGCTGCCCCGCTTCTGCATGGCAGATTGCAGGTGCTATTTAGTACTATCAAACCAGCCCGACTTGGCACTGGTGCCACCTCTGGTCTGGGAACCATCCTGCCTATCGTGGATTTTCAGGGGCCAGACGGCCACTATCAGCCATATGCCCCCAAAAACAAACCACGGCCCTTTTCTCTGGTAAACAAAACTCAACTGCCCCTCTTCTGGATGGCAAATTTTAGGACGCACTTTGTACTACGAATACCGCCCGACTTGGCACTGGTGCCACCTTGGGTCAGGAAACCATCCTGCCTATCGTAGCTTTTTAAGGAGCCAGCAGGCCACGCCCAGCCACATAGCCCCAAAAACAAACCACGGACCATTTCTCTTGGAAACAAAAATCCGCTGCCCCGCGTCAGGATGGCAGATTGCAGGAGCCACTTTGCACCATCAAACCACCCCGACTTGGCACTGGTGCCATCTTGGATCTGGGAACCATCCTGCCTATCGTAGCTTTTCAGGAGCCAGCCGGTTACTCCCAATCATAGGCCCCCAGACAGAAAGCTCTGCCCGTTTCCCTGGCAAACAAAAGTAAGCTACCCCGCTTCTGGATGGCAGATTGCAGGAGCCACTTGGTACTATCAAACCAGCCCAACTTGGCACTGGTGCCACCATGGGTCTGGTCACCATCCTGCCTATCGTAGCTTTTCAGGAGCCAGGCGGTCACTCCCAGCCATAGGCCCCCAGACAAATACCTCGGCCCGTTTCCCTGGCAAACAAATGTAAGCTGCCCCGCTTCTGGATGGCAGATTGCAGGAGCCACATGGTACTATCAAACCAGGCCAACATGGCACTGGTGCCACCTTGGCTCTTGGAACCATCCTGCCTATCGTGGATTTTCAGGCGCCAGCCGGCCACTCTCAGCCATATGCCCCCAAACACAAACCACGGCTCTTTTCTCTGGTAAACAAAACTCAACTGCCCCTCTTCTGGATGGCAAATTGCAGGACGCACTTGGTACTACGAAAACAGCCCGACTTGGCAGTGATGCCACCTTGGGTCAGGGAACCATCCTGCGTATCGATGTTTTTAAGGAGTCAGCCGGCAACGTCCAGCCATATACCCCCAAAAAAAACCCACGGAACTTTTCTCCAGCAAGCAAAAATCCGCTGCCCCGCGTCTGGATGGCAGATTGCAGGAGCTATTTAGTATTATCAAACCAGCCCGACTTGGCACTTGTGCCACCATGGGTCTGGTCACCATCCTGCCTATCGTAGCTTTTCAGGAGCCAGCCGGTCACTCTCAGCCATAGGCCCCAAACACAAACCACGGCCCTTTTCTCTGGAAAACAAAACTCAACTGCCCCTCTTCTGGATGGCAGATTGCAGGAGCCACTGGGTACTATGAAACCAGCCCTACTTGGCACTGGTGCCACCTTGGGTCTGGGAACCATGCTGCGTATCATGGATTTTCAGGAGCCAGCCGTCCACTGCCAGCCACAGGCCCCGAAACACAAACAACAGCCTTTTTCTCTGGCAAACAAAATTCAGCTGCCCCGCTTCTGGATGGCAGATTGCAGGAACCACTTGGTACTAACAAACCAGCCCGACTTGGCACTGGTGCCACCTTGGGTCTGGGAACCATCCTGCGTATCGTGGATTCTAAGGAGCCAGCTGGCCACTCCCAGCCACAGGCCCCAAAACACACACAACGGCGCTTTTCCCTGGAAAACAAAACTCGCCTGCCAACTTTTTGATGGCAGATTGCAGGAGCCACTTGGTACTATCAAACCAGCCCAACTTGGCACTGGTGCCACCATGGGTCTGGTCACCATCCTGCCTATCGTAGCTTTTCAGGAGCCAGCCGGTCACTCGCAGCCATAGGCCCCCAGACACAAACCTCGGCCTGTTTCACTGGCACACAAAAGTAAGCTACCGCACTTGTGGATGGCAGATTGCAGGAGCCACTTTGCACCATCAAACCAGCCCAACTTGGCACTGGTGCCACCTTGGCTCTGGGAACCATGCTGCGTAACCCGGATTCTAAGACGACAGGGAGCCACTGCCAGCCACAGACCTCCAAACAAAATCAACGGCGCTTTTCCCTGGAAAACAAAACTCACCTGACAACTTTTAGATGGCAGATTGCAGGAGCCAGTTGGTACCATCAAACCAGCCCAACTTGGCACTGGTGCCACCTTGGGTCTGGGAACCATCCTGCCTATTGTTGCTTTTCAGGAGCCAGCCGGTCACTCCTAGCCCTAGGCCCCCAGTCATAAACCTCGGCCCGTTTCCCTGGCACACAAAAGTAAGCTACCCCGCTTCAGGATGGCAGATTGCAGGAGCCACTTTTCACCATCAAACCAGCCCGACGTGGCACTGGTGCCACCTTGGGTCTGGGAACCATCCTGCGTATCGTGTGTTCTAAGGAGCCAGCCGGCCACTCCCACCAACAGTCCCCCAAACACAAACAACGGCGCTTTTCCCTGGAAAACAAAACTGGCCTGCCAACTTTTTGATGGCAGATTGCAGGAGCCACTTGGTACTATCAAACCAGCCCAACTTGGCACTGGTGCCACCATGGGTCTGGTCACCATCCTGCCTATCGTAGCTTTTCAGGAGCCAGCCGGTCACTCCCAGCCATAGGCCCCCAGACAAATACCTCGGCCCGTTTCCCTGGCAAACAAAAGTAAGCTGCCCCGCTTCTGGATGGCAGATTGCAGGAGACACTTGGTACTACGAAAACAGCCCGACTTGGCAGTGATGCCACCTTGGGTCAGGGAACCATCCTGAGTATCGATGTTTTTAAGGAGTCAGCCGGCAACGTCCAGCCATATACCCCCAAAAAAAACCCACGGAACTTTTCTCCAGCAAGCAAAAATCCGCTGCCCCGCGTCTGGAGGGCAGATTGCAGGAGCTATTTAGTATTATCAAACCAGCCCGACTTGGCACTGGTGCCAACATCGGTCTGGTCACCATCCTGCCTATCGTAGCTTTTCAGGAGCCAGCCGGTCACTCTCAGCCATAGGCCCCAAACACAAACCACGGCCCTTTTCTCTGGAAAACAAAATTCAACTGCCCCTCTTCTGGATGGCAGATTGCAGGAGCCACTGGGTACTATGAAACCAGCCCGACTTGGCACTGGTGCCACCTTGGGTATGGGAACCATGCTGCGTATCATGGATTTTCAGGAGCCAGCCGTCCACTGCCAGCCACAGGCCCCGAAACACAAACAACAGCCTTTTTCTCTGGCAAACAAAATTCAGCTGCCCCGCTTCTGGATGGCAGATTGCAGGACGCACTTGGTACTATCAAACCAGCCCGACTTGGCACTGGTGCCATCTTGGGTCTGGGAACCATCCTGCGTATCGTGGATTCTAAGGAGCCAGCCGGCCACTCCCAGCCACAGGCCCGCAAACACAAACAACGGCGCTTTTCCCTGGAAAACAAAACTCGCCTGCCAACTTTTTGATGGCAGATTGCAGGAGCCACTTGGTACTATCAAATCAGCCCAACTTGGCACTGGTGCCACCATGGGTCTGGTCACCATCCTGCCTATCGTAGCTTTTCAGGAGCCAGCCGGTCACTCCCAGCCATAGGCCCCCAGACACAAACCTCGGCCCGTTTCCCTGGCAAAAAAAAGTAAGCTACCCCGCTACTGGATGGCAGATTGCAGGAGCCACTTTGCACCATCAAACTAGCCCGACTTGGCACTGGTGCCACCTCTGGTCTGGGAACCATGCTGCGTATCGTGGATTCTAAGGAGCCAGCCGGCCACTCCCAGCCACAGGCCCCCAAACACAAACAACGGCGCTTTTTCCTGGAAAACAAAACTCGCCTGCCAAATTTGATGGCAGATTGCAGGAGCTACTTGGTACTATCAAATCAGCCCAACTTGGCACTGGTGCCACCTCTGGTCGGGTCACCATCCTGCCTATCGTAGCTTTTCAGGAGCCAGCCGGTCACTCCCAGCCATAGGCCCCCAGACAAAAACCTCGGCCCGTTTCCCTGGCAAAAAAAAGTAAGGTGCCCCGCTTCTGGATGGCAGATTACAGGAGCCACTTGGTACTATCAAACCAGCCCAACTTGGCACTGGTGCCACCATGGGTCTGGTCACAATCCTGCCTATCGTAACTTTTCAGGAGCCAGCCGGTCACTCCCAGCCATAGGTCCCCAGTCACAAACCTCGGCCCGTTTCCCTGGCAAACAAAAGTAAGCTACCCCGCTTCTGGATGGCAGATTGCAGGAGCCACTTGGTACTATCAAACCAGCCCGACTTGGCACTGGTGCCACCTCTGGTCTGGGACCCCTCCTGCGTATCGTGGATTCTAAGGAGCCAGTCGGCCACTCCCAGCCACAGGCCCCCAAACACAAACAACGGCCCGTTTCCGGGGCAAACAAAAGTAAGCTGCCCCGCTTCTGGATGGCAGATTGCAGGAACCACTTGGTAGTATCAAACCAGCACAACTTGGCACTGGTGGCACCTCTTGTCTGGTAACCATGCTGCGTATCGTGGTTTCTAAGGAGCCAGCCGGCCACTCCCAGCAATATGCCCCCAAAAACAATCCACGGAATTTTTCTCTGGCAAACAAAAATCAGCTGCCCCGCTTCTGGATGGCAGATTGCAGGAGCCACTTTGCACCATCAAACCAGCCCGACTTGGCACTGGTGCCACCTTGCATCTGGGAACCATGCTGCCTAGCGTGGATTTTCAGGAGCCAGCCGGCCACTCCCAGCCATAGGCCCCCATACAAAACCCACGGCCCGTTTCCCTGGCAAACAAAATTAAGCTGCCCCGCTTCTGGATGGCAGATTGCAGGACGCACTTGGTAGTATCAAACCAGCCCGACTTGGCACTGGTGCCACCTTGGGTCTGGGAACCATCCTGCGTATCATGGATTTTCAGGAGCCAGCCGTCCACTGCCAGCCACAGGCCCCGAAACACAAACAACAGCCTTTTTCTCCGGCAAACAAAATTCAGCTACCCCGCTTCTGGATGGCAGATTGCAGGAACCACTTGGTACTAACAAACCAGCCCGACTTGGCACTGGTGCCACCTTGGGTCTGGGAACCATCCTGCGTATCGTGGATTCTAAGGAGCCAGCTGGCCACGCCCAGCCACAGGCCCCAAAACACACACAACGGTGCTTTTCCCTGGAAAACAAAACTCGCCTGCCAAACATTTGATGGCAGATTGCAGGAGCCACTTGGTACTATCAAACCAGCCCAACTTGGCACTGGTGCCACCATGGGTCTGGTCACCATCCTGCCTATCGTAGCTTTTCAGGTGCCAGCCAGCCACGCCCAGCCAGAGGCCTCTAGACAAATATTTCGGCCCGTTTCCCTGGCAAACAAAAGTAAGCTACCCCGCTTCTGGATGGCAGATTGCAGGAGCCACTTTGCACCATCAAACCAGCCCAACTTGGCACTGGTGCCACCTCTGGTCTGGGAACCATCCTGCGTATCGTGGGTTCTAAGGAGCCAGCTGGCCACTCCCAGCCACAGGCCCCCAAACACAAACAACGGCGCTTTTCCCTGGAAAACAAAACTCGCCTGCCAACTTTTTGATGGCAGATTGCCGGAGCCACTTGGTACTATCAAACCAGCCCAACTTGGCACTGGTGCCACCATGGGTCTGGTCACCATCCTGCCTATCGTAGCTTCTCAGGAGCCAGCCGGTCACTCCCAGCCATAGGCCCCCAGACACAAACCTCGGCCCGTTTCCCTGGCAAACAAAAGTAAGCTGCCCCGCTTCTGCATGGCAGATTGCAGGAGCTATTTAGTACTATCAAACCAGCCCGACTTGGCACTGGTGACACCTCTGGTCTGGGAACCATCCTGCGTATCGTGGATTTTCAGGGGCCAGCCGGCCACTCTCAGCCATATGCCCCCAAAAACAAACCACGGCCCTTTTCTCTGGCAAACAAAACTCAACTGCCCCTCTTCTGGATGGCAAAATTTTGGACGCACTTTGTACTACGAAAACCGCCCGACGTGGCACTGGTGCCACCTTGTGTCAGGGAACCATCCTGCATATCGAGCTTTTTAAGGAGCCAGCCGGCCAGGCCCAGCCATATACCCCCAAAAACAAACCACGGACCATTTCTCATGGAAACAAAAATCCGCTGCCCCGCGTCTGGATGGCAGATTGCAGGAGCCACTTTGCACCATCAAACCAGCCCGACTTGGCACTGGTGCCACCTTGGGTCTGGGAACAATCCTGCATATCGTGGATTCTAAGGAGCCAGCCGGCCACTCCCAGCCACAGGCCCCCAAACACAAACAACGGCGCTTTTCCCTGGAAAACAAAACTCGCCTGCCAGCTTTTTGATGGCAGATTGCAGGAGCCACTTGGTACTATCAAATCATCCCAACTTGGCACTGGTGCCACTATGGGTCTGGGAACCATCCTGCCTATTGTAGCATTTCAGGAGCCAGCCGGTCACTCCCAGCCATAAACCCCCAGACACAAACCTCGGACCGTTTCCCTGGCAAACAAAATTAAGCTGCCCCGATTCTGCATGGCAGATTGCAGGAGCCACTTGGTAGTGTCAAACCAGCCCGACTTGGCACTGGTGCCACCTTGGGTCTGGGAACCATCCTGCGTATCGTGGATTCTCAGCAGCCACCCGGCCACTCTGAGCCACAGGCGCCCAAACACAAACAACGGCGCTTTTCCCTGGAAAACAAAAATCGCCTGCCAACATTTTGATGGCAGATTGCAGGAGCCACTTGGTGCTATCAAACCAGCCCAACTTGGCACTGGTGCCACCATGTGTCTGGTCACCATCCTGCCTATCGTAGCTTTTCAGGAGCCAGCCGGTCACTCCCAGCCATAGACCCCCAGACACAAACCTCGGCCCGTTTCCCTGGAAAACAAAAGTAAGCTGCCCCGATTCTGGATGGCAGATTGCAGGAGCCACTTGGTACTATCAAATCAGCCCAACTTGGCACTGGTGCCACCATGGGTCTGGTAAACATCCTGCCTATCGTAGCTTTTCAGGAGCCAGCCGGTCACTCCCTGCCATAGGCCCACAGACACAAACCTCGGCCCGTTTCCCTGGCAAACAAAAGTAAACTGCCCCGCTTTTGGATGGCAGATTGCAGGATGCATTTGGTACTATCAAACCTGCCGGACTTGGCCCTCGTGCCACCTTGGCTCTGGGAACCATGCTGCGTAACGTAGATTCTACGAGGACAGGCGGCCACTCCCAGCCACAGGCCTCTAAACAAAAACAACGGCGCTTTTCCCTGGAAAACAAAACTCGCCTGCCAAATTTTTGATGGCAGATTGCAGGAGCCACTTGGTACTATCAAACCAGCCCAACTTGGTACTGGTGCCACCATGGGTCTGGTCACCATCCTGCCTATCGTAGCTTTTCAGGAGCCAGCCGGTCACTCCCAGCCATAGGCCGCCAGACAAATATCTCGGCCCGTTTCCCTGGCAAACAAAAGTAAGCTGCCCCGCTTCTGGATGGCAGATTACAGCAGCCACATGGTACTATCAAACCAGGCCAACATGGCACTGGTGCCACCTTGGCTCTGGGAACCATCCTGCCTATCGTGGATTTTCAGGGGCCAGCCGGCCACTCTCAGCCATATGCCCCCAAACACATACCACGGCCCTTTGCTCTGGCAAACAAAACTCAACTGCCCCTCTTCTGGATGGCAAATTGCAGGACGCACTTGGTACTACGAAAACAGCCCGACTTGACAGTGATGCCACCTTGGGTCAGGGAACAATCCTGCGTATCGATCTTTTTAAGGAGCCAGCCGGCCACGTCCAGCCATATACCCCCAAAAAAAAACCACGGAACTTTTCTCCAGCAAACAAAAATCCGCTGCCCCGCGTCTGAATGGCAGATTTCAGGAGCTATTTAGTATTATCAAACCAGCCCGACTTGGCACTGGTGCCACCATGAGTCTGGTAACCATCCTGCCTATCGTAGCTTTTCAGTAGCCAGCCGGTCACTCCCAGCCATAGGCCCCCAGACACAAACCTTGGCCCGTTTCCCTGGGAAACAAAAGTAAGCTGCCCCGCATCTGGATGGCAGATTGCAGGAGCCACTTGGTACTATCAAACCAGCTCAACTTGGCACTGGTGCCACCTTGGCTCTGGGAACCATCCTGCGTAACCTGGGTTCAAAGGAGGCAGCCGGCCACTCCCAGCCACAGGCCTCTAAACTAGAACAACGGCGCTTTTCCCTGGAAAACAAAAGTCGCGTGACAACTTTTTGATGGCAGATTGCAGGAGCCACTTGGTACTATCAAACCAGCCCAACTTGGCACTGGTGCCACCATGGGTCTGGTCACCATCCTGCCTATCGTAGCTTTTCAGGAGCCAGCCGCTCACTCCCAGCCATAGGCCCCCAGACAAATATCTCGGCCCGTTTCCCTGGCAAACAAAAGTAAGCAGCCCCGCTTCTGGATGGCAGATTGCAGGAGCCACATGTTACTATCAAACCAGCCCAACTTGGCACTGGTGCCACCATGGGTCTGGTCACCATCCTGCCTATCGTAGCTTTTCAGGAGCCAGGCGGTCACTCCCAGCCATAGGCCCCCAGACACAAATCTCTACCCGTTTCCCTGGCAAACAAAAGTAAACTGCCCCGCTTTTGGATGGCAGATTGCAGGATGCATTTGGTACTATCAAACCTGCCGGACTTGGCCCTCGTGCCACCTTGGCTCTGGGAACCATGCTGCGTAACGTAGATTCTACGAGGACAGGCGGCCACTCCCAGCCACAGGTCTCTAAACAAAAACAACGGCGCTTTTCCCTGGAAAACAAAACTCGCCTGCCAAATTTTTGATGGCAGATTGCAGGAGCCACTTGGTACTATCAAACCAGCCCAACTTGGTACTGGTGCCACCATGGGTCTGGTCACCATCCTGCCTATCGTAGCTTTTCAGGAGCCAGTCGGTCACTCCCAGCCATAGGCCGCCAGACAAATATCTCGGCCCGTTTCCCTGGCAAACAAAAGTAAGCTGCCCCGCTTCTGGATGGCAGATTACAGCAGCCACATGGTACTATCAAACCAGGCCAACATGGCACTGGTGCCACCTTGGCTCTGGGAACCATCCTGCCTATCGTGGATTTTCAGGGGCCAGCCGGCCACTCTCAGCCATATGCCCCCAAACACATACCACGGCCCTTTGCTCTGGCAAACAAAACTCAACTGCCCCTCTTCTGGATGGCAAATTGCAGGACGCACTTGGTACTACGAAAACAGCCCGACTTGGCAGTGATGCCACCTTGGGTCAGGGAACAATCCTGCGTATCGATCTTTTTAAGGAGCCAGCCGGCCACGTCCAGCCATATACCCCCAAAAAAAAACCACGGAACTTTTCTCCAGCAAACAAAAATCCGCTGCCCCGCGTCTGAATGGCAGATTTCAGGAGCTATTTAGTATTATCAAACCAGCCCGACTTGGCACTGGTGCCACCATGAGTCTGGTAACCATCCTGCCTATCGTAGCTTTTCAGTAGCCAGCCGGTCACTCCCAGCCATAGGCCCCCAGACACAATCCTCGGCCCGTTTCCCTGGGAAACAAAAGTAAGCTGCCCCGCATCTGGATGGCAGATTGCAGGAGCCACTTGGTACTATCAAACCAGCTCAACTTGGCACTGGTGCCACCTTGGCTCTGGGAACCATCCTGCGTATCCTGGGTTCAAAGGAGGCAGCCGGCCACTCCCAGCCACAGGCCTCTAAACAAGAACAACGGCGCTTTTCCCTGGAAAACAAAAGTCGCGTGACAACTTTTTGATGGCAGATTGCAGGAGCCACTTGGTACTATCAAACCAGCCCAACTTGGCACTGGTGCCACCATGGGTCTGGTCACCATCCTGCCTATCGTAGCTTTTCAGGAGCCAGCCGCTCACTCCCAGCCATAGGCCCCCAGACAAATATCTCGGCCCGTTTCCCTGGCAAACAAAAGTAAGCAGCCCCGCTTCTGGATGGCAGATTGCAGGAGCCACATGTTACTATCAAACCAGCCCAACTTGGCACTGGTGCCACCATGGGTCTGGTCACCATCCTGCCTATCGTAGCTTTTCAGGAGCCAGCCGGTCACTCCCAGCCATAGGCCCCCAGACACAAATCTCTACCCGTTTCCCTGGCAAACAAAAGTAAGCTACCGCGCTTCTGGATGGCAGATTGCAGGAGTCACTTTGCACCATCAAACCAGCCCGACTTGGCACTGGTGCCACCTCTGGTCTGGGACCCATCCTGCGTATCGTGGATTCTAAGGAGACAGCTGGCCAGTCCCAGCCACAGGCCCCCAAACACAAACAACGGCGCTTTTCCCTGGAAAACAAAACTCGCTTGCCAACTTTTTGATGGCAGATTGCAGGAGCCACTTGGTACTATCAAACCACCCCAACTTGGCAACAAGTGGTTCCTGCAATCTGACATCCAGAAGCGGGGCAGCTTACTTTTGTTTGCCAGGGAAATGGACCGTTGTTTGTGTTTGGAGGCGCATGGCTGGGAGTGGCCGACTGGCTCCTTAAAATCCACGATACGCAGCATGGTTCCCAGACCAGAGGTGGCACCAGTGCAAGTCGGGCTGGTTTGATAGTACAAAGTGGCTCCTGCAATCTGCCATCCAGAAGCGGGGCAGCTTACTTTTGTTTGCCAGGGAAACGGGCCGGGCTTTCTGTCTCGGAGCCTATGGCAGGGAGTGACCGGCTGGCTCCTGAAAAGCTACGATAGGCAGGATGGTGACCAGACCCATGGTGGCACCAGTGCCAAGTTGGGTTGGTTTGATAGTACCAAGTGGCTCCTGCAATCTGCCATCAAAAAGTTGGCAGGCGAGTTTTGATTTCCAGGGAAAAGCGCCATTGATTGTGTTTGGGGACCTGTGGTTGGGAGTGCCCGGCTGGCTCCATAGAAACCACGATACGCAGCATGGTTCCCAGACAAGAGGTGCCACCAGTGCCAAGTTGGGCTGGTTTGATACTACCAAGTGGTTCCTGCAATCTGCCATCCAGAAGCGGGGCAGCTTACTTTTGTTTGCCACGGAAACGGGCCGTTGTTTGTGTTTGGGGGCCTGTGGCTGGGAGTGGCCGACTGGCTCCTTAGAATCCACGATACGCAGGATGGGTCCCAGACCAGAGGTGGCACCAGTGCCAAGTCGGGCTGGTTTGATGGTGCAAAGTGGCTCCTGCAATCTGCCATCCAGAAGCGGGGTAGCTTACTTTTGTTTGCCAGGGAAACGGGCCGAGCTTTTTGTCTGGGGGCCTATGGCGGGGAGTGACCGGCTGGCTCCTGAAAAGCTAAGATAGGCAGGATGGTGACCAGACCCATGGTGGCACCAGTGCCAAGTTGGGCTGATTTGATAAAACCAAGTGGCTCCTGCAATCTGCCATCAAAAAGTTGGCAGGAGAGTTTTGTTTTCCAGGGAAAAGCGCCGTTGTTTGTGTTTGGGGGCCTGTGGCTGGGAGTGGCCGGCTGGCTCCTTAGAATCCACGATATGCAGCATGGTATCCAGACCCAAGGTGGCACCAGTGCCAAGTTTTGCTGGTTTGATAGTACCAAGTGGTTCCTGCAATCTGCCATCCAGAAGCAGGGCAGCTTACTTTTGTTTGCCAGGGAAACGGGCCGAGGTTTTTGTCTGGGGGCCTATGGCTGGGAGTGACCGGCTGGCTCCTGAAAAGCTACGATAGGCAGGATGGTGACCAGACCCATGGTGGCACCAGTGCCAAGTTGGGCTGATTTGATAGTACCAAGTGGCTCCTGCAATCTGCCGTCAAAATTTGGCAGGCGAGTTTTTATTTTCCAGGGAAAAGCGCCGTTGTTTTTGTTTGGGGGCCTGTGGCTGGGAGTGGCCGGCTGGCTAATTAGAATCCACGATACGCAGGATGGTTCCCAGACCTGAGGTGGCACCAGTGCCAAGTCGGGCTGGTTTTATAGTACCACGTGCGTCCTGCAATCTGCCATCCAGAAGCGGGGCAGCTTACTTTTGTTTGCCAGGGAAACGGGCCGAGCTTTGTGTCAGGGGGCCTATGGCTGGGAGTGACCGGCTGGCTCCTGAAAAGCTACGATAGGCAGGATGGTGACCAGACCCATGGTGGCACCAGTGCCATGTTCGGCTGATTTCATAGTACCAAGTGGCTCCTGCAATCTGCCATCAAAAAGTTGGCAGGCGAGTTTTGTTTTCCAGGGAAAAGCGCCGTTATTTGTGTCTGCGGGCCTGTGGCTGGAGTGGCCGGCTGGCTCCTTAGAATCTATGATACGCAGCATGGTTCCCAGACCCAAGGTGGCACCAGTGCCAAGTTGGGCTGGTTTGATAGTACCAAGTGGTTCCTGCAATCTGCCATGAAAAAGTTGGCAGGCGAGTTTTGTTTTCCAGGGAAAAGCGTCGTTGTTTGTGTTTGGGGGCCTGTGGCTGGGAGTGGCCGGCTGGCTCCTTAGAATCCACGATACGCAGGATGGTTCCCAGACCAGAGGTGGCACCAGTCCCAAGTTGGGCTGGTTTGATAGTACCAAGTGGCTCCTGCAATCTGCCATCCAGAAGCGGGGCAGCTTACTTTTGTTTGCCAGGGAAACGGGCCGAGGTTTGTGTCTGAGGCCCTATGGCTGGGAGTGACCGGCTGGCTCCAGAAAGGCTACGATAGGCAGGATGGTGACCAGACCCATGGTGGCACCAGTGCCAAGTTGGGCTGGTTTGATAGTACCAAGTGGCTCCTGCAATCTGCCATCAAATAGTTGGCAGGCGAGTTTTGTTTCCCAGGGAAAAGCGCCGTTGTTTGTGTTTGGGGGACTGTGGCTGGGAGTGGCCGGCTGTCTAATTAGAATCCACGACAGGCAGGATGGATCCCAGACCAGAGGTGACACCAGTGCCAAGTCGGGCTAGTTTGATGGTGAAAAGTGGCTCCTGCAATCTGCCATCCAGAAGCGGGTTAACTTACTTTTGTTTGCCAGGGAAAAGGGCCGAGGTTTTTGTCTGGGGGCCTATGGCTGGGAGTGACCGGCTGTCTCCTGAAAAGCTACGATAGGCAGGATGATGACCAGACCCATGGTGGCACCAGTGCCATGTTCGGCTGATTGCATAGTACCAAGTGGCTCCTGCAATCTGCCATCAAAATGTTGGCAGGCGAGTTTTGTTTTCCAGGGAAAAGCGCCGTTGTTTGTGTCTGCGGGCCTGTGGCTGGAGTGGCCGGCTGGCTCCTTAGAATCCACAATACGCAGCATGGTTCCCAGACCCAAGGTGGCACCAGTGTCAAGTCGGGCTGGTTTGATAGTACCAAGTGGTTCCTGCAATCTGCCATCAAAAATTGTCAGGCGAGTTTTGTTTTCCAGGGAAAATCGCCGTTGTTTTTGTTTGGGGGCCTGTGGCTGGGAGTGGCCGGCTGGCTCCTTAGGATCCACGATACCCAGGATGGTTCCCAGACCAGAGGTGGCACCAGTACCAAGTCGGGCTGGTTTGATAATAACAAGTGGATCCTGCAATCTGCCATCCAGAAGCGGGGCTGCTTACTTTTGTTTGCCAGGGAAACGGTCCGAGGTTTGTGTCTGGGGGCCTATGGCTGGGCGTGGCCTGCTGGCTCCTTAAAAAGCTACGATAGGCAGGATGGTTTCCTGACCCAAGGTGGCACCAGTGCCAAGTCGGGCGGTATCCGTAGTACAAAGTGCGTCCTAAAATTTGCCATCCAGAAGAGGGGCAGTTGAGTTTTGTTTACCAGAGAAAAGGGCCGTGGTTTGTTTTTGGGGGCATATGGCTGAGAGTGGCCGTCTGGCCCCTGAAAATCCACGATAGGCAGGATGGTTCCCAGACCAGAGGTGGCACCAGTGCCAAGTCGGGCTGGTTTGATAGTACTAAATAGCACCTGCAATCTGCCATGCAGAAGCGGGGCAGCTTACTTTTGTTTGCCAGGGAAACGGGCCGAGGTTTGTGTCTGGGGGCCTATGGCTGGGAGTGACCGCCTGGCTCCTGAAAAGCTACGATAGGCAGGATGGTTACCAGACCCATGGTGGCACCAGTGCCAAGTTGGGCTGGTTTGATAGTACCAAGTGGCTCCTGCAATCTGCCATCAAAAAGTTGGCAGGCCAGTTTTGTTTTCCAGGGAAAAGCGCCGTTGTTTGTGTTTGGGGGACTGTGGGTGGGAGTGGCCGGCTGGCTCCTTAGAACACACGATACGCAGGATGGTTCCCAGACCCAAGGTGGCACCAGTGCCACGTTGGGCTGGTTTGATGGTGAAAAGTGGCTCCTGCAATCTGCCATCCTGAAGCGGGGTAGCTTACATTTGTGTGCCAGGGAAACGGGCCGAGGTTTATGACTGGGGGCCTAGGGCTAGAAGTGACCGGCTGGCTCCTGAAAAGCAACAATAGGCAGGATGGTTCCCAGACCCAAGGTGG
Source organism: Melospiza melodia melodia (assembly GCF_035770615.1). NCBI lineage: Eukaryota > Metazoa > Chordata > Aves > Passeriformes > Passerellidae > Melospiza > Melospiza melodia. The sequence goes on along the minus strand of NC_086195.1, from coordinate 38,721,400 downwards.
CACCAGTGCCAAGTTGGGCTGGTTTGATGGTACCAACTGGCTCCTGCAATCTGCCATCAAAAAGTTGGCAGGTCAGTTTTGTTTTCCAGGGAAAAGCGCCGTTGATTTTGTTTGGAGGCCTGTGGCTGGCAGTGGCTGCCTGTCGTCTTAGAATCCGGGTTACGCAGCATGGTTCCCAGAGCCAAGGTTGCACCAGTGTCAAGTTGGGCTGGTTTGATAGTACCAAGTGGCTCCTGCAATCTGCCATCCAGAAGCGGGGCAGCTTACTTTTGTTTGCCAGGGAAACGGGCCGAGGTATTTGTCTGGGGACCTATGGCTGGGAGTGACCGGCTGGCTCCTGAAAAGCTACGATAGGCAGGATGGTTCCCTGACCCAAGGTGGCACCAGTGCCAAGTCGGGCGGTTTTCGTAGTACAAAGTGCGTCCTAAAATTTGCCATCCAGAAGAGGGGCAGTTGAGTTTTGTTTACCAGAGAAAAGGGCCGTGGTTTGTTTTTGGGGGCATATGGCTGATAGTGGCCGTCTGGCCCCTGAAAATCCACGATAGGCAGGATGGTTCCCAGACCAGAGGTGGCACCAGTGCCAAGTCGGGCTGGTTTGATAGTACTAAATAGCACCTGCAATCTGCCATGCAGAAGCGGGGCAGCTTACTTTTGTTTGCCAGGGAAACGGGCCGAGGTTTGTGTCTGGGGGCCTATGGCTGGGAGTGACCGGCTGGCTCCTGAAAAGCTACGATAGGCAGGATGGTGACCAGACCCATGGTGGCACCAGTGCCAAGTTGGGCTGGTTTGATAGTACCAAGTGGCTCCTGCAATCTGCCATCAAAAAGTTGGCAGGACAGTTTTGTTTTCCAGGGAAAAGCGCCGTTGTTTGTGTTTGGGGGCCTGTGGCTGGGAGTGGCCGGCTGGCTCCTTAGAACACACGATACGCAGGATGGTTCCCAGACCCAAGGTGGCACCAGTGCCACGTTGGGCTGGTTTGATGGTGAAAAGTGGCTCCTGCAATCTGCCATCCTGAAGCGGGGTAGCTTACATTTGTGTGCCAGGGAAACGGGCCGAGGTTTATGACTGGGGGCCTAGGGCTAGGAGTGACCGGCTGGCTCCTGAAAAGCAACAATAGGCAGGATGGTTCCCAGACCCAAGGTGGCACCAGTGCCAAGTTGGGCTGGTTTGATGGTACCAACTGGCTCCTGCAATCTGCCATCTAAATGTTGTCAGGCGAGTTTTGTTTTCCAGGGAAAAGCGCCGTTGATTTTGTTTGGAGGCCTGTGGCTGGCAGTGGCTGCCTTTCCTCTTAGAATCCGGGTTACGCAGCATGGTTCCCAGAGCCAAGGTGGCACCAGTGTCAAGTTGGGCTGGTTTGATTGTACCAAGTGGCTCCTGCAATCTGCCATCCAGAAGCGGGGCAGCTTACTTTTGTTTGCCAGGGAAACGGGCCGAGGTATTTGTCTGGGGACCTATGGCTGGGAGTGACCGGCTGGCTCCTGAAAAGCTACGATAGGCAGGATGGTGACCAGACCCATGGTGGCACCAGTGCCAAGTTGGGCTGGTTTGATAGTACCAAGTGGCTCCTGCAATCTGCCATCAAAAAGTTGGCAGGTCAGTTTTGTTTTCCAGGGAAAAGCGCCGTTGTTTTTGTTTGGGGGACTGTGGCTGGGAGTGGCCGGCTGGCTCCTTAGAACACAGGATACGCAGGATGGTTCCCAGACCCAAGGTGGCACCTGTGCCAAGTCGGGCTGGTTTGATAGCACCAAGTGGCTCCTGCAATCTGCCATCCAGAAGCGGGGCAGCTTACTTTTGTTTTCCAGGGAAACGGACCGAGGTTTTTTTCTGGGGGCCTATGGCTGGGAGTGACCGGCTGGCTCCTGAAAAGCTACGATAGGCAGGATGGTGACCAGACCCATGGTGGCACCAGTGCCAAGTTGGGCTGGTTTGATAGTACCAAGTGGCTCCTGCAATCTGCCATCAAAAAGTTGGCAGGCGAGTTTTGTTTTCCAGGGAAAAGCGCCGTTGTGTGTATTTTGGGGCCTGTGGCTGGGAGTGGCCAGCTGGCTCCTTAGAATCCACGATACGCAGGATGGTTCCCAGACCCAAGGTGGCACCAGTGCCAAGTCGGGCTGGTTTGTTAGTACCAAGTGGTTCCTGCAATCTGCCATCCAGAAGCGGGGCAGCTGAATTTTGTTTGCCAGAGAAAAAGGCTGTTGTTTGTGTTTCGGGGCCTGTGGCTGACAGTGGACGGCTGGCTCCTGAAAATCCATGATACGCAGCATGGTTCCCAGACCCAAGGTGGCACCAGTGCCAAGTAGGGCTAGTTTCATACTACCCAGTGGCTCCTGCAATCTGCCATCCAGAAGAGGGGCAATTGAGTTTTGTTTTCCAGAGAAAAGGGCCGTGGTTTGTGTTTGGGGCCTATGGCTGAGAGTGACCGGCTGGCCCCTGAAAATCCACGATAGGAAGGATGGTTCCCAGATCCAAGGTGGCAGCAGTGCCATGTTGTGCTGGTGTGATAGTCCCAAGTGGCTCCTGCAATCTGCCATCCAGAAGTGGGGCAGCTGAATTTTGTTTGCCAGAGAAAAAGGCTGTGGTTTTTGTTTGGGGGCCTATGGCTGGGAGTGGCCGGCTGGCTCCTGAAAATCCATGATACGCAGCATGGTTCCCAGACCCAAGGTGGCACCAGTGCCAAGTGGGGCTGGTTTCACAGTGTCAAGTGCCTCCTGCAATCTCCCATCCAGAAGCGGGGCAGCTGAGTTTTGTTTGCCTATGAAACAGGCCGTTGTTTTTGATTGGGGTCTGTGGCCGAGAATGTTCAGCTGGCTCCTGACAATCCACAATACGCAGGATGGTTCCCAGACCCAAGGTGGCACCAGTGCCAAGTCTTGTTGGTTTGATAGTACCAAGTGGCTCCTGCAATCTGCCATCCAGAAGAGGGGCAGTTGAGTTTTGTTTGCCAGAGGAAATGGCCGTGGGTTGCGTTTGGGGGCATATGGCTGGGAGTGGCCGGCTGTCTCATTAAAAAGATCGATACGCAGGATGGTTCCCAGACCCAAGGTGGCACCAGTGCCAAGTCGGGCTGTTTTTATAGTACCAAGTGCGTCCTGCAATCTGCCATCCAGAAGCGGGGCAGCTGAATTTTGTTTGCCAGAGAAAAAGGCTGTGGTTTTTGTTTGGGGGCCTATGGCTGGGAGTGGCCGGCTGGCTCCTGAAAATCCATGATACGCAGCATGGTTCCCAGACCCAAGGTGGCACCAGTGCCAAGTGGGGCTGGTTTCACAGTGTCAAGTGCCTCCTGCAATCTCCCATCCAGAAGCGGGGCAGCTGAGTTTTGTTTGCCTGTGAAACGGGCCGTTGTTTTTGATTGGGGTCTGTGGCCGAGAGTGTCCAGCTGGCTCCTGACAATCCACAATACGCAGGATGGTTCCCAGACCCAAGGTGGCACCAGTGCCAAGTCGTGCTGGTTTGATAGTACCAAGTGCGTCCTGCAATTTGCCATCCAGAAGAGGGGCAGTTGAGTTTTGTTTGCCAGAGAAAAGCGCCGTTGTTTGTGTTTGGGGTCTTGTGGCTGGGAGTGGCCGACTGGCGCCTTAGAATCTGCGATACGCAGCATGGTTCCCAGACCCAAGGTGGCACCAGTGCCAAGTCGGGCTGGTTTGATAGTACCAAGTGGCTCCTGCAATCTGCCATCCAGAAGCGGGGCAGCTTACTTTTGTTTGCCAGGGAAACGGGCCGAGGTTTGTGTTTGGGGGCCTATGGCTGGGAGTGACCGGCTGGCTCCTGGAAAGCTACAATAGGCAGGATGGTTACCAGACCCATGGTGGCACCAGTGCCAAGTTGGGCTGGTTTGATAGTACCAAGTTGCTCCTGCAATCTGCCATCCAAAAGTTGGCAGGCGAGTTTTGTTTTCCAGGGAAAAGCGCCGTTGTTTGTATTTGGGGGCCTGTGGCTGGGAGTGGCCGGCTGGCTCCTTAGAATCCACGATACGCAGGATGGTTCCCAGACCCAAGGTGGCACCAGTGCCAAGTCGGGCTGGTTTGATACTACCAAGTGGTTCCTGCAATCTGCCATCCAGAAGCGGGGCAGCTTACTTTTGTTTGCCAGGGAAACGGGCCGTGGGTTTTGTTTGGGGGCATATAGCTGAGAGTGGCCGGCTGGCCCCTGAAAATCCACGCTAGGCAGCATGGTTCCCAGATGCAAGGTGGCACCAGTGCCAAGTCGGGCTGGTTTGATGGGTCAAAGTGGCTCCTGCAATCTGCCATCCAGAAGCGGGGCAGCTGATTTTTGTTTGCCAGAGAAAAATTCCGTGGATTGTTTTTGGGGGCATATTGCTGGGAGTGGCCGGCTGGCTCCTTAAAATGCTCGATACGCATGATGGTTCCCAGGCCCAAGGTGTCACCACTACCAAGTCGGCCTGCGGTTTTAGTATCAAGTTCATCTTGCAATTTGCCATCCAGAAGAGGGGCAGTTGAGTTTTGTTTGCCAGAGAAATTAGCCGAGGTTTCTGTTTGGGGGCATATGGCTGAGAGTGGCCGGCTGGCCCCTGAAAATCCACGATACACAGCATGGTTCCCAGATCCAAGGTGGCACCAGTGCCAAGTTGGGCTGGTTTGATAGTCCCAAGTGTCTCCTGCAATCTGCCATCCAGAAGCGGGGCAGCTTACTTTTGTTTGCCAGAGAAATAGGCCTAGGTTTTTGTTTGGGGGCCTGTGGCTAGGAGTGGCCGGCTGGATCCTAAGAATCCACGATACGCAGGATGTTTACCAGACCCATGGTGGCACCAGTGCCAAGTTGGGCTGGTTTGATAGTACCAAGTGGCTCCTGCAAACTCCATCAAAAAGTTGGCAGGCGTGTTTTGTTTTCCAGGGAACAGCGCCGTTGATTTTGTTTGGGGGCCTGTGGCTGGGAGTGGCCGGCTGGCTCCTTAGAATCCACGATACGCAGGATGGTTCCCAGACCCAAGGTGGCACCAGTGCCAAGTCGGGCTGGTTTGATTACACCAAGTGACTCCTGCAATCTGCCATCCAGAAGTGAGGCAGCTAAGTTTTGTTTGCGAGAAAAAAGGGCCGTGGTTTTTGTTGGGGGCCTGTGGCTGGGAGTAGCCGGCTGGCTCCTTAAAATCCACGATAGGCAGGATGGTTCCCAGACCCAAGGTGGCACCAATGCCAAGTCGGGCTGGTTTGATAGTACCAAGTGGCTCCTGCAATCTGCCATCCAGAAGCGGGGCAGCTGAGTTTTGTTTGCCAGAGAAAAAGGCTGTGGTTTTTGTTTGGGGGCCTGTGGCTGGCAGTGGCCGGCTGGCTCCTGAAAATCCACGATACGCAGCATGGTTCCCAGACCCAAGGTGGCACCAGTACAAAGTGGGGCTCGTTTGACAGTGTCAAGTGTCTCCTGCAATCTCCCATCCAGAAGCGGGGCAGCTGAGTTTTTTTTGCCAGGGAAACGGACCTTTGTTTTTGATTGGGGTCTGTGGCCGAGAGTGGTCGGCTGTCTCCTGACAATCCACAATACGCAGGATGGTTCCCAGACCAAAGGTGGCACCAGTGCCAAGTCGGGCTGGTTTGATAGTACCAAGTGTCTCCTGCACTCTGCCATCCAGAAGCGGGGCAGCTGAGTTTTGTTTGCCAGAGAAAAGGGCCGTGGGTTGTGTTTGGGGGCATATGGCTGGGAGTGGCCACCTGGCTCCTTAAAATGCACGATACGCCGCATGGTAGCCAGACGCAAGGTGGCACCAGTGCCAAGTCGGGCTGTTTTTGTAGTACCCAGTGGCTCCTGCAATTTGCCATCCAGAAGCGGGGCAGCTAAATTTTGTTTGCTAGAGAAAAGGGCTGTGGTTTGTGTTTGGGGGCCTATGGCCGAGAGTGGTAGGCTGGCCCCTGAAAATCAACGATAGGCAGGATGGTTCCCAGATCCAAGGTGGCACCAGTGCCAAGTAAGGCTGGTTGTATGGTTCAAAGTGACTCCTGCAATCTGCCATCCAGAAGCGGGACAGCTGAGTTTTTTTTGCCAGAGAAAAGGTCCGTGGTTTCTTTTTGGGGCATACGGCTGGGAATTGCCGGCTGGCTCCTTAAAATGCTCGATACGCAGGATGGTTCCCAGAGCCAAGGTGGCACCACTGCCAAGTCGGGCTCTTTTTGTAGTACCAAGTGCGTCCTGCAATTTGCCATCCAGAAGAGGGGCAGTTGAGTTTTGTTTGCCAGAGAAAAGGGCCGAGGTTTGTGTTTGGGAGCATATGGCTGGGAATGACCGGCTGGCCCCTGAAAATCCACGATACGCCGGATGGTTCCCAGATCCAAGATGGTACCATTACCAAGTCGGGCTGCTTTGATAGTCCCAAGTGGCTCCTGCAAACTGCCATCCAGAAGCGGGGCAGCTGAGTTTTGTTTGCCAGGGAAATGGGCCGTTGTTTGTGTTTGGGGGCCTGTGGCTGGGAGTGTTCGGCTGGTTCCTGAATATGTACGATACGCAGGATTGTTCCCAGATCCAAGGTGGCAGCAGTGCCATGTTGTGCTGGTGTGATAGTCCCAAGTGGCTCCTGCAATCTGCCATCCAGAAGTGGGGCAGCTGAATTTTGTTTGCCAGAGAAAAAGGCTGTGGTTTTTGTTTGGGGGCCTATGGCTGGGAGTGGCCGGCTGGCTCCTGAAAATCCATGATACGCAGCATGGTTCCCAGACCCAAGGTGGCACCAGTGCCAAGTGGGGCTGGTTTCACAGTGTCAAGTGCCTCCTGCAATCTCCCATCCAGAAGCGGGGCAGCTGAGTTTTGTTTGCCTGTGAAACAGGCCGTTGTTTTTGATTGGGGTCTGTGGCCGAGAATGTTCAGCTGGCTCCTGACAATCCACAATACGCAGGATGGTTCCCAGACCCAAGGTGGCACCAGTGCCAAGTCTTGCTGGTTTGATAGTACCAAGTGGCTCCTGCAATCTGCCATCCAGAAGAGGGGCAGTTGAGTTTTGTTTGCCAGAGGAAAGGGCCGTTGGTTGTGTTTGGGGGCATATGGCTGGGAGTGGCCGGCTGTCTCATTAAAAAGATCGATACGCAGGATGGTTCCCAGACCCAAGGTGGCACCAGTGCCAAGTCAGGCTGTTTTTATAGTACCAAGTGCATCCTGCAATTTGCCATCCAGAAGAGGGGCAGTTGAGTTTTGTTTGCCAGAGAAAAGCGCCGTTGTTTGTGTTTGGGGGCTTGTGGCTGGGAGTGGCCGACTGGCGCCTTAGAATCTGCGATACGCAGCATGGTTCCCAGACCCAAGGTGGCACCAGTTCCAAGTTGGGCTGGTTTGATAGTACCAAGTGCGTCCTGCAATCTGCCATCCAGAAGCGGGGCAGCTTACTTTTGTTTGCCAGGGAAACGGGCCGAGGTTTGTGTCTGGGGGCCTATGGCTGGGAGTGACCGGCTGGCTCCTGGAAAGCTACAATAGGCAGGATGGTGACCAGACCCATGGTGGCACCAGTGCCAAGTTGGGCTGGTTTGATAGTACCAAGTTGCTCCTGCAATCTGCCATCAAAAAGTTGGCAGGCGAGTTTTGTTTTCCAGGGAAAAGCGCCGTTGTTTGTGTTTGGGGGCCTGTGGCTGGGAGTGGCCGGCTGGCTCCTTAGAATCCACGATACGCAGCATGGTTCCCAGACCCAAGGTGGCACCAGTGCCAAGTCGGGCTGGTTTGATACTACCAAGTGGTTCCTGCAATCTGCCATCCAGAAGCGGGGCAGCTTACTTTTGTTTGCCAGGGAAACGGGCCGTGGGTTTTGTTTGGGGGCATATAGCTGAGAGTGGCCCGCTGGCCCCTGAAAATCCACGCTAGGCAGCATGGTTCCCAGATGCAAGGTGGCACCAGTGCCAAGTCGGGCTGGTTTGATGGTGCAAAGTGGCTCCTGCAATCTGCCATCCAGAAGCGGGGCAGCTGATTTTTGTTTGCCAGAGAAAAATTCCGTGGATTGTTTTTGGGGGCATATTGCTGGGAGTGGCCGGCTGGCTCCTTAAAATGCTCGATACGCATGATGGTTCCCAGGCCCAAGGTGTCACCACTACCAAGTTGGCCTGCGGTTTTAGTATCAAGTTCATCCTGCAATTTGCCATCCAGAAGAGGGGCAGTTGAGTTTTGTTTGCCAGAGAAACGGGCCGAGGTTTCTGTTTGGGGACATATGGCTGAGAGTGGCCGGCTGGCCCCTGAAAATCCACGATACACAACATGGTTCCCAGATCCAAGGTGGCACCAGTGCCAAGTTGGGCTGGTTTGATTGTCCCAAGTGTCTCCTGCAATCTGCCATCCAGAAGCGGGGCAGCTTACTTTTGTTTGCCAGAGAAATAGGCCTAGGTTTTTGTTTGGGGGCCTGTGGCTAGGAGTGGCCTGCTGGCTCCTAAGAATCCACGATACGCAGGATGTTTACCAGACCCATGGTGGCACCAGTGCCAAGTTGGGCTGGTTTGATAGTACCAAGTGGCTCCTGCAAACTCCATCAAAAAGTTGGCAGGCGTGTTTTGTTTTCCAGGGAACAGCGCCGTTGATTTTGTTTGGGGGCCTGTGGCTGGGAGTGGCCGGCTGGCTCCTTAGAATCCACGATACGCAGGATGGTTCCCAGACCCAAGGTGACACCAGTGCCAAGTCGGGCTGGTTTGATTACACCAAGTGCCTCCTGCAATCTGCCATCCATAAGTGAGGCAGCTAAGTTTTGTTTGCCAGAAAAAAGGGCCGTGGTTTTTGTTGGGGGCCTGTGGCTGGGAGTAGCCGGCTGGCTCCTTAAAATCCACGATAGGCAGTATGGTTCCCAGACCCAAGGTGGTACCAGTGCCAAGTCGGGCTGGTTTGATAGTACCAAGTGGCTCCTGCAATCTGCCATCCAGAAGCGGGGTAGCTTACTTTTGTTTGCCAGGGAAACGGGCCGAGCTTTGTGTCTCGGGGCCTATGGCAGGGAGTGACCGGCTGGCTCCTGAAAAGCTACGATAGGCAGGATGGTGACCAGACCCATGGTGGCACCAGTGGAAAGTTGGGCCGGTTTGATAGTACCAAGTGGCTCCTGCAATCTGCCATCAAAAAGTTGGCAGGCGAGTTTTGTTTTCCAGGGAAAAGTGCCGTTGTGTGTGTTTTGGGGCCTGTGGCTGGGAGTGGCCAGCTGGCTCCTTAGAATCCACGATACGCAGGATGGTTCCCAGACCCAAGGTGGCACCAGTGCCAAGTCGGGCTGGTTTGTTAGTACCAAGTGGTTCCTGCAATCTGCCATCCAGAAGCGGGGCAGCTGAATTTTGTTTGCCAGAGAAAAAGGCTCTTGTTTGTGTTTCGGGGCCTGTGGCTGGCAGTGGACGGCTGGCTCCTGAAAATCCATGATACGCAGCATGGTTCCCAGACCCAAGGTGGCACCAGTGCCAAGTAGGGCTGGTTTCATAGTACCCAGTGGCTCCTGCAATCTGCCATCCAGAAGAGGGGCAGTTGAGTTTTGTTTTCCAGAGAAAAGGGCCGTGGTTTGTGTTTGGGGCCTATGGCTGAGAGTGACCGGCTGGCCCCTGAAAATCCACGATAGGAAGGATGATTCCCAGATCCAAGGTGGCACCAGTGCCATGTTGTGCTGGTGTGATAGTCCCAAGTGGCTCCTGCAATCTGCCATCCAGAAGCGGGGCAGCTGAATTTTGTTTGCCAGAGAAAAAGGCTGTGGTTTTTGTTTGGGGGCCTATGGCTGGGAGTGGCCGGCTGGCTCCTGAAAATCCATGATACGCAGCATGGTTCCCAGACCCAAGGTGGCACCAGTGCCAAGTGGGGCTGGTTTCACAGTGTCAAGTGCCTCCTGCAATCTCCCATCCAGCAGCGGGGCAGCTGAGTTTTGTTTGCCTGTGAAACGGGCCGTTGTTTTTGATTGGGGTCTGTGGCCGAGAGTGTCCAGCTGGCTCCTGACAATCCACAATACGCAGGATGGTTCCCAGACCCAAGGTGGCACCAGTGCCAAGTCGTGCTGGTTTGATAGTACCAAGTGCGTCCTGCAATTTGCCATCCAGAAGAGGGGCAGTTGAGTTTTGTTTGCCAGAGAAAAGCGCCGTTGTTTGTGTTTGGGGTCTTGTGGCTGGGAGTGGCCGACTGGCGCCTTAGAATCTGCGATACGCAGCATGGTTCCCAGACCCAAGGTGGCACCAGTGCCAAGTCGGGCTGGTTTGATAGTACCAAGTGGCTCCTGCAATCTGCCATCCAGAAGCGGGGCAGCTTACTTTTGTTTGCCAGGGAAACGGGCCGTTGTTTGTGTTTGGGGGCCTATGGCTGGGAGTGACCGGCTGGCTCCTGGAAAGCTACAATAGGCAGGATGGTGACCAGACCCATTGTGGCACCAGTGCCAAGTTGGGCTGGTTTGATAGTACCAAGTTGCTCCTGCAATCTGCCATCAAAAAGTTGGCAGGCGAGTTTTGTTTTCCAGGGAAAAGCGCCGTTGTTTGTATTTGGGGGCCTGTGGCTGGGAGTGGCCGGCTGGCTCCTTAGAATCCACGATACGCAGGATGGTTCCCAGACCCAAGGTGGCACCAGTGCCAAGTCGGGCTGGTTTGATACTACCAAGTGGTTCCTGCAATCTGCCATCCAGAAGCAGGGCAGCTTACTTTTGTTTGCCAGGGAAACGGGCCGTGGGTTTTGTTTGGGGGCATATAGCTGAGAGTGGCCAGCTGGCCCCTGAAAATCCACGCTAGGCAGCATGGTTCCCAGATGCAAGGTGGCACCAGTGCCAAGTCGGGCTGGTTTGATGGGTCAAAGTGGCTCCTGCAATCTGCCATCCAGAAGCGGGGCAGCTGATTTTTGTTTGCCAGAGAAAAATTCCGTGGATTGTTTTTGGGGGCATATTGCTGGGAGTGGCCGGCTGGCTCCTTAAAATGCTCGATACGCATGATGGTTCCCTGGCCCAAGGTGTCACCACTACCAAGTCGGCCTGCGGTTTTAGTATCAAGTTCATCTTGCAATTTGCCATCCAGAAGAGGGGCAGTTGAGTTTTGTTTGCCAGAGAAATTAGCCGAGGTTTCTGTTTGGGGGCATATGGCTGAGAGTGGCCGGCTGGCCCCTGAAAATCCACGATACACAGCATGGTTCCCAGATCCAAGGTGGCACCAGTGCCAAGTTGGGCTGGTTTGATAGTCCCAAGTGTCTCCTGCAATCTGCCATCCAGAAGCGGGGCAGCTTACTTTTGTTTGCCAGAGAAATAGGCCTAGGTTTTTGTTTGGGGGCCTGTGGCTAGGAGTGGCCGGCTGGCTCCTAAGAATCCACGATACGCAGGATGTTTACCAGACCCATGGTGGCACCAGTGCCAAGTTGGGCTGGTTTGATAGTACCAAGTGGCTCCTGCAAACTCCATCAAAAAGTTGGCAGGCGTGTTTTGTTTTCCAGGGAACAGCGCCGTTGATTTTGTTTGGGGGCCTGTGGCTGGGAGTGGCCGGCTGGCTCCTTAGAATCCACGATACGCAGGATGGTTCCCAGACCCAAGGTGGCACCAGTGCCAAGTCGGGCTGGTTTGATTACACCAAGTGACTCCTGCAATCTGCCATCCAGAAGTGAGGCAGCTAAGTTTTGTTTGCGAGAAAAAAGGGCCGTGGTTTTTGTTGGGGGCCTGTGGCTGGGAGTAGCTGGCTGGCTCCTTAAAATCCACGATAGGCAGGATGGTTCCCAGACCCAAGGTGGCACCAGTGCCAAGTCGGGCTGGTTTGATAGTACCAAGTGGCTCCTGCAATCTGCCATCCAGAAGCGGGGCAGCTGAATTTTGTTTGCCAGAGAAAAAGGCTGTGGTTTTTGTTTGGGGGCCTGTGGCTGGCAGTGGCCGGCTGGCTCCTGAAAATCCACGATACGCAGCATGGTTCCCAGACCCAAGGTGGCACCAGTACAAAGTGGGGCTCGTTTGACAGTGTCAAGTGCCTCCTGCAATCTCCCATCCAGAAGCGGGGCAGCTGAGTTTTTTTTGCCAGGGAAACGGACCTTTGTTTTTGATTGGGGTCTGTGGCCGAGAGTGGTCGGCTGTCTCCTGACAATCCACAATACGCAGGATGGTTCCCAGACCAAAGGTGGCACCAGTGCCAAGTCGGGCTGGTTTGATAGTACCAAGTGTCTCCTGCACTCTGCCATCCAGAAGCGGGGCAGCTGAGTTTTGTTTGCCAGAGAAAAGGGCCGTGGGTTGTGTTTGGGGGCATATGGCTGGGAGTGGCCACCTGGCTCCTTAAAATGCACGATACGCCGCATGGTAACCAGACGCAAGGTGGCACCAGTGCCAAGTCGGGCTGTTTTTGTAGTACCCAGTGGCTCCTGCAATTTGCCATCCAGAAGCGGGGCAGCTAAATTTTGTTTGCTAGAGAAAAGGGCTGTGGTTTGTGTTTGGGGGCCTATGGCCGAGAGTGGTAGTCTGGCCCCTGAAAATCAACGATAGGCAGGATGGTTCCCAGATCCAAGGTGGCACCAGTGCCAAGTAAGGCTGGTTGTATGGTTCAAAGTGACTCCTGCAATCTGCCATCCAGAAGCGGGACAGCTGAGTTTTTTTTGCCAGAGAAAAGGTCCGTGGTTTCTTTTTGGGGCATACGGCTGGGAATTGCCGGCTGGCTCCTTAAAATGCTCGATACGCAGGATGGTTCCCAGAGCCAAGGTGGCACCACTGCCAAGTCGGGCTCTTTTTGTAGTACCAAGTGCGTCCTGCAATTTGCCATCCAGAAGAGGGGCAGTTGAGTTTTGTTTGCCAGAGAAAAGGGCCGAGGTTTGTGTTTGGGAGCATATGGCTGGGAATGACCGGCTGGCCCCTGAAAATCCACGATACGCCGGATGGTTCCCAGATCCAAGATGGTACCATTACCAAGTCGGGCTGCTTTGATAGTCCCAAGTGGCTCCTGCAAACTGCCATCCAGAAGCGGGGCAGCTGAGTTTTGTTTGCCAGGGAAATGGGCCGTTGTTTGTGTTTGGGGGCCTGTGGCTGGGAGTGTTCGGCTGGTTCCTGAATATGTACGATACGCAGGATTGTTCCCAGATCCAAGGTGGCAGCAGTGCCATGTTGTGCTGGTGTGATAGTCCCAAGTGGCTCCTGCAATCTGCCATCCAGAAGTGGGGCAGCTGATTTTTGTTTGCCAGAGAAAAGGTCCGTGGTTTGTGTTTGGGGGCATATGGCTGAGAGTGGCCGGCTGGCCCCTGAAAATCCACGATACACAGGATGGTTCCCAGATCCAAGGTGGCACCTGTGCCAAGTCGGGCTGATTTGATAGTACTAAGTAGCTCCTGCAATCTACCATCCAGAAGCGGGGCAGCTTACTTTTGTTTGCCAGGGAAACGGGCCGAGGTTTCTGTTTGGGGGCCTATGGCTGGGAGTGACCGGCTGGCTCCTGAAAAGCTACAATAGGCAGGATGGTTCCCAGAGCCAAGGTGGCACCAGTGCCAAGTTGGGCTGGTTTGATAGTACCAAGTGGCTCCTGCAATCTGCCATCCAGAAGCAGGGCAGCTGAGTTTTGTTTGCCAGAGAAAAGGGCTTGGTTTGTGTTTGGGGGCATATGGCTGTGTGTGGCCAGCTGGCTCCTTAAAATGCACGATATGCAACATGGCTCCCAGACCCATAGTGGCACCAGTGCCAAGTCGGGCTGGTTTGATAGTACCAAGTGGCTCCTGCAATCTTCCATGATCACGTGGAGAAATACTTTCTGGTTTCAGCCCCATGCTCTTTCTTCTCTCCCTCAACTTCTCTATCACCTCTCATCTGTTTCACATGCGCTGTCTTCAAGGTCCACAGGCTACTTTTCACAGAATCTTCTGGCCTGATGAAGTAAGAATGATGAATAGAACAGAGCTGGGATCTATTTTCCAGTTTGGATAAAATGCATTCTGCACACAAATCCAAGGAGAACGTGCTGCCCCAATGCCCAGAAAATCTTTCACTCCTGCTAGTGTTCTACGTCAACCGCAACTTAGTCTGAAAGAAAAGCTTTTTCTCTGAGAGCATCTGAGAGGTTTGCATGAAGCACTGATATCTGACATATGCAATTTTGAATAGGAGAGGAAAAAGAAAATGGCAAGGAGTTTTTAATTTTAGTGGTTTCAATTTTAATTTCCGTGCACTTTTTCAAAACTTGTCAGCTCAAATGCCCATCAACATCTTTTAGTCATCTGTAAGTCAGTATTCATATAAAATGTGCTTCAAATCCAAAGAATTTCAAATTTGCACTCCAAGCTTCTATGCCTAGATTTATGATTTCCTACACATATTAGATGAAAGGAAGGCCTTTTTTACTGTGGGAGTGCTGGAACACTGGAACAGGTTGCCCAGAGAAGTTGTGGGTGTCCCATCCCTGAAAGTATTCAAGGTCACCTTGGACGGGGCTTGGAGCAGCAACAAAGGAGAAGCTTGATGGTAGAGAAACAAAGTCGGACTATAGAAGAAACTCGGATTGAAGTATAGGATCAAGTTTTCTCTCAGCTCTTGGGGTAAATTCAAAGTTGTACAAAATGACATTTATCTGTGCTATTCACTACTGTAACAGAAAGTTTCATGAAAACTGTACAGAAGATAGTAAATTTTAAAAGAGATAAGAATTACAGCATAAAATCCATGGGATAGGTTACAACATGAGACACTCTCTAAGAGAAAATCTCTTTGTTTCAGCACTTCATCGGGGTAAGATTTCATGAAGTGCCAAAGAAGGCGGCAAAATATCATTCGGGACATTATTTACTGGAATTCAGCCTGGCCATTAGTAGGAACTGCCTTTGAACATATCATGTAGATATACCACACACGCTTTCCCTTCACTGAAAAATTACTGTTTACAACAAATAAGCAATTGACGATCAAAATTGATTGAAAGCATCTTAAACATGTCAAGTATTTCATTGTAGATGATCTGTGATCCAAATGCTTCTTCCACCTTCGAGAGGGACAGAAGAATTCTTCCATATCATGATGGTTTAAAATTGTATCAACCAATGTTTTCTGCTGAAAAGATATCATCTATTTTTTTCTATTTTTGGAAGAAAATATTCCTAGACATACAACAGGTGAGAACTAAGTAATTTTAAAGAAACAAATGAAATGAAAATATTCTGTAAATAGAATGAAATGAAAAGCTGTGTTTTAAATAGGAGCTAAATATTAAACAGAATTTTTGTACCAGGCATTTGAATTACTGCACCAGCTCTTTTGCCCATCAAGAGAGGCATTTAGCATTTCAGTCTTTTCCAAGGTGTTCATGATCTGCTATGCTGATCTCTGTGTGTGCCTAGGTGTGTGTGGAGGGGGGGGCATATGAAGGGGAGTGTGTATGTTTGCTTTACAATTGTTGTGGCAGATTCATGCCTCAGCTCCACATTTTGTTTTAAAAAGGTCACACCGAGTGGATATGAAGTTTACTATCAACAAGAGATCGATTCCCAAATCATCCATTTGACTCTCCCTTATAAATCATGTGCTTTGTTGCATATTTTATCAAATATACTTTCAAGCCAGATGGAGGAAGGAGGATGTGGGAATCCCTCCACCATCTTGCAACTTTTATGTAAGTAGGTTTTCAAGAAAATCATCATTTCTCTTTTAAATATGTCTGGAACAGGCATGATGGTAGTGTCAACCTGTTGGAGTTTTTGTTGCTGGAAGAAGTTGTACAAAAGGATTGGTTTTTACATTGACCAGTTACTGAATCAAGCGCAGGAATACATTGGAAATTTAGCTGGGGGTTCCTTTTCCCAGCAGACTACTTCTAGAACGAGCTTGTACACTGAAGCTGACTCTTTTGCTCTCTTTTTGTTTCTTTCCTATTTTCTTGGCTTCTTTGCCACTATCTAGACAATTTTGGAACTTTGTTCCCAACTAAAATGGTTTCAATAGTCTGATTGTGATCATACATTTTTACAAGGAATTTTTAAAATCTTTCCTCGAGTCCAGAAAGTCAAGGACTTAGATCTTTTTCTTCCCTTATCAATATTGCCATGAAATTGATAAATAAAGACCAACTCTTTATTTTTGTTTTTAACCCACGTAGATAATTCCCATCCATTAATCCATTTTGTGGACCAATAGCTGCCATTCTGATGGAAGCTGTCACTTCTTAACAATAGGCATTCTGTGACTATGTTGACTGCACTTTGGGTGAAGATCCTAACTGGTCTTAGATATACATAGGGAGAAATTTGCTCAGCCAGTGTCAGTCTTAAGCATGCGTATCAGAAGATCTTTCTAGAGCTGGGAATTTTCCCATGAAAGGGATTCAGTTAGGGAAGAGACACTTGTGCCAGAGTTTTACATTCTTCTTGAACACTGCTTAAGGAACTTAGATGCCATGTCCATTTGGATCTCTGTCTGCACAGAACTTTGTCATGCCAGTGCTTTGAAATGCATCTTGAAGAGAATTCACTAGCACAGAATGAAAGAGAGTGGAAGGGGTTGGTGGGGCTAACCAGGCCCAACCCCCCTGCCTAAACCAGGATACCTAGAGCCTCTTGCCCAGGATTCTATCTGGGTGTACTTTTAATGTCTTCAAAGATCCAGGCTCCACAATCTTTCTGGGCAGTCTGTGCCGTGGTTCAGTCACCCTGACAGTAAAGAAACATTTACTGATGTTCAAAGGCAATCTCCTGTATTTCAGTGTGTGCCCACTGCCTCTTGTCTTTTCCCTCAGCATCACTGAAAAGACACTGATTCCCTCCCCTTTGCACTATTGCTTCCATATGTATGTGTGATGCCATGTAGAGGTATGTCAAAAACCTCCCTGAAGCCCAGGCAGATAATATTCCCTTCATCTACCAGTCAAGTTGATTCATCAGAGGAGATTAAAGTGATGTTCAGCATGAAATTCCCCTGAAAAATCATGCTAACTACATTATTTGGTCATCTGTCATGTGCCTGGCAAGGATTTCCAGGAAGAGCTGCTTCATCAACTTCCTGGGGATAAAAAAGAGGCTGGCTGGTTTGTACTATGGCGAGTCCTCTTAATTGCCTTTTTTGAAGATGGGTGTCATTTGCTAACAACCACTCTTTAGCTCCTCTTCTCATCTACACCTCGGCAAAAAGCTTTTCCACTATGTCTGGCTAGGAAAAACTGTGCCAGCACAGAAAACATCTCCCATCGTGTTCTAGAAGTTGCACGGATGTCTGCCAAGTGTTTGGCAGGAAGAAAAGAAAAGTTGTCCAAAACAGCTTCCAATCGAATGTTCCTGTGATTGGAAAAGTCAGGAGAGTGCAAAGGTACTGTTTTCTATCAGTTGGCAAGGTGCGCACACAATCCCAGTGTTGTACAGCTTGCTTCTTCACCTTCCCGAAGCTGCCGCTCTCGCCGGCTGCCGGAGCCCAAGAAGCGGCTTCTTCGCGCAAAGACGATTGTGCCGCTCACAGTGCTCTCCTTAGCGCGGCTTCTGCCGAAAGACGCCCGGCAGCGGCTCTTACCTCCGGAGAGCATCCTACCTTCGTCTTTCGCGTCTTTTGTAGTCTACATCTTAGCAAAACGCTTCTCCACTATGTCTGGCTAGGAAAAACTGTGCCAGCACAGAAAACATCTCCCATCGTGTTCTAGAAGTTGCACGGATGTCTGCCAAGTGTTTGGCAGGAAGAAAAGAAAAGTTGTCCAAAACAGCTTCCAATCGAATGTTCCTGTGATTGGAAAAGTCAGGAGAGTGCAAAGGTACTGTTTTCTATCAGTTGGCAAGGTGCGCACACAATCCCAGTGTTGTACAGCTTGCTTCTTCACCTTCCCGAAGCTGCCGCTCTCGCCGGCTGCCGGAGCCCAAGAAGCGGCTTCTTCGCGCAAAGACGATTGTGCCGCTCACAGTGCTCTCCTTAGCGCGGCTTCTGCCGAAAGACGCCCGGCAGCGGCTCTTACCTCCGGAGAGCATCCTACCTTCGTCTTTCGCGTCTTTTGTAGTCTACATCTTAGCAAAACGCTTCTCCACTATGTCTGGCTAGGAAAAACTGTGCCAGCACAGAAAACATCTCCCATCGTGTTCTAGAAGTTGCACGGATGTCTGCCAAGTGTTTGGCAGGAAGAAAAGAAAAGTTGTCCAAAACAGCTTCCAATCGAATGTTCCTGTGATTGGAAAAGTCAGGAGAGTGCAAAGGTACTGTTTTCTATCAGTTGGCAAGGTGCGCACACAATCCCAGTGTTGTACAGCTTGCTTCTTCACCTTCCCGAAGCTGCCGCTCTCGCCGGCTGCCGGAACCGAAGAAGCGGCTTCTTCGCGCAAAGACGATTGTGCCGCTCACAGTGCTCTCCTTAGCGCGGCTTCTGCCGAAAGACGCCCGGCAGCGGCTCTTACCTCCGGAGAGCATCCTACCTTCGTCTTTCGCGTCTTATGTAGTCTACACCTCGGCAAAAAGCTTTTCCACTATGTCTGGCTAGGAAAAACTGTGCCAGCACAGAAAACATCTCCCATCGTGTTCTAGAAGTTGCACGGATGTCTGCCAAGTGTTTGGCAGGAAGAAAAGAAAAGTTGTCCAAAACAGCTTCCAATCGAATGTTCCTGTGATTGGAAAAGTCAGGAGAGTGCAAAGGTACTGTTTTCTATCAGTTGGCAAGGTGCGCACACAATCCCAGTGTTGTACAGCTTGCTTCTTCACCTTCCCGAAGCTGCCACTCTCAGGAGGTAAGAGCCGCTGCCGGGCGTCTTTCGGCAGAAGCCGCGCTAAGGAGAGCACTGTGAGCGGCACAATCGTCTTTGCGTGAAGAAGCCGCTTCTTGGGCTCCGGCAGCCGGCGAGAGCGGCAGCTTCGGGAAGGTGAAGAAGCAAGCTGTACAACACTGGGATTGTGTGCGCACCTTGCCAACTGATAGAAAACAGTACCTTTGCACTCTCCTGACTTTTCCAATCACAGGAACATTCGATTGGAAGCTGTTTTGGACAACTTTTCTTTTCTTCCTGCCAAACACTTGGCAGACATCCGTGCAACTTCTAGAACACGATGGGAGATGTTTTCTGTGCTGGCACAGTTTTTCCTAGCCAGACATAGTGGAAAAGCGTTTTGCTAAGATGTAGACTACATAAGACGCGAAAGACGAAGGTAGGATGCTCTCCGGAGGTAAGAGCCGCTGCCGGGCGTCTTTCGGCAGAAGCCGCGCTAAGGAGAGCACTGTGAGCGGCACAATCGTCTTTGCGCGAAGAAGCCGCTTCTTGGGCTCCGGCAGCCGGCGAGAGCGGCAGCTTCGGGAAGGTGAAGAAGCAAGCTGTACAACACTGGGATTGTGTGCGCACCTTGCCAACTGATAGAAAACAGTACCTTTGCACTCTCCTGACTTTTCCAATCACAGGAACATTCGATTGGAAGCTGTTTTGGACAACTTTTCTTTTCTTCCTGCCAAACACTTGGCAGACATCCGTGCAACTTCTAGAACACGATGGGAGATGTTTTCTGTGCTGGCACAGTTTTTCCTAGCCAGACATAGTGGAAAAGCGTTTTGCTAAGATGTAGACTACAAAAGACGCGAAAGACGAAGGTAGGATGCTCTCCGGAGGTAAGAGCCGCTGCCGGGCGTCTTTCGGCAGAAGCCGCGCTAAGGAGAGCACTGTGAGCGGCACAATCGTCTTTGCGCGAAGAAGCCGCTTCTTCGGTTCCGGGAGCCGGCGAGAGCGGCAGCTTCGGGAAGGTGAAGAAGCAAGCTGTACAACACTGGGATTGTGTGCGCACCTTGCCAACTGATAGAAAACAGTACCTTTGCACTCTCCTGACTTTTCCAATCACAGGAACATTCGATTGGAAGCTGTTTTGGACAACTTTTCTTTTCTTCCTGCCAAACACTTGGCAGACATCCGTGCAACTTCTAGAACACGATGGGAGATGTTTTCTGTGCTGGCACAGTTTTTCCTAGCCAGACATAGTGGAAAAGCTTTTTGCCGAGGTGTAGACTACATAAGACGCGAAAGACGAAGGTAGGATGCTCTCCGGAGGTAAGAGCCGCTGCCGGGCGTCTTTCAGCAGAAGCCGCGCTAAGGAGAGCACTGTGAGCGGCACAATCGTCTTTGCGCGAAGAAGCCGCTTCTTGGGCTCCGGCAGCCGGCGAGAGCGGCAGCTTCGGGAAGGTGAAGAAGCAAGCTGTACAACACTGGGATTGTGTGCGCACCTTGCCAACTGATAGAAAACAGTACCTTTGCACTCTCCTGACTTTTCCAATCACAGGAACATTCGATTGGAAGCTGTTTTGGACAACTTTTCTTTTCTTCCTGCCAAACACTTGGCAGACATCCGTGCAACTTCTAGAACACGATGGGAGATGTTTTCTGTGCTGGCACAGTTTTTCCTAGCCAGACATAGTGGAAAAGCGTTTTGCTAAGATGTAGACTACAAAAGACGCGAAAGACGAAGGTAGGATGCTCTCCGGAGGTAAGAGCCGCTGCCGGGCGTCTTTCGGCAGAAGCCGCGCTAAGGAGAGCACTGTGAGCGGCACAATCGTCTTTGCGCGAAGAAGCCGCTTCTTGGGCTCCGGCAGCCGGCGAGAGCGGCAGCTTCGGGAAGGTGAAGAAGCAAGCTGTACAACACTGGGATTGTGTGCGCACCTTGCCAACTGATAGAAAACAGTACCTTTGCACTCTCCTGACTTTTCCAATCACAGGAACATTCGATTGGAAGCTGTTTTGGACAACTTTTCTTTTCTTCCTGCCAAACACTTGGCAGACATCCGTGCAACTTCTAGAACACGATGGGAGATGTTTTCTGTGCTGGCACAGTTTTTCCTAGCCAGACATAGTGGAGAAGCGTTTTGCTAAGATGTAGACTACAAAAGACGCGAAAGACGAAGGTAGGATGCTCTCCGGAGGTAAGAGCCGCTGCCGGGCGTCTTTCGGCAGAAGCCGCGCTAAGGAGAGCACTGTGAGCGGCACAATCGTCTTTGCGCGAAGAAGCCGCTTCTTCGGTTCCGGGAGACGGCGAGAGCGGCAGCTTCGGGAAGGTGAAGAAGCAAGCTGTACAACACTGGGATTGTGTGCGCACCTTGCCAACTGATAGAAAACAGTACCTTTGCACTCTCCTGACTTTTCCAATCACAGGAACATTCGATTGGAAGCTGTTTTGGACAACTTTTCTTTTCTTCCTGCCAAACACTTGGCAGACATCCGTGCAACTTCTAGAACACGATGGGAGATGTTTTCTGTGCTGGCACAGTTTTTCCTAGCCAGACATAGTGGAGAAGCGTTTTGCTAAGATGTAGACTACAAAAGACGCGAAAGACGAAGGTAGGATGCTCTCCGGAGGTAAGAGCCGCTGCCGGGCGTCTTTCGGCAGAAGCCGCGCTAAGGAGAGCACTGTGAGCGGCACAATCGTCTTTGCGCGAAGAAGCCGCTTCTTGGGCTCCGGCAGCCGGCGAGAGCGGCAGCTTCGGGAAGGTGAAGAAGCAAGCTGTACAACACTGGGATTGTGTGCGCACCTTGCCAACTGATAGAAAACAGTACCTTTGCACTCTCCTGACTTTTCCAATCACAGGAACATTCGATTGGAAGCTGTTTTGGACAACTTTTCTTTTCTTCCTGCCAAACACTTGGCAGACATCCGTGCAACTTCTAGAACACGATGGGAGATGTTTTCTGTGCTGGCACAGTTTTTCCTAGCCAGACATAGTGGAAAAGCTTTTTGCCGAGGTGTAGATGAGAAGAGGAGCTAAAGAGTGGATGTTAGCAAATGACACCCATCTTCAAAAAAGGCAATTAAGAGGACTCGCCATAGTACAAACCAGCCAGCCTCTTTTTTATCCCCAGGAAGTTGATGAAGCAGCTCTTCCTGGAAATCCTTGCCAGGCACATGACAGATGACCAAATAATGTAGTTAGCATGATTTTTCAGGGGAATTTCATGCTGAACATCACTTTAAACTCCTCTGATGAATCAACTTGACTGGTAGATGAAGGGAATATTATCTGCCTGGGCTTCAGGGAGGTTTTTGACATACCTCTACATGGCATCACACATACATATGGAAGCAATAGTGCAAAGGGGAGGGAATCAGTGTCTTTTCAGTGATGCTGAGGGAAAAGACAAGAGGCAGTGGGCACACACTGAAATACAGGAGATTGCCTTTGAACATCAGTAAATGTTTCTTTACTGTCAGGGTGACTGAACCACGGCACAGACTGCCCAGAAAGATTGTGGAGCCTGGATCTTTGAAGACATTAAAAGTACACCCAGATAGAATCCTGGGCAAGAGGCTCTAGGTATCCTGGTTTAGGCAGGGGGGTTGGGCCTGGTTAGCCCCACCAACCCCTTCCACTCTCTTTCATTCTGTGCTAGTGAATTCTCTTCAAGATGCATTTCAAAGCACTGGCATGACAAAGTTCTGTGCAGACAGAGATCCAAATGGACATGGCATCTAAGTTCCTTAAGCAGTGTTCAAGAAGAATGTAAAACTCTGGCACAAGTGTCTCTTCCCTAACTGAATCCCTTTCATGGGAAAATTCCCAGCTCTAGAAAGATCTTCTGATACGCATGCTTAAGACTGACACTGGCTGAGCAAATTTCTCCCTATGTATATCTAAGACCAGTTAGGATCTTCACCCAAAGTGCAGTCAACATAGTCACAGAATGCCTATTGTTAAGAAGTGACAGCTTCCATCAGAATGGCAGCTATTGGTCCACAAAATGGATTAATGGATGGGAATTATCTACGTGGGTTAAAAACAAAAATAAAGAGTTGGTCTTTATTTATCAATTTCATGGCAATATTGATAAGGGAAGAAAAAGATCTAAGTCCTTGACTTTCTGGACTCGAGGAAAGATTTTAAAAATTCCTTGTAAAAATGTATGATCACAATCAGACTATTGAAACCATTTTAGTTGGGAACAAAGTTCCAAAATTGTCTAGATAGTGGCAAAGAAGCCAAGAAAATAGGAAAGAAACAAAAAGAGAGCAAAAGAGTCAGCTTCAGTGTACAAGCTCGTTCTAGAAGTAGTCTGCTGGGAAAAGGAACCCCCAGCTAAATTTCCAATGTATTCCTGCGCTTGATTCAGTAACTGGTCAATGTAAAAACCAATCCTTTTGTACAACTTCTTCCAGCAACAAAAACTCCAACAGGTTGACACTACCATCATGCCTGTTCCAGACATATTTAAAAGAGAAATGATGATTTTCTTGAAAACCTACTTACATAAAAGTTGCAAGATGGTGGAGGGATTCCCACATCCTCCTTCCTCCATCTGGCTTGAAAGTATATTTGATAAAATATGCAACAAAGCACATGATTTATAAGGGAGAGTCAAATGGATGATTTGGGAATCGATCTCTTGTTGATAGTAAACTTCATATCCACTCGGTGTGACCTTTTTAAAACAAAATGTGGAGCTGAGGCATGAATCTGCCACAACAATTGTAAAGCAAACATACACACTCCCCTTCATATGCCCCCCCCTCCACACACACCTAGGCACACACAGAGATCAGCATAGCAGATCATGAACACCTTGGAAAAGACTGAAATGCTAAATGCCTCTCTTGATGGGCAAAAGAGCTGGTGCAGTAATTCAAATGCCTGGTACAAAAATTCTGTTTAATATTTAGCTCCTATTTAAAACACAGCTTTTCATTTCATTCTATTTACAGAATATTTTCATTTCATTTGTTTCTTTAAAATTACTTAGTTCTCACCTGTTGTATGTCTAGGAATATTTTCTTCCAAAAATAGAAAAAAATAGATGATATCTTTTCAGCAGAAAACATTGGTTGATACAATTTTAAACCATCATGATATGGAAGAATTCTTCTGTCCCTCTCGAAGGTGGAAGAAGCATTTGGATCACAGATCATCTACAATGAAATACTTGACATGTTTAAGATGCTTTCAATCAATTTTGATCGTCAATTGCTTATTTGTTGTAAACAGTAATTTTTCAGTGAAGGGAAAGTGTGTGTGGTATATCTACATGATATGTTCAAAGGCAGTTCCTACTAATGGCCAGGCTGAATTCCAGTAAATAATGTCCCGAATGATATTTTGCCGCCTTCTTTGGCACTTCATGAAATCTTACCCCGATGAAGTGCTGAAACAAAGAGATTTTCTCTTAGAGAGTGTCTCATGTTGTAACCTATCCCATGGATTTTATGCTGTAATTCTTATCTCTTTTAAAATTTACTATCTTCTGTACAGTTTTCATGAAACTTTCTGTTACAGTAGTGAATAGCACAGATAAATGTCATTTTGTACAACTTTGAATTTACCCCAAGAGCTGAGAGAAAACTTGATCCTATACTTCAATCCGAGTTTCTTCTATAGTCCGACTTTGTTTCTCTACCATCAAGCTTCTCCTTTGTTGCTGCTCCAAGCCCCGTCCAAGGTGACCTTGAATACTTTCAGGGATGGGACACCCACAACTTCTCTGGGCAACCTGTTCCAGTGTTCCAGCACTCCCACAGTAAAAAAGGCCTTCCTTTCATCTAATATGTGTAGGAAATCATAAATCTAGGCATAGAAGCTTGGAGTGCAAATTTGAAATTCTTTGGATTTGAAGCACATTTTATATGAATACTGACTTACAGATGACTAAAAGATGTTGATGGGCATTTGAGCTGACAAGTTTTGAAAAAGTGCACGGAAATTAAAATTGAAACCACTAAAATTAAAAACTCCTTGCCATTTTCTTTTTCCTCTCCTATTCAAAATTGCATATGTCAGATATCAGTGCTTCATGCAAACCTCTCAGATGCTCTCAGAGAAAAAGCTTTTCTTTCAGACTAAGTTGCGGTTGACGTAGAACACTAGCAGGAGTGAAAGATTTTCTGGGCATCGGGGCAGCCCGTTCTCCTTGGATTTGTGTGCAGAATGCATTTTATCCAAACTGGAAAATAGATCCCAGCTCTGTTCTATTCATCATTCTTACTTCATCAGGCCAGAAGATTCTGTGAAAAGTAGCCTGTGGACCTTGAAGACAGCGCATGTGAACCAGATGAGAGGTGATAGAGAAGTTGAGGGAGAGAAGAAAGAGCATGAGGCTGAAACCAGAAAGTATTTCTCCACGTGATCATGGAAGATTGCAGGAGCCACTTGGTACTATCAAACCAGCCCAACTTGGCACTGGTGCCACCTTGGGTCTGGGAGCCATGTTGCATATCGTGCATTTTAAGGAGCCAGCTGGCCACACCCAGCCATATGCCCCCAAACACAAACCAAGGCCCTTTTCTCTGGCAAACAAAACTCAGCTGCCCTGCTTCTGGATGGCAGATAGCAGGAACAACTTGGTACTATCAAACCAGCCCAACTTGGCACTGGTGCCACCATGGGTCTGGTCACCATCCTGCCTATTGTAGCTTTTCAGGAGCCAGCCGGTCACTCTCAGCCATAGGCCCCCAAACACAAACCTCGGCCCGTTTCCCTGGCAAACAAAAGTAAGCTGCCCCGCTTCTGGATGGCAGATTGCAGGAGCTACTTAGTACTATCAAATCAGCCCGACTTGGCACTGGTGCCACCTTGGATCTGGGAACCATCCTGCCTATCGTGGATTTTCAGGGGCCAGCCAGCCACTCTCAGCCATATGCCCCCAAAAACAAACCACGGACCTTTTCTCTGGCAAACAAAACTCAATTGCCCCTCTTCTGGATGGCAAATTTTAGGACGCACTTTGTACTACGAAAACCGCCCGACGTGGCACTGGTGCCACCTTGTGTCAGGGAACCATCCTGCATATCGAGCTTTTTAAGGAGCCAGCCGGCCAGGCCCAGCCATATACCCCCAAAAACAAACCACGGACCATTTCTCATGGAAACAAAAATCCGCTGCCCCGCGTCTGGATGGCAGATTGCAGGAGCCACTTTGCAACATCAAACCAGCCTGACTTGGCACTGGTGCCACCTTGGGTCTGGGAACAATCCTGCGTATCGTACATATTCAGGAACCAGCCGAACACTCCCAGCCACAGGCCCCCAAACACAAACAAAGGCCCATTTCCCTGGCAAACAAAACTCAGCTGCCCCGCTTCTGGATGGCAGTTTGCAGGAGCCACTTGGGACTATCAAACCAGCCCGACTTGGCACTGGTGCCACCTTGGGTCTGGGAACCATCCTGCATATGGTGGATTCTAAGGAGCCAGCCGGCCACTCCCAGCCACAGGCCCCCAACAAAAACCACGGCCCTTTTTTCTGGCAAACAAAACTTAGCTGCCTCACTTCTGGATGGCAGATTGCAGGAGCCACTTGGTGTAATCAAACCAGCCCGACTTGGCACTGGTGCCACCTTGGGTCTGGGAACCATCCTGCGTATCGTGGATTCTAAGGAGCCAGCCGGCCACTCCCAGCCACAGGCCCCCAAACAAAATCAACGGCGCTGTTCCCTGGAAAACAAAACACGCCTGCCAACTTTTTGATGGAGTTTGCAGGAGCCACTTGGTACTATCAAACCAGCCCGACTTGGCACTGGTGCCACCTTGGGTCTGGGAAACATCCTGCGTATCGTGGATTCTTAGGAGCCAGCCGGCCACTCCTAGCCACAGGCCCCCAAACAAAAACCTAGGCCTATTTCTCTGGCAAACAAAAGTAAGCTGCCCCGCTTCTGGATGGCAGATTGCAGGAGACACTTGGTACTATCAAACCAGCCCAACTTGGCACTGGTGCCACCTTGGATCTGGGAACCATGCTGTGTATCATGGATATTCAGGGGCCAGCCGGCCACTCTCAGCCATATGTCCCCAAACAGAAACCTCGGCCCGTTTCTCTGGCAAACAAAACTCAACTGCCCCTCTTCTGGATGGCAAATTGCAGGATGAACTTGATACTAAAACCGCAGGCCGACTTGGTAGTGGTGACACCTTGGACCTGGGAACCATCATGCGTATCGAGCATTTTAAGGAGCCAGCCGGCCACTCCCAGCAATATGCCCCCAAAAACAATCCACGGAATTTTTCTCTGGCAAACAAAAATCAGCTGCCCCGCTTCTGGATGGCAGATTGCAGGAGCCACTTTGCACCATCAAACCAGCCCGACTTGGCACTGGTGCCACCTTGGATCTGGGAACCACGCTGCCTAGCGTGGATTTTCAGGAGCCAGCCGGCCACTCTCAGCCATAGGCCCCCAAACAAAACCCCCGGCCCGTTTCCCTGGCAAACAAAATTAAGCTGCCCCGCTTCTGGATGGCAGATTGCAGGACGCACTTGGTAGTATCAAACCAGCCCGACTTGGCACTGGTGCCACCTTGGGTCTGGGAACCATCCTGCGTATTGTGGGTTCAAAGGAGCCAGCCGGCCACTCCCAGCCACAGGCCCCCAAATACAAACAACGGCGCTTTTCCCTGGAAAACAAAACTCGCCTGACAACTTTTTGATGGCAGATTGCAGGAGCCACTTGGTACTATCAAACCAGCCCAACTTGGCACTGGTGCCACCATGGGTCTGGTCACCATCCTGCCTATCGTAGCTTTTCAGGAGCCAGCCGGTCACTCCCAGCCATAGGTCCCCAGTCACAAACCTCGGCCCGTTTCCCTGGCAAACAAAAGTAAGCTGCCCCGCTTCTGGATGGCAGATTGCAGGAGCCACTTGGTACTATCAAACCAGCCCAACTTGGCACTGGTGCCACCTTGGGTCTGGGAACCATGCTGCGTAACACAGATTCTAAGGCGCCAGTCGGCCACTCCCAGCCACAAGCCCCCAAACACAAACAACGGCGCTATTCTCTGGCAAACAAAACTCCACTGCCCCTCTTCTGGATGGCAAATTGCAGGACGCACTTGGTACTATAAAAACAGCCCGACTTGGCACTGGTGCCACCTTGGGTCTGGGAACCATCCTGCGTATCGATCTTTTTAATGAGACAGCCGGCCACTCCCAGCCATATGCCCCCAAACACAACCCACGGCCCTTTTCTCTGGCAAACAAAACTCAACTGCACCGCTTCTGGATGGCAGATTGCAGGAGCCACTTGGTACTATCAAACCAGCCCGACTTGGCACTGGTGCCACCTTGGGTCTGGGAACCATCCTGCGTATGGTGGATTCTAAGGAGCCAGCCGGCCACTCCCAGCCACAGGCCCCCAACAAAAACCACGGCCCTTTTTTCTGGCAAACAAAACTTAGCTGCCTCACTTCTGGATGGCAGATTGCAGGAGCCACTTGGTGTAATCAAACCAGCCCGACTTGGCACTGGTGTCACCTTGGGTCTGGGAACCATCCTGCGTATCGTGGATTCTAAGGAGCCAGCCGGCCACTCCCAGCCACAGGCTCCCAAACAAAATCAACGGCGCTGTTCCTTGGAAAACAAAACACGCCTGCCAACTTTTTGATGGAGTTTGCAGGAGCCACTTGGTACTATCAAACCAGCCCGACTTGGCACTGGTGCCACCTTGGGTCTGGGAAACATCCTGCGTATCGTGGATTCTTAGGAGCCAGCCGGCCACTCCTAGCCACAGGCCCCCAGACAAAAACCTAGGCCTATTTCTCTGGCAAACAAAAGTAAGCTGCCCCGCTTCTGGATGGCAGATTGCAGGAGACACTTGGTACTATCAAACCAGCCCAACTTGGCACTGGTGCCACCTTGGATCTGGGAACCATGCTGTGTATCGTGGATATTCAGGGGCCAGCCGGCCACTCTCAGCCATATGTCCCCAAACAGAAACCTCGGCCCGTTTCTCTGGCAAACAAAACTCAACTGCCCCTCTTCTGGATGGCAAATTGCAGGATGAACTTGATACTAAAACCGCAGGCCGACTTGGTAGTGGTGACACCTTGGACCTTGGAACCATCATGCGTATCGAGCATTTTAAGGAGCCAGCCGGCCACTCCCAGCAATATGCCCCCAAAAACAATCCACGGAATTTTTCTCTGGCAAACAAAAATCAGCTGCCCCGCTTCTGGATGGCAGATTGCAGGAGCCACTTTGCACCATCAAACCAGCCCGACTTGGCACTGGTGCCACCATGCATCTGGGAACCATGCTGCCTAGCGTGGATTTTCAGGAGCCAGCCGGCCACTCTCAGCCATAGGCCCCCAAACAAAACCCACGGCCCGTTTCCCTGGCAAACAAAATTAAGCTGCCCCGCTTCTGGATGGCAGATTGCAGGACGCACTTGGTAGTATCAAACCAGCCCGACTTGGCACTGGTGCCACCTTGGGTCTGGGAACCATCCTGCGTATCGTGGGTTCAAAGGAGCCAGCCGGCCACTCCCAGCCACAGGCCCCCAAATACAAACAACGGCGCTTTTCCCTGGAAAACAAAACTCGCCTGACAACTTTTTGATGGCAGATTGCAGGAGCCACTTGGTACTATCAAACCAGCCCAACTTGGCACTGGTGCCACCATGGGTCTGGTCACCATCCTGCCTATCGTAGCTTTTCAGGAGCCAGCCGGTCCCTCCCTTCCATAGGCCCCTAGACAAATATTTCGGCCCGTTTCCCTGGCAAACAAAAGTAAGCTACCCCGCTTCTGGATGGCAGATTGCAGGAGCCACTTTGCACCATCAAACTAGCCCGACTTGGCACTGGTGCCACCTCAGCTCTGGGAACCATCCTGCGTATCGTTCATTGTAAGGAGCCAGCCGGCCACTCCAGCCACAGGCCCCCAGACACAAACAACGGCGCTTTTCCCTGGAAAACAAAACTCGCCTGCCAACTTTTTGATGGCAGATTGCAGGAGCCACTTGCTACTATCAAATCAGCCCAACTTGGCACTGGTGCCACCATGGGTCTGGTCACCATCCTGCCTATCGTAGCTTTTCAGGAGCCAGCCGGTCACTCGCAGCCATAGGCCCCCAGACACAAACCTCGGCCCGTTTCCCTGGCAAACAAAAGTAAGCTGCCCCGCTTCTGGATGGCAGATTGCAGGAGCCACTTTGCACCATCAAACTAGCCCGACTTGGCACTGGTGCCACCTCAGCTCTGGGAACCATCCTGCGTATCGTGGATTCTAAGGAGCCAGCCGGTCACTCCCACCCACAGGCCCCCAAACAAAAACAACGGCACTTTTCCCTGGAAAACAAAACTCGCCTGCCAACTTTTTGATGGCAGATTGCAGGAGCCACTTGGTACTATCAAACCAGCCCAACTTGGCACTGGTGCCACCATGGGTCTGGTCACCATCCTGCCTATCGTAGCTTTTCAGGAGCCAGCCGGTCACTCCCAGCCATAGGCCCCCAGACAAAAACCTCGGCCCGTTTCCCTGGCAAACAAAAGTAAGTTATCCCGCTTCTGGATGGCAGATTGCAGGAGCCACTTTTCACCATCAAACCAGCCCGACTTGGCACTGGTGCCACCTCTGGTCTGGGAACCATCCTGCGTATCATGGATTCTAAGGAGCCAGCCGGCCACTCCCAGCCAGAGGCCCCCAAACACAAACAACGGCGCTTTTCCCTGCATAACAAACTCGCCTGCCAACTTTTTGATGGCAGATTGCAGGAGCCACTTGGTACTATCAAACCAGCCCAACTTGGCACTGGTGCCACCATGGGTCTGGTCACCATCCTGCCTATCGTAGCTTTTCAGGAGCCAGCCGGTCACTCCCAGCCATAGGCCCCCAGACACAAACCTCGGCCCGTTTCCCTGGCAAACAAAAGTAAGCTGCCCCGCTTCTGGATGGTAGATTGCAGGACGCACTTGGTACTATCAAACCAGCCCAACTTGGCACTGGTGCCACCTCTGGTCTGGGAACCATCCTGCGTATCGTGGATTCTAAGGAGCCAGCCGGCCACTCCCAGCCACAGGCCCCCAAACACAAACAACGGCGCTTTTCCCTGGAAAACAAAACTCGCCTGCCAACTTTTTGATGGCAGATTGCAGGAGCCACTTGGTACTATCAAATCAGCCCAACTTGGCACTGGTGCCACCATGGGTCTGGTCACCATCCTGCCTATCGTAGCTTTTCAGGAGCCAGCCGGTCACTCCCAGCCATAGGCCCCCAGACACAAACCTCGGCCCGTTTCCCTGGCAAACAAAAGTAAGCTGCCCCGCTTCTGGATGGCAGATTGCAGGAACCACTTTGCACCATCAAACTAGCCCGACTTGGCAC
Source organism: Melospiza melodia melodia (assembly GCF_035770615.1). Taxonomy (NCBI): domain Eukaryota; kingdom Metazoa; phylum Chordata; class Aves; order Passeriformes; family Passerellidae; genus Melospiza; species Melospiza melodia. The sequence continues at coordinate 38,690,557 of NC_086195.1, read as the reverse complement.
TGGTGCCACCTCTGGTCTGGGAACCATCCTGCGTATCGTGGATTCTAAGGAGCCAGCCGGCCACTCCCAGCCACAGGCCCCCAAACACAAACAACGGCGCTTTTCCCTGGAAAACAAAACTCGCCTGCCAACTTTTTGATGGCAGATTGCAGGAGCCACTTGGTACTATCAAACCAGCCCAACATGGCACTGGTGCCACCATGGGTCTGGTCACCATCCTGCCTATCGTAGCTTTTCAGGAGCCAGCCGGTCACTCGCAGCCATAGACCCCCAGACACAAACCTCGGCCCGTTTCCCTGGCAAACAAAAGTAAGCTGCCCCGCTTCTGGATGGCAGATTGCAGGACGCACTTGGTAGTATCAAACCAGCCCGACTTGGCACTGGTGCCACCTCTGGTCTGGGAACCATCCTGCGTATCGTGGATTCTAAGCAGCCAGCCGGCCACTCCCAGCCACAGGCCCCCAAACACAAACAACGGCGCTTTTCCCTGGAAAACAAAACTCGCCTGCCAACATTTTGATGGCAGATTGCAGGAGCCACTTGGTACTATCAAATCAGCCCAACTTGGCACTGGTGCCACCATGCGTTTGGTTACCATCCTGCCTATCGTAGCTTTTCAGGAGCCAGACGGTCACTCCCAGCTATAGGCCCCCAGAGAAAAACCTCGGCCCGTTTCCCTGGCATACAAAAGTAAGCTGCCCCGCTTCTGGATGGCAGATTGCAGGAACCACTTGGTACTATGAAACCAGCCCGACTTGGCACTGGTGCCACCTCTGGTCTGGGAACCATCCTGCGTATCGTGGTTCTAAGGAGCCATCCGTCCACTCCCAGCCACAGGCCCCCAAACAAAAACAACGGCGCTTTTCCCTGGAAAACAAAACTCGCCTGCCAACTTTTTGATGGCAGATTGCAGGAGCCACTTGGTACTATCAAATCAGCCCAACTTGGCACTGGTGCCACCATGGGTCTGGTCACCATCCTGCCTATCGTAGCTTTTCAGGAGCCAGCCGGTCACTCCCAGCCATAGGCCCCCAGAAACAATACTCGGCCCGTTTCCCTGGCAAACAAAAGTAAGCTGCCCCGCTTCTGGATGGCAGATTGCAGGAGCCACTTTGCACCATCAAACTAGCCCGAGGTGGCACTGGTGCCACCTCTGGTCTGGGAACCATCCTGCGTATCGTGGATTCTAAGGAGCCAGCCGGCCACTCCCACCCACAGGCCCCCAAACACAAACAACGGCGCTTTTCCCTGGAAAACAAAACTCGCCTGCCAATTTTTTGATGGCTGATTGCAGGAGCCACTTGGTACTATCAAACCAGCCCAACTTGGCACTGGTGCCACCATGGGTCTGGTCACCACCATGCCTATCGTAGCTTTTCAGGAGCCAGCCGGTCACTCCCAGCCATAGGCCCCCAGACACAAACCTCGGCCCGTTTCCCTGGCAAACAAAAGTAAGCTACCCCGCTTCTGGATGGCAGATTGCAGGACGCACTTGATAGTATCAAACCAGCCCGACTTGGCACTGGTGCCACCTCAGGTCTGGGAACCATGCTGCGTATCGTGGATTCTAATTAGCCATCTGGCCACTCCCACCCACAGGCCCCCAAACAAAAACAACGGCGCTTTTCCCTGGAAAACAAACCTCGCCTGCCAAATTTTGATGGCAGATTGCCGGAGCCACTTGGTACTATCAAACCAGCCCAACTTGACACTGGTGCCACCATGGGTCTGGTCACCATCCTGCCTATCGTAGCTTTTCAGGAGCCAGCCGGTCACTCCCAGCCATAGGCCCCCAGACAAAAACCTTGGCCCGTTTCCCTGGCAAACAAAAGTAAGTTATCCCGCTTCTGGATGGCAGATTGCAGGAGCCACTTTGCACCATCAAACCAGCCCGACTTGGCACTGGTGCCACCTCTGGTCTGGGAACCATCCTGCGTATCGTGGATTCTAAGGAGCCAGCCGGCCACTCCCACCCACAGGCCCCCAAACACAAACAACGGCGCTTTTCCCTGGAAAACAAAACTCGCCTGCCAATTTTTTGATGGCAGATTGCAGGAGCCACTTGGTACTATCAAACCAGCCCAACTTGGCACTGGTGCCACCATGGGTCTGGTCACCATCCTGCCTATCGTAGCTTTTCAGGAGCCAGCCGGTCACTCCCAGCCATAGGCCCCCAGACACAAACCTCGGCCCGTTTCCCTGGCAAACAAAAGTAAGCTACCCCGCTTCTGGATGGCAGATTGCAGGACGCACTTGATAGTATCAAACCAGCCCGACTTGGCACTGGTGCCACCTCAGGTCTGGGAACCATGCTGCGTATCGTGGATTCTAATTAGCCATCTGGCCACTCCCACCCACAGGCCCCCAAACAAAAACAACGGCGCTTTTCCCTGGAAAACAAACCTCGCCTGCCAAATTTTGATGGCAGATTGCCGGAGCCACTTGGTACTATCAAACCAGCCCAACTTGACACTGGTGCCACCATGGGTCTGGTCACCATCCTGCCTATCGTAGCTTTTCAGGAGCCAGTCGGTCACTCCCAGCCATAGGCCCCCAGACAAAAACCTTGGCCCGTTTCCCTGGCAAACAAAAGTAAGTTATCCCGCTTCTGGATGGCAGATTGCAGGAGCCACTTTTCACCATCAAACCAGCCCGACTTGGCACTGGTGCCACCTCTGGTCTGGGAACCATCCTGCGTATCGTGGATTCTAAGGAGCCAGCCGGCCACTCCCAGCCACAGGCCCCCAAACACAAACCACAGCGCTTTTCCCTGGAAAACAAAACTCGCCTGCCAACTTTTTGATGGCAGATTGCAGGAGCCACTTGGTACTATCAAACCAGCCCAACTTGGCACTGGTGCCACCATGGATCTGGTCACCATCCTGCCTATCGTAGCTTTTCAGGACCTAGCCGGTCACTCCAAGCCATAGGCCCCCAGAGAAAAACCTCGGCCCGTTTCCCTGGCAAACAAAAGTAAGCTGCCCCGCTTCTGGATGGCAGATTGCAGGAACCACTTGGTACATTCAAACCAGCCCAACTTGGCACTGGTGCCACCTTGGGTCTGGGAACCATCCTGCGTATCGTGGATTCTAAGGAGCCAGCCGGTCACTCCCAGCCACAGGCCACCAAACACAAACAACGGCGCTTTTCCCTGGAAAACAAAACTCGCCTGCCAACATTTTGATGGCAGATTGCAGGAGCCACTTGCTACTATCAAATCAGCCCAACTTGGCACTGGTGCCACCATGGGTCTGGTCACCATCCTGCCTATCGTAGCTTTTCAGGAGCCAGCCGGTCACTCCCAGCCATAGGCCCCCAGAGAAAAACCTCGGCCCGTTTCCCTGGCAAACAAAAGTAAGCTACCCCGCTTCTGGATGGCAGATTGCAGGAGCCACTTTGCACCATCAAACTAGCCCGACTTGGCACTGGTGCCACCTCTGGTCTGGGAACCATCCTGCGTATCGTTCATTGTAAGGAGCCAGCCGGCCACTCCAGCCACAGGCCCCCAGACACAAACAACGGCGCTTTTCCCTGGAAAACAAAACTCGCCTGCCAACTTTTTGATGGCAGATTGCAGGAGCCACTTGGTACTATCAAACCAGCCCAACTTGGCACTGGTGCCACCATGGGTCTGGTCACCATCCTGCCTATCGTAGCTTTTCAGGAGCCAGCCGGTCACTCCCAGCCATAGGCCCCCAGACAAAAACCTCGGCCCGTTTCCCTGGCAAACAAAAGTAAGCTGCCCCGCTTCTGGATGGCAGATTGCAGGAGCCACTTTTCACCATCAAACCAGCCCGACTTGTCACTGGTGCCACCTCTGGTCTGGGAACCATCCTGCGTATCATGGATTCTAAGGAGCCAGCCGGCCACTCCCAGCCAGAGGCCCCCAAACACAAACAACGGCGCTTTTCCCTGGATAACAAACTCGCCTGCCAACTTTTTGATGGCAGATTGCAGGAGCCACTTGGTACTATCAAACCAGCCCAACTTGGCACTGGTGCCACCATGGGTCTGGTCACCATCCTGCCTATCGTAGCTTTTCAGGAGCCAGCCGGTCACTCCCAGCCATAGGCCCTGAGACACAAACCTCGGCCCGTTTCCCTGGCAAACAAAAGTAAGCTGCCCCGCTTCTGGATGGTAGATTGCAGGACGCACTTGGTACTATCAAACCAGCCCAACTTGGCACTGGTGCCACCTCTGGTCTGGGAACCATCCTGCGTATCGTGGATTCTAAGGAGCCAGCCGGCCACTCCCAGCCACAGGCCCCCAAACACAAACAACGGCGCTTTTCCCTGGAAAACAAAACTCGCCTGCCAACTTTTTGATGGCAGATTGCAGGAGCCACTTGGTACTATCAAATCAGCCCAACTTGGCACTGGTGCCACCATGGGTCTGGTCACCATCCTGCCTATCGTAGCTTTTCAGGAGCCAGCCGGTCACTCCCAGCCATAGGCCCCCAGACACAAACCTCGGCCCGTTTCCCTGGCAAACAAAAGTAAGCTGCCCCGCTTCTGGATGGCAGATTGCAGGAACCACTTTGCACCATCAAACTAGCCCGACTTGGCACTGGTGCCACCTCTGGTCTGGGAACCATCCTGCGTATCGTGGATTCTAAGGAGCCATCCGTCCACTCCTAGCCACAGGCCCCCAAACACAAACAACGGCGCTTTTCCCTGGAAAACAAAACTCGCCTGCCAACTTTTTGATGGCAGATTGCAGGAGCCACTTGGTACTATCAAACCAGCCCAACTTGGCACTGGTGCCACCATGGGTCTGGTCACCATCCTGCCTATCGTAGCTTTTCAGGAGCCAGCCGGTCACTCCCAGCCATAGGCCCCCAGACACAAACCTCGGCCCGTTTCCCTGGCAAACAAAAGTAAGCTGCCCCGCTTCTGGATGGCAGATTGCAGGAACCACTTGGTACTATCAAACCAGCCCAACTTGGCACTGGTGCCACCTCTGGTCTGGGAACCATCCTGCGTATCATGGATTCTAAGGAGCCAGCCGGTCACTCCCAGCCACAGGCCACCAAACACAAACAACGGCGCTTTTCCCTGGAAAACAAAACTCGCCTGCCAACATTTTGATGGCAGATTGCAGGAGCCACTTGCTACTATCAAATCAGCCCAACTTGGCACTGGTGCCACCATGGGTCTGGTCACCATCCTGCCTATCGTAGCTTTTCAGGAGCCAGCCGGTCCCTCCCTGCCATAGGCCCCCAGAGAAAAACCTCGGCCCGTTTCCCTGGCAAACAAAAGTAAGCTACCCCGCTTCTGGATGGCAGATTGCAGGAGCCACTTTGCACCATCAAACTAGCCCGACTTGGCACTGGTGCCACCTCAGCTCTGGGAACCATCCTGCGTATCGTTCATTGTAAGGAGCCAGCCGGCCACTCCAGCCACAGGCCCCCAGACACAAACAACGGCGCTTTTCCCTGGAAAACAAAACTCGCCTGCCAACTTTTTGATGGCAGATTGCAGGAGCCACTTGGTACTATCAAACCAGCCCAACTTGGCACTGGTGCCACCATGGGTCTGGTCACCATCCTGCCTATCGTAGCTTTTCAGGAGCCAGCCGGTCACTCGCAGCCATAGGCCCCCAGACAAAAACCTCGGCCCGTTTCCCTGGCAAACAAAAGTAAGTTATCCCGCTTCTGGATGGCAGATTGCAGGAGCCACTTTTCACCATCAAACCAGCCCGACTTGGCACTGGTGCCACCTCTGGTCTGGGAACCATACTGCGTATCATGGATTCTAAGGAGCCAGCCGGCCACTCCCACCCACAGGCCCCCAAACACAAACAACGGCGCTTTTCCCTGGATAACAAACTCGCCTGCCAACTTTTTGATGGCAGATTGCAGGAGCCACTTGGTACTATCAAACCAGCCCAACTTGGCACTGGTGCCACCATGGGTCTGGTCACCATCCTGCCTATCGTAGCTTTTCAGGAGCCAGCCGGTCACTCCCAGCCATAGGCCCTGAGACACAAACCTCGGCCCGTTTCCCTGGCAAACAAAAGTAAGCTGCCCCGCTTCTGGATGGTAGATTGCAGGACGCACTTGGTACTATCAAACCAGCCCAACTTGGCACTGGTGCCACCTCTGGTCTGGGAACCATCCTGCGTATCGTGGATTCTAGGGAGCCAGCCGGCCAATCCCAGCCACAGGCCCCCAAACACAAACAACGGCGCTTTTCCCTGGAAAACAAAACTCGCCTGCCAACTTTTTGATGGCAGATTGCAGGAGCCACTTGGTACTATCAAATCAGCCCAACTTGGCACTGGTGCCACCATGGGTCTGGTCACCATCCTGCCTATCGTAGCTTTTCAGGAGCCAGCCGGTCACTCGCAGCCATAGGCCCCCAGAAACAATACTCGGCCCGTTTCCCTGGCAAACAAAAGTAAGCTGCCCCGCTTCTGGATGGCAGATTGCAGGAACCACTTTGCACCATCAAACTAGCCCGACTTGGCACTGGTGCCACCTCTGGTCTGGGAACCATCCTGCGTATCGTGGATTCTAAGGAGCCATCCGTCCACTCCTAGCCACAGGCCCCCAAACACAAACAACGGCGCTTTTCCCTGGAAAACAAAACTCGCCTGCCAACTTTTTGATGGCAGATTGCAGGAGCCACTTGGTACTATCAAACCAGCCCAACTTGGCACTGGTGCCACCATGGGTCTGGTCACCATCCTGCCTATCGTAGCTTTTCAGGAGCCAGCCGGTCACTCCCAGCCATAGGCCCCCAGACACAAACCTCGGCCCGTTTCCCTGGCAAACAAAAGTAAGCTGCCCCGCTTCTGGATGGCAGATTGCAGGACGCACTTGGTAGTATCAAACCAGCCCGACTTGGCACTGGTGCCACCTCTTGTCTGGGAACCATCCTGCGTATCATGGATTCTAAGCAGCCAGCCGGCCACTCCCAGCCAGAGGCCCCCAAACACAAACAACGGCGCTTTTCCCTGGATAACAAACTCGCCTGCCAACTTTTTGATGGCAGATTGCAGGAGCCACTTGGTACTATCAAATCAGCCCAACTTGGCACTGGTGCCACCATGCGTTTGGTCACCATCCTGCCTATCGTAGCTTTTCAGGAGCCAGACGGTCACTCCCAGCTATAGGCCCCCAGACAAAAACCTCGGCCCGTTTGACTGGCATACAAAAGTAAGCTGCCCCGCTTCTGGATGGCAGATTGCAGGAACCACTTGGTACTATCAAACCAGCCCGACTTGGCACTGGTGCCACCTCTGGTCTGGGAACCATCCTGCGTATCGTGGTTCTAAGGAGCCATCCGTCCACTCCCAGCCACAGGCCCCCAAACACAAACAACGGCGCTTTTCCCTGGAAAACAAAACTCGCCTGCCAACTTTTTGATGGCAGATTGCAGGAGCCACTTGGTACTATCAAATCAGCCCAACTTGGCACTGGTGCCACCATGGGTCTGGTCACCATCCTGCCTATCGTAGCTTTTCAGGAGCCAGCCGGTCACTCGCAGCCATAGGCCCCCAGAAACAATACTCGGCCCGTTTCCCTGGCAAACAAAAGTAAGCTGCCCCGCTTCTGGATGGCAGATTGCAGGAGCCACTTTGCACCATCAAACTAGCCCGACTTGGCACTGGTGCCACCTCTGGTCTGGGAACCATCCTGCGTATCGTGGATTCTAAGGAGCCAGCCGGCCACTCCCACCCACAGGCCCCCAAACACAAACAACGGCGCTTTTCCCTGGAAAACAAAACTCGCCTGCCAATTTTTTGATGGCAGATTGCAGGAGCCACTTGGTACTATCAAACCAGCCCAACTTGGCACTGGTGCCACCATGGGTCTGGTCACCATCCTGCCTATCGTAGCTTTTCAGGAGCCAGCCGGTCACTCCCAGCCATAGGCCCCCAGACACAAACCTCGGCCCGTTTCCCTGGCAAACAAAAGTAAGCTACCCCGCTTCTGGATGGCAGATTGCAGGACGCACTTGATAGTATCAAACCAGCCCGACTTGGCACTGGTGCCACCTCAGGTCTGGGAACCATGCTGCGTATCGTGGATTCTAATTAGCCATCTGGCCACTCCCACCCACAGGCCCCCAAACAAAAACAACGGCGCTTTTCCCTGGAAAACAAACCTCGCCTGCCAACTTTTTGATGGCAGATTGCCGGAGCCACTTGGTACTATCAAACCAGCCCAACTTGACACTGGTGCCACCATGGGTCTGGTCACCATCCTGCCTATCGTAGCTTTTCAGGAGCCAGCCGGTCCCTCCCTGCCATAGGCCCCCAGAGAAAAACCTCGGCCCGTTTCCCTGGCAAACAAAAGTAAGCTACCCCGCTTCTGGATGGCAGATTGCAGGAGCCACTTTGCACCATCAAACTAGCCCGACTTGGCACTGGTGCCACCTCAGCTCTGGGAACCATCCTGCGTATCGTTCATTGTAAGGAGCCAGCCGGCCACTCCAGCCACAGGCCCCCAGACACAAACAACGGCGCTTTTCCCTGGAAAACAAAACTCGCCTGCCAACTTTTTGATGGCAGATTGCAGGAGCCACTTGGTACTATCAAACCAGCCCAACTTGGCACTGGTGCCACCATGGGTCTGGTCACCATCCTGCCTATCGTAGCTTTTCAGGAGCCAGCCGGTCACTCCCAGCCATAGGCCCCCAGACAAAAACCTCGGCCCGTTTCCCTGGCAAACAAAAGTAAGTTATCCCGCTTCTGGATGGCAGATTGCAGGAGCCACTTTTCACCATCAAACCAGCCCGACTTGGCACTGGTGCCACCTCTGGTCTGGGAACCATCCTGCGTATCATGGATTCTAAGGAGCCAGCCGGCCACTCCCAGCCAGAGGCCCCCAAACAAAAACAACGGCGCTTTTCCCTGGATAACAAACTCGCCTGCCAACTTTTTGATGGCAGATTGCAGGAGCCACTTGGTACTATCAAACCAGCCCAACTTGGCACTGGTGCCACCATGGGTCTGGTCACCATCCTGCCTATCGTAGCTTTTCAGGAGCCAGACGGTCACTCCCAGCTATAGGCCCCCAGAGAAAAACCTCGGCCCGTTTCCCTGGCATACAAAAGTAAGCTGCCCCGCTTCTGGATGGCAGATTGCAGGAACCACTTGGTACTATGAAACCAGCCCGACTTGGCACTGGTGCCACCTCTGGTCTGGGAACCATCCTGCGTATCGTGGTTCTAAGGAGCCATCCGTCCACTCCCAGCCACAGGCCCCCAAACAAAAACAACGGCGCTTTTCCCTGGAAAACAAAACTCGCCTGCCAACTTTTTGATGGCAGATTGCAGGAGCCACTTGGTACTATCAAATCAGCCCAACTTGGCACTGGTGCCACCATGGGTCTGGTCACCATCCTGCCTATCGTAGCTTTTCAGGAGCCAGCCGGTCACTCCCAGCCATAGGCCCCCAGAAACAATACTCGGCCCGTTTCCCTGGCAAACAAAAGTAAGCTGCCCCGCTTCTGGATGGCAGATTGCAGGAACCACTTTGCACCATCAAACTAGCCCGACTTGGCACTGGTGCCACCTCTGGTCTGGGAACCATCCTGCGTATCGTGGATTCTAAGGAGCCAGCCGGCCACTCCCACCCACAGGCCCCCAAACACAAACAACGGCGCTTTTCCCTGGAAAACAAAACTCGCCTGCCAATTTTTTGATGGCAGATTGCAGGAGCCACTTGGTACTATCAAACCAGCCCAACTTGGCACTGGTGCCACCATGGGTCTGGTCACCATCCTGCCTATCGTAGCTTTTCAGGAGCCAGCCGGTCACTCCCAGCCATAGGCCCCCAGACACAAACCTCGGCCCGTTTCCCTGGCAAACAAAAGTAAGCTACCCCGCTTCTGGATGGCAGATTGCAGGACGCACTTGATAGTATCAAACCAGCCCGACTTGGCACTGGTGCCACCTCAGGTCTGGGAACCATGCTGCGTATCGTGGATTCTAATTAGCCATCTGGCCACTCCCACCCACAGGCCCCCAAACAAAAACAACGGCGCTTTTCCCTGGAAAACAAACCTCGCCTGCCAAATTTTGATGGCAGATTGCCGGAGCCACTTGGTACTATCAAACCAGCCCAACTTGACACTGGTGCCACCATGGGTCTGGTCACCATCCTGCCTATCGTAGCTTTTCAGGAGCCAGCCGGTCACTCCCAGCCATAGGCCCCCAGACAAAAACCTTGGCCCGTTTCATTGGCAAACAAAAGTAAGTTATCCCGCTTCTGGATGGCAGATTGCAGGAGCCACTTTTCACCATCAAACCAGCCCGACTTGGCACTGGTGCCACCTCTGGTCTGGGAACCATCCTGCGTATCGTGGATTCTAAGGAGCCAGCCGGCCACTCCCACCCACAGGCCCCCAAACACAAACAACGGCGCTTTTCCCTGGAAAACAAAACTCGCCTGCCAATTTTTTGATGGCAGATTGCAGGAGCCACTTGGTACTATCAAACCAGCCCAACTTGGCACTGATGCCACCATGGGTCTGGTCACCATCCTGCCTATCGTAGCTTTTCAGGAGCCAGCCGGTCACTCCCAGCCATAGGCCCCCAGACACAAACCTCGGCCCGTTTCCCTGGCAAACAAAAGTAAGCTACCCCGCTTCTGGATGGCAGATTGCAGGACGCACTTGATAGTATCAAACCAGCCCGACTTGGCACTGGTGCCACCTCAGGTCTGGGAACCATGCTGCGTATCGTGGATTCTAATTAGCCATCTGGCCACTCCCACCCACAGGCCCCCAAACAAAAACAACGGCGCTTTTCCCTGGAAAACAAACCTCGCCTGCCAAATTTTGATGGCAGATTGCCGGAGCCACTTGGTACTATCAAACCAGCCCAACTTGACACTGGTGCCACCATGGGTCTGGTCACCATCCTGCCTATCGTAGCTTTTCAGGAGCCAGCCGGTCACTCCCAGCCATAGGCCCCCAGACAAAAACCTCGGACCGTTTCCCTGGCAAACAAAAGTAAGTTATCCCGCTTCTGGATGGCAGATTGCAGGAGCCACTTTTCACCATCAAACCAGCCCGACTTGGCACTGGTGCCACCTCTGGTCTGGGAACCATCCTGGGTATCGTGGATTCTAAGGAGCCAGCCGGCCACTCCCAGCCACAGGCCCCCAAACACAAACCACAGCGCTTTTCCCTGGAAAACAAAACTCGCCTGCCAACTTTTTGATGGCAGATTGCAGGAGCCACTTGGTACTATCAAACCAGCCCAACTTGGCACTGGTGCCACCATGGATCTGGTCACCATCCTGCCTATCGTAGCTTTTCAGGACCTAGCCGGTCACTCCAAGCCATAGGCCCCCAGAGAAAAACCTCGGCCCGTTTCCCTGGCAAACAAAAGTAAGCTACCCCGCTTCTGGATGGCAGATTGCAGGAGCCACTTTGCACCATCAAACTAGCCCGACTTGGCACTGGTGCCACCTCAGCTCTGGGAACCATCCTGCGTATCGTTCATTGTAAGGAGCCAGCCGGCCACTCCAGCCACAGGCCCCCAGACACAAACAACGGCGCTTTTCCCTGGAAAACAAAACTCGCCTGCCAACTTTTTGATGGCAGATTGCAGGAGCCACTTGGTACTATCAAACCAGCCCAACTTGGCACTGGTGCCACCATGGGTCTGGTCACCATCCTGCCTATCGTAGCTTTTCAGGAGCCAGCCGGTCACTCCCAGCCATAGGCCCCCAGACAAAAACCTCGGCCCGTTTCCCTGGCAAACAAAAGTAAGTTATCCCGCTTCTGGATGGCAGATTGCAGGAGCCACTTTTCACCATCAAACCAGCCCGACTTGGCACTGGTGCCACCTCTGGTCTGGGAACCATCCTGCGTATCATGGATTCTAAGGAGCCAGCCGGCCACTCCCAGCCAGAGGCCCCCAAACACAAACAACGGCGCTTTTCCCTGGATAACAAACTCGCCTGCCAACTTTTTGATGGCAGATTGCAGGAGCCACTTGGTACTATCAAACCAGCCCAACTTGGCACTGGTGCCACCATGGGTCTGGTCACCATCCTGCCTATCGTAGCTTTTCAGGAGCCAGCCGGTCACTCCCAGCCATAGGCCCTGAGACACAAACCTCGGCCCGTTTCCCTGGCAAACAAAAGTAAGCTGCCCCGCTTCTGGATGGTAGATTGCAGGACGCACTTGGTACTATCAAACCAGCCCAACTTGGCACTGGTGCCACCTCTGGTCTGGGAACCATCCTGCGTATCGTGGATTCTAAGGAGCCAGCCGGCCACTCCCAGCCACAGGCCCCCAAACACAAACAACGGCGCTTTTCCCTGGAAAACAAAACTCGCCTGCCAACTTTTTGATGGCAGATTGCAGGAGCCACTTGGTACTATCAAATCAGCCCAACTTGGCACTGGTGCCACCATGGGTCTGGTCACCATCCTGCCTATCGTAGCTTTTCAGGAGCCAGCCGGTCACTCCCAGCCATAGGCCCCCAGACACAAACCTCGGCCCGTTTCCCTGGCAAACAAAAGTAAGCTGCCCCGCTTCTGGATGGCAGATTGCAGGAACCACTTTGCACCATCAAACTAGCCCGACTTGGCTCTGGTGCCACCTCTGGTCTGGGAACCATCCTGCGTATCGTGGATTCTAAGGAGCCATCCGTCCACTCCTAGCCACAGGCCCCCAAACACAAACAACGGCGCTTTGCCCTGGAAAACAAAACTCGCCTGCCAACTTTTTGATGGCAGATTGCAGGAGCCACTTGGTACTATCAAACCAGCCCAACTTGGCACTGGTGCCACCATGGGTCTGGTCACCATCCTGCCTATCGTAGCTTTTCAGGAGCCAGCCGGTCACTCCCAGCCATAGGCCCCCAGACACAAACCTCGGCCCGTTTCCCTGGCAAACAAAAGTAAGCTGCCCCGCTTCTGGATGGCAGATTGCAGGACGCACTTGGTAGTATCAAACCAGCCCGACTTGGCACTGGTGCCACCTCTGGTCTGGGAACCATCCTGCGTATCGTGGATTCTAAGCAGCCAGCCGGCCACTCCCAGCCACAGGCCCCCAAACACAAACAACGGCGCTTTTCCCTGGAAAACAAAACTCGCCTGCCAACTTTTTGATGGCAGATTGCAGGAGCCACTTGGTACTATCAAACCAGCCCAACTTGGCACTGGTGCCACCATGGGTCTGGTCACCATCCTGCCTATCGTAGCTTTTCAGGAGCCAGCCGGTCACTCCCAGCCATAGGCCCCCAGACACAAACCTCGGCCCGTTTCCCTGGCAAACAAAAGTAAGCTACCCCGCTTCTGGATGGCAGATTGCAGGACGCACTTGATAGTATCAAACCAGCCCGAATTGGCACTGGTGCCACCTCAGGTCTGGGAACCATGCTGCGTATCGTGGATTCTAATTAGCCATCTGGCCACTCCCACCCACAGGCCCCCAAACAAAAACAACGGCGCTTTTCCCTGGAAAACAAACCTCGCCTGCCAAATTTTGATGGCAGATTGCCGGAGCCACTTGGTACTATCAAACCAGCCCAACTTGACACTGGTGCCACCATGGGTCTGGTCACCATCCTGCCTATCGTAGCTTTTCAGGAGCCAGCCGGTCACTCCCAGCCATAGGCCCCCAGACAAAAACCTTGGCCCGTTTCCCTGGCAAACAAAAGTAAGTTATCCCGCTTCTGGATGGCAGATTGCAGGAGCCACTTTTCACCATCAAACCAGCCCGACTTGGCACTGGTGCCACCTCTGGTCTGGGAACCATCCTGCGTATCGTGGATTCTAAGGAGCCAGCCGGCCACTCCCAGCCACAGGCCCCCAAACACAAACCACAGCGCTTTTCCCTGGAAAACAAAACTCGCCTGCCAACTTTTTGATGGCAGATTGCAGGAGCCACTTGGTACTATCAAACCAGCCCAACTTGGCACTGGTGCCACCATGGATCTCGTCACCATCCTGCCTATCGTAGCTTTTCAGGACCTAGCCGGTCACTCCCAGCCATAGGCCCCCAGAGAAAAACCTCGGCCCGTTTCCCTGGCAAACAAAAGTAAGCTGCCCCGCTTCTGGATGGCAGATTGCAGGAACCACTTGGTACTATCAAACCAGCCCAACTTGGCACTGGTGCCACCTTGGGTCTGGGAACCATCCTGCGTATCGTGGATTCTAAGGAGCCAGCCGGTCACTCCCAGCCACAGGCCACCAAACACAAACAACGGCGCTTTTCCCTGGAAAACAAAACTCGCCTGCCAACTTTTTGATGGCAGATTGCAGGAGCCACTTGGTACTATCAAACCAGCCCAACTTGGCACTGGTGCCACCATGGGTCTGGTCACCATCCTGCCTATCGTAGCTTTTCAGGAGCCAGCCGGTCCCTCCCTGCCATAGGCCCCCAGAGAAAAACCTCGGCCCGTTTCCCTGGCAAACAAAAGTAAGCTACCCCGCTTCTGGATGGCAGATTGCAGGAGCCACTTTGCACCATCAAACTAGCCCGACTTGGCACTTGTGCCACCTCAGGTCTGGGAACCATCCTGCGTATCGTTCATTGTAAGGAGCCAGCCGGCCACTCCCAGCCACAGGCCCCCAGACACAAACAACGGCGCTTTTCCCTGGAAAACAAAACTCGCCTGCCAACTTTTTGATGGCAGATTGCAGGAGCCACTTGGTACTATCAAATCAGCCCAACTTGGCACTGGTGCCACCATGGGTCTGGTCACCATCCTGCCTATCGTAGCTTTTCAGGAGCCAGCCGGTCACTCGCAGCCATAGGCCCCCAGACACAAAACTCGGCCCGTTTCCCTGGCAAACATAAGTAAGCTACCCCGCTTCTGGATGGCAGATTGCAGGAGCCACTTTGCACCATCAAACTGGCACGACTTTGCACTGGTGCGACCTCTGGTCTGGGAACCATCCTGCGTATCATGGATTCTAATGAGCCAGCCGGTCACTCCCACCCACAGGCCCCCAAACACAAACAACGGCACTTTTCCCTGGAAAACAAAACTCGCCTGCCAACATTTTGATGGCAGATTGCAGGAGCCACTTGGTACTATCAAACCAGCCCAACTTGGCACTGGTGCCACCATGGGTCTGGTCACCATCCTGCCTATCGTAGCTTTTCAGGAGCCAGCCGGTCACTCCCAGCCATAGGCCCCCAGACAAAAACCTCGGCCCGTTTCCCTGGCAAACAAAAGTAAGTTATCCCGCTTCTGGAGGGCAGATTGCAGAAGCCACCTTTCACCATCAAACCAGCCCGACTTGGCACTGGTGCCACCTCTGGTCTGGGAACCATCCTGCGTATCGTGGATTCTAAGGAGCCAGCCGGCCACTCCCAGCCACAGGCCCCCAAACACAAACAACGGCGCTTTTCCCTGGATAACAAACTCGCCTGCCAACTTTTTGATGGCAGATTGCAGGAGCCACTTGGTACTATCAAACCAGCCCAACTTGGCACTGGTGCCACCATGGGTCTGGTCACCATCCTGCCTATCGTAGCTTTTCAGGAGCCAGGCGGTCACTCCCAGCCATAGGCCCCCAGACACAAACCTCGGCCCGTTTCCCTGGCAAACAAAAGTAAGCTGCCCCGCTTCTGGATGGCAGATTGCAGGAACCACTTGGTAGTATCAAACCAGCCCGACTTGGCACTGGTGCCACCTCTGGTCTGGGAACCATCCTGCGTATCGTGGTTCTAAGGAGCCATCCGTCCACTCCCAGCCACAGGCCCCCAAACAAAAACAACGGCGCTTTTCCCTGGAAAACAAAACTCGCCTGCCAACATTTTGATGGCAGAGTGCAGGAGCCACTTGGTACTATCAAACCAGCCCAACTTGGCACTGGTGCCACCATGGGTCTGGTCACCATCCTGCCTATCGTAGCTTTTCAGGAGCCAGCCGGTCACTCCCAGCCATAGGCCCCCAGACACAAACCTCGGCCCGTTTCCCTGGCAAACAAAAGTAAGCTACCCCGCTTCTGGATGGCAGATTGCAGGACGCACTTGATAGTATCAAACCAGCCCGACTTGGCACTGGTGCCACCTCAGGTCTGGGAACCATGCTGCGTATCGTGGATTCTAATTAGCCATCTGGCCACTCCCACCCACAGGCCCCCAAACAAAAACAACGGCGCTTTTCCCTGGAAAACAAACCTCGCCTGCCAAATTTTGATGGCAGATTGCCGGAGCCACTTGGTACTATCAAACCAGCCCAACTTGACACTGGTGCCACCATGGGTCTGGTCACCATCCTGCCTATCGTAGCTTTTCAGGAGCCAGCCGGTCACTCCCAGCCATAGGCCCCCAGACAAAATCCTTGGCCCGTTTCCCTGGCAAACAAAAGTAAGTTATCCCGCTTCTGGATGGCAGATTGCAGGAGCCACTTTTCACCATCAAACCAGCCCGACTTGGCACTGGTGCCACCTCTGGTCTGGGAACCATCCTGCGTATCGTGGATTCTAAGGAGCCAGCCGGCCACTCCCAGCCACAGGCCCCCAAACACAAACCACAGCGCTTTTCCCTGGAAAACAAAACTCGCCTGCCAACTTTTTGATGGCAGATTGCAGGAGCCACTTGGTACTATCAAACCAGCCCAACTTGGCACTGGTGCCACCATGGATCTGGTCACCATCCTGCCTATCGTAGCTTTTCAGGACCTAGCCGGTCACTCCAAGCCATAGGCCCCCAGAGAAAAACCTCGGCCCGTTTCCCTGGCAAACAAAAGTAAGCTGCCCCGCTTCTGGATGGCAGATTGCAGGAACCACTTGGTACTATCAAACCAGCCCAACTTGGCACTGGTGCCACCTTGGGTCTGGGAACCATCCTGCGTATCGTGGATTCTAAGGAGCCAGCCGGTCACTCCCAGCCACAGGCCACCAAACACAAACAACGGCGCTTTTCCCTGGAAAACAAAACTCGCCTGCCAACTTTTTGATGGCAGATTGCAGGAGCCACTTGCTACTATCAAATCAGCCCAACTTGGCACTGGTGCCACCATGGGTCTGGTCACCATCCTGCCTATCGTAGCTTTTCAGGAGCCAGCCGGTCCCTCCCTGCCATAGGCCCCCAGAGAAAAACCTCGGCCCGTTTCCCTGGCAAACAAAAGTAAGCTACCCCGCTTCTGGATGGCAGATTGCAGGAGCCACTTTGCACCATCAAACTAGCCCGACTTGGCACTGGTGCCACCTCAGGTCTGGGAACCATCCTGCGTATCGTTCATTGTAAGGAGCCATCCGTCCACTCCCAGCCACAGGCCCCCAGACACAAACAACGGCGCTTTTCCCTGGAAAACAAAACTCGCCTGCCAACATTTTGATGGCAGTTTGCAGTAGCCACTTGGTACTATCAAATCAGCCCAACTTGGCACTGGTGCCACCATGGGTCTGGTCACCATCCTGCCTATCGTAGCTTTTCAGGAGCCAGCCGGTCACTCGCAGCCATAGGCCCCCAGACACAAAACTCGGCCCGTTTCCCTGGCAAAAAAAAGTAAGCTACCCCGCTTCTGGATGGCAGATTGCAGGAGCCACTTTGCACCATCAAACTGGCCCGACTTGGCACTGGTGCGACCTCTGGTCTGGGAACCATCCTGCGTATCGTGGATTCTAAGGAGCCAGCTGGTCACTCCCACCCACAGGCCCCCAAACACAAACAACGGCACTTTTCCCTGGAAAACAAAACTCGCCTGCCAACATTTTGATGGCAGATTGCAGGAGCCACTTGGTACTATCAAACCAGCCCAACTTGGCACTGGTGCCACCATGGGTCTGGTCACCATCCTGCCTATCGTAGCTTTTCAGGAGCCAGCCGGTCACTCCCAGCCATAGGCCCCCAGACAAAAACCTCGGCCCGTTTCCCTGGCAAACAAAAGTAAGTTATCCCGCTTCTGGATGGCAGATTGCAGGAGCCACTTTTCACCATCAAACCAGCCCGACTTGGCACTGGTGCCACCTCTGGTCTGGGAACCATCCTGCGTATCGTGGATTCTAAGGAGCCAGCCGGCCACTCCCAGCCACAGGCCCCCAAACACAAACAACGACGCTTTTCCCTGGATAACAAACTCGCCTGCCAACTTTTTGATGGTAGATTGCAGGAGCCACTTCGTACTATCAAACCAGCCCAACTTGGCACTGGTGCCACCATGGGTCTGGTCACCATCCTGCCTATCGTAGCTTTTCAGGAGCCAGCCGGTCACTCCCAGCCATAGGCCCTGAGACACAAACCTCGGCCCGTTTCCCTGGCAAACAAAAGTAAGCTGCCCCGCTTCTGGATGGCAGATTGCAGGACGCACTTGGTACTATCAAACCAGCCCAACTTGGCACTGGTGCCACCTCTGGTCTGGGAACCATGCCGCGTATCGTGGATTATAAGGAGCCAGCCGGCCACTCCCAGCCACAGGCCCCCAAACTGAAACAACGGCGCTTTTCCCTGGAAAACAAAACTCGCCTGCCAACTTTTTCATGGCAGATTGCAGGAGCCACTTGGTACTATCAAATCAGCCCAACTTGGCACTGGTGCCACCATGGGTCTGGTCACCATCCTGCCTATCGTAGCTTTTCAGGAGCCAGCCGGTCACTCCCAGCCATAGGCCCCCAGACACAAACCTCGGCCCGTTTCCCTGGCAAACAAAAGTAAGTTACCCCGCTTCTGGATGGCAGATTGCAGGAGCCACTTTGCACCATCAAACTAGCCCGACTTGGCACTGGTGCCACCTCTGGTCTGGGAACCATGCTGCGTATCGTGGATTCTAAGGAGCCATCCGTCCACTCCCAGACACAGGCCCCCAAACAAAAACAACGGCGCTTTTCCCTGGAAAACAAAACTCGCCTGCCAACTTTTTGATGGCAGATTGCAGGAGCCACTTGGTACTATCAAACCAGCCCAACTTGGCACTGGTGCCACCATGGGTCTGGTCACCATCCTGCCTATCGTAGCTTTTCAGGAGCCAGCCGGTCACTCCCAGCCATAGGCCCCCAGACACAAACCTCGGCCCGTTTCCCTGGCAAACAAAAGTAAGCTACCCCGCTTCTGGATGGCAGATTGCAGGACGCACTTGATAGTATCAAACCAGCCCGAATTGGCACTGGTGCCACCTCAGGTCTGGGAACCATGCTGCGTATCGTGGATTCTAATTAGCCATCTGGCCACTCCCACCCACAGGCCCCCAAACAAAAACAACGGCGCTTTTCCCTGGAAAACAAACCTCGCCTGCCAAATTTTGATGGCAGATTGCCGGAGCCACTTGGTACTATCAAACCAGCCCAACTTGACACTGGTGCCACCATGGGTCTGGTCACCATCCTGCCTATCGTAGCTTTTCAGGAGCCAGCCGGTCACTCCCAGCCATAGGCCCCCAGACAAAAACCTTGGCCCGTTTCCCTGGCAAACAAAAGTAAGTTATCCCGCTTCTGGATGGCAGATTGCAGGAGCCACTTTTCACCATCAAACCAGCCCGACTTGGCACTGGTGCCACCTCTGGTCTGGGAACCATCCTGCGTATCGTGGATTCTAAGGAGCCAGCCGGCCACTCCCAGCCACAGGCCCCCAAACACAAACCACAGCGCTTTTCCCTGGAAAACAAAACTCGCCTGCCAACTTTTTGATGGCAGATTGCAGGAGCCACTTGGTACTATCAAACCAGCCCAACTTGGCACTGGTGCCACCATGGATCTCGTCACCATCCTGCCTATCGTAGCTTTTCAGGACCTAGCCGGTCACTCCCAGCCATAGGCCCCCAGAGAAAAACCTCGGCCCGTTTCCCTGGCAAACAAAAGTAAGCTGCCCCGCTTCTGGATGGCAGATTGCAGGAACCACTTGGTACTATCAAACCAGCCCAACTTGGCACTGGTGCCACCTTGGGTCTGGGAACCATCCTGCGTATCGTGGATTCTAAGGAGCCAGCCGGTCACTCCCAGCCACAGGCCACCAAACACAAACAACGGCGCTTTTCCCTGGAAAACAAAACTCGCCTGCCAACTTTTTGATGGCAGATTGCAGGAGCCACTTGGTACTATCAAACCAGCCCAACTTGGCACTGGTGCCACCATGGGTCTGGTCACCATCCTGCCTATCGTAGCTTTTCAGGAGCCAGCCGGTCCCTCCCTGCCATAGGCCCCCAGAGAAAAACCTCGGCCCGTTTCCCTGGCAAACAAAAGTAAGCTACCCCGCTTCTGGATGGCAGATTGCAGGAGCCACTTTGCACCATCAAACTAGCCCGACTTGGCACTGGTGCCACCTCAGGTCTGGGAACCATCCTGCGTATCGTTCATTGTAAGGAGCCAGCCGGCCACTCCCAGCCACAGGCCCCCAGACACAAACAACGGCGCTTTTCCCTGGAAAACAAAACTCGCCTGCCAACTTTTTGATGGCAGATTGCAGGAGCCACTTGGTACTATCAAATCAGCCCAACTTGGCACTGGTGCCACCATGGGTCTGGTCACCATCCTGCCTATCGTAGCTTTTCAGGAGCCAGCCGGTCACTCGCAGCCATAGGCCCCCAGACACAAAACTCGGCCCGTTTCCCTGGCAAACATAAGTAAGCTACCCCGCTTCTGGATGGCAGATTGCAGGAGCCACTTTGCACCATCAAACTGGCACGACTTTGCACTGGTGCGACCTCTGGTCTGGGAACCATCCTGCGTATCATGGATTCTAATGAGCCAGCCGGTCACTCCCACCCACAGGCCCCCAAACACAAACAACGGCACTTTTCCCTGGAAAACAAAACTCGCCTGCCAACATTTTGATGGCAGATTGCAGGAGCCACTTGGTACTATCAAACCAGCCCAACTTGGCACTGGTGCCACCATGGGTCTGGTCACCATCCTGCCTATCGTAGCTTTTCAGGAGCCAGCCGGTCACTCCCAGCCATAGGCCCCCAGACAAAAACCTCGGCCCGTTTCCCTGGCAAACAAAAGTAAGTTATCCCGCTTCTGGATGGCAGATTGCAGAAGCCACCTTTCACCATCAAACCAGCCCGACTTGGCACTGGTGCCACCTCTGGTCTGGGAACCATCCTGCGTATCGTGGATTCTAAGGAGCCAGCCGGCCACTCCCAGCCACAGGCCCCCAAACACAAACAACGGCGCTTTTCCCTGGATAACAAACTCGCCTGCCAACTTTTTGATGGCAGATTGCAGGAGCCACTTGGTACTATCAAACCAGCCCAACTTGGCACTGGTGCCACCATGGGTCTGGTCACCATCCTGCCTATCGTAGCTTTTCAGGAGCCAGGCGGTCACTCCCAGCCATAGGCCCCCAGACACAAACCTCGGCCCGTTTCCCTGGCAAACAAAAGTAAGCTGCCCCGCTTCTGGATGGCAGATTGCAGGAACCACTTGGTAGTATCAAACCAGCCCGACTTGGCACTGGTGCCACCTCTGGTCTGGGAACCATCCTGCGTATCGTGGTTCTAAGGAGCCATCCGTCCACTCCCAGCCACAGGCCCCCAAACAAAAACAACGGCGCTTTTCCCTGGAAAACAAAACTCGCCTGCCAACATTTTGATGGCAGAGTGCAGGAGCCACTTGGTACTATCAAACCAGCCCAACTTGGCACTGGTGCCACCATGGGTCTGGTCACCATCCTGCCTATCGTAGCTTTTCAGGAGCCAGCCGGTCACTCCCAGCCATAGGCCCCCAGACACAAACCTCGGCCCGTTTCCCTGGCAAACAAAAGTAAGCTACCCCGCTTCTGGATGGCAGATTGCAGGACGCACTTGATAGTATCAAACCAGCCCGACTTGGCACTGGTGCCACCTCAGGTCTGGGAACCATGCTGCGTATCGTGGATTCTAATTAGCCATCTGGCCACTCCCACCCACAGGCCCCCAAACAAAAACAACGGCGCTTTTCCCTGGAAAACAAACCTCGCCTGCCAAATTTTGATGGCAGATTGCCGGAGCCACTTGGTACTATCAAACCAGCCCAACTTGACACTGGTGCCACCATGGGTCTGGTCACCATCCTGCCTATCGTAGCTTTTCAGGAGCCAGCCGGTCACTCCCAGCCATAGGCCCCCAGACAAAATCCTTGGCCCGTTTCCCTGGCAAACAAAAGTAAGTTATCCCGCTTCTGGATGGCAGATTGCAGGAGCCACTTTTCACCATCAAACCAGCCCGACTTGGCACTGGTGCCACCTCTGGTCTGGGAACCATCCTGCGTATCGTGGATTCTAAGGAGCCAGCCGGCCACTCCCAGCCACAGGCCCCCAAACACAAACCACAGCGCTTTTCCCTGGAAAACAAAACTCGCCTGCCAACTTTTTGATGGCAGATTGCAGGAGCCACTTGGTACTATCAAACCAGCCCAACTTGGCACTGGTGCCACCATGGATCTGGTCACCATCCTGCCTATCGTAGCTTTTCAGGACCTAGCCGGTCACTCCAAGCCATAGGCCCCCAGAGAAAAACCTCGGCCCGTTTCCCTGGCAAACAAAAGTAAGCTGCCCCGCTTCTGGATGGCAGATTGCAGGAACCACTTGGTACTATCAAACCAGCCCAACTTGGCACTGGTGCCACCTTGGGTCTGGGAACCATCCTGCGTATCGTGGATTCTAAGGAGCCAGCCGGTCACTCCCAGCCACAGGCCACCAAACACAAACAACGGCGCTTTTCCCTGGAAAACAAAACTCGCCTGCCAACTTTTTGATGGCAGATTGCAGGAGCCACTTGCTACTATCAAATCAGCCCAACTTGGCACTGGTGCCACCATGGGTCTGGTCACCATCCTGCCTATCGTAGCTTTTCAGGAGCCAGCCGGTCCCTCCCTGCCATAGGCCCCCAGAGAAAAACCTCGGCCCGTTTCCCTGGCAAACAAAAGTAAGCTACCCCGCTTCTGGATGGCAGATTGCAGGAGCCACTTTGCACCATCAAACTAGCCCGACTTGGCACTGGTGCCACCTCAGGTCTGGGAACCATCCTGCGTATCGTTCATTGTAAGGAGCCATCCGTCCACTCCCAGCCACAGGCCCCCAGACACAAACAACGGCGCTTTTCCCTGGAAAACAAAACTCGCCTGCCAACATTTTGATGGCAGATTGCAGGAGCCACTTGGTACTATCAAATCAGCCCAACTTGGCACTGGTGCCACCATGGGTCTGGTCACCATCCTGCCTATCGTAGCTTTTCAGGAGCCAGCCGGTCACTCGCAGCCATAGGCCCCCAGACACAAAACTCGGCCCGTTTCCCTGGCAAACAAAAGTAAGCTACCCCGCTTCTGGATGGCAGATTGCAGGAGCCACTTTGCACCATCAAACTGGCCCGACTTGGCACTGGTGCGACCTCTGGTCTGGGAACCATCCTGCGTATCGTGGATTCTAAGGAGCCAGCTGGTCACTCCCACCCACAGGCCCCCAAACACAAACAACGGCACTTTTCCCTGGAAAACAAAACTCGCCTGCCAACATTTTGATGGCAGATTGCAGGAGCCACTTGGTACTATCAAACCAGCCCAACTTGGCACTGGTGCCACCATGGGTCTGGTCACCATCCTGCCTATCGTAGCTTTTCAGGAGCCAGCCGGTCACTCCCAGCCATAGGCCCCCAGACAAAAACCTCGGCCCGTTTCCCTGGCAAACAAAAGTAAGTTATCCCGCTTCTGGATGGCAGATTGCAGGAGCCACTTTTCACCATCAAACCAGCCCGACTTGGCACTGGTGCCACCTCTGGTCTGGGAACCATCCTGCGTATCGTGGATTCTAAGGAGCCAGCCGGCCACTCCCAGCCACAGGCCCCCAAACACAAACAACGACGCTTTTCCCTGGATAACAAACTCGCCTGCCAACTTTTTGATGGTAGATTGCAGGAGCCACTTGGTACTATCAAACCAGCCCAACTTGGCACTGGTGCCACCATGGGTCTGGTCACCATCCTGCCTATCGTAGCTTTTCAGGAGCCAGCCGGTCACTCCCAGCCATAGGCCCTGAGACACAAACCTCGGCCCGTTTCCCTGGCAAACAAAAGTAAGCTGCCCCGCTTCTGGATGGCAGATTGCAGGACGCACTTGGTACTATCAAACCAGCCCAACTTGGCACTGGTGCCACCTCTGGTCTGGGAACCATGCCGCGTATCGTGGATTATAAGGAGCCAGCCGGCCACTCCCAGCCACAGGCCCCCAAACTGAAACAACGGCGCTTTTCCCTGGAAAACAAAACTCGCCTGCCAATTTTTCATGGCAGATTGCAGGAGCCACTTGGTACTATCAAATCAGCCCAACTTGGCACTGGTGCCACCATGGGTCTGGTCACCATCCTGCCTATCGTAGCTTTTCAGGAGCCAGCCGGTCACTCCCAGCCATAGGCCCCCAGACACAAACCTCGGCCCGTTTCCCTGGCAAACAAAAGTAAGTTACCCCGCTTCTGGATGGCAGATTGCAGGAGCCACTTTGCACCATCAAACTAGCCCGACTTGGCACTGGTGCCACCTCTGGTCTGGGAACCATGCTGCGTATCGTGGATTCTAAGGAGCCATCCGTCCACTCCCAGACACAGGCCCCCAAACAAAAACAACGGCGCTTTTCCCTGGAAAACAAAACTCGCCTGCCAACTTTTTGATGGCAGATTGCAGGAGCCACTTGGTACTATCAAACCAGCCCAACTTGGCACTGGTGCCACCATGGGTCTGGTCACCATCCTGCCTATCGTAGCTTTTCAGGAGCCAGCCGGTCACTCGCAGCCATAGGCCCCCAGACACAAAGCTCGGCCCGTTTCCCTGGCAAACAAAAGTAAGCTGCCCCGCTTCTGGATGGCAGATTGCAGGACGCACTTGGTAGTATCAAACCAGCCCGACTTGGCACTGGTGCCACCTCTGGTCTGGGAACCATCCTGCGTATCGTGGATTCTAAGCAGCCAGCCGGCCACTCCCAGCCACAGGCCCCCAAACACAAACAACGGCGCTTTTCCCTGGAAAACAAAACTCGCCTGACAACTTTTTGATGGCAGATTGCAGGAGCCACTTGGTACTATCAAACCAGCCCAACTTGGCACTGGTGCCACCATGCGTTTGGTCACCATCCTGCCTATCGTAGCTTTTCAGGAGCCAGACGGTCACTCCCAGCTATAAGCCCCCAGACAAAAACCTCGGCCCGTTTTCCTGGCATACAAAAGTAAGCTGCCCCGCTTCTTGATGGCAGATTGCAGGAACAACTTGGTACTATCAAACCAGCCCGACTTGGCACTGGTGCCACCTCTGGTCTGGGAACCATCCTGCGTATCGTGGTTCTAAGGAGCCATCCGTCCACTCCCAGCCACAGGCCCCCAAACACAAACAACGGCGCTTTTCCCTGGAAAACAAAACTCGCCTGCCAACTTTTTGATGGCAGATTGCAGGAGCCACTTGGTACTATCAAATCAGCCCAACTTGGCACTGGTGCCACCATGGGTCTGGTCACCATCCTGCCTATCGTAGCTTTTCAGGAGCCAGCCGGTCACTCGCAGCCATAGGCCCCCAGAAACAATACTCGGCCCGTTTCCCTGGCAAACAAAAGTAAGCTGCCCCGCTTCTGGATGGTAGATTGCAGGAGCCACTTTGCACCATCAAACTAGCCCGACTTGGCACTGGTGCCACCTCTGGTCTGGGAACCATCCTGCGTATCGTGGATTCTAAGGAGCCAGCCGGCCACTCCCACCCACAGGCCCCCAAACAAAACTACGGCGCTTTTCCCTGGAAAACAAAACTCGCCTGCCAATTTTTTGATGGCAGATTGCAGGAGCCACTTGGGACTATCAAACCAGCCCAACTTGGCACTGGTGCCACCATGGGTCTGGTCACCATCCTGCCTATCGTAGCTTTTCAGGAGCCCAGCCGGTCACTCCCAGCCATAGGCCCCCAGACACAAACCTCGGCCCGTTTCCCTGGCAAACAAAAGTAAGCTACCCCGCTTCTGGATGGCAGATTGCAGGACGCACTTGATAGTATCAAACCAGCCCGACTTGGCACTGGTGCCACCTCAGGTCTGGGAACCATGCTGCGTATCGTGGATTCTAATTAGCCATCTGGCCACTCCCACCCACAGGCCCCCAAACAAAAACAACGGCGCTTTTCCCTGGAAAACAAACCTCGCCTGCCAAATTTTGATGGCAGATTGCCGGAGCCACTTGGTACTATCAAACCAGCCCAACTTGACACTGGTGCCACCATGGGTCTGGTCACCATCCTGCCTATCGTAGCTTTTCAGGAGCCAGCCGGTCACTTCCAGCTATAGGCCCCCAGACAAAAACCTCGGCCCGTTTCCCTGGCAAACAAAAGTAAGTTATCCCGCTTCTGGATGGCAGATTGCAGGAGCCACTTTTCACCATCAAACCAGCCCGACTTGGCACTGGTGCCACCTCTGGTCTGGGAACCATCCTGCGTATCGTGGATTCTAAGGAGCCAGCCGGCCACTCCCAGCCACAGGCCCCCAAACACAAACCACAGCGCTTTTCCCTGGAAAACAAAACTCGCCTGCCAACTTTTTGATGGCAGATTGCAGGAGCCACTTGGTACTATCAAACCAGCCCAACTTGGCACTGGTGCCACCATGGATCTGGTCACCATCCTGCCTATCGTAGCTTTTCAGGAGCCAGCCGGTCACTCCAAGCCATAGGCCCCCAGAGAAAAACCTCGGCCCGTTTCCCTGGCAAACAAAAGTAAGCTGCCCCGCTTCTGGATGGCAGATTGCAGGACGCACTTGGTACTATCAAACCAGCCCAACTTGGCACTGGTGCCACCTCTGGTCTGGGAACCATGCCGCGTATCGTGGATTCTAAGGAGCCAGCCGGCCACTCCCAGCCACAGGCCCCCAAACAGAAACAACGGCGCTTATCCCTGGAAAACAAAACTCGCCTGCCAACTTTTTCATGGCAGATTGCAGGAGCCGCTTGGTACTATCAAATCAGCCCAACTTGGCACTGGTGCCACCATGGGTCTGGTCACCATCCTGCTTATCGTAGCTTTTCAGGAGCCAGCCGGTCACTCCCAGCCATAGGCCCCCAGACACAAACCTCGGCCCGTTTCCCTGGCAAACAAAAGTAAGCTGCCCCGCTTCTGGATGGCAGATTGCCGGAGCCACATGGTACTATCAAACCAGCCCAACTTGGCACTGGTGCCACCTCTGGTCTGGGAACCATGCTGCGTAACACAGATTCTAAGGCGCCAGTCGGCCACTCCCAGCCAGAAGCCCCCAAACACAAACAACGGCGCTATTCTCTGGCAAACAAAACTCCACTGCCCCTCTTCTGGATGGCAAATTGCAGGACGCACTTGGTACTATAAAAACAGCCCGACTTGGCACTGGTGCCACCTTGGGTCTGGGAACCATCCTGCGTATCGATCTTTTTAATGAGACAGCCGGCCACTCCCAGCCATATGCCCCCAAACACAACCCACGGCCCTTTTCTCTGGCAAACAAAACTCAACTGCACCGCTTCTGGATGGCAGATTGCAGGAGCCACTTGGTACTATCAAACCAGCCCGACTTGGCACTGGTGCCACCTTGGGTCTGGGAACCATCCTGCGTATGGTGGATTCTAAGCAGCCAGCCGGCCACTCCCAGCCACAGGCCCCCAACAAAAACCACGGCCCTTTTTTCTGGCAAACAAAACTTAGCTGCCTCACTTCTGGATGGCAGATTGCAGGAGCCACTTGGTGTAATCAAACCAGCCCGACTTGGCACTGGTGTCACCTTGGGTCTGGGAACCATCCTGCGTATCGTGGATTCTAAGGAGCCAGCCGGCCACTCCCAGCCACAGGCCCCCAAACAAAATCAACGGCGCTGTTCCCTGGAAAACAAAACACGCCTGCCAACTTTTTGATGGAGTTTGCAGGAGCCACTTGGTACTATCAAACCAGCCCAACTTGGCACTGGTGCCACCTTGGGTCTGGGAAACATCCTGCGTATGGTGGATTCTTAGGAGCCAGCCGGCCACTCCTAGCCACAGGCCCCCAGACAAAAACCTAGGCCTATTTCTCTGGCAAACAAAAGTAAGCTGCCCCGCTTCTGGATGGCAGATTGCAGGAGACACTTGGTACTATCAAACCAGCCCAACTTGGCACTGGTGCCACCTTGGATCTGGGAACCATGCTGTGTATCGTGGATATTCAGGGGCCAGCCGGCCACTCTCAGCCATATGTCCCCAAACAGAAACCTCGGCCCGTTTCTCTGGCAAACAAAACTCAACTGCCCCTCTTCTGGATGGCAAATTGCAGGATGAACTTGATACTAAAACCGCAGGCCGACTTGGTAGTGGTGACACCTTGGACCTTGGAACCATCATGCGTATCGAGCATTTTAAGGAGCCAGCCGGCCACTCCCAGCAATATGCCCCCAAAAACAATCCACGGAATTTTTCTCTGGCAAACAAAAATCAGCTGCCCCGCTTCTGGATGGCAGATTGCAGGAGCCACTTTGCACCATCAAACCAGCCCGACTTGGCACTGGTGCCACCATGCATCTGGGAACCATGCTGCCTAGCGTGGATTTTCAGGAGCCAGCCGGCCACTCTCAGCCATAGGCCCCCAAACAAAACCCACGGCCCGTTTCCCTGGCAAACAAAATTAAGCTGCCCCGCTTCTGGATGGCAGATTGCAGGACGCACTTGGTAGTATCAAACCAGCCCAACTTGGCACTGGTGCCACCTCTGGTCTGGGAACCATGCTGCGTATCGTGGATTCTAAGGAGCCAGCCGGCCACTCCCAGCCACAGGCCCCCAAACAAAAACAACGGCGCTTTTCCCTGGAAAACAAAACTCGCCTGCCAATATTTTGATGGCAGATTGCAGGAGCCACTTGGTACTATCAAACCAGCCCAACTTGGCACTGGTGCCACCATGGGTCTGGTCACCATCCTGCCTATCGTAGCTTTTCAGGAGCCAGCCGGTCCCTCCCTGCCATAGGCCCCTAGACAAATATTTCGGCCCGTTTCCCTGGCAAACAAAAGTAAGCTACCCCGCTTCTGGATGGCAGATTGCAGGAGCCACTTTGCACCATCAAACTAGCCCGACTTGGCACTGGTGCCACCTCAGCTCTGGGAACCATCCTGCGTATCGTTCATTGTAAGGAGCCAGCCTGCCACTCCAGCCACAGGCCCCCAGACACAAACAACGGCGCTTTTCCCTGGAAAACAAAACTCGCCTGCCAACTTTTTGATGGCAGATTGCAGGAGCCACTTGCTACTATCAAATCAGCCCAACTTGGCACTGGTGCCACCATGGGTCTGGTCACCATCCTGCCTATCGTAGCTTTTCAGGAGCCAGCCGGTCACTCGCAGCCATAGGCCCCCAGACACAAACCTCGGCCCGTTTCCCTGGCAAACAAAAGTAAGCTACCCCGCTTCTGGATGGCAGATTGCAGGAGCCACTTTGCACCATCAAACTAGCCCGACTTGGCACTGGTGCCACCTCTGGTCTGGGAACCATCCTGCGTATCGTGGATTCTAAGGAGCCAGCCGGTCACTCCCACCCACAGGCCCCCAAACACAAACAACAGCACTTTTCCCTGGAAAACAAAACTCGCCTGCCAACTTTTTGATGGCAGATTGCAGGAGCCACTTGGTACTATCAAACCAGCCCAACTTGGCACTGGTGCCACCATGGGTCTGGTCACCATCCTGCCTATCGTAGCTTTTCAGGAGCCAGCCGGTCACTCCCAGCCATAGGCCCCCAGACAAAAACTTCGGCCCGTTTCCCTGGCAAACAAAAGTAAGTTATCCCGCTTCTGGATGGCAGATTGCAGGAGCCACTTTTCACCATCAAACCAGCCCGACTTGGCACTGGTGCCACCTCTGGTCTGGGAACCATCCTGCGTATCATGGATTCTAAGCAGCCAGCCGGCCACTCCCAGCCAGAGGCCCCCAAACACAAACAACGGCGCTTTTCCCTGGATAACAAACTCGCCTGCCAACTTTTTGATGGCAGATTGCAGGAGCCACTTGGTACTATCAAACCAGCCCAACTTGGCACTGGTGCCACCATGGGTCTGGTCACCATCCTGCCTATCGTAGCTTTTCAGGAGCCAGCCGGTCACTCCCAGCCATAGGCCCTGAGACACAAACCTCGGCCCGTTTCCCTGGCAAACAAAAGTAAGCTGCCCCGCTTCTGGATGGCAGATTGCAGGAACCACTTTGCACCATCAAACTAGCCCGACTTGGCACTGGTGCCACCTCTGGTCTGGGAACCATCCTGCGTATCGTGGATTCTAAGGAGCCAGCCGGCCACTCCCAGCCACAGGCCCCCAAACACAAACAACGGCGCTTTTCCCTGGAAAACAAAACTCGCCTGCCAACATTTTGATGGCAGATTGCAGGAGCCACTTGGTACTATCAAACCAGCCCAACTTGGCACTGGTGCCACCATGGGTCTGGTCACCATCCTGCCTATCGTAGCTTTTCAGGAGCCAGCCGGTCACTCCCAGCCATAGGCCCCCAGACACAAACCTCGGCCCGTTTCCCTGGCAAACAAAAGTAAGCTGCCCCGCTTCTGGATGGCAGATTGCAGGACGCACTTGGTAGTATCAAACCAGCCCGACTTGGCACTGGTGCCACCTCTGGTCTGGGAACCATCCTGCGTATCGTGGATTCTAAGCAGCCAGCCGGCCACTCCCAGCCACAGGCCCCCAAACACAAACAACGGCGCTTTTCCCTGGAAAACAAAACTCGCCTGCCAGTTTTTTGATGGCAGATTGCAGGAGCCACTTGGTACTATCAAACCAGCCCAACTTGGCACTGGTGCCACCATGGGTCTGGTCACCATCCTGCCTATCGTAGCTTTTCAGGAGCCAGCCGGTCACTCCCAGCCATAGGCCCCCAGACACAAACCTCGGCCCGTTTCCCTGGCAAACAAAAGTAAGCTACCCCGCTTCTGGATGGCAGATTGCAGGACGCACTTGATAGTATCAAACCAGCCCGACTTGGCACTGGTGCCACCTCAGGTCTGGGAACCATGCTGCGTATCGTGGATTCTAATTAGCCATCTGGCCACTCCCACCCACAGGCCCCCAAACAAAAACAACGGCGCTTTTCCCTGGAAAACAAACCTCGCCTGCCAAATTTTGATGGCAGATTGCCGGAGCCACTTGGTACTATCAAACCAGCCCAACTTGACACTGGTGCCACCATGGGTCTGGTCACCATCCTGCCTATCGTAGCTTTTCAGGAGCCAGCCGGTCACTCCCAGCCATAGGCCCCCAGACAAAAACCTTGGCCCGTTTCCCTGGCAAACAAAAGTAAGTTATCCCGCTTCTGGATGGCAGATTGCAGGAGCCACTTTTCACCATCAAACCAGCCCGACTTGGCACTGGTGCCACCTCTGGTCTGGGAACCATCCTGCGTATCGTGGATTCTAAGGAGCCAGCCGGCCACTCCCACCCACAGGCCCCCAAACACAAACAACGGCGCTTTTCCCTGGAAAACAAAACTCGCCTGCCAATTTTTTGATGGCAGATTGCAGGAGCCACTTGGTACTATCAAACCAGCCCAACTTGGCACTGGTGCCACCATGGATCTGGTCACCATCCTGCCTATCGTAGCTTTTCAGGAGCCAGCCGGTCACTCCCAGCCATAGGCCCCCAGACACAAACCTCGGCCCGTTTCCCTGGCAAACAAAAGTAAGCTACCCCGCTTCTGGATGGCAGATTGCAGGACGCACTTGATAGTGTCAAACCAGCCCGACTTGGCACTGGTGCCACCTCAGGTCTGGGAACCATGCTGCGTATCGTGGATTCTAATTAGCCATCTGGCCACTCCCACCCACAGGCCCCCAAACAAAAACAACGGCGCTTTTCCCTGGAAAACAAACCTCGCCTGCCAAATTTTGATGGCAGATTGCCGGAGCCACTTGGTACTATCAAACCAGCCCAACTTGACACTGGTGCCACCATGGGTCTGGTCACCATCCTGCCTATCGTAGCTTTTCAGGAGCCAGCCGGTCACTCCCAGCCATAGGCCCCCAGACAAAAACCTTGGCCCGTTTCCCTGGCAAACAAAAGTAAGTTATCCCGCTTCTGGATGGCAGATTGCAGGAGCCACTTTTCACCATCAAACCAGCCCGACTTGGCACTGGTGCCACCTCTGGTCTGGGAACCATCCTGCGTATCGTGGATTCTAAGGAGCCAGCCGGCCACTCCCAGCCACAGGCCCCCAAACACAAACCACAGCGCTTTTCCCTGGAAAACAAAACTCGCCTGCCAACTTTTTGATGGCAGATTGCAGGAGCCACTTGGTACTATCAAACCAGCCCAACTTGGCACTGGTGCCACCATGGATCTGGTCACCATCCTGCCTATCGTAGCTTTTCAGGACCTAGCCGGTCACTCCAAGCCATAGGCCCCCAGTCACAAACCTCGGCCCGTTTCCCTGGCAAACAAAAGTAAGCTGCCCCGCTTCTGGATGGCAGATTGCAGGAACCACTTGGTACTATCAAACCAGCCCAACTTGGCACTGGTGCCACCTTGGGTCTGGGAACCATCCTGCGTATCGTGGATTCTAAGGAGCCAGCCGGTCACTCCCAGCCACAGGCCACCAAACACAAACAACGGCGCTTTTCCCTGGAAAACAAAACTCGCCTGCCAACATTTTGATGGCAGATTGCAGGAGCCACTTGCTACTATCAAATCAGCCCAACTTGGCACTGGTGCCACCATGGGTCTGGTCACCATCCTGCCTATCGTAGCTTTTCAGGAGCCAGCCGGTCCCTCCCTGCCATAGACCCCCAGAGAAAAACCTCGGCCCGTTTCCCTGGCAAAAAAAAGTAAGCTACCCCGCTTCTGGATGGCAGATTGCAGGAGCCACTTTGCACCATCAAACTAGCCCGACTTGGCACTGGTGCCACCTCAGGTCTGGGAACCATCCTGCGTATCGTTCATTGTAAGGAGCCAGCCGGCCACTCCAGCCACAGGCCCCCAGACACAAACAACGGCGCTTTTCCCTGGAAAACAAAACTCGCCTGCCAACTTTTTGATGGCAGATTGCAGGAGCCACTTGGTACTATCAAATCAGCCCAACTTGGCACTGGTGCCACCATGGGTCTGGTCACCATCCTGCCTATCGTAGCTTTTCAGGAGCCAGCCGGTCACTCCCAGCCATAGGCCCCCAGACACAAACCTCGGCCCGTTTCCCTGGCAAACAAAAGTAAGCTGCCCCGCTCCTAGATGGCAGATTGCAGGAGCCACTTTGCACCATCAAACTAGCCCGACTTGGCAGTGGTGCCACCTCTGGTCTGGGAACCATCCTGCGTATCGTGGATTCTAAGGAGCCATCCGTCCACTCCTAGCCACAGGCCCCCAAACACAAACAACGGCGCTTTTCCCTGGAAAACAAAACTCGCCTGCCAACTTTTTGATGGCAGATTGCAGGAGCCACTTGGTACTATCAAACCAGCCCAACTTGGCACTGGTGCCACCATGGGTCTGGTCACCATCCTGCCTATCGTAGCTTTTCAGGAGCCAGCCGGTCACTCCCAGCCATAGGCCCCCAGACACAAACCTCGGCCCGTTTCCCTGGCAAACAAAAGTAAGCTGCCCCGCTTCTGGATGGCAGATTGCAGGACGCACTTGGTAGTATCAAACCAGCCCGACTTGGCACTGGTGCCACCTCTGGTCTGGGAACCATCCTGCGTATCGTGGATTCTAAGCAGCCAGCCGGCCACTCCCAGCCACAGGCCCCCAAACACAAACAACGGCGCTTTTCCCTGGATAACAAACTCGCCTGCCAACATTTTGATGGCAGATTGCAGGAGCCACTTGGTACTATCAAACCAGCCCAACTTGGCACTGGTGCCACCATGGGTCTGGTCACCATCCTGCCTATCGTAGCTTTTCAGGAGCCAGGCGGTCACTCCCAGCCATAGGCCCCCAGACACAAACCTCGGCCCGTTTCCCTGGCAAACAAAAGTAAGCTGCCCCGCTTCTGGATGGCAGATTGCAGGAACCACTTGGTAGTATCAAACCAGCCCGACTTGGCACTGGTGCCACCTCTGGTCTGGGAACCATCCTGCGTATCGTGGATTCTAAGGAGCCAGCCGGCCACTCCCAGCCACAGGCCCCCAAACACAAACAACGGCGCTTTTCCCTGGATAACAAACTCGCCTGCCAACTTTTTGATGGCAGATTGCAGGAGCCACTTGGTACTATCAAACCAGCCCAACTTGGCACTGGTGCCACCATGGGTCTGGTCACCATCCTGCCTATCGTAGCTTTTCAGGAGCCAGCCGGTCACTCCCAGCCATAGGCCCTGAGACACAAACCTCGGCCCGTTTCCCTGGCAAACAAAAGTAAGCTGCCCCGCTTCTGGATGGTAGATTGCAGGACGCACTTGGTACTATCAAACCAGCCCAACTTGGCACTGGTGCCACCTTGGGTCTGGGAACCATCCTGCGTATCGTGGATTCTAAGGAGCCAGCCGGCCACTCCCAGCCACAGGCCCCCAAACAGAAACAACGGCGCTTTTCCCTGGAAAACAAAACTCGCCTGCCAACTTTTTGATGGCAGATTGCAGGAGCCACTTGGTACTATCAAACCAGCCCAACTTGGCACTGGTGCCACCATGGGTCTGGTCACCATCCTGCCTATCGTAGCTTTTCAGGAGCCAGCCGGTCACTCCCAGCCATAGGCCCCCAGACACAAACCTCGGCCCGTTTCCCTGGCAAACAAAAGTAAGTTACCCCGCTTCTGGATGGCAGATTGCAGGAACCACTTTGCACCATCAAACTAGCCCGACTTGGCACTGGTGCCACCTCTGGTCTGGGAACCATGCTGCGTATCGTGGATTCTAAGGAGCCATCCGTCCACTCCCAGACACAGGCCCCCAAACAAAAACAACGGCGCTTTTCCCTGGAAAACAAAACTCGCCTGCCAACTTTTTGATGGCAGATTGCAGGAGCCACTTGGTACTATCAAACCAGCCCAACTTGGCACTGGTGCCAGCATGGGTCTGGTCACCATCCTGCCTATCGTAGCTTTTCAGGAGCCAGCCGGTCACTCGCAGCCATAGGCCCCCAGACACAAAGCTCGGCCCGTTTCCCTGGCAAACAAAAGTAAGCTGCCCCGCTTCTGGATGGCAGATTGCAGGACGCACTTGGTAGTATCAAACCAGCCCGACTTGGCACTGGTGCCACCTCTGGTCTGGGAACCATCCTGCGTATCGTGGATTCTAAGCAGCCAGCCGGCCACTCCCAGCCACAGGCCCCCAAACACAAACAACGGCGCTTTTCCCTGGAAAACAAAACTCGCCTGACAACTTTTTGATGGCAGATTGCAGGAGCCACTTGGTACTATCAAATCAGCCCAACTTGGCACTGGTGCCACCATGCGTTTGGTCACCATCCTGCCTATCGTAGCTTTTCAGGAGCCAGACGGTCACTCCCAGCTATAAGCCCCCAGACAAAAACCTCGGCCCGTTTCCCTGGCATACAAAACTAAGCTGCCCCGCTTCTGGATGGCAGATTGCAGGAACAACTTGGTACTATCAAACCAGCCCGACTTGGCACTGGTGCCACCTCTGGTCTGGGAACCATCCTGCGTATCGTGGTTCTAAGGAGCCAGCCGGCCACTCCCACCCACAGGCCCCCAAACACAAACAACGGCGCTTTTCCCTGGAAAACAAAACTCGCCTGCCAATTTTTTGATGGCAGATTGCAGGAGCCACTTGGTACTATCAAACCAGCCCAACTTGGCACTGGTGCCACCATGGATCTGGTCACCATCCTGCCTATCGTAGCTTTTCAGGAGCCAGCCGGTCACTCCCAGCCATAGGCCCCCAGACACAAACCTCGGCCCGTTTCCCTGGCAAACAAAAGTAAGCTACCCCGCTTCTGGATGGCAGATTGCAGGACGCACTTGATAGTGTCAAACCAGCCCGACTTGGCACTGGTGCCACCTCAGGTCTGGGAACCATGCTGCGTATCGTGGATTCTAATTAGCCATCTGGCCACTCCCACCCACAGGCCCCCAAACAAAAACAACGGCGCTTTTCCCTGGAAAACAAACCTCGCCTGCCAAATTTTGATGGCAGATTGCCGGAGCCACTTGGTACTATCAAACCAGCCCAACTTGACACTGGTGCCACCATGGGTCTGGTCACCATCCTGCCTATCGTAGCTTTTCAGGAGCCAGCCGGTCACTCCCAGCCATAGGCCCCCAGACAAAAACCTTGGCCCGTTTCCCTGGCAAACAAAAGTAAGTTATCCCGCTTCTGGATGGCAGATTGCAGGAGCCACTTTTCACCATCAAACCAGCCCGACTTGGCACTGGTGCCACCTCTGGTCTGGGAACCATCCTGCGTATCGTGGATTCTAAGGAGCCAGCCGGCCACTCCCAGCCACAGGCCCCCAAACACAAACCACAGCGCTTTTCCCTGGAAAACAAAACTCGCCTGCCAACTTTTTGATGGCAGATTGCAGGAGCCACTTGGTACTATCAAACCAGCCCAACTTGGCACTGGTGCCACCATGGATCTGGTCACCATCCTGCCTATCGTAGCTTTTCAGGACCTAGCCGGTCACTCCAAGCCATAGGCCCCCAGTCACAAACCTCGGCCCGTTTCCCTGGCAAACAAAAGTAAGCTGCCCCGCTTCTGGATGGCAGATTGCAGGAACCACTTGGTACTATCAAACCAGCCCAACTTGGCACTGGTGCCACCTTGGGTCTGGGAACCATCCTGCGTATCGTGGATTCTAAGGAGCCAGCCGGTCACTCCCAGCCACAGGCCACCAAACACAAACAACGGCGCTTTTCCCTGGAAAACAAAACTCGCCTGCCAACATTTTGATGGCAGATTGCAGGAGCCACTTGCTACTATCAAATCAGCCCAACTTGGCACTGGTGCCACCATGGGTCTGGTCACCATCCTGCCTATCGTAGCTTTTCAGGAGCCAGCCGGTCCCTCCCTGCCATAGACCCCCAGAGAAAAACCTCGGCCCGTTTCCCTGGCAAAAAAAAGTAAGCTACCCCGCTTCTGGATGGCAGATTGCAGGAGCCACTTTGCACCATCAAACTA
This sequence comes from Melospiza melodia melodia, assembly GCF_035770615.1. Taxonomy (NCBI): domain Eukaryota; kingdom Metazoa; phylum Chordata; class Aves; order Passeriformes; family Passerellidae; genus Melospiza; species Melospiza melodia. The sequence continues at coordinate 38,653,651 of NC_086195.1, read as the reverse complement.
GCCCGACTTGGCACTGGTGCCACCTCAGGTCTGGGAACCATCCTGCGTATCGTTCATTGTAAGGAGCCAGCCGGCCACTCCAGCCACAGGCCCCCAGACACAAACAACGGCGCTTTTCCCTGGAAAACAAAACTCGCCTGCCAACTTTTTGATGGCAGATTGCAGGAGCCACTTGGTACTATCAAATCAGCCCAACTTGGCACTGGTGCCACCATGGGTCTGGTCACCATCCTGCCTATCGTAGCTTTTCAGGAGCCAGCCGGTCACTCCCAGCCATAGGCCCCCAGACACAAACCTCGGCCCGTTTCCCTGGCAAACAAAAGTAAGCTGCCCCGCTCCTAGATGGCAGATTGCAGGAGCCACTTTGCACCATCAAACTAGCCCGACTTGGCAGTGGTGCCACCTCTGGTCTGGGAACCATCCTGCGTATCGTGGATTCTAAGGAGCCATCCGTCCACTCCTAGCCACAGGCCCCCAAACACAAACAACGGCGCTTTTCCCTGGAAAACAAAACTCGCCTGCCAACTTTTTGATGGCAGATTGCAGGAGCCACTTGGTACTATCAAACCAGCCCAACTTGGCACTGGTGCCACCATGGGTCTGGTCACCATCCTGCCTATCGTAGCTTTTCAGGAGCCAGCCGGTCACTCCCAGCCATAGGCCCCCAGACACAAACCTCGGCCCGTTTCCCTGGCAAACAAAAGTAAGCTGCCCCGCTTCTGGATGGCAGATTGCAGGACGCACTTGGTAGTATCAAACCAGCCCGACTTGGCACTGGTGCCACCTCTGGTCTGGGAACCATCCTGCGTATCGTGGATTCTAAGCAGCCAGCCGGCCACTCCCAGCCACAGGCCCCCAAACACAAACAACGGCGCTTTTCCCTGGATAACAAACTCGCCTGCCAACATTTTGATGGCAGATTGCAGGAGCCACTTGGTACTATCAAACCAGCCCAACTTGGCACTGGTGCCACCATGGGTCTGGTCACCATCCTGCCTATCGTAGCTTTTCAGGAGCCAGGCGGTCACTCCCAGCCATAGGCCCCCAGACACAAACCTCGGCCCGTTTCCCTGGCAAACAAAAGTAAGCTGCCCCGCTTCTGGATGGCAGATTGCAGGAACCACTTGGTAGTATCAAACCAGCCCGACTTGGCACTGGTGCCACCTCTGGTCTGGGAACCATCCTGCGTATCGTGGATTCTAAGGAGCCAGCCGGCCACTCCCAGCCACAGGCCCCCAAACACAAACAACGGCGCTTTTCCCTGGATAACAAACTCGCCTGCCAACTTTTTGATGGCAGATTGCAGGAGCCACTTGGTACTATCAAACCAGCCCAACTTGGCACTGGTGCCACCATGGGTCTGGTCACCATCCTGCCTATCGTAGCTTTTCAGGAGCCAGCCGGTCACTCCCAGCCATAGGCCCTGAGACACAAACCTCGGCCCGTTTCCCTGGCAAACAAAAGTAAGCTGCCCCGCTTCTGGATGGTAGATTGCAGGACGCACTTGTTACTATCAAACCAGCCCAACTTGGCACTGGTGCCACCTTGGGTCTGGGAACCATCCTGCGTATCGTGGATTCTAAGGAGCCAGCCGGCCACTCCCAGCCACAGGCCCCCAAACAGAAACAACGGCGCTTTTCCCTGGAAAACAAAACTCGCCTGCCAACTTTTTGATGGCAGATTGCAGGAGCCACTTGGTACTATCAAACCAGCCCAACTTGGCACTGGTGCCACCATGGGTCTGGTCACCATCCTGCCTATCGTAGCTTTTCAGGAGCCAGCCGGTCACTCCCAGCCATAGGCCCCCAGACACAAACCTCGGCCCGTTTCCCTGGCAAACAAAAGTAAGTTACCCCGCTTCTGGATGGCAGATTGCAGGAACCACTTTGCACCATCAAACTAGCCCGACTTGGCACTGGTGCCACCTCTGGTCTGGGAACCATGCTGCGTATCGTGGATTCTAAGGAGCCATCCGTCCACTCCCAGACACAGGCCCCCAAACACAAACAACGGCGCTTTTCCCTGGAAAACAAAACTCGCCTGCCAACTTTTTGATGGCAGATTGCAGGAGCCACTTGGTACTATCAAACCAGCCCAACTTGGCACTGGTGCCAGCATGGGTCTGGTCACCATCCTGCCTATCGTAGCTTTTCAGGAGCCAGCCGGTCACTCGCAGCCATAGGCCCCCAGACACAAAGCTCGGCCCGTTTCCCTGGCAAACAAAAGTAAGCTGCCCCGCTTCTGGATGGCAGATTGCAGGACGCACTTGGTAGTATCAAACCAGCCCGACTTGGCACTGGTGCCACCTCTGGTCTGGGAACCATCCTGCGTATCGTGGATTCTAAGCAGCCAGCCGGCCACTCCCAGCCACAGGCCCCCAAACACAAACAACGGCGCTTTTCCCTGGAAAACAAAACTCGCCTGACAACTTTTTGATGGCAGATTGCAGGAGCCACTTGGTACTATCAAATCAGCCCAACTTGGCACTGGTGCCACCATGCGTTTGGTCACCATCCTGCCTATCGTAGCTTTTCAGGAGCCAGACGGTCACTCCCAGCTATAAGCCCCCAGACAAAAACCTCGGCCCGTTTCCCTGGCATACAAAAGTAAGCTGCCCCGCTTCTGGATGGCAGATTGCAGGAACAACTTGGTACTATCAAACCAGCCCGACTTGGCACTGGTGCCACCTCTGGTCTGGGAACCATCCTGCGTATCGTGGTTCTAAGGAGCCATCCGTCCACTCCCAGCCACAGGCCCCCAAACAAAAACAACGGCGCTTTTCCCTGGAAAACAAAACTCGCCTGCCAACTTTTTGATGGCAGATTGCAGGAGCCACTTGGTACTATCAAACCAGCCCAACTTGGCACTGGTGCCACCATGGATCTGGTCACCATCCTGCCTATCGTAGCTTTTCAGGACCTAGCTGGTCACTCCAAGCCATAGGCGCCCAGACAAAAAGCTCGGCCCGTTTCCCTGGCAAACAAAGTAAGATGCCCCGCTTCTGGATGGCAGATTGCAGGAACCACTTGGTACTATCAAACCAGCCCGACTTGGCACTGGTGCCACCTTGGGTCTGGGAACCATCCTGCGTATCGTGGATTCTAAGGAGCCAGCCGGTCACTCCCAGCCACAGGCCCCCAAACACAAACAACGGCGCTTTTCCCTGGAAAACAAAACTCGCCTGCCAACATTTTGATGGCAGATTGCAGGAGCCACTTGGTACTATCAAATCAGCCCAACTTGGCACTGGTGCCACCATGGGTCTGGTCACCATCCTGCCTATCGTAGCTTTTCAGGAGCCAGCCGGTCCCTCCCTGCCATAGGCCCCCAGAGAAAAACCTCGGCCCGTTTCCCTGGCAAACAAAAGTAAGCTACCCCGCTTCTGGATGGCAGATTGCAGGAGCCACTTTGCACCATCAAACCAGCCCGACTTGGCACTGGTGCCACCATGGGTCTGGTCACCATCCTGCCTATCGTAGCTTTTCAGGACCTAGCAGGTCACTCCCAGCCATATGCGCCCAGACACAAACCTCGGCCCGTTTCCCTGGCAAAGAAATGTAAGCTGCCCCGCTTCTGGATGGCAGATTGCAGGAACCACTTTGCACCATCAAACTAGCCCGACTTGGCACTGGTGCCACCTCTGGTCTGGGAACCATGCTGCGTATCGTGGATTCTAAGGAGCCATCCGTCCACTCCCAGCCACAGGCCCCCAAACACAAACAACGGCGCTTTTCCCTGGAAAACAAAACTCGCCTGCCAACATTTTGATGGCAGATTGCAGGAGCCACTTGCTACTATCAAATCAGCCCATCTTGGCACTGGTGCCACCATGGGTCTGGTCACCATCCTGCCTATCGTAGCTGTTCAGGCGCCAGCCGGTCACTCCCAGCCATAGGCCCCCAGAGAAATCCTCGGCCCGTTTGCCTGGCAAACAAAAGTAAGCTGCCCCGCTTCTGGATGGCAGATTGCAGGAGCCACTTTGCACCATCAAACCAGCCCAACTTGGCACTGGTGCCACCTCTGGTCTGGGAACCATGCTGCGTATCGTGGATTCCAATTAGCAAGCCGGCCACTCCCAGCCACAGGCCTCCAAACACAAACAACGGCGCTTTTCCCTGGAAAACAAAACTCGCCTGCCAACTTTTTGATGGCAGATTGCAGGAGCCACTTGGTACTATCAAACCAGCCCAACTTGGCACTGGTGCCACCATGGGTCTGGTCACCATCCTGCCTATCGTAGCTTTTCAGGACCTAGACGGTCACTCCCAGCCATAGGCCCCGTGACACAAAGCTCGGCACGTTTGCCTGGCAAACAAAAGTAAGCTGTCCCGCTTCTGGATGGCAGATTGCAGGATCCACTAGGTATTATCAAACCAGCCCGACTTGGCACTGGTGCCACCTCAGGTCTGGGAACCATCCTGCGTATCGTGGATTCTAAGGAGCCAGCCGGCCACTCCCAGCCACAGGCCCCCAAACACAAACAACGGCGCTTTTCCCTGGAAAACAAAACTCGCCTGCCAACATTTTGATGGCAGATTGCAGGAGCCACTTGGTACTATCAAACCAGCCCAACTTGGCACTGGTGCCACCATGGGTCTGGTCACCATCCTGCCTATCGTAGCTTTTCAGGAGCCAGCCGGTCACTCCAAGCCATAGGCCCCCAGACAATAACCTCGGCCCGTTTCCCTGGCATACAAAAATAAGCTGCCCCGCTTCTGGATGGCAGATTGCAGGAGCCACTTTGCACCATCAAACCAGCCCGACTTGGCACTGGTGCCACCTCTGGTCTGGGAACCATGCTGCGTATCGTGGATTCTAAGGAGCCAGCCGGCCACTCCCAGCCAGAGGCCCCCAAACACAAACAACGGCGCTTTTCCCTGGATAACAAACTCGCCTGCCAACTTTTTGATGGCAGATTGCAGGAGCCACTTGGTACTATCAAACCAGCCGAACTTGGCACTGGTGCCACCTTGGGTCTGGATACCATGCTGCGTATCGTGGATTCTAAGGAGCCAGCCGGCCACTCCCAGCCACAGGCCCCCAAACACAAACAAAGGCGCTTTTCCCTGCGAAACAAAACTCTCCTGCCAACTTTTTGATGGGAGATTGCAGGAGCCACTTGGTTTTATCAAATCAGACCAACTTGGCACTGGTGCCACCATGGGTCTGGTCACCATCCTGCCTATCGTAGCTTTTCAGGAGCCAGCCGGTCACTCCCAGCCATAGGCCCCCAGACACAAACCTCGGCCCGTTTCCCTGACAAACAAAAGTAAGTTATCCCGCTTCTGGATGGCAGATTGCCGGAGCCACTTGGTACTATCAAACCAGCCCGACTTGGCACTGGTGCCACCATGGGTCTGGTCACCATCCTGCCTATCGTGGATTCTAAGGAGCCATCCGTCCACTCCCAGCCACAGGCCCCCAAACAAAAACAACGGCGCTTTTCCCTGGAAAACAAAACTCGTCTGCCAACATTTTGATGGCAGATTGCAGGACGCACTTGGTACTATCAAACCAGCTCAACTTGGCACTGGTGCCACCATGGATCTGCTCACCATCCTGCCTATCGTAGCTTTTCAGGAGCCAGACGGTCACTCGCAGCCATAGGCCCCCAGACAAAAACCTCGGCCCGTTTCCCTGGCAAACAAAAGTAAGCCTCCCCGCTTCTGCATGGCAGATTGCAGGAGCTATTTAGTACTATCAAACCAGCCCGACTTGGCACTGGTGCCACCTCAGGTCTGGGAACCATCCTGCGTATCGTGGATTCTAAGGAGCCAGCCGGCCACTCCCAGCCACAGGCCCCCAAACACAAACAACGGCGCTTTTCCCTGGAAAACAAAACTCGCCTGCCAAATTTTGACAGCAGATTGCAGGAGCCACTTGGTACTATCAAATCAGCCCAACTTGGGACTGGTGCCACCATGGGTCTGGTCACCATCCTGCCTATCGTAGCTTTTCAGGAGCCAGCCGGTCACTCCCAGCCATAGGCCCCCAGACACAATGCTCTGCCCTTTTCCCTGGCAAACCAAAGTAAGCTGCCCCGCTTCTGGATGGCAGATTGCAGGAACCACTTGGTACTATAAAACCAGCCCGACTTGGCACTGGTGCCACCTCTGGTCTGGGAACCATGCTGCGTATCGTGGATTCTAAGGAGCCAGCCGGCCACTCCCAGCCACAGGCCCCCAAACAAAAACAACGGCGCTTTTCCCTGGAAAACAAAACTCGCCTGCCAAATTTTTGATGGCAGATTGCAGGAGCCACTTGCTGCTATCAAATCAGCCCAACTTGGCACTGGTGCCACCATGGGTCTGGTCACCATCCTGCCTATCGTAGCTTTTCAGGAGCCAGCCGGTCACTCCCAGCCATAGGCCCTGAGACACAAAGCTCGGCCCGTTTCCCTGGCAAACAAAAGTAAGCTGCCCCGCTTCTGGATGGCAGATTGTAGGACGCACTTGGTACTATCAAACCAGCCCGACTTGGCACTGGTGCCACCTCTGGTCTGGGAACTATGGTGCGTATCGTGGATTCTAAGGAGCCAGCCGGCCACTCCCAGCCATAGGCACCCAAACACAAACAACGGCGCTTTTCCCTGGAAAACAAAACTCGCCTGCCAACTTTTTGATGGCAGATTGCAGGAGCCACTTGGTACTATCAAACCAGCCCAACTTGGCACTGGTGCCACCATGGGTCTGGTCACCATCCTGCCTATCGTAGCTTTTCAGGAGCCAGCCGGTCACTCCCAGCCATAGGTCCCGAGACATAAACCTCGGCCCGTTTCCCTAGCAAACAAAAGTAAGCTACCCCGCTTCTGAATGGCAGATTGCAGGACGCACTTGGTGCTATCAAACCAGCCCAACTTGGCACTGGTGCCACCTCTGGTCTGGGAACCATGCTGCGTGTCATGGGTTCTAAGGAGCCGGCCGGCCACTCCCAGCCACAGGCCCCAAACACAAACAACGGCGCTTTTCCCTGGAAAACAAAACTCGCCTGCCAACTATTTGATGGCAGATTGCAGGAGCCACTTGGTACTATCAAACCAGCCAAACTTGGCACTGGTGCCACCATGGGTCTGGTCACCATCCTGCCTATCGTAGCTTTTCAGGACCTAGCCGGTCACTCCCAGCCATAGGCCCCCAGACACAAAGCTCGGCCCGTTTCCCTGGCAAACAAAAGTAAGCTGCCCCGCTTCTGGATGGCAGATTGCAGGAACCACTTGGTACTATCAAACCAGCCTGACTTGGCACTGGTGCCACCTCTGGTCTGGGAACCATCTTGCGTATCGTGGATTCTAAGGAGCCAGCCGGCCATTCCCAGCCACAGGCCCCCAAAAACAAACAACGGCGCTTTTCCCTGGAAAACAAAACTCGCCTGCCAAATTTTTGATGGCAGATTGCAGGAGCCACTTGGTACTATCAAATCAGCCCAACTTGGCACTGGTGCCACCTCTGGTCTGGTCACCATCCTGCCTATCGTAGCTTTTCAGGAGCCAGCCGGTCATTCCCAGCTATAGGGCCCCAAACAAAAACCTCGGCCCGTTTCCCTGGCAAACAAAAGTAAGCTACCCCGCTTCTGGATGGCAGATTGCAGGAGCCACTTGGTACTATCAAACCAGCCCGACTTGGCACTGGTGCCGCCAGGGGTCTGGGAACCATCCTGCGTATCGTGGATTCTAAGGAGCCAGCCGGCCACTCCCAGCCACAGGCCCCCAAACACAAACAACGGCGCTTTTCCCTGGAAAACAAAACTCGCCTGCCAACTTTTTGATGGCAGATTGCAGGAGCCACTTGGTACTATCAAACCAGCCCAACCTGGCACTGGATGGATCTGGTCACCATCCTGCCTATCGTAGCTTTTCAGGACCTAGCCGGTCACTCCCAGCCATACGCGCCCAGACAAAAACCTCGGAGGTTTTCCCTGGCAAACAAAAGTAAGCTGCCCTGCTTCGGGATGGCAGATTGCAGGAGCCACTTTGCACCATCAAACTAGCCCGACTTGGCACTGGTGCCACCTCTGGTCTGGGAAACATCCTGCGTATCGTGGATTCTAATTAGCCAGCCGGCCACTCCCAGCCACAGGCCCCCAAACACAAACAACGGCGCTTTTCCCTGGAAAACAAAACTCGCCTGCCAAATTTTTGATGGCAGATTGCAGGAGCCACTTGGTACTATCAAACCAGCCCAACTTGGCACTGGTGCCACCATGGGTCTGGTCACCATCCTGCCTATCGTAGCTTTTCAGGACCTAGCCGGTCACTCCCAGCCATAGGCCCCCAGACACAAAGCTCGGCCCGTTTCCCTGGCAAACAAAAGTAAGCTGCCCCGCTTCTGGATGGCAGATTGCAGGAACCACTTGGTACTATCAAACCAGCCCGACTTGGCACTGGTGCCACCTCTGGTCTGGGAACCATCTTGCGTATCGTGGATTCTAAGGAGCCAGCCGGCCATTCCCAGCCACAGGCCCCCAAACACAAACAACGGCGCTTTTCCCTGGAAAAGAAAACTCGCCTGCCAACTTTTTGATGGCAGATTGCAGGAGCCTCTTGGTACTATCAAATCAGCCCAACTTGGCACTGGTGCCACCATGGGTCTGGTCACCATCCTGCCTATCGTAGCTTTTCAGGAGCCAGTCGGTCACTCCCAGCCATAGGCCCCCAGACACAAACCTCGGGCCTTTTCCCTGGCAAACAAAAGTAAGCTGCCCGGCTTCTGGATGGCAGATTGCAGGACGCACTTGGTACTATCAAACGAGCCCAACTTGGCACTGGTGCCACCTTGGGTCTGGGAACCATCCTGCGTATCGTGGATTCTAAGGAGCCAGCCAGCCACTCCCAGCCACAGGCCCCCAAACACAAACAACGGCGCTTTTCCCTGGAAAACAAAACTCGCCTGCCAACTTTTTGATGGCAGATTGCTGGAGCCACTTGGTACTATCAAATCAGCCCAACTTGGCACTGGTGCCACCATGGGTCTGGTCACCATCCTGCTTATCGTAGCTTTTCAGGAGCCAGCCGGTCACTCCCAGCCATAGGCGCCCAGACACAATGCTCTGCCCTTTTCCCTGGCAAACCAAAGTAAGCTGCCCCGCTTCTGGATGGCAGATTGCAGGAACCACTTGGTACTATAAAACCAGCCCGACTTGGCACTGGTGCCACCTCTGGTCTGGGAACTATGGTGCGTATCGTGGATTCTAAGGAGCCAGCCGGCCACTCCCAGCCATAGGCACCCAAACACAAACAACGGCGCTTTTCCCTGGAAAACAAAACTCGCCTGCCAACTTTTTGATGGCAGATTGCAGGAGCCACTTGGTACTATCAAACCAGCTCAACTTGGCACTGGTGCCACCATGGATCTGCTCACCATCCTGCCTATCGTAGCTTTTCAGGAGCCAGACGGTCACTCGCAGCCATAGGCCCCCAGACAAAAACCTCGGCCCGTTTCCCTGGCAAACAAAAGTAAGCCTCCCCGCTTCTGGATGGCAGATTGCAGGAGCTATTTAGTACTATCAAACCAGCCCGACTTGGCACTGGTGCCACCTCTGGTCTGGGAACCATCCTGCGTATCGTGGATTCTAAGCAGCCAGCCGGCCACTCCCAGCCACAGGCCCCCAAACACAAACAACGGCGCTTTTCCCTGGAAAACAAAACTCGCCTGCCAAATTTTGACGGCAGATTGCAGGAGCCACTTGGTACTATCAAATCAGCCCAACTTGGGACTGGTGCCACCATGGGTCTGGTCACCATCCTGCCTATCGTAGCTTTTCAGGAGCCAGCCGGTCACTCCCAGCCATAGGCCCCCAGACAAAAACCTCGGACCGTTTCCCTGGCAAACAAAAGTAAGCTGCCCTGCTTCTGGATGGCAGATTGCAGGAACCACTTGGTACTATCAAACCAGCGCAACTTGGCACTGGTGCCACCTTGGGTCTGCGAACCATGCTGCGTATCGTGGATTGTAAGGAGCCAGCCGGCCACTCCCAGCCACAGGCCCCCAAACACAAACCACAGCGCTTTTCCCTGGAAAACAAAATTCGCCGGCCAACTTTTTGATGGCAGATTGCAGGAGCCACTTGGTACTATCAAATCAGCCCAACTTGGCACTGGTGCCACCATGGGTCTGGTCACCATCCTGCTTATCGTAGCTTTTCAGGAGCCAGCCGGTCACTCCCAGCCATAGGCGCCCAGACACAATGCTCTGCCCTTTTCCCTGGCAAAACAAAGTAAGCTGCCCCGCGTCTGGATGGCAGATTGCAGGAACCACTTTTCACCATCAAATAGCCCGACTTGGAACTGGAGCCACCTCTGGTCTGGGAACCATGCTGCGTATCGTGGATTCTAAGGAGCCAGTCGGCCACTCCCAGCCACAGGCCCCCAAACACAAACAACGGCGCTTTTCCCTGGAAAACAAAACTCGCCTGACAACTTTTTGATGGCAGATTGCAGGAGCCACTTGCTACTATCAAATCAGCCCAACTTGGGACTGGTGCCACCATGGGTCTGGTCACCATCCTGCCTATCGTAGCTTTTCAGGAGCCAGCCGGTCACTCCCAGCCATAGGCTCCCAGACAAAAACCTCGGCCCGTTTCCCTGGCAAACAAAAGTAAGCTGCCCCGCTTCTGGATGGCAGATTGCAGGAAACACTTGGTACTATAAAACCAGCCCGACTTGGCACTGGTGCCACCTCTGGTCTGGGAACCATGCTGCGTATCGTGGATTCTAAGGAGCCAGCCGGCCACTCCCAGCCAAAGGCCCCCAAACACAAACAACGGCGCTTTTCCCTGGAAAACAAAACTCGCCTGCCAACTTTTTGATGGCAGATTGCAGGAGCCACTTGGTACTATCAAACCAGCCCAACTTGGCACTTGTGCCACCATGGGTCTGGTCACCATCCTGCCTATCGTAGCTTTTCAGGACCTAGCCGGTCACTCCCAGCCATAGGCCCCCAGACACAAAGCTCGACCCGTTTCCCTGGCAAACAAAAGCAAGCTGTCCCGCTTCTGGATGGCAGATTGCAGGACGCACTCGGTACTATCAAACCAGCCCGACTTGGCACTGGTGCCACCTCTGGTCTGGGAACCATGGTGCGTATCGTGGATTCTAAGGAGCCAGCCGGCCACTCCCAGCCAAAGGCACCCAAACACAAACAACGGCGCTTTTCCCTGGAAAACAAAACTCGCCTGCCAACTTTTTGATGGCAGATTGCAGGAGCCACTTGGTACTATCAAACCAGCTCAAGTTGGCACTGGTGCCACCATGGGTCTGCTCACCATCCTGCCTATCGTAGCTTTTCAGGAGCCAGCCGGTCACTCCCAGCCATAGGCCCCCAGACACAAACCTCGGCCCGTTTCCCTGGCAAACCAAAGTAAGCTGCCCCGCTTCTGCATGGCAGATTGCAGGAGCTATTTAGTACTATCAAACCAGCCCGACTTGGCACTGGTGCCACCTCAGGTCTGGGAACCATCCTGCGTATCGTGGATTCTAAGGAGCCAGCCGGCCACTCCCAGCCACAGGCCCCCAAACACAAACAACGGCGCTTTTCCCTGGAAAACAAAACTCGCCTGCCAAATTTTGACGGCAGATTGCAGGAGCCACTTGGTACTATCAAATCAGCCCAACTTGGGACTGGTGCCACCATGGGTCTGGTCACCATCCTGCCTATCGTAGCTTTTCAGGAGCCAGCCGGTCACTCCCAGCCATAGGCCCCCAGACAAAATCCTCGGCCCGTTTCCCTGGCAAACAAAAGTAAGCTGCCCTGCTTCTGGATGGCAGATTGCAGGAACCACTTGGTACTATCAAACCAGCAAAACTTGGCACTAGTGCCACCTTCGGTCTGGATACCAGGCTGCGTATCGTGGATTCTAAGGAGCCAGCCGGCCACTCCCAGCCACAGGCCCCCAAACACAAACAACGGCGCTTTTCCCTGGGAAACAAAACTCTCCTGCCAACTTTTTGATGGGAGATTGCAGGAGCCACTTGGTTTTATCAAATCAGACCAACTTGGCACTGGTGCCACCATGGGTCTGGTCACCATCCTGCCTATCGTAGCTTTTCAGGAGCCAGCCGGTCACTCCCAGCCATAGGCGCCCAGACACAATGCTCTGCCCTTTTCCCTGGCAAACCAAAGTAAGCTGCCCCGCTTCTGGATGGCAGATTGCAGGAACCACTTTTCACCATCAAATAGCCCGACTTGGAACTGGAGCCACCTCTGGTCTGGGAATCATGCTGCGTATCGTGGATTCTAAGGAGCCAGCCGGCCACTCCCAGCCACAGGCCCCCAAACACAAACAACGGCGCTTTTCCCTGGAAAACAAAACTCGCCTGACAACTTTTTGATGGCAGATTGCAGGAGCCACTTGCTACTATCAAATCAGCCCAACTTGGCACTGGTGCCACCATGGGTCTGGTCACCATCCTGCCTATCGTAGCTTTTCAGGAGCCAGCCGCTCACTCCAAGCCATAGGCTCCCAGACAAAAACCTCGGCCCGTTTCCCTGGCAAACAAAAGTAAGCTGCCCCGCTTCTGGATGGCAGATTGCAGGAACCACTTGGTACTATAAACCAGCCCGACTTGGCACTGGTGCCACCTCTGGTCTGGGAACCATCCTGCGTATCGTGGATTCTAAGGAGCCAGCCAGCCACTCCCAGCCAAAGGCCCCCAAACACAAACAACGGCGCTTTTCCCTGGAAAACAAAACTCGCCTGCCAACTTTTTGATGGCAGATTGCAGGAGCCACTTGGTACTATAAAACCAGCCCAACTTGGCACTTGTGCCACCATGGGTCTGGTCACCATCCTGCCTATCGTAGCTTTTCAGGACCTAGCCGGTCACTCCCAGCCATAGGCCCCCAGACACAAAGCTCGACCCGTTTCCCTGGCAAACAAAAGCAAGCTGTCCCGCTTCTGGATGGCAGATTGCAGGACGCACTCGGCACTATCAAACCAGCCCGACTTGGCACTGGTGCCACCTCTGGTCTGGGAACCATCCTGCGTATCGTGGATTCTAAGGAGCCAGCCGGCCACTCCCAGACATAGGCACCCAAACACAAACAACGGCCCTTTTCCCTGGAAAACAAAACTCGCCTGCCAACTTTTTGATGGCAGATTGCAGGAGCAACTTGGTACTATCAAACCAGCCCAACTTGACACTGGTGCCACCATGGGTCTGCTCACCATTCTGCCTAACGTAGCTTTTCAGGAGCCAGCCGCTCACTCCCAGCCATAGGCCCCCAGACAAAAAGCTCGGCCCGTTTCCCTGGCAAACAAAAGTAAGCTGCCCCGCTTCTGGATGGCAGATTGCAGGAACCACTTGGTACTATCAAACCAGCCCGACTTGGCACTGGTGCCACCTCAGGTCTGGGAACCATCCTGCGTATCGTGGATTCTAAGGAGCCAGCCGGCCACTCCCAGCCACAGGCCCCCAAACACAAACAACGGCGCTTTTCCCTGGAAAACAAAACTCGCCTGCCGACATTTTGATGGCAGATTGCAGGAGCCACTTGGTACTATCAAACCAGCCCAACTTGGCACTGGTGCCACCATGGGTCTGGTCACCATCCTGCCTATCGTAGCTTTTCAGGAGCCAGCCGGTCACTCCCAGCCATAGGCCCCGAGACACAAAGCTCGGCCCTTTTCCCTGGCAAACAAAAGTAATCTGCCCTGCTTCTGGATGGCAGATTGCAGGAACCACTTGGTAGTATCAAACCAGCCCGACTTGGCACTGGTGCCACCTTGGGTCTGGGAACCATGCTGCGTATCGTGGATTCTAATTAGCCAGCCGGCCACTCCCAGCCACAGGCCCCCAAACACAAACAACGGCGCTTTTCCCTGGAAAACAAAACTCGCCTGCCAAATTTTGACGGCAGATTGCAGGAGCCACTTGGTACTATCAAATCAGCCCAACTTGGGACTGGTGCCAGCACGGGTCTTGTCACCATCCTGCCTATCGTAGCTTTTCAGGAGCCAGCCGGTCACTCCCAGCCATAGGCGCCCAGACACAATGCTCTGCCCTTTTCCCTGGCAAACCAAAGTAAGCTGCCCCGCTTCTGGATGGCAGATTGCAGGAACCACTTTTCACCATCAAATAGCCCGACGTGGAACTGGAGCCACCTCTGGTCTGGGAATCATGCTGCGTATCGTGGATTCTAAGGAGCCAGCCGGCCACTCCCAGCCACAGGCCCCCAAACACAAACAACGGCGCTTTTCCCTGGAAAACAAAACTCTCCTGCCAACTTTTTGATGGCAGATTGCAGGAGCCACTTGGTTTTATCAAATCAGCCCAACTTGGCACTGGTGCCACCATGGGTCTGGTCACCATCCTGCCTATCGTAGCTTTTCAGGAGCCAGCCGGTCACTCCCAGCCATAGGCCCCCAGACAAAAAGCTCGGCCCGTTTCCCTGGCAAACAAAAGTAAGCTACCCCGCTTCTGGATGGCAGATTGCAGGAGCCACTTTGCACCATCAAACTAGCCCGTCTTGGCACTGGTGCCACCTCTGGTCTGGGAACCATCCTGCGTATCGTGGATTCTAAGGAGCCAGTCGGCCACTCCCAGACATACGCCTCCAAACACAAACAACGGTCCGTTTCCCTGGCAAAGAAAAGTAAGCTGCCCCGCTTCTGGATGTCAGATTGCAGGAACCACTTGTTGCCAAGTTGGGCTGATTTGATAGTACCAAGTGGCTCCTGCAATCTTCCATCAAAAAGTTGGCAAGCGAGTTTTGTTTTCCAGGGAAAAGCGCCGTTGTTTGTGTTTGGGGGCCTGTGGCTGGGAGTGGCCAGCTGTCTCCTTAGAATCCACGATACGCAGGATGGGTCCCAGACCAGAGGTGGCACCAGTGCCAAGTCGGGCTGGTTTGATGGTGCAAAGTGACTCCTGCAATCTGCCATCCAGAAGCGGGGTAGCTTACTTTTGTTTGCCAGGGAAACGGGCAGAGCTTTGTGTCTGGGGGCCTATGGCTGGGAGTGACCGGCTGCCTCCTGAAAAGCTACGATAGGCAGGATGGTGACCAGACCCATGGTGGCACCAGTGCCAAGTTGGGCTGGTTTGATAGTACCAAGTGGCTCCTGCAATCTGCCATCAAAATGTTGGCAGGCGAGTTTTGTTTTCCAGGGAAAAGCGCCGTTGTTTGTGTTTGGGGGCCTGTGGCTGGGAGTGGCCAGCTGGCTCCTTAGAATCCACGATACGCAGGATGGTTACCAGACCAGAGGTGGCACCAGTGCCAAGTCGGGCTGGTTTGATGGTACAAAGTGGCTCCTGCAATCTGCCATCCAGAAGCGGGGTAGCTTACTTTTGTTTGCCAGGGAAACGGGCCGAGGTTTGTGACTGGGGGCCTATGGCTGGGAGTGACCGGCTGGCGCCTGAAAAGCTACGATAGGCAGGATGGTGACCAGACCCATGGTGGCACCAGTGTCAAGTTGGGCTGGTTTGATAGTACCAAGTGGCTCCTGCAATCTGCCATCAAAAAGTTGGCAGGCGAGTTTTGTTTTCCAGGGAAAAGCGCCGTTGTTTGTGTTTGGAGGCCTGTGGCTGGGAGTGGCCGGCTGCCTCCTTTGAACCCAGGATACGCAGGATGGTTCCCAGAGCCAAGGTGGCGCCAGTGCCAAGTTGGGCTGGTTTGATAGTACCAAGCGGCTCCTGCAATCTGCCATCCAGAAGCGGGACAGCTTAATTTTGTTTCCCTGAGAAACGGGCCGAGGTATTTGTCTGGGGGCCTATGGCTGGGAGTGACTGGCTGGCTACTGAAAAGCTACGATAGGCAGGATGGTTACCAAACTCATGGTGGCACCAGTGCCAAGTCGGGCTGGTTTGATAATACTAAATAGCTCCTGCAATCTGCCATCCAGACGGGGGGCAGCGGATATTTGTTTGCTGGAGAAAAGTTCCGTGGTTTTTTTTTGGGGGTATATGGCTGGACGTGGCCGGCTGGCTCCTTAAAAGATCGATACGCAGGATTGTTCCCTGACCCAAGGTGGCATCAGTGCCAAGTCGGGCTGTTTTCGTAGTACCAAGTGCGTCCTGCAATTTGCCATCCAGAAGAGGGGCAGTTGAGTTTTGTTTGCCAGAGAAAAGGGCCGTGGTATATGTTTGGGGGCATATGGTTGAGAGTGGCCGGCTGGCCCCTGAAAATCCACGATAAGCAGGATGGTTCCCACACCAGAGGTGTCACCAGTGCCAAGTCGGGGTGGTTTGATAGTACTAAATAGCTCCTGCAATCTGCCATGCAGAAGCGGGGCAGCTTACTTTTGTTTGCCAGGGAAACGGGCCGAGATATTTGTCTGGGGGCCTATGGCTGGGAGTGAGCGGCTGGCTCCTGAAAAGCTACGATAGGCAGGATGGTGACCAGACCCATGGTGGCACCAGTGCCAAGTTGGGCTGATTTGATAGTACCAAGTGGCTCCTGCAATCTGCCATCAAAAAGTTGTCAGGCGAGTTTTGTTTTCCAGGGAAAAGCGCCGTTGTTCTTGTTTAGAGGCCTGTGGCTGGGAGTGGCCGGCTGCCTCCTTTGAACCGAGGATACGCAGGATGGTTCCCAGACCCAAGGTGGCACCAGTGCCAAGTTGGGCTGGTTTGATAGTACCAAGTGGCTCCTGCAATCTGCCATCCAGAAGCGGGGTAGCTTACTTTTGTTTGCCAGGGAAACGGGCCGAAATATTTGTCTAGGGGCCTCTGGCTGGGGGTGACTGGGTGGCACCTGAAAAGCTACGATAGGCAGGATGGTGACCAGACCCATGGTGGCACCAGTGCCAAGTTGGGCTGATTTGATAAAACCAAGTAGCTCCTGCAATCTGCCATCAAATGTTTGGCAGGCGAGTTTTGTTTTCCAGGGAAAAGCACCGTTGTGTGTGTTTTGGGGCCTGTGGCTGGGAGTGGCCATCTGGCTCCTTAGAATCCACGATACGCAGGATGGTTCCCAGACCCAAGGTGGCACCAGTGCCAAGTCGGGCTGGTTTGATAGTACCAAGTGGTTCCTGCAATCTGCCATCCAGAAGCGGGGCAGCTGAATTTTGTTTGCCAGAGAAAAAGGCTGTTGTTTGTGTTTCAGGGCCTGTGGCTGGCAGTGGCCGGCTGGCTCCTGAAAATCCATGATACGCAGCATGGTTCCCAGACCCAAGGTGGCACCAGTGCCAAGTAGGGCTGGTTTCATAGTACCCAGTGGCTCCTGCAATCTCCCATCAGGAAGAGGGGCAGTTGAGTTTTGTTTTCCAGGGAAAAGGGCCGTGGTTTGTGTTTGGGGCCTATGGCTGAGAGTGACCGGCTGGCCCCTCAAAATCCACGATAGGAAGGATGGTTCCCAGATCCAAGGTGGCAGCAGTGCCATGTTGTGCTGGTCTGATAGTCCCAAGTGGCTCCGGCAATCTGCCATCCAGAAGCGGGGCAGCTGAATTTTGTTTGCCAGAGAAAAATGCTGTGGTTTGTGTTTGGGGGCCTGTGGCTGGGAGTGGCCGGCTGGCTCCTGAAAATCCATGATACGCAGCATGGTTCCCAGACCCAAGGTGGCACCAGTGCCAAGTTGGGCTGGTTTGATAGTACCAAGTGCGTCCTGCAATTTGCCATCCAGAAGAGGGGCAGTTGAGTTTTGTTTGCCAGAGAATAGCGCCGTTGTTTGTGTTTGGGGGCTTGTGGCTGGGAGTGGCCGACTGGCGCCTTAGAATCTGTGTTACGCAGCATGGTTCCCAGACCAGAGGTGGCACCAGTGCCAAGTTGGGCTGGTTTGATAGTACCAAGTGGCTCCTGCAATCTGCCATCCAGAAGCGGGGCAGCTTACTTTTGTTTGCCAGTGAAACGGGCCGAGGTTTGTGACTTGGGACCTATGGCTGGGAGTGGCCGGCTGGCTCCTTTGAACCCACGATACGCAGGATGGTTCCCAGACCCAAGGTGGCACCAGTGCCAAGTCGGGCTGGTTTGATACTACCAAGTGCGTCCTGCAATCTGCCATCCAGAAGCGGGGCAGCTTAATTTTGTTTGCCAGGGAAACGGGCCGTGGGTTTTGTATGGGGGCCTATGGCTGAGAGTGGCCGGCTGGCTCCTGAAAATCCACGCTAGGCAGCATGGTTCCCAGATGCAAGCTGGCACCAGTGCCAAGTCGGGCTGGTTTGATGGTGCAAAGTGGCTCCTGCAATCTGCCATCCAGAAGCGGGGCAGCTGATTTTTGTTTGCCAGAGAAAAATTCCGTGGATTGTTTTTGGGGGCATATTGCTGGGAGTGGCCGGCTGGCTCCTTAAAATGCTCGATACGCATGATGGTTCCCAGGCCCAAGGTGTCACCACTACCAAGTCGGCCTGCGGTTTTAGTATCAAGTTCATCCTGCAATTTGCCATCCAGAAGAGGGGCAGTTGAGTTTTGTTTGCCAGAGAAACGGGCCGAGGTTTCTGTTTGGGGACATATGGCTGAGAGTGGCCGGGTGGCCCCTGAATATCCACGATACACAGCATGGTTCCCAGATCCAAGGTGGCACCAGTGCCAAGTTGGGCTGGTTTGATAGTACCAAGTGTCTCCTGCAATCTGCCATCCAGAAGCGGGGCAGCTTACTTTTGTTTGCCAGAGAAATAGGCCAAGGTTTTTGTCTGGGGGCCTGTGGCTAGGAGTGGCCGGCTGGCTCCTAAGAATCCACGATACGCAGGATGTTTCCCAGACCCAAGGTGGCACCAGTGCCAAGTCGGGCTGGTTTGATAGTACCAAGTGGCTCCTGCAAACTCCATCAAAATGTTGGCAGACGTGTTTTGTTTTCCAGGGAACAGCGCCGTTGATTTTGTTTGGGGGCCTGTGGCTGGGAGTGGCCGGCTGGCTCCTTAGAATCCACGATACGCAGGATGGTTCCCAGACCCAAGGTGGCACCAGTGCCAAGTCGGGCTGGTTTGATTACACCAAGTGGCTCCTGCAATCTGCCATCCAGAAGTGAGGCAGCTAAGTTTTGTTTGCCAGAAAAAAGGGCCGTGGTTTTTGTTGGGGGCCTGTGGCTGGGAGTAGCCGGCTGGCTCCTTAAAATCCACGATAGGCTGGATGGTTCCCAGACCCAAGGTGGCACCAGTGCCAAGTCGGGCTGGTTTGATAGTACCAAGTGGCTCCTGCAATCTGCCATCCAGAAGCGGTGCAGTTGAGTTTTGTTTGCCAGAGAAAAGGGCCGTGGGTTGTGTTTGGGGGCATACGGCTGGGAGTGGCCGGCTGTCTCATTAAAAAGATCGATACGCAGGATGGTTCCCAGACCCAAGGTGGCACCAGTGCCAAGTAGGGCTGTTTTTATAGTACCAAGTGCGTCCTGCAATTTGCCATCCAGAAGAGGGGCAGTGGAGTTTTGTTTGCCAGAGAATAGCGCCGTTGTTTCTGTTTGGGGGCTTGTGACTGGGAGTGGCCGACTGGCGCCTTAGAATCTGTCTTACGCAGCATGGTTCCCAGACCAGAGGTGGCACCAGTGCCAAGTTGGGCTGGTTTGATAGTACCAAGTGGCTCCTGCAATCTGCCATCCAGAAGCGGGGCAGCTTACTTTTGTTTGCCAGGTAAACGGGCCGAGGTTTGTGACTGGGGACGTATGGCTGGGAGTGACCGGCTGGCTCCTGGAAAGCTACAATAGGCAGGATGGTGACCAGACCCATGGTGGCACCAGTGCCAAGTTGGGCTGGTTTGATAGTACCAAGTGGCTCCTGCAATCTGCCATCAAAAAGTTGGCAGGCGAGTTTTGTTTTCCAGGGAAAAGCGCCGTTGTTTGTATTTGGGGGCCTGTGGCTGGGAGTGGCCGGCTGGCTCCTTTGAACCCACGATACGCAGGATGGTTCCCAGACCCAAGGTGGCACCAGTGCCAAGTCGGGCTGGTTTGATACTACCAAGTGCGTCCTGCAATCTGCCATCCAGAAGCGGGGCAGCTTAATTTTGTTTGCCAGGGAAACGGGCCGTGGGTTTTGTTTGGGGGCCTATGGCTGAGAGTGGCCGGCTGGCTCCTGAAAATCCACGCTAGGCAGCATGGTTCCCAGATGCAAGGTGGCACCAGTGCCAAGTCGGGCTGGTTTGATGGTGCAAAGTGGCTCCTGCAATCTGCCATCCAGAAGCGGGGCAGCTGATTTTTGTTTGCCAGAGAAAAATTCCGTGGATTGTTTTTAGGGGCATATTGCTGGGAGTGGCCGGCTGGCTCCTTAAAATGCTCGATACGCCTGATGGTTCCCAGGTCCAAGGTGTCACCACTACCAAGTCGGCCTGCGGTTTTAGTATCAAGTTCATCCTGCAATTTGCCATCCAGAAGAGGGGCAGTTGAGTTTTGTTTGCCAGAGAACAGGGCCGAGGTTTCTGTTTGGGGACATATGGCTGAGAGTGGCCGGCTGGCCCCTGAATATCCACGATACACAGCATGGTTCCCAGATCCAAGGTGGCACCAGTGCCAAGTTGGGCTGGTTTGATAGTACCAAGTGTCTCCTGCAATCTGCCATCCAGAAGCGGGGCAGCTTAATTTTGTTTGCCAGAGAAATAGGCCTAGGTTTTTGTTTGGGGGCCTGTGGCTAGGAGTGGCCGGCTGGCTCCTAAGAATCCACGATACGCAGGATGTTTCCCAGACCCAAGGTGGCACCAGTGCCAAGTCGGGCTGGTTTGATAGTACCAAGTGGCTCCTGCAAACTCCATCAAAAAGTTGGCAGGCGTGTTTTGTTTTCCAGGGAAAAGCGCCGTTGATTTTGTTTGGGGGCCTGTGGCTGGGAGTGGCCGGCTGGCTCCTTAGAATCCACGATACGCAGGATGGTTCCCAGACCCGAGGTGGCACCAGTGCCAAGTCGGGCTGGTTTGATTACACCAAGTGGCTCCTGCAATCTGCCATCCAGAAGTGAGGCAGCTAAGTTTTGTTTGCCAGAAAAAAGGGCCGTGGTTTTTGTTGGGGGCCTGTGGCTGGGAGTGGCCGGCTGGCTCCTTAGAATCCACCATACGCAGGATGGTTCCCAGACCCAAGGTGGCACCAGTGCCAAGTCGGGCTGGTTTGATAGTCCCAAGTGGCTCCTGCAAACTGCCATCCAGAAGCGGGGCCGCTGAGTTTTGTTTGCCAGGGAAATGGGCCGTTGTTTGTGTTTGGGGGCCTTTGGCTGGGAGTGTTCGGCTGGTTCCTGAATATGTACGATACGCAGGATTGTTCCCAGACCCAAGGTGGCACCAGTGCCAAGTCGGGCTGGTTTGATGGTGCAAAGTGGCTCCTGCAATCTGCCATCCAGACGCGGGGCAGCGGATTTTTGTTTCCATGAGAAATGGTCCGTGGTTTGTTTTTGGGGGTATATGGCTGGGCCTGGCCGGCTGGCTCCTTAAAAAGCTCGATATGCAGGATGGTTCCCTGACACAAGGTGGCACCAGTGCCACGTCGGGCGGTTTTGTAGTACAAAGTGCGTCCTAAAATTTGCCATCCAGAAGAGGGGCAGTTGAGTTTTGTTTGCCAGAGAAAATGTCCGTGGTTTGTTTTTGGGGGCATATGGCTGAGAGTGGCTGGCTGGCCCCTGAAAATCCACGATACACAGGATGGTTCCCAGATCCAAGGTGGCACCTGTGCCAAGTCGGGCTGATTTGATAGTACTAAGTAGCTCCTGCAATCTGCCATCCAGAAGCGGGGCAGCTTACTTTTGTTTGCCAGGGAAACGGGCCGAGGTTTGTGTTTGGGGGCCTATGGCTGAGAGTGACCGGCTGGCTCCTGAAAAGCTACAATAGGCAGGATGGTGACCAGACCCATGGTGGCACCAGTGCCAAGTTGGGCTGGTTTGATAGTACCAAGTGGTTCCTGCAATCTGCCATCCAGAAGCAGGGCAGCTGAGTTTTGTTTGCCAGAGAAAAGGGCCTTGGTTTGTGTTTGGGGGCATATGGCCGGGTGTGGCCAGCTGGCTCCTTAAAATGCACGATATGCAACATGGCTCCCAGACCCAAGGTGGCACCAGTGCCAAGTTGGGCTGGTTTGATAGTACCAAGTGGCTCCTGCAATCTTCCATGATCACGTGGAGAAATACTTTCTGGTTTCAGCCTCATGCTCTTTCTTCTCTCCCTCAACTTCTCTATCACCTCTCATCTGGTTCACATGCGCTGTCTTCAAGGTCCACAGGCTACTTTTCACAGAATCTTCTGGCCTGATGAAGTAAGAATGATGAATAGAACAGAGCTGGGATCTATTTTCCAGTTTGGATAAAATGCATTCTGCACACAAATCCAAGGAGAACGGGCTGCCCCGATGCCCAGAAAATCTTTCACTCCTGCTAGTGTTCTACGTCAACCGCAACTTAGTCTGAAAGAAAAGCTTTTTCTCTGAGAGCATCTGAGAGGTTTGCATGAAGCACTGATATCTGACATATGCAATTTTGAATAGGAGAGGAAAAAGAAAATGGCAAGGAGTTTTTAATTTTAGTGGTTTCAATTTTAATTTCCGTGCACTTTTTCAAAACTTGTCAGCTCAAATGCCCATCAACATCTTTTAGTCATCTGTAAGTCAGTATTCATATAAAATGTGCTTCAAATCCAAAGAATTTCAAATTTGCACTCCAAGCTTCTATGCCTAGATTTATGATTTCCTACACATATTAGATGAAAGGAAGGCCTTTTTTACTGTGGGAGTGCTGGAACACTGGAACAGGTTGCCCAGAGAAGTTGTGGGTGTCCCATCCCTGAAAGTATTCAAGGTCACCTTGGACGGGGCTTGGAGCAGCAACAAAGGAGAAGCTTGATGGTAGAGAAACAAAGTCGGACTATAGAAGAAACTCGGATTGAAGTATAGGATCAAGTTTTCTCTCAGCTCTTGGGGTAAATTCAAAGTTGTACAAAATGACATTTATCTGTGCTATTCACTACTGTAACAGAAAGTTTCATGAAAACTGTACAGAAGATAGTAAATTTTAAAAGAGATAAGAATTACAGCATAAAATCCATGGGATAGGTTACAACATGAGACACTCTCTAAGAGAAAATCTCTTTGTTTCAGCACTTCATCGGGGTAAGATTTCATGAAGTGCCAAAGAAGGCGGCAAAATATCATTCGGGACATTATTTACTGGAATTCAGCCTGGCCATTAGTAGGAACTGCCTTTGAACATATCATGTAGATATACCACACACACTTTCCCTTCACTGAAAAATTACTGTTTACAACAAATAAGCAATTGACGATCAAAATTGATTGAAAGCATCTTAAACATGTCAAGTATTTCATTGTAGATGATCTGTGATCCAAATGCTTCTTCCACCTTCGAGAGGGACAGAAGAATTCTTCCATATCATGATGGTTTAAAATTGTATCAACCAATGTTTTCTGCTGAAAAGATATCATCTATTTTTTTCTATTTTTGGAAGAAAATATTCCTAGACATACAACAGGTGAGAACTAAGTAATTTTAAAGAAACAAATGAAATGAAAATATTCTGTAAATAGAATGAAATGAAAAGCTGTGTTTTAAATAGGAGCTAAATATTAAACAGAATTTTTGTACCAGGCATTTGAATTACTGCACCAGCTCTTTTGCCCATCAAGAGAGGCATTTAGCATTTCAGTCTTTTCCAAGGTGTTCATGATCTGCTATGCTGATCTCTGTGTGTGCCTAGGTGTGTGTGGAGGGGGGGGCATATGAAGGGGAGTGTGTATGTTTGCTTTACAATTGTTGTGGCAGATTCATGCCTCAGCTCCACATTTTGTTTTAAAAAGGTCACACCGAGTGGATATGAAGTTTACTATCAACAAGAGATCGATTCCCAAATCATCCATTTGACTCTCCCTTATAAATCATGTGCTTTGTTGCATATTTTATCAAATATACTTTCAAGCCAGATGGAGGAAGGAGGATGTGGGAATCCCTCCACCATCTTGCAACTTTTATGTAAGTAGGTTTTCAAGAAAATCATCATTTCTCTTTTAAATATGTCTGGAACAGGCATGATGGTAGTGTCAACCTGTTGGAGTTTTTGTTGCTGGAAGAAGTTGTACAAAAGGATTGGTTTTTACATTGACCAGTTACTGAATCAAGCGCAGGAATACATTGGAAATTTAGCTGGGGGTTCCTTTTCCCAGCAGACTACTTCTAGAACGAGCTTGTACACTGAAGCTGACTCTTTTGCTCTCTTTTTGTTTCTTTCCTATTTTCTTGGCTTCTTTGCCACTATCTAGACAATTTTGGAACTTTGTTCCCAACTAAAATGGTTTCAATAGTCTGATTGTGATCATACATTTTTACAAGGAATTTTTAAAATCTTTCCTCGAGTCCAGAAAGTCAAGGACTTAGATCTTTTTCTTCCCTTATCAATATTGCCATGAAATTGATAAATAAAGACCAACTCTTTATTTTTGTTTTTAACCCACGTAGATAATTCCCATCCATTAATCCATTTTGTGGACCAATAGCTGCCATTCTGATGGAAGCTGTCACTTCTTAACAATAGGCATTCTGTGACTATGTTGACTGCACTTTGGGTGAAGATCCTAACTGGTCTTAGATATACATAGGGAGAAATTTGCTCAGCCAGTGTCAGTCTTAAGCATGCGTATCAGAAGATCTTTCTAGAGCTGGGAATTTTCCCATGAAAGGGATTCAGTTAGGGAAGAGACACTTGTGCCAGAGTTTTACATTCTTCTTGAACACTGCTTAAGGAACTTAGATGCCATGTCCATTTGGATCTCTGTCTGCACAGAACTTTGTCATGCCAGCGCTTTGAAATGCATCTTGAAGAGAATTCACTAGCACAGAATGAAAGAGAGTGGAAGGGGTTGGTGGGGCTAACCAGGCCCAACCCCCCTGCCTAAACCAGGATACCTAGAGCCTCTTGCCCAGGATTCTATCTGGGTGTACTTTTAATGTCTTCAAAGATCCAGGCTCCACAATCTTTCTGGGCAGTCTGTGCCGTGGTTCAGTCACCCTGACAGTAAAGAAACATTTACTGATGTTCAAAGGCAATCTCCTGTATTTCAGTGTGTGCCCACTGCCTCTTGTCTTTTCCCTCAGCATCACTGAAAAGACACTGATTCCCTCCCCTTTGCACTATTGCTTCCATATGTATGTGTGATGCCATGTAGAGGTATGTCAAAAACCTCCCTGAAGCCCAGGCAGATAATATTCCCTTCATCTACCAGTCAAGTTGATTCATCAGAGGAGTTTAAAGTGATGTTCAGCATGAAATTCCCCTGAAAAATCATGCTAACTACATTATTTGGTCATCTGTCATGTGCCTGGCAAGGATTTCCAGGAAGAGCTGCTTCATCAACTTCCTGGGGATAAAAAAGAGGCTGGCTGGTTTGTACTATGGCGAGTCCTCTTAATTGCCTTTTTTGAAGATGGGTGTCATTTGCTAACATCCACTCTTTAGCTCCTCTTCTCATCTACACCTCGGCAAAAAGCTTTTCCACTATGTCTGGCTAGGAAAAACTGTGCCAGCACAGAAAACATCTCCCATCGTGTTCTAGAAGTTGCACGGATGTCTGCCAAGTGTTTGGCAGGAAGAAAAGAAAAGTTGTCCAAAACAGCTTCCAATCGAATGTTCCTGTGATTGGAAAAGTCAGGAGAGTGCAAAGGTACTGTTTTCTATCAGTTGGCAAGGTGCGCACACAATCCCAGTGTTGTACAGCTTGCTTCTTCACCTTCCCGAAGCTGCCGCTCTCGCCGGCTGCCGGAGCCCAAGAAGCGGCTTCTTCGCGCAAAGACGATTGTGCCGCTCACAGTGCTCTCCTTAGCGCGGCTTCTGCCGAAAGACGCCCGGCAGCGGCTCTTACCTCCGGAGAGCATCCTACCTTCGTCTTTCGCGTCTTTTGTAGTCTACATCTTAGCAAAACGCTTTTCCACTATGTCTGGCTAGGAAAAACTGTGCCAGCACAGAAAACATCTCCCATCGTGTTCTAGAAGTTGCACGGATGTCTGCCAAGTGTTTGGCAGGAAGAAAAGAAAAGTTGTCCAAAACAGCTTCCAATCGAATGTTCCTGTGATTGGAAAAGTCAGGAGAGTGCAAAGGTACTGTTTTCTATCAGTTGGCAAGGTGCGCACACAATCCCAGTGTTGTACAGCTTGCTTCTTCACCTTCCCGAAGCTGCCGCTCTCGCCGGCTGCCGGAGCCCAAGAAGCGGCTTCTTCGCGCAAAGACGATTGTGCCGCTCACAGTGCTCTCCTTAGCGCGGCTTCTGCCGAAAGACGCCCGGCAGCGGCTCTTACCTCCGGACAGCATCCTACCTTCGTCTTTCGCGTCTTTTGTAGTCTACATCTTAGCAAAACGCTTTTCCACTATGTCTGGCTAGGAAAAACTGTGCCAGCACAGAAAACATCTCCCATCGTGTTCTAGAAGTTGCACGGATGTCTGCCAAGTGTTTGGCAGGAAGAAAAGAAAAGTTGTCCAAAACAGCTTCCAATCGAATGTTCCTGTGATTGGAAAAGTCAGGAGAGTGCAAAGGTACTGTTTTCTATCAGTTGGCAAGGTGCGCACACAATCCCAGTGTTGTACAGCTTGCTTCTTCACCTTCCCGAAGCTGCCGCTCTCGCCGGCTGCCGGAGCCCAAGAAGCGGCTTCTTCGCGCAAAGACGATTGTGCCGCTCACAGTGCTCTCCTTAGCGCGGCTTCTGCCGAAAGACGCCCGGCAGCGGCTCTTACCTCCGGACAGCATCCTACCTTCGTCTTTCGCGTCTTATGTAGTCTACACCTCGGCAAAACGCTTTTCCACTATGTCTGGCTAGGAAAAACTGTGCCAGCACAGAAAACATCTCCCATCGTGTTCTAGAAGTTGCACGGATGTCTGCCAAGTGTTTGGCAGGAAGAAAAGAAAAGTTGTCCAAAACAGCTTCCAATCAAATGTTCCTGTGATTGGAAAAGTCAGGAGAGTGCAAAGGTACTGTTTTCTATCAGTTGGCAAGGTGCGCACACAATCCCAGTGTTGTACAGCTTGCTTCTTCACCTTCCCGAAGCTGCCGCTCTCGCCGGCTGCCGGAGCCCAAGAAGCGGCTTCTTCGCGCAAAGACGATTGTGCCGCTCACAGTGCTCTCCTTAGCGCGGCTTCTGCCGAAAGACGCCCGGCAGCGGCTCTTACCTCCGGAGAGCATCCTACCTTCGTCTTTCGCGTCTTTTGTAGTCTACATCTTAGCAAAACGCTTTTCCACTATGTCTGGCTAGGAAAAACTGTGCCAGCACAGAAAACATCTCCCATCGTGTTCTAGAAGTTGCACGGATGTCTGCCAAGTGTTTGGCAGGAAGAAAAGAAAAGTTGTCCAAAACAGCTTCCAATCGAATGTTCCTGTGATTGGAAAAGTCAGGAGAGTGCAAAGGTACTGTTTTCTATCAGTTGGCAAGGTGCGCACACAATCCCAGTGTTGTACAGCTTGCTTCTTCACCTTCCCGAAGCTGCCGCTCTCGCCGGCTCCCGGAACCGAAGAATCGGCTTCTTCGCGCAAAGACGATTGTGCCGCTCACAGTGCTCTCCTTAGCGCGGCTTCTGCCGAAAGACGCCCGGCAGCGGCTCTTAACTCCGGAGAGCATCCTACCTTCGTCTTTCGCGTCTTATGTAGTCTACATCTTAGCAAAACGCTTCTCCACTAGGTCTGGCTAGGAAAAACCGTGCCAGCCCAGAAAACATCTCCCATCGTTTTCTAGAAGTTGCAGATATGTCTGCCAAGTGTTTGGGAGGAAGAAAAGAAAAGTTGTCCAAAACAGCTTCCAATCGAATGTTCCTGTGATTGGAAGAGTCAGGAGAGTGCAAAGGTACTGTTTTCTATCAGTTGGCAAGGTGCGCACACAATCCCAGTGTTGTACAGCTTGCTTCTTCACCTTCCCGAAGCTGCCACTCTCAGGAGGTAAGAGCCGCTGCCGGGCGTCTTTCGGCAGAAGCCGCGCTAAGGGGAGC
This sequence comes from Melospiza melodia melodia, assembly GCF_035770615.1. Classification (NCBI taxonomy): domain Eukaryota; kingdom Metazoa; phylum Chordata; class Aves; order Passeriformes; family Passerellidae; genus Melospiza; species Melospiza melodia. The sequence continues at coordinate 38,625,863 of NC_086195.1, read as the reverse complement.
ACTGTGAGCGGCACAATCGTCTTTGCGCGAAGAAGCCGCTTCTTGGGCTCCGGCAGCCGGCGAGAGCGGCAGCTTCGGGAAGGTGAAGAAGCAAGCTGTACAACACTGGGATTGTGTGCGCGCCTTGCCAACTGATAGAAAACAGTACCTTTGCACTCTCCTGACTTTTCCAATCACAGGAACATTCGATTGGAAGCTGTTTTGGACAACTTTTCTTTTCTTCCTGCCAAACACTTGGCAGACATCCGTGCAACTTCTAGAACACGATGGGAGATGTTTTCTGTGCTGGCACAGTTTTTCCTAGCCAGACATAGTGGAAAAGCTTTTTGCCGAGGTGTAGACTACATAAGACGCGAAAGACGAAGGTAGGATGCTCTCCGGAGGTAAGAGCCGCTGCCGGGCGTCTTTCAGCAGAAGCCGCGCTAAGGAGAGCACTGTGAGCGGCACAATCGTCTTTGCGCGAAGAAGCCGCTTCTTGGGCTCCGGCAGCCGGCGAGAGCGGCAGCTTCGGGAAGGTGAAGAAGCAAGCTGTACAACACTGGGATTGTGTGCGCACCTTGCCAACTGATAGAAAACAGTACCTTTGCACTCTCCTGACTTTTCCAATCACAGGAACATTCGATTGGAAGCTGTTTTGGACAACTTTTCTTTTCTTCCTGCCAAACACTTGGCAGACATCCGTGCAACTTCTAGAACACGATGGGAGATGTTTTCTGTGCTGGCACAGTTTTTCCTAGCCAGACATAGTGGAAAAGCGTTTTGCTAAGATGTAGACTACAAAAGACGCGAAAGACGAAGGTAGGATGCTCTCCGGAGGTAAGAGCCGCTGCCGGGCGTCTTTCGGCAGAAGCCGCGCTAAGGAGAGCACTGTGAGCGTCACAATCGTCTTTGCGCGAAGAAGCCGCTTCTTCGGTTCCGGGAGCCGGCGAGAGCGGCAGCTTCGGGAAGGTGAAGAAGCAAGCTGTACAACACTGGGATTGTGTGCGCACCTTGCCAACTGATAGAAAACAGTACCTTTGCACTCTCCTGACTTTTCCAATCACAGGAACATTCGATTGGAAGCTGTTTTGGACAACTTTTCTTTTCTTCCTGCCAAACACTTGGCAGACATCCGTGCAACTTCTAGAACACGATGGGAGATGTTTTCTGTGCTGGCACAGTTTTTCCTAGCCAGACATAGTGGAAAAGCTTTTTGCCGAGGTGTAGACTACATAAGACGCGAAAGACGAAGGTAGGATGCTCTCCGGAGGTAAGAGCCGCTGCCGGGCGTCTTTCAGCAGAAGCCGCGCTAAGGAGAGCACTGTGAGCGGCACAATCGTCTTTGCGCGAAGAAGCCGCTTCTTGGGCTCCGGCAGCCGGCGAGAGCGGCAGCTTCGGGAAGGTGAAGAAGCAAGCTGTACAACACTGGGATTGTGTGCGCACCTTGCCAACTGATAGAAAACAGTACCTTTGCACTCTCCTGACTTTTCCAATCACAGGAACATTCGATTGGAAGCTGTTTTGGACAACTTTTCTTTTCTTCCTGCCAAACACTTGGCAGACATCCGTGCAACTTCTAGAACACGATGGGAGATGTTTTCTGTGCTGGCACAGTTTTTCCTAGCCAGACATAGTGGAAAAGCGTTTTGCCGAGGTGTAGACTACATAAGACGCGAAAGACGAAGGTAGGATGCTGTCCGGAGGTAAGAGCCGCTGCCGGGCGTCTTTCGGCAGAAGCCGCGCTAAGGAGAGCACTGTGAGCGGCACAATCGTCTTTGCGCGAAGAAGCCGCTTCTTGGGCTCCGGCAGCCGGCGAGAGCGGCAGCTTCGGGAAGGTGAAGAAGCAAGCTGTACAACACTGGGATTGTGTGCGCACCTTGCCAACTGATAGAAAACAGTACCTTTGCACTCTCCTGACTTTTCCAATCACAGGAACATTCGATTGGAAGCTGTTTTGGACAACTTTTCTTTTCTTCCTGCCAAACACTTGGCAGACATCCGTGCAACTTCTAGAACACGATGGGAGATGTTTTCTGTGCTGGCACAGTTTTTCCTAGCCAGACATAGTGGAAAAGCGTTTTGCTAAGATGTAGACTACAAAAGACGCGAAAGACGAAGGTAGGATGCTCTCCGGAGGTAAGAGCCGCTGCCGGGCGTCTTTCGGCAGAAGCCGCGCTAAGGAGAGCACTGTGAGCGGCACAATCGTCTTTGCGCGAAGAAGCCGCTTCTTGGGCTCCGGCAGCCGGCGAGAGCGGCAGCTTCGGGAAGGTGAAGAAGCAAGCTGTACAACACTGGGATTGTGTGCGCACCTTGCCAACTGATAGAAAACAGTACCTTTGCACTCTCCTGACTTTTCCAATCACAGGAACATTCGATTGGAAGCTGTTTTGGACAACTTTTCTTTTCTTCCTGCCAAACACTTGGCAGACATCCGTGCAACTTCTAGAACACGATGGGAGATGTTTTCTGTGCTGGCACAGTTTTTCCTAGCCAGACCTAGTGGAAAAGCGTTTTGCTAAGATGTAGACTACAAAAGACGCGAAAGACGAAGGTAGGATGCTCTCCGGAGGTAAGAGCCGCTGCCGGGCGTCTTTCGGCAGAAGCCGCGCTAAGGAGAGCACTGTGAGCGGCACAATCGTCTTTGCGCGAAGAAGCCGCTTCTTCGGTTCCGGGAGCCGGCGAGAGCGGCAGCTTCGGGAAGGTGAAGAAGCAAGCTGTACAACACTGGGATTGTGTGCGCACCTTGCCAACTGATAGAAAACAGTACCTTTGCACTCTCCTGACTTTTCCAATCACAGGAACATTCGATTGGAAGCTGTTTTGGACAACTTTTCTTTTCTTCCTGCCAAACACTTGGCAGACATCCGTGCAACTTCTAGAACACGATGGGAGATGTTTTCTGTGCTGGCACAGTTTTTCCTAGCCAGACCTAGTGGAGAAGCGTTTTGCTAAGATGTAGACTACAAAAGACGCGAAAGACGAAGGTAGGATGCTCTCCGGAGGTAAGAGCCGCTGCCGGGCGTCTTTCGGCAGAAGCCGCGCTAAGGAGAGCACTGTGAGCGGCACAATCGTCTTTGCGCGAAGAAGCCGCTTCTTGGGCTCCGGCAGCCGGCGAGAGCGGCAGCTTCGGGAAGGTGAAGAAGCAAGCTGTACAACACTGGGATTGTGTGCGCACCTTGCCAACTGATAGAAAACAGTACCTTTGCACTCTCCTGACTTTTCCAATCACAGGAACATTCGATTGGAAGCTGTTTTGGACAACTTTTCTTTTCTTCCTGCCAAACACTTGGCAGACATCCGTGCAACTTCTAGAACACGATGGGAGATGTTTTCTGTGCTGGCACAGTTTTTCCTAGCCAGACATAGTGGAAAAGCGTTTTGCTAAGATGTGGACGACAACAGAGGCTAAAGAGTGGATGTTAGCAAATGACACCCATCTTCAAAAAAGGCAATTAAGAGGACTCGCCATAGTACAAACCAGCCAGCCTCTTTTTTATCCCCAGGAAGTTGATGAAGCAGCTCTTCCTGGAAATCCTTGCCAGGCACATGACAGATGACCAAATAATGTAGTTAGCATGATTTTTCAGGGGAATTTCATGCTGAACATCACTTTAAACTCCTCTGATGAATCAACTTGACTGGTAGATGAAGGGAATATTATCTGCCTGGGCTTCAGGGAGGTTTTTGACATACCTCTACATGGCATCACACATACATATGGAAGCAATAGTGCAAAGGGGAGGGAATCAGTGTCTTTTCAGTGATGCTGAGGGAAAAGACAAGAGGCAGTGGGCACACACTGAAATACAGGAGATTGCCTTTGAACATCAGTAAATGTTTCTTTACTGTCAGGGTGACTGAACCACGGCACAGACTGCCCAGAAAGATTGTGGAGCCTGGATCTTTGAAGACATTAAAAGTACACCCAGATAGAATCCTGGGCAAGAGGCTCTAGGTATCCTGGTTTAGGCAGGGGGGTTGGGCCTGGTTAGCCCCACCAACCCCTTCCACTCTCTTTCATTCTGTGCTAGTGAATTCTCTTCAAGATGCATTTCAAAGCACTGGCATGACAAAGTTCTGTGCAGACAGAGATCCAAATGGACATGGCATCTAAGTTCCTTAAGCAGTGTTCAAGAAGAATGTAAAACTCTGGCACAAGTGTCTCTTCCCTAACTGAATCCCTTTCATGGGAAAATTCCCAGCTCTAGAAAGATCTTCTGATACGCATGCTTAAGACTGACACTGGCTGAGCAAATTTCTCCCTATGTATATCTAAGACCAGTTAGGATCTTCACCCAAAGTGCAGTCAACATAGTCACAGAATGCCTATTGTTAAGAAGTGACAGCTTCCATCAGAATGGCAGCTATTGGTTCACAAAATGGATTAATGGATGGGAATTATCTACGTGGGTTAAAAACAAAAATAAAGAGTTGGTCTTTATTTATCAATTTCATGGCAATATTGATAAGGGAAGAAAAAGATCTAAGTCCTTGACTTTCTGGACTCGAGGAAAGATTTTAAAAATTCCTTGTAAAAATGTATGATCACAATCAGACTATTGAAACCATTTTAGTTGGGAACAAAGTTCCAAAATTGTCTAGATAGTGGCAAAGAAGCCAAGAAAATAGGAAAGAAACAAAAAGAGAGCAAAGGAGTCAGCTTCAGTGTACAAGCTCGTTCTAGAAGTAGTCTGCTGGGAAAAGGAACCCCCAGCTAAATTTCCAATGTATTCCTGCGCTTGATTCAGTAACTGGTCAATGTAAAAACCAATCCTTTTGTACAACTTCTTCCAGCAACAAAAACTCCAACAGGTTGACACTACCATCATGCCTGTTCCAGACATATTTAAAAGAGAAATGATGATTTTCTTGAAAACCTACTTACATAAAAGTTGCAAGATGGTGGAGGGATTCCCACATCCTCCTTCCTCCATCTGGCTTGAAAGTATATTTGATAAAATATGCAACAAAGCACATGATTTATAAGGGAGAGTCAAATGGATGATTTGGGAATCGATCTCTTGTTGATAGTAAACTTCATATCCACTCGGTGTGACCTTTTTAAAACAAAATGTGGAGCTGAGGCATGAATCTGCCACAACAATTGTAAAGCAAACATACACACTCCCCTTCATATGCCCCCCCCTCCACACACACCTAGGCACACACAGAGATCAGCATAGCAGATCATGAACACCTTGGAAAAGACTGAAATGCTAAATGCCTCTCTTGATGGGCAAAAGAGCTGGTGCAGTAATTCAAATGCCTGGTACAAAAATTCTGTTTAATATTTAGCTCCTATTTAAAACACAGCTTTTCATTTCATTCTATTTACAGAATATTTTCATTTCATTTGTTTCTTTAAAATTACTTAGTTCTCACCTGTTGTATGTCTAGGAATATTTTCTTCCAAAAATAGAAAAAAATAGATGATATCTTTTCAGCAGAAAACATTGGTTGATACAATTTTAAACCATCATGATATGGAAGAATTCTTCTGTCCCTCTCGAAGGTGGAAGAAGCATTTGGATCACAGATCATCTACAATGAAATACTTGACATGTTTAAGATGCTTTCAATCAATTTTGATCGTCAATTGCTTATTTGTTGTAAACAGTAATTTTTCAGTGAAGGGAAAGCGTGTGTGGTATATCTACATGATATGTTCAAAGGCAGTTCCTACTAATGGCCAGGCTGAATTCCAGTAAATAATGTCCCGAATGATATTTTGCCACCTTCTTTGGCACTTCATGAAATCTTACCCCGATGAAGTGCTGAAACACAGAGATTTTCTCTTAGAGAGTGTCTCATGTTGTAACCTATCCCATGGATTTTATGCTGTAATTCTTATCTCTTTTAAAATTTACTATCTTCTGTACAGTTTTCATGAAACTTTCTGTTACAGTAGTGAATAGCACAGATAAATGTCATTTTGTACAACTTTGAATTTACCCCAAGAGCTGAGAGAAAACTTGATCCTATACTTCAATCCGAGTTTCTTCTATAGTCCAACTTTGTTTCTCTACCATCAAGCTTCTCCTTTGTTGCTGCTCCAAGCCCCGTCCAAGGTGACCTTGAATACTTTCAGGGATGGGACACCCACAACTTCTCTGGGCAACCTGTTCCAGTGTTCCAGCACTCCCACAGTAAAAAAGGCCTTCCTTTCATCTAATATGTGTAGGAAATCATAAATCTAGGCATAGAAGCTTGGAGTGCAAATTTGAAATTCTTTGGATTTGAAGCACATTTTATATGAATACTGACTTACAGATGACTAAAAGATGTTGATGGGCATTTGAGCTGACAAGTTTTGAAAAAGTGCACGGAAATTAAAATTGAAACCACTAAAATTAAAAACTCCTTGCCATTTTCTTTTTCCTCTCCTATTCAAAATTGCATATGTCAGATATCAGTGCTTCATGCAAACCTCTCAGATGCTCTCAGAGAAAAAGCTTTTCTTTCAGACTAAGTTGCGGTTGACGTAGAACACTAGCAGGAGTGAAAGATTTTCTGGGCATTGGGGCAGCACGTTCTCCTTGGATTTGTGTGCAGAATGCATTTTATCCAAACTGGAAAATAGATCCCAGCTCTGTTCTATTCATCATTCTTACTTCATCAGGCCAGAAGATTCTGTGAAAAGTAGCCTGTGGACCTTGAAGACAGCGCATGTGAACCAGATGAGAGGTGATAGAGAAGTTGAGGGAGAGAAGAAAGAGCATGAGGCTGAAACCAGAAAGTATTTCTCCACGTGATCATGGAAGATTGCAGGAGCCACTTGGTACTATCAAACCAGCCCGACTTGGCACTGGTGCCACTATGGGTCTGGGAGCCATGTTGCATATCGTGCATTTTAAGGAGCCAGCTGGCCACACACAGCCATATGCCCCCAAACACAAACCAAGCCCTTTTCTCTGGCAAACAAAACTCAGCTGCCCTGCTTCTGGATGGCAGATTGCAGGAGCCACTTGGTACTATCAAACCAGCCCAACTTGGCACTGGTGCCACCATGGGTCTGGTCACCATCCTGCCTATTGTAGCTTTTCAGGAGCCAGCCGGTCACTCCCAGCCATAGGCCCCCAAACAGAAACCTCGGCCCGTTTCCCTGGCAAACAAAAGTAAGCTGCCCCGCTTCTGGATGGCAGATTGCAGGAGCTACTTAGTACTATCAAATCAGCCCGACTTGGCACAGGTGCCACCTTGGATCTGGGAACCATCCTGTGTATCGTGGATTTTCAGGGGCCAGCCGGCCACTCTCAGCCATATGCCCCCAAACACAAACCACGGAACTTTTCTCTGGCAAACAAAAATCAGCTGCCCCACTTCTGGATGGCAGATTGCAGGAGCCACTTGGGACTATCACACCAGCACAACATGGCACTGCTGCCACCTTGGATCTGGGAACAATCCTGCGTATCGTACATATTCAGGAACCAGCCGAACACTCCCAGCCACAGGCCCCCAAACACAAACAACGGCCCATTTCCCTGGCAAACAAAACTCAGCTGCCCCGCTTCTGGATGGCAGTTTGCAGGAGCCACTTGGGACTATCAAAGCAGCCCGACTTGGTAATGGTACCATCTTGGATCTGGGAACCATCCGGCGTATCGTGGATTTTCAGGGGCCAGCCGGTCATTCCCAGCCATATGCTCCCAAACACAAACCTCGGCCCTTTTCTCTGGCAAACAAAACTCAACTGCCCCTCTTCTGGATGGCAAATTGCAGGACGCACTTGGTACTACAAAAAGAGTCCGTCTTGGCAGTGGTGCCACCTTGGCTCTGGGAACCATCCTGCGTATCGAGCATTTTAAGGAGCCAGCCGGCAATTCCCAGCCGTATGCCCCAAAAAGAAACCACGGACCTTTTCTCTGGCAAAAAAAACTCAGCTGTCCCGCTTCTGGATGGCAGATTGCAGGAGTCACTTTGAACCATACAACCAGCCTTACTTGGCACTGGTGCCACCTTGGATCTGGGAACCATCCTGCCTATCGTTGATTTTCAGGGGCCAGCCTACCACTCTCGGCCATAGGCCCCCAAACACAAACCACAGCCCTTTTCTCTAGCAAACAAAATTTAGCTGCCCCGCTTCTGGATGGCAAATTGCAGGAGCCACTGGGTACTACAAAAACAGCCCGACTTGGCACTGGTGCCACCTTGCGTCTGGTTACCATGCGGCGTATCGTGCATTTTAAGGAGCCAGGTGGCCACTCCCAGCCATATGCCCCCAAACACAACCCACGGCCCTTTTCTCTGGCAAACAAAACTCAGCTGCCCCGCTTCTGGATGGCAGAGTGCAGGAGACACTTGGTACTATCAAACCAGCCCGACTTGGCACTGGTGGCACCTTTGGTCTGGGAACCATCCTGCGTATTGTGGATTGTCAGGAGACAGCCGACCACTCTCGGCCACAGACCCCAATCAAAAACAAAGGTCCGTTTCCCTGGCAAAAAAAACTCAGCTGCCCCGCTTCTGGATGGGAGATTGCAGGAGGCACTTGACACTGTCAAACGAGCCCCACTTTGTACTGGTGCCACCTTGGGTCTGGGAACCATGCTGCGTATCGTGGATTTTCAGGAGCCAGCAGGCCACTGCCAGCCACAGGCCCCCAAACAAAAACCACAGCCTTTTTCTCTGGCAAACAAAACTCAACTGCCCCGCTTCTGGATGGCAGATTGCAGGAGCCACTTGGTACTATCAAACCAGCCCGACTTGGCACTGGTGCCACCTTGGGTCTGGGAACCATCCTGCCTATCGTGGATTTTAAGGAGCCAGCCGGCTACTCCCAGCCACAGGCCCCCAACAAAAACCACGGCCCTTTTTTCTCGCAAACAAAACTTAGCTGCCTCACTTCTGGATGGCAGATTGCAGGAGTCACTTGGTGTAATCAAACCAGCCCGACTTGGCACTGGTGCCACCTTGGGTCTGGGAACCATCCTGCGTATCGTGGATTCTAAGGAGCCAGCCAGCCACTCCCAGCCACAGGGCCCAAACAAAATCAACGGCGCTGTTCCCTGGAAAACAAAACACGCCTGCCAACTTTTTGATGGAGTTTGCAGGAGCCACTTGGTACTATCAAACCAGCCCAACTTGGCACTGGTGCCACCATGGGTCTGGTAAACATCCTGCGTATCGTGGATTCTTAGGAGCCAGCCGGCCACTCCTAGCCACAGGCCCCCAAACAAAAACCTAGGCCTATTTCTCTGGCAAACAAAAGTAAGCTGCCCCGCTTCTGGATGGCAGATTGCAGGAGACACTTGGGACTATCAAACCAGCCCAACTTGGCACTGGTGCCACCTTGGATCTGGGAACCATGCTGTGTATCGTGGATTTTCAGGGGCCAGCCGGCCACTCTCAGCTATATGCCCCCAAACAGAAACCTCGGCCCGTTTCTCTGGCAAACAAAACTCAACTGCCCCTCTTCTGGATGGCAAATTGCAAGATGAACTTGATACTAAAACCGCAGGCCGACTTGGTAGTGGTGACACCTTGGGCCTGGGAACCATCATGCGTATCGAGCATTTTAAGGAGCCAGCCGGCCACTCCCAGCAATATGCCCCCAAAAACAATCCACGGAATTTTTCTCTGGCAAACAAAAATCAGCTGCCCCGCTTCTGGATGGCAGATTGCAGGAGCCACTTTGACCCATCAAACCAGCCCGACTTGGCACTGGTGCCACCTTGCATCCTGGAACCATGCTGCCTAGCGTGGATTTTGAGGGGCCAGCCGGCCACTCTCAGCTATATGCCCCCAAAGAAAACCCACGGCCCGTTTCCCTGGCAAACAAAAGTAAGCTGCCCCGCTTCTGGATGGCAGATTGCAGGAACCACTTGGTAGTATCAAACCAGCCCGACTTGGCACTGGTGCCACCTTGGGTCTGGGAACCATCCTGCGTATCGTGGATTCTAAGGAGCCAGCCGGCCACTCCCAGCCACAGGCCCCCAAACACAAACAACGGCGCTTTTCCCTGGAAAACAAAACTCGCCTGCCAACTTTTTGATGGCAGATTGCAGGAGCAACTTGGTACTATCAAACCAGCCCAACTTGGCACTGGTGCCACCATGGGTCTGGTAACCATCCTGCCTATTGTAGCTTTCCAGGAGCCAGCCGGTCACTCCCAGCCATAGGCCCCCAGTCACAAACCTCGGCCCGTTTCCCTGGCAAACAAAAGTAAGCTGCCCCGCTTCTGGATGGCAGATTGCAGGAGCCACTTGGTACTTTCAAACCAGCCCGATTTGGCACTGGTGCCACCTTGGGTCTGGGAACCATGCTGCGTATCGCAGATTCTAAGGCGCCAGTCGGCCACTCCCAGCCACAAGACCCCAAACACAAACAACGGCGCTTTTCTCTGGCAAACAAAACTCAACTGCCCCTCTTCTGGATGGCAAATTGCAGGACGCACTTGGTACTATCAAACCAGCACGACTTGGCACTGGTGCCACCTTGGGTCTGGGAACCATCCTGCCTATCGTGGATTTTAAGGAGCCAGCTGGACACTCTCGGCCACAGACCCCAATCAAAAACAACGGCCCGTTTCACAGGCAAACAAAACTCAGCTGCCCCGCTTCTGGATGGGAGATTGCAGGAGGCACTTGACACTGTGAAACCAGCCCCACTTGGCACTGGTGCCACCTTGGGTCTGGGAACCATGCTGCGTATCATGGATTTTCAGGAGCCAGCCGGCCCCTCCCAGCCATAGGCCCCCAAACAAAAACCACAGCCTTTTTCTCTGGCAAACAAAATTCAGCTGCCCTGCTTCTGGATGGCAGATTGCAGGAGCCACTTGGGACTATCACACCAGCACAACATGGCACTGGTGCCACCTTGGATCTGGGAATCATCCTTCCTATCGTGGATTTTCAGGGGCCAGCCGGTCACTCTCAGCCATAGGCCCCAAACACAAACCATGGCCCTTTTCTCTGGAAAACAAAACTCAACTGCCCCTCTTCTGGATGGCAGATTGCAGGAGCCACTGGGTACTATGAAACCAGCCCTACTTGGCACTGGTGCCACCTTGGGTCTGGGAACCATGCTGCGTATCATGGATTTTCAGGAGCCGGCCGTCCACTGCCAGCCACAGGCCCCGAAACACAAACAACAGCCTTTTTCTCTGGCAAACAAAATTCAGCTGCCCCGCTTCTGGATGGCAAATTGCAGGACGCACTTGGTACTATCAAACCAGCCCGACTTGGCACTGGTGCCACCTTGGGTCTGGGAACCATCCTGCCTATCGTGGATTTTAAGGAGCCAGCTGGACACTCTCGGCCACAGACCCCAATCAAAAACAACGGCCCGTTTCACAGGCAAACAAAACTCAGCTGCCCCGCTTCTGGATGGGAGATTGCAGGAGGCACTTGACACTGTGAAACCAGCCCCACTTGGCACTGGTGCCACCTTGGGTCTGGGAACCATGCTGCGTATCATGGATTTTCAGGAGCCAGCCGGCCACTCCCAGCCATAGGCCCCCAAACAAAAACCACAGCCTTTTTCTCTGGCAAACAAAATTCAGCTGCCCCGCTTCTGGATGGCAGATTGCAGGAGCCACTTGGGACTATCACACCAGCACAACATGGCACTGGTGCCACCTTGGATCTGGGAATCATCCTTCCTATCGTGGATTTTCAGGGGCCAGCCGGTCACTCTCAGCCATAGGCCCCAAACACAAACCACGGCCCTTTTCTCTGGAAAACAAAACTCAACTGCCCCTCTTCTGGATGGCAGATTGCAGGAGCCACTGGGTACTATGAAACCAGCCCTACTTGGCACTGGCGCCACCTTGGGTCTGGGAACCATGCTGCGTATCATGGATTTTCAGGAGCCAGCCGTCCACTGCCAGCCACAGGCCCCGAAACACAAACAACAGCCTTTTTCTCTGGCAAACAAAATTCAGCTGCCCCGCTTCTGGATGGCAGATTGCAGGAGCCACTTTGCACCATCAAACCAGCCCGACTTGGCACTGGTGCCACCTTGGGTCTGGGAACCATCCTGCGTATCGTGGATTCTAAGGAGCCAGCCGGTCACTCCCAGCCACAGGCCCCCAAACACAAACAACGGCGCTTTTCCCTGGAAAACAAAACTCGCCTGCCAACATTTTGATGGCAGATTGCAGGAGCCACTTGGTACTATCAAACCAGCCCAACTTGCCACTGGTGCCACCATGGGTCTGGTCATCATCCTGCCTATCGTAGCTTTTCAGGAGCCAGCCGGTCACTCCCTGCCATAGGCCCCGAGACACAAAGCTCGGCCCGTTTCCCTGGCAAACAAAAGTAAGCTGCCCCGCTTCTGGATGGCAGATTGCAGGAGCCACTTGGTACTATCAAACCAGCCCGACTTGGCACTGGTACCACCTTGGGTCTGGGAACCATCCTGCCTATCGTGGATTTTAAGGAGCCAGCCGGCTACTCCCAGCCACAGGCCCCCAACAAAAACCACGGCCCTTTTTTCTGGCAAACAAAACTTAGCTGCCTCACTTATGGATGGCAGATTGCAGGAGCCACTTGGTGTAATCAAACCAGCCCGACTTGGCACTGGTGTCACCTTGGGTCTGGGAACCATCCTGCGTATCGTGGATTCTAAGGAGCCAGCCGGCCACTCCCAGCCACAGGCCTCCAAACAAAATCAACGGCGCTGTTCCCTGGAAAGCAAAACACGCCTGCCAACTTTTTGATGGAGTTTGCAGGAGCCACTTGGTACTATCAAACCAGCCCAACTTGGCACTGGTGCCACCATGGGTCTGGTAAACATCCTGCGTATCGTGGATTCTTAGGAGCCAGCAGGCCACTCCTAGCCACAGGCCCCCAAACAAAAACCTAGGCCTATTTCTCTGGCAAACAAAAGTAAGCTGCCCCGCTTCTGGATGGCAGATTGCAGGAGCCACTTTGCACCATCAAACCAGCCCGACTTGGCACTGGTGCCACCTTGGATCTGGGAACCATGTTGTGTATCGTGGATTTTCAGGGGAGAGCCGGCCACTCTCAGCCATATGTCCCCAAACAGAAACCTCGGCCCGTTTCTCTGGCAAACAAAACTCAACTGCCCCTCTTCTGGATGGCAAATTGCAGGATGAACTTGATACTAAAACCGCAGGCCGACTTGGTAGTGGTGACACCTTGGGCCTGGGAACCATCATGCGTATCGAGCATTTTAAGGAGCCAGCCGGCCACTCCCAGCAATATGCCCCCAAAAACAATCCACGGAATTTTTCTCTGGCAAACAAAAATCAGCTGCCCCGCTTCTGGATGGCAGATTGCAGGAGCCACTTTGCACCATCAAACCAGCCCGACTGGGCACTGGTGCCACCTTGCATCTGGGAACCATGCTGCCTAGCGTGGATTTTCAGGGGCCAGCGGGCCACTCTCAGCTATATGCCCCCAAACAAAACCCACGGCCCGTTTCCCTGGCAAACAAAAGTAAGCTGCCCTGCTTCTGGATGGCAGATTGCAGGAACCACTTGGTAGTATCAAACCAGCCCGACTTGGCACTGGTGCCACCTTGGGTCTGGGAACCATCCTGCGTATCGTGGATTCTAAGGAGCCAGCCGGCCACTCCCAGCCACAGGCCCCCAAACAAAAAACCACAGCGCTTTTCCCTGGAAAACAAAACTCGCCTGCCAACTTTTTGATGGCAGATTGCAGGAGCAACTTGGTACTATCAAACCAGCCCAACTTGGCACTGGTGCCACCATAGGTCTGGTCACCATCCTGCCTATTGTAGCTTTCCAGGAGCCAGCCGGTCACTCCCAGCCATAGGCCCCCAAACACAAACCTCGGCCCGTTTCCCTGGCAAACAAAAGTAAGCTGCCCCGCTTCTGGATGGCAGATTGCAGGAGCCACTTGGTACTATCAAACCAGCCCAACTTGGAACTGGTGCCACCTTGGGTCTGGGAACCATGCTGCGTATCGCAGATTCTAAGGCGCCAGTCGGCCACTCCCAGCCACAAGCCCCCAAACACAAACAACGGCGCTTTTCTCTGGCAAACAAAACTCAACTGCCCCTCTTCTGGATGGCAAATTGGAGGACGCACTTGGTACTATAAAAACAGCCCGACTTGGCACTGGTGCCACCTTGGGTCTGGGAACCATCCTGCGTATCGATCTTTTTAATGAGACAGCCGGCCACTCCCAGCCATATGCCCCCAAACACAAACCACGGCCCTTTCCTCTGGCAAACAACACTCAACTGCCCCTCTTCTGGATGGCAGATTGCAGGAGCCACTTGGTACTATCAAACCAGCAAGACTTGGCACTGGTGCCACCTTGGGTCTGGGAACCATCCTGCGTATTGTGGATTGTCAGGAGCCAGCTGAACATTCTCGGCCACAGACCCAAATCAAAAACAACGGCCTGTTTCACAGGCAAACAAAACTCAGCTGCCCCGCTTCTGGATGGGAGATTGCAGGAGGCACTTGACACTGTGAAACCAGCCCCACTTGGCACTGGTGCCACCTTGGGTCTGGGAACCATGCTGCGTATCATGGATTTTCAGGAGCCAGCCGGCCACTCCCAGCCATAGGCCCCCAAACAAAAACCACAGCCTTTTTCTCTGGCAAACAAAATTCAGCTGCCCCACTTCTGGATGGCAGATTGCAGGAGCCACTTGGGACTATCACACCAGCACAACATGGCACTGCAGCCACCTTGGATCTGGGAACCATCCTTCCTATCGTGGATTTTCAGGGGCCAGCCGGTCACTCTCAGCCATAGGCCCCAAACACAAACCACGGCCCTTTTCTCTGGAAAACAAAACTCAACTGCCCCTCTTCTGGATGGCAGATTGCAGGAGCCACTGGGTACTATGAAACTAGCCCTACTTGGCACTGGTGCCACCTTGGGTCTGGGAACCATGCTGCGTATCATGGATTTTCAGGAGCCAGCCGTCCACTGTCAGCCACAGGCCCCGAAACACAAACAACAGCCTTTTTCTCTGGCAAACAAAATTCAGCTGCACCGCTTCTGGATGGCAGATTGCAGGAACCACTTGGAACTAACAAACCAGCCCGACTTGGCACTGGTGCCACCTTGGGTCTGGGAACCATCCTGCGTATCGTGGATTCTAAGGAGCCAGCTGGCCACTCCCAGCCACAGGCCCCAAAACACACACAACGGCGCTTTTCCCTGGAAAACAAAACTCGCCTGCCAACTTTTTGATGGCAGATTGCAGGAGCCACTTGGTACTATCAAACCAGCCCGACTTGGCACTGGTGCCACCATGGGTCTGGTCACCATCCTGCCTATCGTAGCTTTTCAGGAGCCAGCCGGTCACTCCCAGCCATAGGCCCCCAGAAAAAAACCTCGGTCCGTTTCCCTGGAAAACAAAAGTAAGCTGCCCCGCTTCTGGATGGCAGATTGCAGGAGCCACTTGGTGCTATCAAACCAGCCCGACTTGGCACTGGTGCCACCTTGGGTCTGGGAACCATCCTGCGTATCCTGTGTTCTAAGGAGCCAGCCGGCCACTCCCAGCCACAGTCCCCCAAACACAAACAACGGCGCTTTTCCCTGGAAAACAAAACTGACCTGCCAACATTTTGATGGCAGATTGCAGGAGCCACTTGGTACTATCAAACCAGCCCAACTTGGCACTGGTGCCACCATGGGTCTGGTCACCATCCTGCCTATCGTAGCTTTTCAGGAGCCAGCCGGTCACTCCCAGCCATAGGTCCCCAGACAAATACCTGGGCCCGTTTCCCTGGCAAACAAAAGTAAGCTGCCCCGCTTCTGGATGGCAGATTGCAGGAGCCACTTGGTACTATCAAACCAGCCCAACTTGACACTGGTGCCACCTTGGCTCTGGGAACCATGCTGCGTAACCCGGATTCTAAGACGACTGGCAGCCACTGCCAGCCACAGGCCTCCAAACAAAATCAACGGCGCTTTTCCCTGGAAAACAAAACTCGCCTGACAACTTTTAGATGGCAGATTGCAGGAGCCAGTTGGTACCATCAAACCAGCCCAACTTGGCACTGGTGCCACCTTGGGTCTGGGAACCATCCTGCCTATTGTTGCTTTTCAGGAGCCAGCCGGTCACTTCTAGCCCTAGGCCCCCAGTCATAAACCTCGGCCCGTTTCCCTGGCACACAAATGTAAGCTACCCCGCTTCAGGATGGCAGATTGCAGGAGCCACTTTTCACCATCAAACCAGCCCAACGTGGCACTGGTGCCACCTTGGGTCTGGGAACCATCCTGCGTATCGTGGATTCTAAGGAGCCAGCCGGCCACTCCCAGCCACAGTCCCCCAAACACAAACAACGGCGCTTTTCCCTGGAAAACAAAACTGGCCTGCCAACTTTTTGATGGCAGATTGCAGGAGCCACTTGGTACTATCAAACCAGCCCAACTTGGCACTGGTGCCACCATGGGTCTGGTCACCATCCTGCCTATCGTAGCTTTTCAGGAGCCAGCCGGTCACTCCCAGCCATAGGCCCCGAGACACAAAGCTCGGCCCGTTTCCCTGGCAAACAAAAGTAAGCTGCCCCGCTTCTGCATGGCAGATTGCAGGTGCTATTTAGTACTATCAAACCAGCCCGACTTGGCACTGGTGCCACCTCTGGTCTGGGAACCATCCTGCCTATCGTGGATTTTCAGGGGCCAGACGGCCACTATCAGCCATATGCCCCCAAAAACAAACCACGGCCCTTTTCTCTGGTAAACAAAACTCAACTGCCCCTCTTCTGGATGGCAAATTTTAGGACGCACTTTGTACTACGAAAACCGCCCGACTTGGCACTGGTGCCACCTTGGGTCAGGGAACCATCCTGCCTATCGTAGCTTTTCAGGAGCCAGCCGGTCACTCCCAGCCATAGGTCCCCAGACAAATACCTCGGCCCGTTTCCCTGGCAAACAAAAGTAAGCTGCCCCGCTTCTGGATGGCAGATTGCAGGAGCCACTTGGTACTATCAAACCAGCCCAACTTGACACTGGTGCCACCTTGGCTCTGGGAACCATGCTGCGTAACCCGGATTCTAAGACGACTGGCAGCCACTGCCAGCCACAGACCTCCAAACAAAATCAACGGCGCTTTTCCCTGGAAAACAAAACTCGCCTGACAACTTTTAGATGGCAGATTGCAGGAGCCAGTTGGTACCATCAAACCAGCCCAACTTGGCACTGGTGCCACCTTGGGTCTGGTCACCATCCTGCCTATTGTTGCTTTTCAGGAGCCAGCCGGTCACTTCTAGCCCTAGGCCCCCAGTCATAAACCTCGGCCCGTTTCCCTGGCACACAAATGTAAGCTACCCCGCTTCAGGATGGCAGATTGCAGGAGCCACTTTTCACCATCAAACCAGCCCAACGCGGCACTGGTGCCACCTTGGGTCTGGGAACCATCCTGCGTATCGTGTGTTCTAAGGAGCCAGCCGGCCACTCCCACCCACAGTCCCCCAAACACAAACAACGGCGCTTTTCCCTGGAAAACAAAACTGGCCTGCCAACTTTTTGATGGCAGATTGCAGGAGCCACTTGGTACTATCAAACCAGCCCAACTTGGCACTGGTGCCACCATGGGTCTGGTAACCATCCTGCCTATCGTAGCTTTTCAGGAGCCAGGCGGTCACTCCCAGCCATATGCGCCCAGACACAAACCTCGGCCCGTTTCCCTGGCAAACAAAAGTAAGCTGCCCCGCTTCTGCATGGCAGATTGCAGGTGCTATTTAGTACTATCAAACCAGCCCGACTTGGCACTGGTGCCACCTCTGGTCTGGGAACCATCCTGCCTATCGTGGATTTTCAGGCGCCAGACGGCCACTATCAGCCATATGCCCCCAAAAACAAACCACGGCCCTTTTCTCTGGTAAACAAAACTCAACTGCCCCTCTTCTGGATGGCAAATTTTAGGACGCACTTTGTACTACGAAAACCGCCCGACTTGGCACTGGTGCCACCTTGGGTCAGGGAACCATCCTGCCTATCGTAGCTTTTTAAGGAGCCAGCAGGCCACGCCCAGCCATATAGACCCAAAAACAAACCATGGACCATTTCTCTTGGAAACAAAAATCCGCTGCCCCGCGTCAGGATGGCAGATTGCAGGAGCCACTTTGCACCATCAAACCACCCCGACTTGGCACTGGTGCCATCTTGGATCTGGGAACCATCCTGCCTATCGTAGCTTTTCAGGAGCCAGCCGGTTACTCCCAACCATAGGCCCCCAGAGAGAAAGCTCTGCCCGTTTCCCTGGCAAACAAAAGTAAGCTACCCCGCTTCTGGATGGCAGATTGCAGGAGCCACATGGTACTATCAAACCAGGACAACATGGCACTGGTGCCACCTTGGCTCTGGGAACCATCCTGCCTATCGTGGATTTTCAGGCGCCAGCCGGCCACTCTCAGCTATATGCCCCCAAACACAAACCACGGCCCTTTTCTCTGGTAAACAAAACTCAACTGCCCCTCTTCTGGATGGCAAATTGCAGGACGCACTTTGTACTACGAAAACAGCCCGACTTGGCAGTGATGCCACCTTGGGTCAGGGAACCATCCTGCGTATCGATGTTTTTAAGGCGTCAGCCGGCAACGTCCAGCCATATACCCCCAAAAAAAACCCACGGAACTTTTCTCCAGCAAGCAAAAATCCGCTGCCCCGCGTCTGGATGGCAGATTGCAGGAGCTATTTAGTATTATCAAACCAGCCCGACTTGGCACTTGTGCCACCATGGGTCTGGTCACCATCCTGCCTATCGTAGCTTTCAAGGAGCCAGCCGGTCACTCTCAGCCATAGGCCCCAAACACAAACCACGGCCCTTTTCTCTGGAAAACAAAACTCAACTGCCCCTCTTCTGGATGGCAGATTGCAGGAGCCACTGGGTACTATGAAACCAGCCCTACTTGGCACTGGTGCCACCTTGGGTCTGGGAACCATGCTGCGTATCATGGATTTTCAGGAGCCAGCCGTCCACTGCCAGCCACAGGCCCCGAAACACAAACAACAGCCTTTTTCTCTGGCAAACAAAATTCAGCTGCCCTGCTTCTGGATGGCAGATTGCAGGAACCACTTGGTACTAACAAACCAGCCCGACTTGGCACTGGTGCCACCTTGGGTCTGGGAACCATCCTGCGTATCGTGGATTCTAAGGAGCCAGCTGGCCACTCCCAGCCACAGGCCCCAAAACACACACAACGGCGCTTTTCCCTGGAAAACAAAACTCGCCTGCCAACTTTTTGATGGCAGATTGCAGGAGCCACTTGGCACCATCAAACCAGCCCAACTTGGCACTGGTGCCACCTTGGCTCTGGGAACCATGCTGCGTAACCCGGATTCTAAGACGACAGGCAGCCACTGCCAGCCACAAGCCTCCAAACAAAATCAACGGCGCTTTTCCCTGGAAAACAAAACTCGCCTGCCAACATTTTGATGGCAGATTGCAGGAGCCACTTGGTACTATCAATTCATCCCAACTTGGCACTGGTGCCACTATGGGTCTGGGAACCATCCTGCCAATTGTACCATTTCAGGAGCCAGCCGGTCACTCCCAGCCATAGGCCCCCATCACAAACCTCGGCCCGTTTCCCTGGCAAACAAAATTAAGCTGCCCCGATTCTGGATGGCAGATTGCAGGAGCCACTTTGTAGTGTCAAAACAGCCCGACTTGGCACTGGTGCCACCTTGGGTCTGGGAACCATCCTGCGTATCGTGGATTCTAAGCAGCCACCCGGCCACTCCGTGCCACAGGCGCCCAAACACAAACAACGGCGCTTTGCCCTGGAAAACAAAACTCGCCTGCCAACTTTTTGATGGCAGATTGCAGGAGCCACTTGGTACTATCAAACCAGCCCAACTTGGCACTGGTGCCACCATGGGTCTGGTCACCATCCTGCCTATCGAAGCTTTTCAGGAGCCAGCCGGTCACTCCCAGCCATAGGCCCCCAGACACAAACCTCGGCCCGTTTCCCTGGCAAACAAAAGTAAGCAGCCCCGCTTCTGGATGGCAGATTGTAGGACGCACTTGGTACTATCAAACCAGCCCGACTTGGCACTGGTGCCACCTCTGGTCTGGGAACCATGGTGCGTATCGTGGATTCTAAGGAGCCAGCCGGCCACTCCCAGCCATAGGCACCCAAACACAAACAACGGCGCTTTTCCCTGGAAAACAAAACTCGCCTGCCAACTTTTTGATGGCAGATTGCAGGAGCCACTTGGTACTATCAAACCAGCTCAACTTGGCACTGGTGCCACCATGGGTCTGCTCACCATCCTGCCTATCGTAGCTTTTCAGGAGCCAGACGGTCACTCCAAGCCATAGGTCCCCAGACAAAAAGCTCGGCCCGTTTCCCTGGCAAACAAAAGTAAGCTGCCCCGCTTCTGGATGGCAGATTGCAGGAGCCACTTTGCACCATCAAACTAGCCCGACTTGGCACTGGTGCCACCTCAGGTCTGGGAACCATCCTGCGTATCGTGGATTCTAAGGAGCCAGCCGGCCACTCCAGCCACAGGCCCCCAAACACAAACAACGGCGCTTTTCCCTGGAAAACAAAACTCGCCTGCCAAATTTTGACGGCAGATTGCAGGAGCCACTTGGTACTATCAAATCAGCCCAACTTGGCACTGGTGCCACCATGGGTCTGGTCACCATCCTGCCTATCGTAGCTTTTCAGGAGGCAGCCGGTCACTCCCAGCCATAGGCCCCCAGACAAAAACCTCGGCCCGTTTCCCTGGCAAAAAAAAGTAAGCTGCCCCGCTTCTGGATGGCAGATTGCAGGAGCCACTTGGTAGTATCAAATTAGCCAAACTTGGCACTGGTGCCATCATGGGTCTGGTAAACATCCTGCCTATCTTAGCTTTTCAGGAGCCGGCCGGTCACTCCCTGCCATAGGCCCCCAGAGAAATACCTCGGCCCCTTTCCCTGGCAAACAAAAGTAAGCTGCCCCGCTTCTGGATGGCAGATTGCAGGAACCACTTGCTACTATCAAACCAGCCCAACTTGGCACTGGTGCCACCTTGGCTCTGGGAACCATGCTGCGTAAAGTAGATTCTAAGAGGACAGGCGGACACTCCCAGCCACAGGCCTCTAAACAAAAACAACGGCGCGTTACCCTGGAAAACAAAACTCGCCTGCCAACTTTTTGATGGCAGATTGCAGGAGCCACTTGGTACTATCAAACCAGCCCAACTTGGCACTGGTGCCACCATGGGTCTGGTCACCATCCTGCCTATCGTAGCTTTTCAGGAGCCAGGCGGTCACTCCCAGCCATAGGCCCCCAGACAAATACCTCGGCCCGTTTCCCTGGCAAACAAAAGTAAGCTGCCCCGCTTCTGGATGGCAGATTGCAGGAGCCACATGGTACTATCAAACCAGGCCAACATGGCACTGGTGCCACCTTGGATCTGGGAACCATCCTGCCTATCGTGGATTTTCAGGCGCCAGCCGGCCACTCTCAGCCATATGCCCCAAACACAAACCACGGCCCTTTTCTCTGGTAAACAAAACTCAACTGCCCCTCTTCTGGATGGCAAATAGCAGGACGCACTTGGTACTACGAAAACAGCCCGACTTGGCAGTGATGCCACCTTGGGTCAGGGAACCATCCTGCGTATCGATGTTTTTAAGGAGTCAGCCGGCAACGTCCAGCCATACACCCCCAAAAAATACCCACGGATCTTTTCTCCAGCAAGCAAAAATCCGCTGCCCCGCGTCTGGATGGCAGATTGCAGGAGCTATTTAGTATTATCAAACCAGCCCGACTTGGCACTGGTGCCACCATGGGTCTGGTCACCATCCTGCCTATCGTAGCTTTTCAGGAGCCAGCCGGTCACTCTCAGCCATAGGCCCCAAACACAAACCACGGCCCCTTTCTCTGGAAAACAAAACTCAACTGCCCCTCTTCTGGATGGCAGATTGCAGGAGCCACTGGGTACTATGAAACCAGCCCTACTTGGCACTGGTGCCACCTTGGGTCTGGGAACCATGCTGCGTATCATGGATTTTCAGGAGCCAGCCGTCCACTGCCAGCCACAGGCCCCGAAACACAAACAACAGCCTTTTTCTCTGGCAAACAAAATTCAGCTGCCTTGCTTCTGGATGGCAGATTGCAGGAACCACTTGGTACTAACAAACCAGCCCGACTTGGCACTGGTGCCACCTTGGGTCTGGGAACCATCCTGCGTATCGTGGATTCTAAGGAGCCAGCTGGCCACTCCCAGCCACAGGCCCCCAAACAAAATCAACGGCGCTTTTCCCTGGAAAACAAAACTGGCCTGCCAACTTTTTGATGGCAGATTGCAGGAGCCACTTGGTACTATCAAACCAGCCCAACTTGGCACTGGTGCCACCATGGGTCTGGTCACCATCCTGCCTATCGTAGCTTTTCAGGAGCCAGCCTGTCACTCCCAGCCATAGGCCCCCAGACACAAACCTCGGCCCGTTTCCCTGGCACACAAAAGTAAGCTACCGCACTTCTGGATGGCAGATTGCAGGAGCCACTTGGTACTATCAAACCAGCCCAACTTGGCACTGGTGCCACCTTGGCTCTGGGAACCATGCTGCGTAACCCGGATTCTAAGACGACTGGCAGCCACTGCCAGCCACAGGCCTCCAAACAAAATCAACGGCGCTTTTCCCTGGAAAACAAAACTCGCCTGACAACTTTTAGATGGTAGATTGCAGGAGCCAGTTGGTACCATCAAACCAGCCCAACTTGGCACTGGTGCCACCTTGGGTCTGGTCACCATCCTGCCTATTGTTGCTTTTCAGGAGCCAGCCGGTCACTCCTAGCCCTAGGCCCCCAGTCATAAACCTCGGCACGTTTCCCTGGCACACAAATGTAAGCTACCCCGCTTCAGGATGGCAGATTGCAGGAGCCACTTTTCACCATCAAACCAGCCCGACGTGGCACTGGTGCCACCTGGGGTCTGGGAACCATCCTGCGTATCATATGTTCTAAGGAGCCAGCCGGCCACTCCCACCCACAGTCCCCCAAACACAAACAACGGCGCTTTTCCCTGGAAAACAAAACTCGCCTGCCAACTTTTTGATGGCAGATTGCAGGAGCCACTTGGTACTATCAAACCAGCCCAACTTGGCACTGGTGCCACCATGGGTCTGGTCACCATCCTGCCTATCGTAGCTTTTCAGGAGCCAGGCGGTCACTCCCAGCCATAGGCCCCCAGACACAAACCGCGGCCCGTTTCCCTGGCAAACAAAAGTAAGCTGCCCCGCTTCTGCATGGCAGATTGCAGGTGCTATTTAGTACTATCAAACCAGCCCGACTTGGCACTGATGCCACCTCTGGTCTGGGAACCATCCTCCCTATCGTGGATTTTCAGGCGCCAGACGGCCACTATCAGCCATATGCCCCCAAAAACAAACCACGGCCCTTTTCTCTGGTAAACAAAACTCAACTGCCCCTCTTCTGGATGGCAAATTTTAGGACGCACTTTGTACTACGAAAACCGCCCGACTTGGCACTGGTGCCACCTTGGGTCAGGGAACCATCCTGCCTATCGTAGCTTTTTAAGGAGCCAGCAGGCCACGCCCAGCCATATAGCCCCAAAAACAAACCACGGACCATTTCTCTTGGAAAAAAAAATCCGCTGCCCCGCGTCAGGATGGAAGATTGCAGGAGCCACGTTTCACCATCAAACCACCCCGACTTGGCACTGGTGCCATCTTGGATCTGGGAACCATCCTGCCTATCGTAGCTTTTCAGGAGCCAGCCGGTTACTCCCAACCATAGGCCCCCAGACAGAAAGCTCTGCCCGTTTCCCTGGCAAACAAAAGTAAGCTACCCCGCTTCTGGATGGCAGATTGCAGGAGCCACTTGGTACTATCAAACCAGCCCAACTTGACACTGGTGCCACTTTGGGTCTGGGAACCATGCTGCGTAACGTAGATTCTAAGGCGCCAGGCGGCCCCTCCCAGCCACAGGCCCCCAAATACAAACAACGGCGCTTTTCCCTGGAAAACAAAACTCGCCTGCCAGCTTTTTGATGGCAGATTGCAGGAGCCACTTGGTACTATCAAATCATCCCAACTTGGCACTGGTGCCACTATGGGTCTGGGAACCATCCTGCCTATTGTAGCACTGCAGGAGCCAGCCGGTCACTCCCAGCCATAGGCCCCCAGACACAAACCTCGGACCTTTTCCCTGGCAAACAAAATTAAGCTGCCCCGATTCTGGATGGCAGATTGCAGGAGCCACTTGGTAGTGTCAAAACAGCCCGACTTGCCACTGGTGCCACCTTGGGTCTGGGAACCATCCTGCGTATCGTGGATTCTAAGCAGCCACCCGGCCACTCCGTGCCACAGGCGCCCAAACACAAACAACGGCGCTTTTCCCTGGAAAACAAAACTCGCCTGCCAACTTTTTGATGGCAGATTTCAGGAGCCACTTCGTACTATTAAACCAGCCCAACTTGGCACTGGTGCCACCATGGGTCTGGTCACCATCCTGCCTATCGTAGCTTTTTAGGAGCCAGCCGGTCACTCCCAGCCATAAACCCCCAGACACAAACCTCGGCCCGTTTCCCTGGAAAACAAAAGTAAGCACCCCCGATTCTGGATGGCAGATTGCAGGAGCCACTTGGTAGTATCAAATTAGCCCAACTTGGCACTGGCGCCATCATGGGTCTGGTAAACATCCTGCCTATCTTAGCTTTTCAGGAGCCGGCCGGTCACTCCCTGCCATAGGCCCCCAGAGAAATACCTCGGCCCGTTTCCCTGGCACACAAAAGTAAGCTACCGCACTTCTGGATGGCAGATTGCAGGAGCCACTTGGTACTATCAAACCAGCCCAACTTGACACTGGTGCCACCTTGGCTCTGGGAACCATCCTGCGTAACGTAGATTCTAAGAGGACAGGCGGACACTCCCAGCCACAGGCCTCTAAACAAAAACAACGGCGCGTTACCCTGGAAAACAAAACTCGCCTGCCAACTTTTTGATGGCAGATTGCAGGAGCCACTTGGTACTATCAAACCAGCCCAACTTGGCACTGGTGCCACCATGGGTCTGGTCACCATCCTGCCTATCGTAGCTTTTCAGGAGCCAGCCGGTCACTCCCAGCCATAGGCCCCCAGACAAATACCTCGGCCCGTTTCCCTGGCAAACAAAAGTAAGCTACCCCGCTTCTGGATGGCAGATTGCAGGAGCCACTTGGTACTATCAAACCAGGCCAACATGGCACTGGTGCCACCTTGGCTCTGGGAACCATCCTGCCTATCGTGGATTTTCAGGCGCCAGCCGGCCACTCTCAGCCATATGCCCCCAAACACAAACCACGGCCCTTTTCTCTGGTAAACAAAACTCAACTGCCCCTCTTCTGGATGGCAAATTGCAGGACGCACTTGGTACTACGAAAACAGCCCGACTTGGCAGTGATGCCACCTTGGGTCAGGGAACCATCCTGCGTATCGATGTTTTTAAGGAGTCAGCCGGCAACGTCCAGCCATATACCCCCAAAAAAAACCCACGTATCTTTTCTCCAGCAAGCAAAAATCCGCTGCCCCGCGTCTGGATGGCAGATTGCAGGAGCTATTTAGTATTGTCAAACCAGCCCGACTTGGCACTGGTGCCACCATGGGTCTGGTCACCATCCTGCCTATCGTAGCTTTTCAGGAGCCAGCTGGTCACTCTCAGCCATAGGCCCCAAACACAAACCACGGCCCTTTTCTCTGGGAAACAAAACTCAACTGCCCCTCTTCTGGATGGCAGATTGCAGGAACCACTTTGCACCATCAAACTAGCCCGACTTGGCACTGGTGCCACCTCTGGTCTGGGAACCATGCTGCGTATCGTGGATTCTAAGGAGCCATCCGTCCTCTCCCAGACACAGGCCCCCAAACACAAACAACGGCGCTTTTCCCTGGAAAACAAAACTCGCCTGCCAAATTTTGATGGCAGATTGCAGGAGCCACTTGGTACTATCAAACCAGCCCAACTTGGCACTGGTGCCACCATGGGTCTGGTCACCATCCTGCCTATCGTAGCTTTTCAGGAGCCAGCCGGTCACTCCCAGCCATAGGCCCCCAGACACAAAGCTCGGCCCGTTTCCCTGGCAAACACAAGTAAGCTGCCCTGCTTCTGGATGGCAGATTGCAGGACGCACTTGGTAGTATCAAACCAGCCCGACTTGGCACTGGTGCCACCTCTGGTCTGGGAACCATCCTGCGTATCGTGGATTCTAAGCAGCCAGTCGGCCACTCCCAGACACAGGCCCCCAAACACAAACAACGGCGCTTTTCCCTGGAAAACAAAACTCGCCTGCCAACATTTTGATGGCAGATTGCAGGAGCCACTTGGTACTATCTAATCAGCCCAACTTGGCACTGGTGCCACCATGCGTTTGGTCACCATCCTGCCTATCGTAGCTTTTCAGGAGCCAGACGGTCACTCCCAGCTATAGGCCCCCAGACAAAAACCTCGGCCCGTTTCCCTGGCATACAAAAGTAAGCTGCCCCGCTTCTGGATGGCAGATTGCAGGAACAACTTTGTACTATCAAACCAGCCCGACTTGGCACTGGTGCCACCTCTGGTCTGGGAACCATCCTGCGTATCGTGATTCTAAGGAGCCATCCGTCCACTCCCAGCCACAGGCCCCCAAACACAAACAACGGCGCTTTTCCCTGGAAAACAAAACTCGCCTGCCAACATTTTGATGGCAGATTGCAGGAGCCACTTGGTACTATCAAACCAGCCCAACTTGGCACTGGTGCCACCATGGGTCTGGTCACCATCCTGCCTATCGTAGCTTTTCAGGAGCCAGCCGGTCCCTCCCTGCCATAGGCCCCCAGAGAAAAACCTCGGCCCGTTTCCCTGGCAAACAAAAGTAAGCTACCCCGCTTCTGGATGGCAGATTGCAGGAGCCACTTTGCACCATCAAACTAGCCCGACTTGGCACTGGTGCCACCTCAGGTCTGGGAACCATCCTGCGTATCGTTCATTCTAAGGAGCCAGCCGGCCACTCCAGCCACAGGCCCCCAGACACAAACAACGGCGCTTTTCCCTGGAAAACAAAACTCGCCTGCCAACTTTTAGATGGCAGATTGCAGGAGCCACTTGGTACTATCAAATCAGCCCAACTTGGCACTGGTGCCACCATGGGTCTGGTCACCATCCTGCCTATCGTAGCTTTTCAGGACCTAGCAGGTCACTCCCAGCCATAGGCCCCCAGACACAAAGCTCGGCCCGTTTCCCTGGCAAACAAAAGTAAGCTGCCCCGCTTCTGGATGGCAGATTTCCGGAGCCACAAGGTATTATCAAACCAGCCCGACTTGGCACTGGTGCCACCTCTGGTCTGGGAACCATCCTGCGTATCGTGGATTCTAAGCAGCCAGCCGGCCACTCCCAGCCACAGGCCCCCAAACACAAACAACGGCGCTTTTCCCTGGAAAACAAAACTCGCCTGCCAACTTTTTGATGGCAGATTGCAGGAGCCACTTGGTACTATCAAACCAGCCCAACTTGGCACTGGTGCCACCATGGGTCTGGTAACCATCCTGCCTATCGTAGCTTTTCAGGAGCCAGCCGGTCACTCCAAGCCATAGGCCCCCAGACAAAAACCTCGGCCCATTTCCCTGGCAAAGAAAAATAAGCTGCCCCGCTTCTGGATGGCAGATTGCAGGAGCCACTTTGCACCATCAAACCAGCCCGACTTGGCACTGGTGCCACCTCTGGTCTGGGAACCATCCTGCGTATCGTGGATTCTAAGGAGCCAGCCGGCCACTCCCAGCCACAGGCCCCCAAACACAAACCACAGCGCTTTTCCCTGGAAAACAAAACCCGCCTGCCGACATTTTGATGGCAGATTGCAGGAGCCACTTGCTACTATCAAATCAGCCCAACTTGGCACTTGTGCCACCATGGGTCTGGTCACCATCCTGCCTATCGTAGCTTTTCAGGAGCCAGCCGGTCACTCCCAGCCATAGGCCCCCAGACACAAACCTCGGCCCGTTTCCCTGGCAAACAAAAGTAAGCTGCCCCGCTTCTGGATGGCAGATTGTAGGACGCACTTGGTACTATCAAACCAGCCCGACTTGGCACTGGTGCCACCTCTGGTCTGGGAACCATGGTGCGTATCGAGGATTCTAAGGAGCCAGCCGGGCACTCCCAGCCATAGGCACCCAAACACAAGCAACGGCGCTTTTCCCTGGAAAACAAAACTCGCCTGCCAACTTTTTGATGGCAGATTGCAGGAGCCACTTGGTACTATCAAACCAGCTCAACTTGGCACTGGTGCCACCATGGGTCTGGTCACCATCCTGCCTATCGTAGCTTTTCAGGAGCCAGACGGTCACTCGCAGCCATAGGCCCCCAGACACAAACCTCGGCCCGTTTCCCTGGCAAACAAAAGTAAGCTGCCCCGCTTCTGCATGGCAGATTGCAGGAGCTATTTAGTACTATCAAATCAGCCCAACTTGGGACTGGTGCCACCATGGGTCTGGTCACCATCCTGCCTATCGTAGCTTTTCAGGAGCCAGCCGGTCACTCCCAGCCATAGGCCCCCAGACAAAAACCTCGGCCCGTTTCCCTGGCAAACAAAAGTAAGCTGCCCTGCTTCTGGATGGCAGATTGCAGGAACCACTTGGTACTATCAAACCAGCAAAACTTGGCACTGGTGCCACCTTGGGTCTGGATACCATGCTGCGTATCGTGGATTCTAAGGAGCCAGCCGGCCACTCCCAGCCACAGGCCCCCAAACACAAACAACGGCGCTTTTCCCTGGGAAACAAAACTCTCCTGCCAACTTTTTGATGGGAGATTGCAGGAGCCACTTGGTTTTATCAAATCAGACCAACTTGGCACTGGTGCCACCATGGGTCTGGTCACCATCCTGCCTATCGTAGCTTTTCAGGAGCCAGCCGGTCACTCGCAGCCATAGGCCCCCAGACAAAAAGCTCGGCCCGTTTCCCTGGCAAACAAAAGTAAGCTACCCCGCTTCTGGATGGCAGATTGCAGGAGCCACTTTGCACCATCAAACTAGCCCGTCTTGGCACTGGTGCCACCTCTGGTCTGGGAACCATCCTGCGTATCGTGGATTTTAAGGAGCCAGTCGGCCACTCCCAGCCATACGCCTCCAAACACAAACACTGGTCCGTTTCCCTGGCAAAGAAAAGTAAGCTGCCCCGCTTCTGGATGTCAGATTGCAGGAACCACTTGTTGCCAAGTTGGGGTGGTTTGATAGTACCAAGTGGCTCCTGCAATCTTCCATCAAAAAGTTGGCAAGCGAGTTTTGTTTTCCAGGGAAAAGCGCCGTTGTTTGTGTTTGGGGGCCTGTGGCTGGGAGTGGCCAGCTGTCTCCTTAGAATCCACGATACGCAGGATGGGTCCCAGACCAGAGGTGGCACCAGTGCCAAGTCGGGCTGGTTTGATGGTGCAAAGTGACTCCTGCAATCTGCCATCCAGAAGCGGGGTAGCTGACTTTTGTTTGCCAGGGAAACGGGCAGAGCTTTGTGTCTGGGGGCCTATGGCTGGGAGTGACCGGCTGGCTCCTGAAAAGCTACGATAGGCAGGATGGTGACCAGACCCATGGTGGCACCAGTGCCAAGTTGGGCTGGTTTGATAGTACCAAGTGGCTCCTGCAATCTGCCATCAAAAAGTTGTCAGGCGACTTTTGTTTTCCAGGGAAAAGCACCGTTGTTTGTGTTTGGGGGCCTGTGGCTGGGAGTGGCCAGCTGGCTCCTTAGAATCCACGATACGCAGGATGGTTCCCAGACCAGAGGTGGCACCAGTGCCATGTTGGCCTGGTTTGATAGTACCATGTGGCTCCTGCAATCTGCCATCCAGAAGCGGGGCAGCTTACTTTTGTTTGCCAGGGAAACGGGCCGAGATATTTGTCTGGGGGCCTATGGCTGGGAGTGACCGGCTGGCTCCTGAAAAGCTACGATAGGCAGGATGGTGACCAGACCCATGGTGGCACCAGTACCAAGTTGGGCTGGTTTGATAGTACCAAGTGGCTCCTGCAATCTGCCATCAAAAATTTGGCAGGCGAGTTTTGTTTTCCAGGGAAAAGCGCCGTTGTTTTTGTTTAGAGGCCTGTGGCTGGGAGTGGCCGCCTGTCCTCTTAGAATCTACGTTACGCAGCATGGTTCCCAGAGCCAAGGTGGCACGAGGGCCAAGTCGGGCAGGTTTGATAGTACCAAATGCATCCTGCAATCTGCCATCCAAAAGCGGGGCAGTTTACTTTTGTTTGCCAGGGAAACGGGCCGAGGTTTGTGTCTGGGGGCCTATGGCAGGGAGTGACCGGCTGGCTCCTGAAAAGCTACGATAGGCAGGATGTTTACCAGACCCATGGTGGCACCAGTGCCAAGTTGGGCTGATTTGATAGTACCAAGTGGCTCCTGCAATCTGCCATCCAGAATCGGGGCAGCTTACTTTTGTTTTCCAGGGAAACGGGCCGAGGTTTGTGTCTGGGGGTCTATGGCTGGGAGTGACCGCCTGGCTCCTGAAAAGCTACGATAGGCAGGATGGTGACCAGACCCATGGTGGCACCAGTGCCAAGTTGGGCTGGTTTGATAGCACCAAGTGGCTCCTGCAATCTGCCATCAAAATGTTGGCAGGCGAGTTTTGTTTTCCAGGGAAAAGCGCCGTTTGTGTTTGGGCGCCTGTGGCTCAGAGTGGCCGGGTGGCTCCTTAGAATCCACGATACGCAGGATGGATCCCAGACCCAAGGTGGCACCAGTGCCAAGTCGGGCTGGTTTGACACTACCAAGTGGCTCCTGCAATCTGCCGTCCAGAATCGGGGCAGCTTAATTTTGTTTGCCAGGGAAACGGTCCGAGGTTTGTGTCTGGGGGACTATGGCTGGGAGTGACCGGCTGGCTCCTGAAATGTTACAATAGGCAGGATGGTTCCCAGACCCATAGTGGCACCAGTGCCAAGTTGGGATGATTTGATAGTACCAAGTGGCTCCTGCAATCTGCCATCAAAAAGCTGGCAGGCGAGTTTTGTTTTCCAGGGAAAAGCGCCGTTGTTTGTGTTTGGGGGCCTGTGGCTGGGAGTGGCCGGCTGGCTCCTTAGAATCCACGATATGCAGGATTGTTCCCAGACCCAAGGTGGCACCAGTGCCAAGTCGGGCTGGTTTGATGGTGCAAAGTGTCTCCTGCAATCTGCCATCCAGACGCGGGGCAGCGGATTTTTGTTTCCATGAGAAATGGTCCGTGGTTTGTTTTTGGGGGTATATGGCTGGGCGTGGCCGGCTGGCTCCTTAAAAAGCTCGATATGCAGGATGGTTCCCTGACACAAGGTGGCACCAGTGCCACGTCGGGCGGTTTTCGTAGTACAAAGTGCGTCCTAAAATTTGCCATCCAGAAGAGGGGCAGTTGAGTTTTGTTTGCCAGAGAAAAGGGCCGTGGTTTGTTTTTGGGGGCATATGGCTGAGAGTGGCCGGCTGGCCCCTGAAAATCCACGATAGGCAGGATGGTTCCCAGACCAGAGGTGTCACCAGTGCCAAGTCGGGCTGGTTTGATAGTACTAAATAGCTCCTGCAATCTGCCATGCAGAAGCGGGGCAGCTTACTTTTGTTTGCCAGGGAAACGGGCCGAGGTTTGTGTCTGGGGGCCTATGGCTGGGAGTGACCGGCTGGCTCCTGAAAAGCTACGATAGGCAGGATGGTGACCAGACCCATGGTGGCACCAGTGCCAAGTTGGGCTGGTTTGATAGTACCAAGTGGCTCCGGCAATCTGCCATCAAAAAGTTGGCAGGCGAGTTTTGTTTTCCAGGGAAAAGCGCCGTTGTTTGTGTTTGGGGGCCTGTGGCTGGGAGTGGCCAGCTGGCTCCTTAGAACCCACGATACGCAGGATGGTTCCCAGACCAGAGGTGGCACCAGTGCCAAGTTGGGCTAGTTTGATAGTACCATGTGGCTCCTGCAATCTGCCATCCAGAAGCGGGGCTGCTTACTTTTGTTTGCCAGGGAAACGGGCCGAGATATTTGTCTGGGGGCCTATGGCTGGGAGTGAGCGGCTGGCTCCTGAAAAGCTACGATAGGCAGGATGGTGACCAGACCCATGGTGGCACCAGTGCCAAGTTGGGCTGTTTTGATAGTACCAAGTGGCTCCTGCAATCTGCCATCAAAAAGTTGTCAGGCGACTTTTGTTTTCCAGGGAAAAGCGCCGTTGTTCTTGTTTAGAGGCCTGTGGCTGGGAGTGGCCGGCTGCCTCCTTTGAACCCAGGATACGCAGGATGGTTCCCAGAGCCAAGGTGGCACCAGTGCCAAGTTGGGCTGGTTTGATAGTACCAAGTGGCTCCTGCAATCTGCCATCCAGAAGCGGGTCAGCTTACTTTTGTTTCCCAGGGAAACGGGCCGAGGTTTGTGTCTGGGGGCCTATGGCTGGGAGTGACCGGCTGGCTACTGAAAAGCTACGATAGGCAGGATGGTTACCAGACTCATGGTGGCACCAGTGCCAAGTCGGGCTGGTTTGATAATACTAAATAGCTCCTGAAATCTGCCATTCAGACGCGGGGCAGCGGATTTTTGTTTGCTGGAGAAAAGTTCCGTGGTTTTATTTTGGGGGTATATGGCTGGACGTGGCCGGCTGGCTCCTTAAAAAGATCGATACGCAGGATTGTTCCCTGACCCAAGGTGGCATCACTGTCAAGTCGGGCTGTTTTCGTAGTACCAAGTGCGTCCTGCAATTTGCCATCCAGAAGAGGGGCAGTTGAGTTTTGTTTGCCAGAGCAAAGGGCCGTGGTATGTGTTTGGGGGCATATGGCTGAGAGTGGCCGGCTGGCCCCTGAAAATCCACGATAGGCAGGATGGTTCCCAGAGCCAAGGTGGCACCAGTGCCATGTTGGCCTGGTTTGATAGTACCATGTGGCTGCTGTAATCTGCCATCCAGAAGCGGGGCAGCTTACTTTTGTTTGCCAGGGAAACGGGCCGAGATATTTGTCTGGGGGCCTATGGCTGGGAGTGACCGGCTGGCTCCTGAAAAGCTACGATAGGCAGGATGGTGACCAGACCCATGGTGGCACCAGTACCAAGTTGGGCTGGTTTGATAGTACCAAGTGGCTCCTGCAATCTGCCATCAAAAATTTGGCAGGCGAGTTTTGTTTTCCAGGGAAAAGCGCCGTTGTTTTTGTTTAGAGGCCTGTGGCTGGGAGTGGCCGCCTGTCCTCGTAGATACTACGTTACGCAGCATGGTTCCCAGAGCCAAGGTGGCACGAGGGCCAAGTCGGGCAGGTTTGATAGTACCAAATGCATCCTGCAATCTGCCATCCAAAAGCAGGGCAGTTTACTTTTGTTTGCCAGGGAAACGGGCCGAGGTTTGTGTCTGGGGGCCTATGGCAGGGAGTGACCGGCTGGCTCCTGAAAAGCTACGATAGGCAGGATGTTTACCAGACCCATGGTGGCACCAGTGCCAAGTTGGGCTGATTTGATAGTACCAAGTGGCTCCTGCAATCTGCCATCCAGAATCGGGGCAGCTTACTTTTGTTTTCCAGGGAAACGGGCCGAGGTTTGTGTCTGGGGGTCTATGGCTGGGAGTGACCGCCTGGCTCCTGAAAAGCTACGATAGGCAGGATGGTGACCAGACCCATGGTGGCACCAGTGCCAAGTTGGGCTGGTTTGATAGCACCAAGTGGCTCCTGCAATCTGCCATCAAAATGTTGGCAGGCGAGTTTTGTTTTCCAGGGAAAAGCGCCGTTGTTTGTGTTTGGGCGCCTGTGGCTCAGAGTGGCCGGGTGGCTCCTTAGAATCCACGATACGCAGGATGGTTCCCAGACCCAAGGTGGCACCAGTGCCAAGTCGGGCTGGTTTGACACTACCAAGTGGCTCCTGCAATCTGCCATCCAGAATCGGGGCAGCTTAATTTTGTTTGCCAGGGAAACGGTCCGAGGTTTGTGTCTGGGGGACTATGGCTGGGAGTGACCGGCTGGCTCCTGAAATGCTACAATAGGCAGGATTGTTCCCAGACCCATAGTGGCACCAGTGCCAAGTTGGGATGATTTGATAGTACCAAGTGGCTCCTGCAATCTGCCATCAAAAAGCTGGCAGGCGAGTTTTGTTTTCCAGGGAAAAGCGCCGTTGTTTGTGTTTGGGGGCCTGTGGCTGGGAGTGGCCAGCTGGCTCCTTAGAACCCACGATACGCAGGATGGTTCCCAGACCAGAGGTGGCACCAGTGCCAAGTTGGGCTGGTTTGATAGTACCATGTGGCTCCTGCAATCTGCCATCCAGAAGCGGGGCTGCTTACTTTTGTTTGCCAGGGAAACGGGCCGAGATATTTGTCTGGGGGCCTATGGCTGGGAGTGAGCGGCTGGCTCCTGAAAAGCTACGATAGGCAGGATGGTGACCAGACCCATGGTGGCACCAGTGCCAAGTTGGGCTGGTTTGATAGTACCAAGTGGCTCCTGCAATCTGCCATCAAAAAGTTGTCAGGCGACTTTTGTTTTCCAGGGAAAAGCGCCGTTGTTCTTGTTTAGAGGCCTGTGGCAGGGAGTGGCCGGCTGCCTCCTTTGAACCCAGGATACGCAGGATGGTTCCCAGAGCCAAGGTGGCACCAGTGCCAAGTTGGGCTGGTTTGATAGTACCAAGTGGCTCCTGCAATCTGCCATCCAGAAGCGGGTCAGCTTACTTTTGTTTCCCAGGGAAACGGGCCGAGGTTTGTGTCTGGGGGCCTATGGCTGGGAGTGACCGGCTGGCTACTGAAAAGCTACGATAGGCAGGATGGTTACCAGACTCATGGTGGCACCAGTGCCAAGTCGGGCTGGTTTGATAATACTAAATAGCTCCTGAAATCTGCCATCAAAAATTTGGCAGGCGAGTTTTGTTTTCCAGGGAAAAGCGCCGTTGTTTTTGTTTAGAGGCCTGTGGCTGGGAGTGGCCGCCTGTCCTCTTAGAATCTACGTTACGCAGCATGGTTCCCAGAGCCAAGGTGGCACGAGGGCCAAGTCGGGCAGGTTTGATAGTACCAAATGCATCCTGCAATCTGCCATCCAAAAGCGGGGCAGTTTACTTTTGTTTGCCAGGGAAACGGGCCGAGGTTTGTGTCTGGGGGCCTATGGCAGGGAGTGACCGGCTGGCTCCTGAAAAGCTACGATAGGCAGGATGTTTACCAGACCCATGGTGGCACCAGTGCCAAGTTGGGCTGATTTGATAGTACCAAGTGGCTCCTGCAATCTGCCATCCAGAATCGGGGCAGCTTACTTTTGTTTTCCAGGGAAACGGGCCGAGGTTTGTGTCTGGGGGTCTATGGCTGGGAGTGACCGCCTGGCTCCTGAAAAGCTACGATAGGCAGGATGGTGACCAGACCCATGGTGGCACCAGTGCCAAGTTGGGCTGGTTTGATAGCACCAAGTGGCTCCTGCAATCTGCCATCAAAATGTTGGCAGGCGAGTTTTGTTTTCCAGGGAAAAGCGCCGTTTGTGTTTGGGCGCCTGTGGCTCAGAGTGGCCGGGTGGCTCCTTAGAATCCACGATACGCAGGATGGATCCCAGACCCAAGGTGGCACCAGTGCCAAGTCGGGCTGGTTTGACACTACCAAGTGGCTCCTGCAATCTGCCGTCCAGAATCGGGGCAGCTTAATTTTGTTTGCCAGGGAAACGGTCCGAGGTTTGTGTCTGGGGGACTATGGCTGGGAGTGACCGGCTGGCTCCTGAAATGTTACAATAGGCAGGATGGTTCCCAGACCCATAGTGGCACCAGTGCCAAGTTGGGATGATTTGATAGTACCAAGTGGCTCCTGCAATCTGCCATCAAAAAGCTGGCAGGCGAGTTTTGTTTTCCAGGGAAAAGCGCCGTTGTTTGTGTTTGGGGGCCTGTGGCTGGGAGTGGCCGGCTGGCTCCTTAGAATCCACGATATGCAGGATTGTTCCCAGACCCAAGGTGGCACCAGTGCCAAGTCGGGCTGGTTTGATGGTGCAAAGTGTCTCCTGCAATCTGCCATCCAGACGCGGGGCAGCGGATTTTTGTTTCCATGAGAAATGGTCCGTGGTTTGTTTTTGGGGGTATATGGCTGGGCGTGGCCGGCTGGCTCCTTAAAAAGCTCGATATGCAGGATGGTTCCCTGACACAAGGTGGCACCAGTGCCACGTCGGGCGGTTTTCGTAGTACAAAGTGCGTCCTAAAATTTGCCATCCAGAAGAGGGGCAGTTGAGTTTTGTTTGCCAGAGAAAAGGGCCGTGGTTTGTTTTTGGGGGCATATGGCTGAGAGTGGCCGGCTGGCCCCTGAAAATCCACGATAGGCAGGATGGTTCCCAGACCAGAGGTGTCACCAGTGCCAAGTCGGGCTGGTTTGATAGTACTAAATAGCTCCTGCAATCTGCCATGCAGAAGCGGGGCAGCTTACTTTTGTTTGCCAGGGAAACGGGCCGAGGTTTGTGTCTGGGGGCCTATGGCTGGGAGTGACCGGCTGGCTCCTGAAAAGCTACGATAGGCAGGATGGTGACCAGACCCATGGTGGCACCAGTGCCAAGTTGGGCTGGTTTGATAGTACCAAGTGGCTCCGGCAATCTGCCATCAAAAAGTTGGCAGGCGAGTTTTGTTTTCCAGGGAAAAGCGCCGTTGTTTGTGTTTGGGGGCCTGTGGCTGGGAGTGGCCAGCTGGCTCCTTAGAACCCACGATACGCAGGATGGTTCCCAGACCAGAGGTGGCACCAGTGCCAAGTTGGGCTAGTTTGATAGTACCATGTGGCTCCTGCAATCTGCCATCCAGAAGCGGGGCTGCTTACTTTTGTTTGCCAGGGAAACGGGCCGAGATATTTGTCTGGGGGCCTATGGCTGGGAGTGAGCGGCTGGCTCCTGAAAAGCTACGATAGGCAGGATGGTGACCAGACCCATGGTGGCACCAGTGCCAAGTTGGGCTGTTTTGATAGTACCAAGTGGCTCCTGCAATCTGCCATCAAAAAGTTGTCAGGCGACTTTTGTTTTCCAGGGAAAAGCGCCGTTGTTCTTGTTTAGAGGCCTGTGGCTGGGAGTGGCCGGCTGCCTCCTTTGAACCCAGGATACGCAGGATGGTTCCCAGAGCCAAGGTGGCACCAGTGCCAAGTTGGGCTGGTTTGATAGTACCAAGTGGCTCCTGCAATCTGCCATCCAGAAGCGGGTCAGCTTACTTTTGTTTCCCAGGGAAACGGGCCGAGGTTTGTGTCTGGGGGCCTATGGCTGGGAGTGACCGGCTGGCTACTGAAAAGCTACGATAGGCAGGATGGTTACCAGACTCATGGTGGCACCAGTGCCAAGTCGGGCTGGTTTGATAATACTAAATAGCTCCTGAAATCTGCCATTCAGACGCGGGGCAGCGGATTTTTGTTTGCTGGAGAAAAGTTCCGTGGTTTTATTTTGGGGGTATATGGCTGGACGTGGCCGGCTGGCTCCTTAAAAAGATCGATACGCAGGATTGTTCCCTGACCCAAGGTGGCATCACTGTCAAGTCGGGCTGTTTTCGTAGTACCAAGTGCGTCCTGCAATTTGCCATCCAGAAGAGGGGCAGTTGAGTTTTGTTTGCCAGAGCAAAGGGCCGTGGTATGTGTTTGGGGGCATATGGCTGAGAGTGGCCGGCTGGCCCCTGAAAATCCACGATAGGCAGGATGGTTCCCAGAGCCAAGGTGGCACCAGTGCCATGTTGGCCTGGTTTGATAGTACCATGTGGCTGCTGTAATCTGCCATCCAGAAGCGGGGCAGCTTACTTTTGTTTGCCAGGGAAACGGGCCGAGATATTTGTCTGGGGGCCTATGGCTGGGAGTGACCGGCTGGCTCCTGAAAAGCTACGATAGGCAGGATGGTGACCAGACCCATGGTGGCACCAGTACCAAGTTGCGCTGGTTTGATAGTACCAAGTGGCTCCTGCAATCTGCCATCAAAAATTTGGCAGGCGAGTTTTGTTTTCCAGGGAAAAGCGCCGTTGTTTTTGTTTAGAGGCCTGTGGCTGGGAGTGGCCGCCTGTCCTCGTAGATACTACGTTACGCAGCATGGTTCCCAGAGCCAAGGTGGCACGAGGGCCAAGTCGGGCAGGTTTGATAGTACCAAATGCATCCTGCAATCTGCCATCCAAAAGCAGGGCAGTTTACTTTTGTTTGCCAGGGAAACGGGCCGAGGTTTGTGTCTGGGGGCCTATGGCAGGGAGTGACCGGCTGGCTCCTGAAAAGCTACGATAGGCAGGATGTTTACCAGACCCATGGTGGCACCAGTGCCAAGTTGGGCTGATTTGATAGTACCAAGTGGCTCCTGCAATCTGCCATCCAGAATCGGGGCAGCTTACTTTTGTTTTCCAGGGAAACGGGCCGAGGTTTGTGTCTGGGGGTCTATGGCTGGGAGTGACCGCCTGGCTCCTGAAAAGCTACGATAGGCAGGATGGTGACCAGACCCATGGTGGCACCAGTGCCAAGTTGGGCTGGTTTGATAGCACCAAGTGGCTCCTGCAATCTGCCATCAAAATGTTGGCAGGCGAGTTTTGTTTTCCAGGGAAAAGCGCCGTTGTTTGTGTTTGGGCGCCTGTGGCTCAGAGTGGCCGGGTGGCTCCTTAGAATCCACGATACGCAGGATGGTTCCCAGACCCAAGGTGGCACCAGTGCCAAGTCGGGCTGGTTTGACACTACCAAGTGGCTCCTGCAATCTGCCATCCAGAATCGGGGCAGCTTAATTTTGTTTGCCAGGGAAACGGTCCGAGGTTTGTGTCTGGGGGACTATGGCTGGGAGTGACCGGCTGGCTCCTGAAATGCTACAATAGGCAGGATTGTTCCCAGACCCATAGTGGCACCAGTGCCAAGTTGGGATGATTTGATAGTACCAAGTGGCTCCTGCAATCTGCCATCAAAAAGCTGGCAGGCGAGTTTTGTTTTCCAGGGAAAAGCGCCGTTGTTTGTGTTTGGGGGCCTGTGGCTGGGAGTGGCCAGCTGGCTCCTTAGAACCCACGATACGCAGGATGGTTCCCAGACCAGAGGTGGCACCAGTGCCAAGTTGGGCTGGTTTGATAGTACCATGTGGCTCCTGCAATCTGCCATCCAGAAGCGGGGCTGCTTACTTTTGTTTGCCAGGGAAACGGGCCGAGATATTTGTCTGGGGGCCTATGGCTGGGAGTGAGCGGCTGGCTCCTGAAAAGCTACGATAGGCAGGATGGTGACCAGACCCATGGTGGCACCAGTGCCAAGTTGGGCTGGTTTGATAGTACCAAGTGGCTCCTGCAATCTGCCATCAAAAAGTTGTCAGGCGACTTTTGTTTTCCAGGGAAAAGCGCCGTTGTTCTTGTTTAGAGGCCTGTGGCAGGGAGTGGCCGGCTGCCTCCTTTGAACCCAGGATACGCAGGATGGTTCCCAGAGCCAAGGTGGCACCAGTGCCAAGTTGGGCTGGTTTGATAGTACCAAGTGGCTCCTGCAATCTGCCATCCAGAAGCGGGTCAGCTTACTTTTGTTTCCCAGGGAAACGGGCCGAGGTTTGTGTCTGGGGGCCTATGGCTGGGAGTGACCGGCTGGCTACTGAAAAGCTACGATAGGCAGGATGGTTACCAGACTCATGGTGGCACCAGTGCCAAGTCGGGCTGGTTTGATAATACTAAATAGCTCCTGAAATCTGCCATTCAGACGCGGGGCAGCGGATTTTTGTTTGCTGGAGAAAAGTTCCGTGGTTTTATTTTGGGGGTATATGGCTGGACGTGGCCGGCTGGCTCCTTAAAAAGATCGATACGCAGGATTGTTCCCTGACCCAAGGTGGCATCACTGTCAAGTCGGGCTGTTTTCGTAGTACCAAGTGCGTCCTGCAATTTGCCATCCAGAAGAGGGGCAGTTGAGTTTTGTTTGCCAGAGCAAAGGGCCGTGGTATGTGTTTGGGGGCATATGGCTGAGAGTGGCCGGCTGGCCCCTGAAAATCCACGATAGGCAGGATGGTTCCCAGAGCCAAGGTGGCACCAGTGCCATGTTGGCCTGGTTTGATAGTACCATGTGGCTGCTGTAATCTGCCATCCAGAAGCGGGGCAGCTTACTTTTGTTTGCCAGGGAAACGGGCCGAGATATTTGTCTGGGGGCCTATGGCTGGGAGTGACCGGCTGGCTCCTGAAAAGCTACGATAGGCAGGATGGTGACCAGACCCATGGTGGCACCAGTACCAAGTTGCGCTGGTTTGATAGTACCAAGTGGCTCCTGCAATCTGCCATCAAAAATTTGGCAGGCGAGTTTTGTTTTCCAGGGAAAAGCGCCGTTGTTTTTGTTTAGAGGCCTGTGGCTGGGAGTGGC
Source organism: Melospiza melodia melodia (assembly GCF_035770615.1). NCBI lineage: Eukaryota > Metazoa > Chordata > Aves > Passeriformes > Passerellidae > Melospiza > Melospiza melodia. Next base: position 38,585,819 of record NC_086195.1, on the reverse strand, counting down.
CGCCTGTCCTCTTAGAATCTACGTTACGCAGCATGGTTCCCAGAGCCAAGGTGGCACGAGGGCCAAGTCGGGCAGGTTTGATAGTACCAAATGCATCCTGCAATCTGCCATCCAAAAGCGGGGCAGTTTACTTTTGTTTGCCAGGGAAACGGGCCGAGGTTTGTGTCTGGGGGCCTATGGCAGGGAGTGACCGGCTGGCTCCTGAAAAGCTACGATAGGCAGGATGTTTACCAGACCCATGGTGGCACCAGTGCCAAGTTGGGCTGATTTGATAGTACCAAGTGGCTCCTGCAATCTGCCATCCAGAATCGGGGCAGCTTACTTTTGTTTTCCAGGGAAACGGGCCGAGGTTTGTGTCTGGGGGTCTATGGCTGGGAGTGACCGCCTGGCTCCTGAAAAGCTACGATAGGCAGGATGGTGACCAGACCCATGGTGGCACCAGTGCCAAGTTGGGCTGGTTTGATAGCACCAAGTGGCTCCTGCAATCTGCCATCAAAATGTTGGCAGGCGAGTTTTGTTTTCCAGGGAAAAGCGCCGTTGTTTGTGTTTGGGCGCCTGTGGCTCAGAGTGGCCGGGTGGCTGCTTAGAATCCACGATACGCAGGATGGTTCCCAGACCCAAGGTGGCACCAGTGCCAAGTCGGGCTGGTTTGACACTACCAAGTGGCTCCTGCAATCTGCCATCCAGAATCGGGGCAGCTTAATTTTGTTTGCCAGGGAAACGGTCCGAGGTTTGTGTCTGGGGGACTATGGCTGGGAGTGACCGGCTGGCTCCTGAAATGCTACAATAGGCAGGATGGTTCCCAGACCCATAGTGGCACCAGTGCCAAGTTGGGATGATTTGATAGTACCAAGTGGCTCCTGCAATCTGCCATCAAAAAGTTGGCAGGCGAGTTTTGTTTTCCAGGGAAAAGCGCCGTTGTTTGTGTTTGCGGGCCTGTGGCTGGGAGTGGCCGGCTGGCTCCTTAGAACCCACGATACGCAGGATGGTTCCCAGACCCAAGGTGGCACCAGTGCCAAGTCGGGCTGGTTTGATGGTGCAAAGTGTCTCCTGCAATCTGCCATCCAGACGCGGGGCAGCGGATTTTTGTTTCCATGAGAAATGGTCCGTGGTTTGTTTTTGGGGGTATATGGCTGGGCGTGGCCGGCTGGCTCCTTAAAAAGCTCGATATGCAGGATGGTTCCCTGACACAAGGTGGCACCAGTGCCACGTCGGGCGGTTTTCGTAGTACAAAGTGCGTCCTAAAATTTGCCATCCAGAAGAGGGGCAGTTGAGTTTTGTTTGCCAGAGAAAAGGGCCGTGGTTTGTTTTTGGGGGCATATGGCTGAGAGTGGCCGGCTGGCCCCTGAAAATCCACGATAGGCAGGATGGTTCCCAGACCAGAGGTGTCACCAGTGCCAAGTCGGGCTGGTTTGATAGTACTAAATAGCTCCTGCAATCTGCCATGCAGAAGCGGGGCAGCTTACTTTTGTTTGCCAGGGAAACGGGCCGAGGTTTGTGTCTGGGGGCCTATGGCTGGGAGTGACCGGCTGGCTCCTGAAAAGCTACGATAGGCAGGATGGTGACCAGACCCATGGTGGCACCAGTGCCAAGTTGGGCTGGTTTGATAGTACCAAGTGGCTCCGGCAATCTGCCATCAAAAAGTTGGCAGGCGAGTTTTGTTTTCCAGGGAAAAGCGCCGTTGTTTGTGTTTGGGGGCCTGTGGCTGGGAGTGGCCAGCTGGCTCCTTAGAACCCACGATACGCAGGATGGTTCCCAGACCAGAGGTGGCACCAGTGCCAAGTTGGGCTAGTTTGATAGTACCATGTGGCTCCTGCAATCTGCCATCAAATGTTTGGCAGGCGAGTTTTGTTTTCCAGGGAAAAGCACCGTTGTGTGTGTTTTGGGGCCTGTGGCTGGGAGTGGCCAGCTGGCTCCTTAGAATCCACCATACGCAGGATGGTTCCCAGACCCAAGGTGGCACCAGTGCCAAGTCGGGCTGGTTTGTTAGTACCAAGTGGTTCCTGCAATCTGCCATCCAGAAGCGGGGCAGCTTACTTTTGTTTGCCAGAGAAAAAGGCTGTTGTTTGTGTTTCGGGACCTGTGGCTGGGAGTGGCCGGCTGGCTCCTGAAAATCCATGATACGCAGGATGGTTCCCAGACCCAAGGTGGCACCAGTGCCAAGTCGGGCTGGTTTGATACTACCAAGTGCGTCCTGCAATCTGCCATCCAGAAGCGGGGCAGCTTAATTTTGTTTGCCAGGGAAACGGGCCGTGGGTTTTGTATGGGGGCCTATGGCTGAGAGTGGCCGGCTGGCTCCTGAAAATCCACGCTAGGCAGCATGGTTCCCAGATGCAAGGTGGCACCAGTGCCTAGTCGGGCTGGTTTGATGGTGCAAAGTGGCTCCTGCAATCTGCCATCCAGAAGCGGGGCAGCTGATTTTTGTTTGCCAGAGAAAAATTCCGTGGGTTGTTTTTGGGGGCATATTGCTGGTAGTGGCCGGCTGGCTCCTTAAAATGCTCGATACGCATGATGGTTCCCAGGCCCAAGGTGTCACCACTACCAAGTCGGCCTGCGGTTTTAGTATCAAGTTCATCCTGCAATTTGCCATCCAGAAGAGGGGCAGTTGAGTTTTGTTTGCCAGAGAAACGGGCCGAGGTTTCTGTTTGGGGACATATGGCTGAGAGTGGCCGGCTGGCCCCTGAATATCCACGATACACAGCATGGTTCCCAGATCCAAGGTGGCACCAGTGCCAAGTTGGGCTGGTTTGATAGTCCCAAGTGTCTCCTGCAATCTGCCATCCAGAAGCGGGGCAGCTTACTTTTGTTTGCCAGAGAAATAGGCCTAGGTTTTTGTCTGGGGGCCTGTGGCTAGGAGTGGCCGGCTGGCTCCTTAGAATCCACGATACGCAGGATGTTTCCCAGACCCAAGGTGGCACCAGTGCCAAGTCGGGCTGGTTTGATAGTACCAAGTGGCTCCTGCAAACTCCATCAAAATGTTGGCAGACGTGTTTTGTTTTCCAGGGAACAGCGCCGTTGATTTGTTTGGGGACCTGTGGCTGGGAGTGGCCGGCTGGCTCCTTAGAATCCACGATACGCAGGATGGTTCCCAGACCCAAGGTTGCACCAGTGCCATGTCGGGCTGGTTTGATTACACCAAGTGGCTCCTGCAATCTGCCATCCAGAAGTGAGGCAGCTAAGTTTGTTTGCCAGAAAAAAGGGCCGTGGATTTTGTTGGGGGCCTGTGGCTGGGAGTAGCCGGCTGGCTCCTTAAAATCCACGATAGGCTGGATGGTTCCCAGACCCAAGGTGGCACCAGTGCCAAGTCGGGCTGGTTTGATAGTACCAAGTGGCTCCTGCAATCTGCCATCCAGAAGCGGTGCAGTTGAGTTTTGTTTGCCAGAGAAAAGGGCCGTGGGTTGTGTTTGGGGGCATATGGCTGGGAGTGGCCGGCTGTCTCATTAAAAAGATCGATACGCAGGATGGTTCCCAGACCCAAGGTGGCACCAGTGCCAAGTCGGGCTGTTTTTATAGTACCAAGTGCGTCCTGCAATTTGCCATCCAGAAGAGGGGCAGTGGAGTTTTGTTTGCCAGAGAATAGCGCCGTTGTTTGTGTTTGGGGGCTTGTGGCTGGGAGTGGCCGACTGGCGCCTTAGAATCTGTGTTACGCAGCATGGTTCCCAGACCAGAGGTGGCACCAGTGCCAAGTTGGGCTGGTTTGATAGTACCAAGTGGCTCCTGCAATCTGCCATCCAGAAGTGGGGCAGCTTACTTTTGTTTGCCAGGGAAACGGGCCGAGGTTTGTGACTGGGGACCTATGGCTGGGAGTGACCGGCTGGCTCCTGAAAAGCTACGATAGGCAGGATGGTGACCAGACCCATGGTGGCACCAGTGCCAAGTTGGGCTGGTTTGATAGTACCAAGTGGCTCCTGCAATCTGCCATCAAAAAGTTGTCAGGCGAGTTTTGTTTTCCAGGGAAAAGCGCCGTTGTTTGTATTTGGGGGCCTGTGGCTGGGAGTGGCCGGCTGGCTCCTTTGAACCCACAATACGCAGGATGGTTCCCAGACCCAAGGTGGCACCAGTGCCAAGTCGGGCTGGTTTGATACTACCAAGTGCGTCCTGCAATCTGCCATCCAGAAGCGGGGCAGCTTAATTTTGTTTGCCAGGGAAACGGGCCGTGGGTTTTGTATGGGGGCCTATGGCTGAGAGTGGCCGGCTGGCTCCTGAAAATCCACGCTAGGCAGCATGGTTCCCAGATGCAAGGTGGCACCAGTGCCAAGTCGGGCTGGTTTGATGGTGCAAAGTGGCTCCTGCAATCTGCCATCCAGAAGCGGGGCAGCTGATTTTTGTTTGCCAGAGAAAAATTCCGTGGATTGTTTTTGGGGGCATATTGCTGGGAGTGGCCGGCTGGCTCCTTAAAATGCTCGATACGCATGATGGTTCCCAGGTCCAAGGTGTCACCACTACCAAGTCGGCCTGCGGTTTTAGTATCAAGTTCATCCTGCAATTTGCCATCCAGAAGAGGGGCAGTTGAGTTTTGTTTGCCAGAGAAACGGGCCGAGGTTTCTGTTTGGGGACATATGGCTGAGAGTGGCCGGCTGGCCCCTGAATATCCACGATACACAGCATGGTTCCCAGATCCAAGGTGGCACCAGTGCCAAGTTGGGCTGGTTTGATAGTACCAAGTGTCTCCTGCAATCTGCCATCCAGAAGCGGGGCAGCTTACTTTTGTTTGCCAGAGAAATAGGCCTAGGTTTTTGTCTGGGGGCCTGTGGCTAGGAGTGGCCGGCTGGCTCCTAAGAATCCACGATACGCAGGATGTTTCCCAGACCCAAGGTGGCACCAGTGCCAAGTCGGGCTGGTTTGATAGTACCAAGTGGCTCCTGCAAACTCCATCAAAAAGTTGGCCGGCGAATTTTGTTTTCCAGGGAACAGCGCCGTTGATTTTGTTTGGGGGCCTGTGGCTGGGAGTGGCCGGCTGGCTCCTTAGAATCCACGATACGCAGGATGGTTCCCAGACCCAAGGTGGCACCAGTGCCAAGTCGGGCTGGTTTGATTACACCAAGTGGCTCCTGCAATCTGCCATCCAGAAGTGAGGCAGCTAAGTTTTGTTTGCCAGAAAAAAGGGCCGTGGTTTTTGTTGGGGGCCTGTGGCTGGGAGTGGCCGGCTGGCTCCTTAGAATCCACCATACGCAGGATGGTTCCCAGACCCAAGGTGGCACCAGTGCCAAGTCGGGCTGGTTTGATACTACCAAGTGGCTCCTGCAAACTGCCATCCAGAAGCGGGGCAGCTGAGTTTTGTTTGCCAGGGAAATGGGCCGTTGTTTGTGTTTGGGGGCCTGTGGCTGGGAGTGTTCGGCTGGTTCCTGAATATGTACGATACGCAGGATTGTTCCCAGACCCAAGGTGGCACCAGTGCCAAGTCGGGCTGGTTTGATGGTGCAAAGTGGCTCCTGCAATCTGCCATCCAGACGCGGGGCAGCGGATTTTTGTTTCCATGAGAAATGGTCCGTGGTTTGTTTTTGGGGGTATATGGCTGGGCCTGGCCGGCTGGCTCCTTAAAAAGCTCGATATGCAGGATGGTTCCCTGACACAAGGTGGCACCAGTGCCACGTCGGGCGGTTTTCGTAGTACAAAGTGCGTCCTAAAATTTGCCATCCAGAAGAGGGGCAGTTGAGTTTTGTTTGCCAGAGAAAAGGTCCGTGGTTTGTTTTTGGGGGCATATGGCTGAGAGTGGCCGGCTGGCCCCTGAAAATCCACGATACACAGGATGGTTCCCAGATCCAAGGTGGCACCTGTGCCAAGTCGGGCTGATTTGATAGTACTAAGTAGCTCCTGCAATCTGCCATCCAGAAGCGGGACAGCTTACTTTTGTTTGCCAGGGAAACGGGCCGAGGTTTGTGTTTGGGGGCCTATGGCTGAGAGTGACTGGCTGGCTCCTGAAAAGCTACAATAGGCAGGATGGTGACCAGACCCATGGTGGCACCAGTGCAAAGTTGGGCTGGTTTGATAGTACCAAATGGTTCCTGCAATCTGCCATCCAGAAGCAGGGCATCTGAGTTTTGTTTGCCAGAGAAAAGGGCCTTGGTTTGTGTTTGGGGGCATATGGCTGGGTGTGGCCAGCTGGCTCCTTAAAATGCACGATATGCAACATGGCTCCCAGACCCAAGGTGGCACCAGTGCCAAGTTGGGCTGGTTTGATAGTACCAAGTGGCTCCTGCAATCTGCCATCAAAAAGTTGTCAGGCGAGTTTTGTTTTCCAGGGAAAAGCGCCGTTGTTTGTATTTGGGGGCCTGTGGCTGGGAGTGGCCGACTGGCTCCTTTGAACCCACAATACGCAGGATGGTTCCCAGACCCAAGGTGGCACCAGTGCCAAGTCGGGCTGGTTTGATACTACCAAGTGCGTCCTGCAATCTGCCATCCAGAAGCGGGGCAGCTTAATTTTGTTTGCCAGGGAAACGGGCCGTGGGTTTTGTTTGGGGGCCTATGGCTGAGAGTGGCCGGCTGGCTCCTGAAAATCCACGCTAGGCAGCATGGTTCCCAGACCCAAGGTGGCACCAGTGCCAAGTCGGGCTGGTTTGATGGTGCAAAGTGGCTCCTGCAATCTGCCATCCAGAAGCGGGGCAGCTGATTTTTGTTTGCCAGAGAAAAATTCCGTGGATTGTTTTTGGGGGCATATTGCTGGGAGTGGCCGGCTGGCTCCTTAAAATGCTCGATACGCATGATGGTTCCCAGGTCCAAGGTGTCACCACTACCAAGTCGGCCTGCGGTTTTAGTATCAAGTTCATCCTGCAATTTGCCATCCAGAAGAGGGGCAGTTGAGTTTTGTTTGCCAGAGAAACGGGCCGAGGTTTCTGTTTGGGGACATATGGCTGAGAGTGGCCGGCTGGCCCCTGAATATCCACGATACACAGCATGGTTCCCAGATCCAAGGTGGCACCAGTGCCAAGTTGGGCTGGTTTGATAGTACCAAGTGTCTCCTGCAATCTGCCATCCAGAAGCGGGGCAGCTTACTTTTGTTTGCCAGAGAAATAGGCCTAGGTTTTTGTCTGGGGGCCTGTGGCTAGGAGTGGCCGGCTGGCTCCTAAGAATCCACGATACGCAGGATGTTTCCCAGACCCAAGGTGGCACCAGTGCCAAGTCGGGCTGGTTTGATAGTACCAAGTGGCTCCTGCAAACTCCATCAAAAAGTTGGCAGGCGTGTTTTGTTTTCCAGGGAACAGCGCCGTTGATTTTGTTTGGGGGCCTGTGGCTGGAAGTGGCCGGCTGGCTCCTTAGAATCCACGATACGCAGGATGGTTCCCAGACCCAAGGTGGCACCAGTGCCAAGTCGGGCTGGTTTGATTACACCAAGTGGCTCCTGCAATCTGCCATCCAGAAGTGAGGCAGCTAAGTTTTGTTTGCCAGAAAAAAGGGCCGTGGTTTTTGTTGGGGGCCTGTGGCTGGGAGTGGCCGGCTGGCTCCTTAGAATCCACCATACGCAGGATGGTTCCCAGACCCAAGGTGGCACCAGTGCCAAGTCGGGCTGGTTTGATAGTCCCAAGTGGCTCCTGCAAACTGCCATCCAGAAGCGGGGCAGCTGAGTTTTGTTTGCCAGGGAAATGGGCCGTTGTTTGTGTTTGGGGGCCTGTGGCTGGGAGTGTTCGGCTGGTTCCTGAATATGTACGATACGCAGGATTGTTCCCAGACCCAAGGTGGCACCAGTGCCAAGTCGGGCTGGTTTGATGGTGCAAAGTGGCTCCTGCAATCTGCCATCCAGACGCGGGGCAGCGGATTTTTGTTTCCATGAGAAATGGTCCGTGGTTTGTTTTTGGGGGTATATGGCTGGGCCTGGCCGGCTGGCTCCTTAAAAAGCTCGATATGCAGGATGGTTCCCTGACACAAGGTGGCACCAGTGCCACGTCGGGCGGTTTTCGTAGTACAAAGTGCGTCCTAAAATTTGCCATCCAGAAGAGGGGCAGTTGAGTTTTGTTTGCCAGAGAAAAGGTCCGTGGTTTGTTTTTGGGGGCATATGGCTGAGAGTGGCTGGCTGGCCCCTGAAAATCCACGATACACAGGATGGTTCCCAGATCCAAGGTGGCACCTGTGCCAAGTCGGGCTGATTTGATAGTACTAAGTAGCTCCTGCAATCTGCCATCCAGAAGCGGGGCAGCTTACTTTTGTTTGCCAGGGAAACGGGCCGAGGTTTGTGTTTGGGGGCCTATGGCTGAGAGTGACCGGCTGGCTCCTGAAAAGCTACAATAGGCAGGATGGTGACCAGACCCATGGTGGCACCAGTGCCAAGTTGGGCTGGTTTGATAGTACCAAGTGGCTCCTGCAATCTGCCATCCAGAAGCAGGGCAGCTGAGTTTTGTTTGCCAGAGAAAAGGGCCTTGGTTTGTGTTTGGGGGCATATGGCTGGGTGTGGCCAGCTGGCTCCTTAAAATGCACGATATGCAACATGGCTCCCAGACCCAAGGTGGCACCAGTGCCAAGTTGGGCTGGTTTGATAGTACCAAGTGGCTCCTGCAATCTTCCATGATCACGTGGAGAAATACTTTCTGGTTTCAGCCTCATGCTCTTTCTTCTCTCCCTCAACTTCTCTATCACCTCTCATCTGGTTCACATGCGCTGTCTTCAAGGTCCACAGGCTACTTTTCACAGAATCTTCTGGCCTGATGAAGTAAGAATGATGAATAGAACAGAGCTGGGATCTATTTTCCAGTTTGGATAAAATGCATTCTGCACACAAATCCAAGGAGAACGGGCTGCCCCGATGCCCAGAAAATCTTTCACTCCTGCTAGTGTTCTACGTCAACCGCAACTTAGTCTGAAAGAAAAGCTTTTTCTCTGAGAACATCTGAGAGGTTTGCATGAAGCACTGATATCTGACATATGCAATTTTGAATAGGAGAGGAAAAAGAAAATGGCAAGGAGTTTTTAATTTTAGTGGTTTCAATTTTAATTTCCGTGCACTTTTTCAAAACTTGTCAGCTCAAATGCCCATCAACATCTTTTAGTCATCTGTAAGTCAGTATTCATATAAAATGTGCTTCAAATCCAAAGAATTTCAAATTTGCACTCCAAGCTTCTATGCCTAGATTTATGATTTCCTACACATATTAGATGAAAGGAAGGCCTTTTTTACTGTGGGAGTGCTGGAACACTGGAACAGGTTGCCCAGAGAAGTTGTGGGTGTCCCATCCCTGAAAGTATTCAAGGTCACCTTGGACGGGGCTTGGAGCAGCAACAAAGGAGAAGCTTGATGGTAGAGAAACAAAGTTGGACTATAGAAGAAACTCGGATTGAAGTATAGGATCAAGTTTTCTCTCAGCTCTTGGGGTAAATTCAAAGTTGTACAAAATGACATTTATCTGTGCTATTCACTACTGTAACAGAAAGTTTCATGAAAACTGTACAGAAGATAGTAAATTTTAAAAGAGATAAGAATTACAGCATAAAATCCATGGGATAGGTTACAACATGAGACACTCTCTAAGAGAAAATCTCTTTGTTTCAGCACTTCATCGGGGTAAGATTTCATGAAGTGCCAAAGAAGGCGGCAAAATATCATTCGGGACATTATTTACTGGAATTCAGCCTGGCCATTAGTAGGAACTGCCTTTGAACATATCATGTAGATATACCACACACGCTTTCCCTTCACTGAAAAATTACTGTTTACAACAAATAAGCAATTGACGATCAAAATTGATTGAAAGCATCTTAAACATGTCAAGTATTTCATTGTAGATGATCTGTGATCCAAATGCTTCTTCCACCTTCGAGAGGGACAGAAGAATTCTTCCATATCATGATGGTTTAAAATTGTATCAACCAATGTTTTCTGCTGAAAAGATATCATCTATTTTTTTCTATTTTTGGAAGAAAATATTCCTAGACATACAACAGGTGAGAACTAAGTAATTTTAAAGAAACAAATGAAATGAAAATATTCTGTAAATAGAATGAAATGAAAAGCTGTGTTTTAAATAGGAGCTAAATATTAAACAGAATTTTTGTACCAGGCATTTGAATTACTGCACCAGCTCTTTTGCCCATCAAGAGAGGCATTTAGCATTTCAGTCTTTTCCAAGGTGTTCATGATCTGCTATGCTGATCTCTGTGTGTGCCTAGGTGTGTGTGGAGGGGGGGGCATATGAAGGGGAGTGTGTATGTTTGCTTTACAATTGTTGTGGCAGATTCATGCCTCAGCTCCACATTTTGTTTTAAAAAGGTCACACCGAGTGGATATGAAGTTTACTATCAACAAGAGATCGATTCCCAAATCATCCATTTGACTCTCCCTTATAAATCATGTGCTTTGTTGCATATTTTATCAAATATACTTTCAAGCCAGATGGAGGAAGGAGGATGTGGGAATCCCTCCACCATCTTGCAACTTTTATGTAAGTAGGTTTTCAAGAAAATCATCATTTCTCTTTTAAATATGTCTGGAACAGGCATGATGGTAGTGTCAACCTGTTGGAGTTTTTGTTGCTGGAAGAAGTTGTACAAAAGGATTGGTTTTTACATTGACCAGTTACTGAATCAAGCGCAGGAATACATTGGAAATTTAGCTGGGGGTTCCTTTTCCCAGCAGACTACTTCTAGAACGAGCTTGTACACTGAAGCTGACTCTTTTGCTCTCTTTTTGTTTCTTTCCTATTTTCTTGGCTTCTTTGCCACTATCTAGACAATTTTGGAACTTTGTTCCCAACTAAAATGGTTTCAATAGTCTGATTGTGATCATACATTTTTACAAGGAATTTTTAAAATCTTTCCTCGAGTCCAGAAAGTCAAGGACTTAGATCTTTTTCTTCCCTTATCAATATTGCCATGAAATTGATAAATAAAGACCAACTCTTTATTTTTGTTTTTAACCCACGTAGATAATTCCCATCCATTAATCCATTTTGTGGACCAATAGCTGCCATTCTGATGGAAGCTGTCACTTCTTAACAATAGGCATTCTGTGACTATGTTGACTGCACTTTGGGTGAAGATCCTAACTGGTCTTAGATATACATAGGGAGAAATTTGCTCAGCCAGTGTCAGTCTTAAGCATGCGTATCAGAAGATCTTTCTAGAGCTGGGAATTTTCCCATGAAAGGGATTCAGTTAGGGAAGAGACACTTGTGCCAGAGTTTTACATTCTTCTTGAACACTGCTTAAGGAACTTAGATGCCATGTCCATTTGGATCTCTGTCTGCACAGAACTTTGTCATGCCAGTGCTTTGAAATGCATCTTGAAGAGAATTCACTAGCACAGAATGAAAGAGAGTGGAAGGGGTTGGTGGGGCTAACCAGGCCCAACCCCCCTGCCTAAACCAGGATACCTAGAGCCTCTTGCCCAGGATTCTATCTGGGTGTACTTTTAATGTCTTCAAAGATCCAGGCTCCACAATCTTTCTGGGCAGTCTGTGCCGTGGTTCAGTCACCCTGACAGTAAAGAAACATTTACTGATGTTCAAAGGCAATCTCCTGTATTTCAGTGTGTGCCCACTGCCTCTTGTCTTTTCCCTCAGCATCACTGAAAAGACACTGATTCCCTCCCCTTTGCACTATTGCTTCCATATGTATGTGTGATGCCATGTAGAGGTATGTCAAAAACCTCCCTGAAGCCCAGGCAGATAATATTCCCTTCATCTACCAGTCAAGTTGATTCATCAGAGGAGTTTAAAGTGATGTTCAGCATGAAATTCCCCTGAAAAATCATGCTAACTACATTATTTGGTCATCTGTCATGTGCCTGGCAAGGATTTCCAGGAAGAGCTGCTTCATCAACTTCCTGGGGATAAAAAAGAGGCTGGCTGGTTTGTACTATGGCGAGTCCTCTTAATTGCCTTTTTTGAAGATGGGTGTCATTTGCTAACATCCACTCTTTAGCTCCTCTTCTCATCTACACCTCGGCAAAAAGCTTTTCCACTATGTCTGGCTAGGAAAAACTGTGCCAGCACAGAAAACATCTCCCATCGTGTTCTAGAAGTTGCACGGATGTCTGCCAAGTGTTTGGCAGGAAGAAAAGAAAAGTTGTCCAAAACAGCTTCCAATCGAATGTTCCTGTGATTGGAAAAGTCAGGAGAGTGCAAAGGTACTGTTTTCTATCAGTTGGCAAGGTGCGCACACAATCCCAGTGTTGTACAGCTTGCTTCTTCACCTTCCCGAAGCTGCCGCTCTCGCCGGCTCCCGGAACCGAAGAAGCGGCTTCTTCGCGCAAAGACGATTGTGCCGCTCACAGTGCTCTCCTTAGCGCGGCTTCTGCCGAAAGACGCCCGGCAGCGGCTCTTACCTCCGGAGAGCATCCTACCTTCGTCTTTCGCGTCTTATGTAGTCTACACCTCGGCAAAAAGCTTTTCCACTATGTCTGGCTAGGAAAAACTGTGCCAGCACAGAAAACATCTCCCATCGTGTTCTAGAAGTTGCACGGATGTCTGCCAAGTGTTTGGCAGGAAGAAAAGAAAAGTTGTCCAAAACAGCTTCCAATCGAATGTTCATGTGATTGGAAAAGTCAGGAGAGTGCAAAGGTACTGTTTTCTATCAGTTGGCAAGGTGCGCACACAATCCCAGTGTTGTACAGCTTGCTTCTTCACCTTCCCGAAGCTGCCGCTCTCGCCGGCTGCCGGAGCCCAAGAAGCGGCTTCTTCGCGCAAAGACGATTGTGCCGCTCACAGGGCTCTCCTTAGCGCGGCTTCTGCCGAAAGACGCCCGGCAGCGGCTCTTACCTCCGGAGAGCATCCTACCTTCGTCTTTCGCGTCTTTTGTAGTCTACATCTTAGCAAAACGCTTTTCCACTATGTCTGGCTAGGAAAAACTGTGCCAGCACAGAAAACATCTCCCATCGTGTTCTAGAAGTTGCACGGATGTCTGCCAAGTGTTTGGCAGGAAGAAAAGAAAAGTTGTCCAAAACAGCTTCCAATCGAATGTTCCTGTGATTGGAAAAGTCAGGAGAGTGCAAAGGTACTGTTTTCTATCAGTTGGCAAGGTGCGCACACAATCCCAGTGTTGTACAGCTTGCTTCTTCACCTTCCCGAAGCTGCCGCTCTCGCCGGCTCCCGGAACCGAAGAAGCGGCTTCTTCGCGCAAAGACGATTGTGCCGCTCACAGGGCTCTCCTTAGCGCGGCTTCTGCCGAAAGACGCCCGGCAGCGGCTCTTACCTCCGGAGAGCATCCTACCTTCGTCTTTCGCGTCTTTTGTAGTCTACATCTTAGCAAAACGCTTTTCCACTATGTCTGGCTAGGAAAAACTGTGCCAGCACAGAAAACATCTCCCATCGTGTTCTAGAAGTTGCACGGATGTCTGCCAAGTGTTTGGCAGGAAGAAAAGAAAAGTTGTCCAAAACAGCTTCCAATCGAATGTTCCTGTGATTGGAAAAGTCAGGAGAGTGCAAAGGTACTGTTTTCTATCAGTTGGCAAGGTGCGCACACAATCCCAGTGTTGTACAGCTTGCTTCTTCACCTTCCCGAAGCTGCCGCTCTCGCGGGCTCCCGGAACCGAAGAAGCGGCTTCTTCGCGCAAAGACGATTGTGCCGCTCACAGGGCTCTCCTTAGCGCGGCTTCTGCCGAAAGACGCCCGGCAGCGGCTCTTACCTCCTGAGAGTGGCAGCTTCGGGAAGGTGAAGAAGCAAGCTGTACAACACTGGGATTGTGTGCGCACCTTGCCAACTGATAGAAAACAGTACCTTTGCACTCTCCTGACTTTTCCAATCACAGGAACATTCGATTGGAAGCTGTTTTGGACAACTTTTCTTTTCTTTCTGCCAAACACTTGGCAGACATCCGTGCAACTTCTAGAACACGATGGGAGATGTTTTCTGTGCTGGCACAGTTTTTCCTAGCCAGACATAGTGGAAAAGCGTTTTGCCGAGATGTAGACTACAAAAGACGCGAAAGACGAAGGTAGGATGCTCTCCGGAGGTAAGAGCCGCTGCCGGGCGTCTTTCGGCAGAAGCCGCGCTAAGGAGAGCACTGTGAGCGGCACAATCGTCTTTGCGCGAAGAAGCCGCTTCTTGGGCTCCGGCAGCCGGCGAGAGCGGCAGCTTCGGGAAGGTGAAGAAGCAAGCTGTACAACACTGGGATTGTGTGCGCACCTTGCCAACTGATAGAAAACAGTACCTTTGCACTCTCCTGACTTTTCCAATCACAGGAACATTCGATTGGAAGCTGTTTTGGACAACTTTTCTTTTCTTCCTGCCAAACACTTGGCAGACATCCGTGCAACTTCTAGAACACGATGGGAGATGTTTTCTGTGCTGGCACAGTTTTTCCTAGCCAGACATAGTGGAAAAGCGTTTTGCTAAGATGTAGACTACAAAAGACGCGAAAGACGAAGGTAGGATGCTCTCCGGAGGTAAGAGCCGCTGCCGGGCGTCTTTCGGCAGAAGCCGCGCTAAGGAGAGCACTGTGAGCGGCACAATCGTCTTTGCGCGAAGAAGCCGCTTCTTGGGCTCCGGCAGCCGGCGAGAGCGGCAGCTTCGGGAAGGTGAAGAAGCAAGCTGTACAACACTGGGATTGTGTGCGCACCTTGCCAACTGATAGAAAACAGTACCTTTGCACTCTCCTGACTTTTCCAATCACAGGAACATTCGATTGGAAGCTGTTTTGGACAACTTTTCTTTTCTTCCTGCCAAACACTTGGCAGACATCCGTGCAACTTCTAGAACACGATGGGAGATGTTTTCTGTGCTGGCACAGTTTTTCCTAGCCAGACATAGTGGAAAAGCTTTTTGCCGAGGTGTAGACTACATAAGACGCGAAAGACGAAGGTAGGATGCTCTCCGGAGGTAAGAGCCGCTGCCGGGCGTCTTTCGGCAGAAGCCGCGCTAAGGAGAGCACTGTGAGCGGCACAATCGTCTTTGCGCGAAGAAGCCGCTTCTTGGGCTCCGGCAGCCGGCGAGAGCGGCAGCTTCGGGAAGGTGAAGAAGCAAGCTGTACAACACTGGGATTGTGTGCGCACCTTGCCAACTGATAGAAAACAGTACCTTTGCACTCTCCTGACTTTTCCAATCACATGAACATTCGATTGGAAGCTGTTTTGGACAACTTTTCTTTTCTTCCTGCCAAACACTTGGCAGACATCCGTGCAACTTCTAGAACACGATGGGAGATGTTTTCTGTGCTGGCACAGTTTTTCCTAGCCAGACATAGTGGAAAAGCGTTTTGCTAAGATGTAGACTACAAAAGACGCGAAAGACGAAGGTAGGATGCTCTCCGGAGGTAAGAGCCGCTGCCGGGCGTCTTTCGGCAGAAGCCGCGCTAAGGAGAGCACTGTGAGCGGCACAATCGTCTTTGCGCGAAGAAGCCGCTTCTTGGGCTCCGGCAGCCGGCGAGAGCGGCAGCTTCGGGAAGGTGAAGAAGCAAGCTGTACAACACTGGGATTGTGTGCGCACCTTGCCAACTGATAGAAAACAGTACCTTTGCACTCTCCTGACTTTTCCAATCACATGAACATTCGATTGGAAGCTGTTTTGAACAACTTTTCTTTTCTTCCTGCCAAACACTTGGCAGACATCCGTGCAACTTCTAGAACACGATGGGAGATGTTTTCTGTGCTGGCACAGTTTTTCCTAGCCAGACATAGTGGAAAAGCGTTTTGCTAAGATGTAGACTACAAAAGACGCGAAAGACGAAGGTAGGATGCTCTCCGGAGGTAAGAGCCGCTGCCGGGCGTCTTTCGGCAGAAGCCGCGCTAAGGAGAGCACTGTGAGCGGCACAATCGTCTTTGCGCGAAGAAGCCGCTTCTTGGGCTCCGGCAGCCGGCGAGAGCGGCAGCTTCGGGAAGGTGAAGAAGCAAGCTGTACAACACTGGGATTGTGTGCGCACCTTGCCAACTGATAGAAAACAGTACCTTTGCACTCTCCTGACTTTTCCAATCACAGGAACATTCGATTGGAAGCTGTTTTGGACAACTTTTCTTTTCTTCCTGCCAAACACTTGGCAGACATCCGTGCAACTTCTAGAACACGATGGGAGATGTTTTCTGTGCTGGCACAGTTTTTCCTAGCCAGACATAGTGGAAAAGCTTTTTGCCGAGGTGTAGACTACATAAGACGCGAAAGACGAAGGTAGGATGCTCTCCGGAGGTAAGAGCCGCTGCCGGGCGTCTTTCGGCAGAAGCCGCGCTAAGGAGAGCCCTGTGAGCGGCACAATCGTCTTTGCGCGAAGAAGCCGCTTCTTGGGCTCCGGCAGCCGGCGAGAGCGGCAGCTTCGGGAAGGTGAAGAAGCAAGCTGTACAACACTGGGATTGTGTGCGCACCTTGCCAACTGATAGAAAACAGTACCTTTGCACTCTCCCGACTTTTCCAATCACAGGAACATTCGATTGGAAGCTGTTTTGGACAACTTTTCTTTTCTTCCTGCCAAACACTTGGCAGACATCCGTGCAACTTCTAGAACACGATGGGAGATGTTTTCTGTGCTGGCACAGTTTTTCCTAGCCAGACATAGTGGAAAAGCTTTTTGCCGAGGTGTAGACTACATAAGACGCGAAAGACGAAGGTAGGATGCTCTCCGGAGGTAAGAGCCGCTGCCGGGCGTCTTTCGGCAGAAGCCGCGCTAAGGAGAGCACTGTGAGCGGCACAATCGTCTTTGCGCGAAGAAGCCGCTTCTTGGGCTCCGGCAGCCGGCGAGAGCGGCAGCTTCGGGAAGGTGAAGAAGCAAGCTGTACAACACTGGGATTGTGTGCGCACCTTGCCAACTGATAGAAAACAGTACCTTTGCACTCTCCTGACTTTTCCAATCACAGGAACATTCGATTGGAAGCTGTTTTGGACAACTTTTCTTTTCTTCCTGCCAAACACTTGGCAGACATCCGTGCAACTTCTAGAACACGATGGGAGATGTTTTCTGTGCTGGCACAGTTTTTCCTAGCCAGACATAGTGGAGAAGCGTTTTGCTAAGATGTAGACTACAAAAGACGCGAAAGACGAAGGTAGGATGCTCTCCGGAGGTAAGAGCCGCTGCCGGGCGTCTTTCGGCAGAAGCCGCGCTAAGGAGAGCACTGTGAGCGGCACAATCGTCTTTGCGCGAAGAAGCCGCTTCTTGGGCTCCGGCAGCCGGCGAGAGCGGCAGCTTCGGGAAGGTGAAGAAGCAAGCTGTACAACACTGGGATTGTGTGCGCACCTTGCCAACTGATAGAAAACAGTACCTTTGCACTCTCCTGACTTTTCCAATCACAGGAACATTCGATTGGAAGCTGTTTTGGACAACTTTTCTTTTCTTCCTGCCAAACACTTGGCAGACATCCGTGCAACTTCTAGAACACGATGGGAGATGTTTTCTGTGCTGGCACAGTTTTTCCTAGCCAGACATAGTGGAAAAGCGTTTTGCTAAGATGTAGACTACAAAAGACGCGAAAGACGAAGGTAGGATGCTCTCCGGAGGTAAGAGCCGCTGCCGGGCGTCTTTCAGCAGAAGCCGCGCTAAGGAGAGCACTGTGAGCGGCACAATCGTCTTTGCGCGAAGAAGCCGCTTCTTGGGCTCCGGCAGCCGGCGAGAGCGGCAGCTTCGGGAAGGTGAAGAAGCAAGCTGTACAACACTGGGATTGTGTGCGCACCTTGCCAACTGATAGAAAACTACCTTTGCACTCTCCTGACTTTTCCAATCACATGAACATTCGATTGGAAGCTGTTTTGAACAACTTTTCTTTTCTTCCTGCCAAACACTTGGCAGACATCCGTGCAACTTCTAGAACACGATGGGAGATGTTTTCTGTGCTGGCACAGTTTTTCCTAGCCAGACATAGTGGAAAAGCGTTTTGCCGAGGTGTAGACTACAAAAGACGCGAAAGACGAAGGTAGGATGCTCTCCGGAGGTAAGAGCCGCTGCCGGGCGTCTTTCGGCAGAAGCCGCGCTAAGGAGAGCCCTGTGAGCGGCACAATCGTCTTTGCGCGAAGAAGCCGCTTCTTGGGCTCCGGCAGCCGGCGAGAGCGGCAGCTTCGGGAAGGTGAAGAAGCAAGCTGTACAACACTGGGATTGTGTGCGCACCTTGCCAACTGATAGAAAACAGTACCTTTGCACTCTCCCGACTTTTCCAATCACAGGAACATTCGATTGGAAGCTGTTTTGGACAACTTTTCTTTTCTTCCTGCCAAACACTTGGCAGACATCCGTGCAACTTCTAGAACACGATGGGAGATGTTTTCTGTGCTGGCACAGTTTTTCCTAGCCAGACATAGTGGAAAAGCTTTTTGCCGAGGTGTAGACTACATAAGACGCGAAAGACGAAGGTAGGATGCTCTCCGGAGGTAAGAGCCGCTGCCGGGCGTCTTTCGGCAGAAGCCGCGCTAAGGAGAGCACTGTGAGCGGCACAATCGTCTTTGCGCGAAGAAGCCGCTTCTTGGGCTCCGGCAGCCGGCGAGAGCGGCAGCTTCGGGAAGGTGAAGAAGCAAGCTGTACAACACTGGGATTGTGTGCGCACCTTGCCAACTGATAGAAAACAGTACCTTTGCACTCTCCTGACTTTTCCAATCACAGGAACATTCGATTGGAAGCTGTTTTGGACAACTTTTCTTTTCTTCCTGCCAAACACTTGGCAGACATCCGTGCAACTTCTAGAACACGATGGGAGATGTTTTCTGTGCTGGCACAGTTTTTCCTAGCCAGACATAGTGGAAAAGCGTTTTGCTAAGATGTAGACTACAAAAGACGCGAAAGACGAAGGTAGGATGCTCTCCGGAGGTAAGAGCCGCTGCCGGGCGTCTTTCGGCAGAAGCCGCGCTAAGGAGAGCACTGTGAGCGGCACAATCGTCTTTGCGCGAAGAAGCCGCTTCTTGGGCTCCGGCAGCCGGCGAGAGCGGCAGCTTCGGGAAGGTGAAGAAGCAAGCTGTACAACACTGGGATTGTGTGCGCACCTTGCCAACTGATAGAAAACAGTACCTTTGCACTCTCCTGACTTTTCCAATCACAGGAACATTCGATTGGAAGCTGTTTTGGACAACTTTTCTTTTCTTCCTGCCAAACACTTGGCAGACATCCGTGCAACTTCTAGAACACGATGGGAGATGTTTTCTGTGCTGGCACAGTTTTTCCTAGCCAGACATAGTGGAGAAGCGTTTTGCTAAGATGTAGACTACAAAAGACGCGAAAGACGAAGGTAGGATGCTCTCCGGAGGTAAGAGCCGCTGCCGGGCGTCTTTCGGCAGAAGCTGCGCTAAGGAGAGCACTGTGAGCGGCACAATCGTCTTTGCGCGAAGAAGCCGCTTCTTGGGCTCCGGCAGCCGGCGAGAGCGGCAGCTTCGGGAAGGTGAAGAAGCAAGCTGTACAACACTGGGATTGTGTGCGCACCTTGCCAACTGATAGAAAACAGTACCTTTGCACTCTCCTGACTTTTCCAATCACAGGAACATTCGATTGGAAGCTGTTTTGGACAACTTTTCTTTTCTTCCTGCCAAACACTTGGCAGACATCCGTGCAACTTCTAGAACACGATGGGAGATGTTTTCTGTGCTGGCACAGTTTTTCCTAGCCAGACATAGTGGAAAAGCTTTTTGCCGAGGTGTAGATGAGAAGAGGAGCTAAAGAGTGGATGTTAGCAAATGACACCCATCTTCAAAAAAGGCAATTAAGAGGACTCGCCATAGTACAAACCAGCCAGCCTCTTTTTTATCCCCAGGAAGTTGATGAAGCAGCTCTTCCTGGAAATCCTTGCCAGGCACATGACAGATGACCAAATAATGTAGTTAGCATGATTTTTCAGGGGAATTTCATGCTGAACATCACTTTAAACTCCTCTGATGAATCAACTTGACTGGTAGATGAAGGGAATATTATCTGCCTGGGCTTCAGGGAGGTTTTTGACATACCTCTACATGGCATCACACATACATATGGAAGCAATAGTGCAAAGGGGAGGGAATCAGTGTCTTTTCAGTGATGCTGAGGGAAAAGACAAGAGGCAGTGGGCACACACTGAAATACAGGAGATTGCCTTTGAACATCAGTAAATGTTTCTTTACTGTCAGGGTGACTGAACCACGGCACAGACTGCCCAGAAAGATTGTGGAGCCTGGATCTTTGAAGACATTAAAAGTACACCCAGATAGAATCCTGGGCAAGAGGCTCTAGGTATCCTGGTTTAGGCAGGGGGGTTGGGCCTGGTTAGCCCCACCAACCCCTTCCACTCTCTTTCATTCTGTGCTAGTGAATTCTCTTCAAGATGCATTTCAAAGCACTGGCATGACAAAGTTCTGTGCAGACAGAGATCCAAATGGACATGGCATCTAAGTTCCTTAAGCAGTGTTCAAGAAGAATGTAAAACTCTGGCACAAGTGTCTCTTCCCTAACTGAATCCCTTTCATGGGAAAATTCCCAGCTCTAGAAAGATCTTCTGATACGCATGCTTAAGACTGACACTGGCTGAGCAAATTTCTCCCTATGTATATCTAAGACCAGTTAGGATCTTCACCCAAAGTGCAGTCAACATAGTCACAGAATGCCTATTGTTAAGAAGTGACAGCTTCCATCAGAATGGCAGCTATTGGTCCACAAAATGGATTAATGGATGGGAATTATCTACGTGGGTTAAAAACAAAAATAAAGAGTTGGTCTTTATTTATCAATTTCATGGCAATATTAATAAGGGAAGAAAAAGATCTAAGTCCTTGACTTTCTGGACTCGAGGAAAGATTTTAAAAATTCCTTGTAAAAATGTATGATCACAATCAGACTATTGAAACCATTTTAGTTGGGAACAAAGTTCCAAAATTGTCTAGATAGTGGCAAAGAAGCCAAGAAAATAGGAAAGAAACAAAAAGAGAGCAAAAGAGTCAGCTTCAGTGTACAAGCTCGTTCTAGAAGTAGTCTGCTGGGAAAAGGAACCCCCAGCTAAATTTCCAATGTATTCCTGCGCTTGATTCAGTAACTGGTCAATGTAAAAACCAATCCTTTTGTACAACTTCTTCCAGCAACAAAAACTCCAACAGGTTGACACTACCATCATGCCTGTTCCAGACATATTTAAAAGAGAAATGATGATTTTCTTGAAAACCTACTTACATAAAAGTTGCAAGATGGTGGAGGGATTCCCACATCCTCCTTCCTCCATCTGGCTTGAAAGTATATTTGATAAAATATGCAACAAAGCACATGATTTATAAGGGAGAGTCAAATGGATGATTTGGGAATCGATCTCTTGTTGATAGTAAACTTCATATCCACTCGGTGTGACCTTTTTAAAACAAAATGTGGAGCTGAGGCATGAATCTGCCACAACAATTGTAAAGCAAACATACACACTCCCCTTCATATGCCCCCCCCTCCACACACACCTAGGCACACACAGAGATCAGCATAGCAGATCATGAACACCTTGGAAAAGACTGAAATGCTAAATGCCTCTCTTGATGGGCAAAAGAGCTGGTGCAGTAATTCAAATGCCTGGTACAAAAATTCTGTTTAATATTTAGCTCCTATTTAAAACACAGCTTTTCATTTCATTCTATTTACAGAATATTTTCATTTCATTTGTTTCTTTAAAATTACTTAGTTCTCACCTGTTGTATGTCTAGGAATATTTTCTTCCAAAAATAGAAAAAAATAGATGATATCTTTTCAGCAGAAAACATTGGTTGATACAATTTTAAACCATCATGATATGGAAGAATTCTTCTGTCCCTCTCGAAGGTGGAAGAAGCATTTGGATCACAGATCATCTACAATGAAATACTTGACATGTTTAAGATGCTTTCAATCAATTTTGATCGTCAATTGCTTATTTGTTGTAAACAGTAATTTTTCAGTGAAGGGAAAGTGTGTGTGGTATATCTACATGATATGTTCAAAGGCAGTTCCTACTAATGGCCAGGCTGAATTCCAGTAAATAATGTCCCGAATGATATTTTGCCGCCTTCTTTGGCATTTCATGAAATCTTACCCCGATGAAGTGCTGAAACAAAGAGATTTTCTCTTAGAGAGTGTCTCATGTTGTAACCTATCCCATGGATTTTATGCTGTAATTCTTATCTCTTTTAAAATTTACTATCTTCTGTACAGTTTTCATGAAACTTTCTGTTACAGTAGTGAATAGCACAGATAAATGTCATTTTGTACAACTTTGAATTTACCCCAAGAGCTGAGAGAAAACTTGATCCTATACTTCAATCCGAGTTTCTTCTATAGTCCGACTTTGTTTCTCTACCATCAAGCTTTTCCTTTGTTGCTGCTCCAAGCCCCGTCCAAGGTGACCTTGAATACTTTCAGGGATGGGACACCCACAACTTCTCTGGGCAACCTGTTCCAGTGTTCCAGCACTCCCACAGTAAAAAAGGCCTTCCTTTCATCTAATATGTGTAGGAAATCATAAATCTAGGCATAGAAGCTTGGAGTGCAAATTTGAAATTCTTTGGATTTGAAGCACATTTTATATGAATACTGACTTACAGATGACTAAAAGATGTTGATGGGCATTTGAGCTGACAAGTTTTGAAAAAGTGCACGGAAATTAAAATTGAAACCACTAAAATTAAAAACTCCTTGCCATTTTCTTTTTCCTCTCCTATTCAAAATTGCATATGTCAGATATCAGTGCTTCATGCAAACCTCTCAGATGTTCTCAGAGAAAAAGCTTTTCTTTCAGACTAAGTTGCGGTTGACGTAGAACACTAGCAGGAGTGAAAGATTTTCTGGGCATCGGGGCAGCCCGTTCTCCTTGGATTTGTGTGCAGAATGCATTTTATCCAAACTGGAAAATAGATCCCAGCTCTGTTCTATTCATCATTCTTACTTCATCAGGCCAGAAGATTCTGTGAAAAGTAGCCTGTGGACCTTGAAGACAGCGCATGTGAACCAGATGAGAGGTGATAGAGAAGTTGAGGGAGAGAAGAAAGAGCATGAGGCTGAAACCAGAAAGTATTTCTCCATGTGATCATGGAAGATTGCAGGAGCCACTTGGTACTATCAAACCAGCCCAACTTGGCACTGGTGCCACCTTGGGTCTGGGAGCCATGTTGCATATCGTGCATTTTAAGGAGCCAGCTGGCCACACCCAGCCATATGCCCCCAAACACAAACCAAGGCCCTTTTCTCTGGCAAATAAAACTCAGCTGCCCTGCTTCTGGATGGCAGATTGCAGGAACCACTTGGTACTATCAAACCAGCCCAACTTGGCACTGGTGCCACCATGGGTCTGGTCACCATCCTGCCTATTGTAGCTTTTCAGGAGCCAGCCGGTCACTCTCAGCCATAGGCCCCCAAACACAAACCTCGGCCCGTTTCCCTGGCAAACAAAAGTAAGCTGCCCCGCTTCTGGATGGCAGATTGCAGGAGCTACTTAGTACTATCAAATCAGCCCGACTTGGCACAGGTGCCACCTTGGATCTGGGAACCATCCTGTGTATCGTGGATTTTCAGGGGCCAGCCAGCCACTCTCAGCCATATGCCCCCAAAAACAAACCACGGACCTTTTCTCTGGCAAACAAAACTCAGCTGCCCCTCTTCTGGATGGCAAATTTTAGGACGCACTTTGTACTACGAAAACCGCCCGACGTGGCACTGGTGCCACCTTGTGTCAGGGAACCATCCTGCATATCGAGCTTTTTAAGGAGCCAGCCGGCCAGGCCCAGCCATATACCCCCAAAAACAAACCACGGACCATTTCTCATGGAAACAAAAATCCGCTGCCCCGCGTCTGGATGGCAGATTGCAGGAGCCACTTTGCACCATCAAACCAGCCCAACTTGGCACTGGTGCCACCTTGGGTCTGGGAACAATCCTGCGTATCGTACATATTCAGGAACCAGCCGAACACTCCCAGCCACAGGCCCCCAAACACAAACAACGGCCCATTTCCCTGGCAAACAAAACTCAGCGGCCCCGCTTCTGGATGGCAGATTGCAGGAGCCACTTGGGACTATCAAACCAGCCCGACTTGGCACTGGTGCCACCTTGGGTCTGGGAACCATCCTGCGTATCGTGGATTCTAAGGAGCCAGCCGGCCACTCCCAGCCACAGGCCCCCAAACAAAATCAACGGCGCTGTTCCCTGGAAAACAAAACACGCCTGCCAACTTTTTGATGGAGTTTGCAGGAGCCACTTGGTACTATCAAACCAGCCCGACTTGGCACTGGTGCCACCTTGGGTCTGGGAAACATCCTGCGTATCGTGGATTCTTAGGAGCCAGCCGGCCACTCCTAGCCACAGGCCCCCAAACAAAAACCTAGGCCTATTTCTCTGGCAAACAAAAGTAAGCTGCCCCGCTTCTGGATGGCAGATTGCAGGAGACACTTGGTACTATCAAACCAGCCCAACTTGGCACTGGTGCCACCTTGGATCTGGGAACCATCCTGCCTATCGTGGATATTCAGGGGCCAGCCGGCCACTCTCAGCCATATGTCCCCAAACAGAAACCTCGGCCCTGTTCTCTGGCAAACAAAACTAAACTGCCCCTCTTCTGGATGGCAAATTGCAGGATGAACTTGATACTAAAACCGCAGGCCGACGTGGTGGTGGTGACACCTTGGACCTGGGAACCATCATGCGTATCGAGCATTTTAAGGAGCCAGCCGGCCACTCCCAGCAATATGCCCCCAAAAACAATCCACGGAATTTTTCTCTGGCAAACAAAAATCAGCTGCCCCGCTTCTGGATGGCAGATTGCAGGAGCCACTTTGCACCATCAAACCAGCCCAACTTGGCACTGGTGCCACCTTGCATCTGGGAACCATGCTGCCTAGCGTGGATTTTCAGGAGCCAGCCGGCCACTCTCAGCCATAGGCCCCCAAACAAAACCCACGGCCCGTTTCCCTGGCAAACAAAATTAAGCTGCCCCGCTTCTGGATGGCAGATTGCAGGATGCACTTGGTAGTATCAAACCAGCCCGACTTGGCACTGGTGCCACCTTGGGTCTGGGAACCATCCTGCGTATCGTGGGTTCAAAGGAGCCAGCTAGCCACTCCCAGCCACAGGCCCCCAAATACAAACAACGGCGCTTTTCCCTGGAAAACAAAACTCGCCTGCCAACTTTTTGATGGCAGATTGCAGGAGCCACTTGGTACTATCAAACCAGCCCAACTTGGCACTGGTGCCACCATGGGTCTGGTCACCATCCTGCCTATTGTAGCTTTCCAGGAGCCAGCCGGTCACTCCCAGCCATAGGTCCCCAGTCACAAACCTCGGCCCGTTTCCCTGGCAAACAAAAGTTAGCTGCCCCGCTTCTGGATGGCAGATTGCAGGAGCCATTTGGTACTATCAAACCAGCCCAACTTGGCACTGGTGCCACCTCTGGTCTGGGAACCATGCTGCGTAACACAGATTCTAAGGCGCCAGTCGGCCACTCCCAGCCTCAACCCCCCAAACACAAACAACGGCGCTATTCTCTGGCAAACAAAACTCCACTGCCCCTCTTCTGGATGGCAAATTGCAGGACGCACTTGGTTCTATAAAAACAGCCCTACTTGGCACTGGTGCCACCTTGGGTCTGGGAACCATCCTGCGTATCGATCTTTTTAATGAGACAGCCGGCCACTCCCAGCCATATGCCCCCAAACACAACCCACGGCCCTTTTCTCTGGCAAACAAAACTCAACTGCACCGCTTCTGGATGGCAGATTGCAGGAGCCACTTGGTACTATCAAACCAGCCCGACTTGGCACTGGTGCCACCTTGGGTCTGGGAAACATCCTGCGTATTGTGGGTTGTCAGGAGGCAGCCGAACACTCTCGGCCACAGACCCCAATCAAAAACAACGGCCCGTTTCACAGGCAAACAAAACTCAGCTGCCCCGCTTCTGGATCGGAGATTGCAGGAGGCACTTGACACTGTGAAACCAGCCCCACTTGGCACTGGTGCCACCTTGGGTCTGGGAACCATGCTGCGTATCATTGATTTTCAGGAGCCAGCCGGCCACTGCCAGCCACAGGCCCCGAAACACAAACAACAGCCTTTTTCTCTGGCAAACAAAATTCAGCTGCCCCGCTTCTGGATGGCAGATTGCAGGAACCACTTGGTACTATCAAACCAGCCCGACTTGGAACTGCTGCCACCTTGGGTCTGGGAACCATCCTGCGTATCGTGGATTCTAAGGAGCCAGCTGGCCACTCCCAGCCACAGGCCCCAAAACACACACAACGGTGCTTTTCCCTGGAAAACAAAACTCGCCTGCCAAACATTTGATGGCAGATTGCAGGAGCCACTTGGTTTTATCAAATCAGCCCAACTTGGCACTGGTGCCACCATGGGTCTGGTCACCATCCTGCCTATCGTAGCTTTTCAGGTGCCACCCAGTCACCCCCAGCCAGAGGCCCCTATACAAATATTTCGGCCCGTATCCCTTGCAAACAAAAGTAAGCTACCCCGCTTCTGGATGGCAGATTGCAGGAGCCACTTTGCACCATCAAACCAGCCCAACTTGGCACTGGTGCCACCTCTGGTCTGGGAACCATCCTGCGTATCGTGGGTTCTAAGGAGCCAGCTAGCCACTCCCAGCCACAGGCCCCCAAACACAAACAACGGCGCTTTTCCCTGGAAAACAAAACTCGCCTGCCAACTTTTTGATGGCAGATTGCAGGAGCCACTTGGTACTATCAAACCAGCCCAACTTGGCACTGGTGCCACCATGGGTCTGGTCACCATCCTGCCTATCGTAGCTTTTCAGGAGCCAGCCGGTCACTCGCAGCCATAGGCCCCCAGACACAAACCTCGGCCCGTTTCCCTGGCAAACAAAAGTAAACTGCCCCGCTTCTGCATGGCAGATTGCAGGAGCTATTTAGTACTATCAAACCACCCCGACTTGGCACTGGTGACACCTCTGGTGTGGGAACCATCCTGCTTAACGTGGATTTTCAGGGGCCAGCCGGCCACTATCCGCCATATGCCCCCAAAAACAAACCACGGCCCTTTTCTCTGGCAAACAAAACTCAACTGCCCCTCTTCTGGATGGCAAATTTTAGGACGCACTTTGTACTACGAAAACCGCCCGACGTGGCACTGGTGCCACCTTGTGTCAGGGAACCATCCTGCATATCGAGCTTTTTAAGGAGCCAGCCGGCCACGCCCAGCCATATACCCCCAAAAACAAACCACGGACCATTTCTCACGGAAACAAAAATCCGCTGCCCCGCGTCTGGATGGCAGATTGCAGGAGCCACTTTGCACCATCAAACCAGCCCGACTTGGCACTGGTGCCACCTTGGGTCTGGGAACAATCCTGCATATCGTGGATTCTAAGGAGCCAGCCGGCAACTCCCAGCCACAGGCCCCCAAACACAAACAACGGCGCTTTTCCCTGGAAAACAAAACTCGCCTGCCAGCTTTTTGATGGCAGATTGCAGGAGCCACTTGGTACTATCAAATCATCCCAACTTGGCACTGGTGCCACTATGGGTCTGGGAACCATCCTGCCTATTGTAGCATTTCAGGAGCCAGCCGGTCACTCCCAGCCATAGGCCCCCAGACACAAACCTCGGACCGTTTCCCTGGCAAACAAAATTAAGCTGCCCCGATTCTGGATGGCAGATTGCAGGAGCCACTTGGTAGTGTCAAACCAGCCCCACTTGGCACTGGTGCCACCTTGGGTCTGGGAACCATGCCGCGTATCGTGGATTCTAAGGAGCCACCCGGCCACTCTGAGCCACAGGCGCCCAAACACAAACAACGGCGCTTTTCCCTGGAAAACAAAAATCGCCTGCCAACATTTTGATGGCAGATTGCAGGAGCCACTTGGTGCTATCAAACCAGCCCAACTTGGCACTGGTGCCACCATGGGTCTGGTCACCATCCTGCCTATCGTAGCTTTTCAGGAGCCAGCCGGTCACTCCCAGCCATAGACCCCCAGACACAAACCTCGGCCCGTTTCCCTGGAAAACAAAAGTAAGCTGCCCCGATTCTGGATGGCAGATTGCAGGAGCCACTTGGTACTATCAAATCAGCCCAACTTGGTACTGGTGCCACCATGGGTCTGGTAAACATCCTGCCTATCGTAGCTTTTCAGGATCCAGACGGTCACTCCCTGCCATAGGCCCCCAGACACAAACCTCGGCCTGTTTCCCTGGCAAACAAAAGTAAACTGCCCCGCTTTTGGATGGCAGATTGCAGGATGCATTTGGTACTATCAAACCTGCCCGACTTGGCCCTGGTGCCACCTTGGCTCTGGGAACCATGCTGCGTAACGTAGATTCTACGAGGACAGGCGGCCACTCCCAGCCACAGGCCTCTAAACAACGGCGCTTTTCCCTGGAAAACAAAACTCGCCTGCCAAATTTTTGATGGCAGATTGCAGGAGCCACTTGGTACTATCAAACCAGCCCAACTTGGTACTGGTTCCACTTTGGGTCTGGTCACCATCCTGCCTATCGTAGCTTTTCAGGAGCCAGCTGGTCACTCCCAGCCATAGGTCCCCAGACAAATACCTCGGCCCGTTTCCCTGGCAAACAAAAGTAAGCTGCCCCGCTTCTGGATGGCAGATTGCAGGAGCCACATGGTACTATCAAACCAGGCCAACATGGCACTGGTGCCACGTTGGTTCTGGGAACCATCCTGCCTATAGTGGATTTTCAGGGGCCAGCCGGCCACTCTCAACCATATGCCCCCAAACATATACCACGGCCCTTTTCTCTGGCAAACAAAACTCAACTGCCCCTCTTCTGGATGGCAAATTGCAGGACGCACTTGGTACTACGAAAACAGCCCGACTTGGCACTGATGCCACCTTGGGTCAGGGAACAATCCTGCGTATCGATCTTTTAAGGAGCCAGCCGGCCACGTCCAGCCATATACCCCCAAAAAAAAACCACGGAACTTTTCTCCAGCAAACAAAAATCCGCTGCCCCCCGTCTGGATGGCAGATTGCAGGAGCTATTTAGTATTATCAAACCAGCCCGACTTGGCACTGGTGCCACCATGAGTTTGGTAACCATCCTGCCTATCGTAGCTTTTCAGTAGCCAGCCTGTCACTCCCAGCCATAGGCCCCCAGACAAATACCTCGGCCCGTTTCCCTGGGAAACAAAATTAAGCTGTCCCGCTTCTGGATGGCAGATTGCAGGAGCCACTTTGTACCATCAAACCAGCCCAACTTGGCACTGGTGCCACCTCTGGTCTGGGAACCATCCTGCGTATCGTGGGTTTTAAGGAGCCAGCTAGCCACTCCCAGCCACAGGCCCCCAAACACAAACAACGGCGCTTTTCCCTGGAAAACAAAACTCACCTGCCAACTTTTTGATGGCAGATTGCAGGAGCCACTTGGTACTATCAAACCAGCCCAACTTGGCACTGGTGCCACCATGGGTCTGGTCACCATCCTGCCTATCGTAGCTTTTCAGGAGCCAGCCGGTCACTCCCAGCCATAGGCCCCCAGACACAAAGCTCTGCCCGTTTCCCTGGCAAACAAAAGTCAGCTACCCCGCTTCTGGATGGCAGATTGCAGGAGTCACTTTGCATCATCAAACCAGCCCGACTTGGCACTGGTGCCACCTCTGGTCTGGGACCCATCCTGCGTATCGTGGATTCTAAGGAGACAGCTGGCCACTCCCAGCCACAGGCCCCCAAACACAAACAACGGCGCTTTTCCCTGGAAAACAAAACTCGCTTGCCAACTTTTTGATGGAAGATTGCAGGAGCCACTTGGTACTATCAAACCACCCCAACTTGGCAACAAGTGGTTCCTGCAATCTGACATCCAGAAGCGGGGCAGCTTACTTTTCTTTGCCAGGGAAACGGACCAGTGTTTGTGTTTGGAGGCGTATGGCTGGGAGTGGCCGACTGGCTCCTTAAAATCCACGATACGCAGGATGGTTCCCAGACCAGAGGTGGCACCAGTGCCAAGACGGGCTAGTTTGATGGTGCAAAGTGGCTCCTGCAATCTGCCATCCAGAAGCGGGGTAGCTTACTTTTGTTTGCCAGGGAAACGGGCCGAGCTTTTTGTCTGGGGGCCTATGGCTGCGAGTGACCGGCTGGCTCCTGAAAAGCTACGATAGGCAGGATGGTGACCAGACCCATGGTGGCACCAGTGCCAAGTTGGTCTGATTTGATAAAACCAAGTGGCTCCTGCAATCTCCCATCAAAAAGTTGGCAGGAGAGTTTTGTTTCCCAGGGAAAAGCGCCGTTGTTTGTGTTTGGGGGCCTGTGGCTGGGAGTGGCCGGCTGGCTCCTTAGAATCCACGATACGCAGCATGGTATCCAGACCCAAGGTGGCACCAGTGCCAAGTTTTGCTGGTTTGATAGTACCAAGTGGTTCCTGCAATCTGCCATCCAGAAGCAGGGCAGCTTACTTTTGTTTGCCAGGGAAACGGGCCGAGGTTTTTGTCTGGGGGCCTATGGCTGGGAGTGACCGGCTGGCTCCTGAAAAGCTACGATAGGCAGGATGGTGACCAGACCCATGGTGGCACCAGTCCCAAGTTGGGCTGATTTGATAGTACTAAATAGCTCCTGCAATCTGCCATGCAGAAGCGGGGCAGCTTACTTTTGTTTGCCAGGGAAACGGGCCGAGGTTTGTGTCTGGGGGCCTATGGCTGCGAGTGACCGTCTGGCTCCTGAAAAGCTACGATAGGCAGGATGGTGAGCAGACCCATGGTGGCACCAGTGCCAAGTTGAGCTGGTTTGATAGTACCAAGTGGCTCCTGCAATCTGCCATCAAAAAGTTGGCAGGCGAGTTTTGTTTTCCAGGGAAAAGCGCCGTTGCTTGTGTTTGGGGGCCTGTGGCTGGGAGTGGCCGGCTGGCTCCTTAGAATCCACGATACGCAGGATGGTTCCCAGACCAGAGGTGGCACCAGTGCCAAGTCGGGCTGGTTTGATGGTGCAAAGTGGCTCCTGCAATCTGCCATCCAGAAGCGGGGCAGCTTATTTTTCTTTGCCAGGGAAATGGGCCGAGGTTTTTGTCTGGGGGCCTATGGCTTGGAGTCACCGGCTGGCTCCTGAAAAGCTACGATAGGCAGGATGGTTACCAGACCCATGGTGGCACCAGTGCCAAGTTGGGCTGGTTTGATAGTACCAAGTGGCTCCTGCAATCTGCCATCAAAAAGTTGGCAGGCCAGTTTTGTTTTCCAGGGAAAAGCGCCGTTGTTTGTGTTTGGGGGCCTGTGGCTGGGAGTGGCCGGCTGGCTGCTTAGAATCCACGATACGCAGGATGGTTCCCAGACCAGAGGTGGCACCAGTGCCAAGTCGGGCTGGTTTGATAATACCTTGTGGCTCCGGAAATCTGCCATCCAGAAGCGGGGCAGCTTACTTTTGTTTGCCAGGGAAACGGGCCGAGCTTTGTGTCTGGGGGCCTATGGCTGGGAGTGACCTGCTAGGTCCTGAAAAGCTACGATAGGCAGGATGGTGACCAGACCCATGGTGGCACCAGTGCCAAGTTGGGCTGATTTGATAGTACCAAGTGGCTCCTGCAATCTGCCATCTAAAAGTTGGCAGGCGAGTTTTGTTTTCCAGGGAAAAGCGCCGTTGTTTGTGTCTGGGGGCCTGTGGCTGGAGTGGCCGGCTGGCTCCTTAGAATGAACGATACGCAGGATGGTTCCCAGACCTGAGGTGGCACCAGTGCCAAGTCGGGCTAGTTTGATGGTGCAAAGTGGCTCCTGCAATCTGCCATCCAGAAGCGGGGTAGCTTACTTTTGTTTGCCAGGGAAACGGGCCGAGGTTTTTCTCTGGGGGCCTATGGCAGGGAGGGACCGGCTGGCTCCTGAAAAGCTACGATAGGCAGGATGGTGACCAGACCCATGGTGGCACCAGTGCCAAGTTGGGCTGGTTTGATAGTACCAAGTGGCTCCTGCAATCTGCCATCAAAATGTTGGCAGGCGAGTTTTGTTTTCCAGGGAAAAGCGCCGTTGTTTGTGTTTGGGGGCCTGTGGCTGGGAGTGGACGGATGGCTCCTTAGAATCACGATACGCAGGATGGTTCCCAGACCAGAGGTGGCACCAGTGCCAAGTCGGGCTGGTTTGATAGTACAAAGTTCTTCCTGCAATCTGCCATCCAGAAGCGGGGCAGCTTACTTTTGTATGCCAGGGAAACGGGCCGAGGTTTTTGTCTGGGGGCCTATAGCTGGGAGTGACCGTCTGGCTCCTGAAAAGCTACGATAGGCAGGATGGTGACCAAACGCATGGTGGCACCAGTGCCAAGTTGGGCTGATTAGATAGTACCAAGTGGCTCCTGCAATCTGCCATCAAAATGTTGGCAGGCGAGTTTTGTTTTCCAGGGAAAAGCGCCGTTGTTTGTGTTTGGGGGCCTGTGTCTGGGAGTGGCCGACTGGCTGCTTAGAATCCACGATACGCAGGATGGTTCCCAGACCAGAGGTGGCACCAGTGCCAAGTCGGGCTGGTTTGATACTACCAAGTGCGTCCTGCAATCTGCCATCCAGAAGCAGGGCAGCTTACTTGTGTTTGCCAGGGAAACGGGCCGAGCTTTGTGTCTGGGGGCCTATGGCTGGGAGTGACCGGCTGGCTCCTGAAAAGCTACGATAGGCAGGATGGTGACCAGACCCATGGTGGCACCAGTGCCAAGTTGGGCTGGTTTGATAGTACCAAGTGGCTCCTGCAATCTGCCATCAAAAAGTTGGCAGGCGAGTTTTGTTTTCCAGGGAAAAGCGCCGTTGTTTGTGTTTGGGGGCCTGTGTCTGGGAGAGGACGGATGGCTCCTTAGAATCCACGATACGCAGCATGGTTCCCAGACCAGAGGTGGCACCAGTGCCAAGTCGGGCTAGTTTGATGGTGCAAAGTGGTTCCTGCAATCTGCCATCCAGAAGAGGGGCAGTTGAGTTTTGTTTCCCAGAGAAAAGGGCCGTGGTTTGTGTTTGGGGCCTATGGCTGAGAGTGACCAGCTGGCTCCTGAAAAGCTACGATAGGCAGGATGGTGACCAGACCCATGGTGGCACCAGTGCCAAGTCGGGCTGGTTTGACAATACTAAATAGCTCCTGCAATCTGCCATCCAGACGCGGGGCAGCGGATTTTTGCTTGCTGGAGAAAAGATCCGTGGGTTTTTTTTGGGGGTATATGGCTGGACGTTGCCGGCTGACTCCTTAAAAACATCGATACGCAGGATGGTTCCCTGACCCAAGGTGGCATCACTGCCAAGTCGGGCTGTTTTCGTAGTACCAAGTGCGTCCTGCAATTTGCCATCCAGAAGAGGGGCAGTTGAGTTTTGTTTACCAGAGAAAAGGGCCGTGGTTTGTGTTTGGGGGCATATGGCTGAGAGTGGCCGGCTGGCGCCTGAAAATCCACGATAGGCAGGATGGTTCCCAGAGCCAAGGTGGCACCAGTGCCATGTTGGCCTGGTTTGATAGTACCAAGTGGCTCCTGCAATCTGCCATCCAGAAGCGGGGTAGCTTACTTTTGTTTGCCAGGGAAACGGGCCGAGGTATTTGTCTGGGGGCCTATGGCTGGGAGTGACCGGCTGGCTCCTGAAAAGCTACGATAGGCAGGATGGTGAGCAGACCCATGGTGGCACCAGTGCCAAGTTGAGCTGGTTTGATAGTACCAAGTGGCTCCTGCAATCTGCCATCAAAAAGTTGGCAGGCGAGTTTTGTTTTCCAGGGTAACGCGCCGTTGTTTTTGTTTAGAGGCCTGTGGCTGGGAGTGTCCGCCTGTCCTCTTAGAATCTACGTTACGCAGGATGGTTCCCAGAGCCAAGGTGGCACCAGTGTCAATTTGGGCTGGTTTGATAGTACCAAGTGGCTCCTGCAATCTGCCATCCAGAAGTGCGGTAGCTTACTTTTGTGTGCCAGGGAAACGGGCCGAGGTATTTCTCTGGGGGCCTATGGCAGGGAGTGACCGGCCGGCTCCTGAAAAGCTAAGATAGGCAGGATGTTTACCAGACCCATGATGGCGCCAGTGCCAAGTTGGGCTAATTTGATACTACCAAGTGGCTCCTGCAATCTGCCATCCAGAATCGGGGGTGCTTACTTTTGTTTTCCAGGGAAACGGGCCGAGGTTTGTGTCTGGGGGTTTATGGCTGGGAGTGACCGGCTGGCTCCTAAAAAGCTACGATAGGCAGGATGGTGACCAGACCCATGGTGGCACCAGTGCCAAGTTGGGCTGGTTTGATAGTACGAAGTGGCTCCTGCAATCTGCCATCAAAAAGTTGGCAGGCGAGTTTTGTTTTCCAGGGAAAAGCGCCGTTGTTTGTGTTTGGGCGCCTGTGGCACGGAGTGGCCGGGTGGCTGCTTAGAATCCACGATACGCAGGATGGTTCCCAGACCCAAGGTGGCACCAGTGGCAAGTCGGGCTGTTTTGACACTACCAAGTGGCTCCTGCAATCTGCCATCCAGAATCGGGGCAGCTTAATTTTGTTTGCCAGGGAAAAGGTCCGAGGTTTGTGTCTGGGGGCCTATGGCTGGGAGTGACCGGCTGGCTCCTGCAGTGCTACAATAGGCAGGATGGTTCCCAGACCCAAAGTGGCACCAGTGCCAAGTTGGGATGATTTGATAGTACCAAGTGGCTCCTGCAATCTGCCATCAAAAAGCTGGCAGGCGAGTTTTGTTTTCCAGGGAAAAGCGCCGTTGTTTGTATTTGGGGGCCTGTGGCTGGGAGGGGCCGCCTGGCGCCTTAGAATCTACGTTACGCAGCATGGTTCCCAGACCCAAAGTGGCACCAGTGTCAAGTTGGGCTGGTTTGATAGTACCAAGTGGCTCCTGCAATCTGCCATCCAGAAGCGGGGTAGCTTACTTTTGTTTGCCAGGGAAACGGGCAGAGCTTTCTGTCTGGGGGCCTATGGTTGGGAGTAACCGGCTGGCTCCTGAAAAGCTACGATAGGCAGGATGGTTCCCAGATCCAAGATGGCACCAGTGCCAAGTCGGGGTGGTTTGATGGTGAAACGTGGCTCCTGCAATCTTCCATCCTGACGCGGGGCAGCGGATTTTTTTTTCCAAGAGAAATGGTCCGTGGTTTGTTTTTGGGGCTATATGGCTGGGCGTGGCCTGCTGGCTCCTTAAAAAGCTACGATAGGCAGGATGGTTCCCTGACCCAAGGTGGCACCAGTGCCAAGTCGGGCGGTTTTCGTAGTACAAAGTGCGTCCTAAAATTTGCCATCCAGAAGAGGGGCAGTTGAGTTTTGTTTACCAGAGAAAAGGGCCGTGGTTTGTTTTTGGGGGCATATGGCTGATAGTGGCCGTCTGGCGCCTGAAAATCCACGATAGGGAGGATGGTTCCCAGACCAGAGGTGGCATCAGTGCCAAGTCGGGCTGGTTTGATAGTACTAAATAGCACCTGCAATCTGCCATGCAGAAGCGGGGCAGCTTACTTTTGTTTGCCAGGGAAACGGGCCGCGGTTTGTGTCTGGGGGCCTATGGCTGGGAGTGACCGCCTGGCTCCTGAAAAGCTACGATAGGCAGGATGGTGACCAGACCCATGGTGGCACCAGTGCCAAGTTGGGCTGGTTTGATAGTACCAAGTGGCTCCTGCAATCTGCCATCAAAAAGTTGGCAGGCGAGTTTTGTTTTCCAGGGAAAAGCGCCGTTGTTTGTGTTTGGGGGACTGTGGGTGGGAGTGGCCGGCTGGCTCCTTAGAACATATGATACGCAGGATGGTTCCCAGACCCCAGGTGGCACCAGTGCCACGTCGGGCTGGTTTGATGGTGAAAAGTGGCTCCTGCAATCTGCCATCCTGAAGCGGGGTAGCTTACATTTGTGTGCCAGGGAAACGGGCCGAGGTTTATGACTGGGGGCCTAGGGCTAGGAGTGACCGGCTGGCTCCTGAAAAGCAACAATAGGCAGGATGGTTCCCAGACCCAAGGTGGCACCAGTGCCAAGTTGGGCTGGTTTGATGGTACCAACTGGCTCCTGCAATCTACCATCTAAAAGTTGTCAGGCGAGTTTTGTTTTCCAGGGAAAAGCGCCGTTGATTTTGTTTGGAGGCCTGTGGCTGGCAGTGGCTGCCAGTCGTCTTAGAATCCGGGTTACGCAGCATGGTTCCCAGAGCCAAGGTGGCACCAGTGCCAAGTTGGGCTGGTTTGATAGTACCAAGTGGCTCCTGCAATCTGCCATCCAGAAGTGCGGTAGCTTACTTTTGTGTGCCAGGGAAACGGGCCGAGGTTTGTGTCTGGGGGCCTATGGCTGGGAGTGACCGGCTGGCTCCTGAAAAGCTACGATAGGCAGGATGGTGACCAGACCCATGGTGGCACCAGTGCCAAGTTGGGCTGGTTTGATAGTACCAAGTGGCTCCTGCAATCTGCCATCAAAAAGTTGGCAGGCCAGTTTTGTTTTCCAGGGAAAAGCGCCGTTGATTTTGTTTGGGGGCCTGTGGCTGGGAGTGGCCAGCTGGCTCCTTAGAATCCACGATACGCAGGATGGTTCCCAGACCCAAGGTGGCACCAGTGCCAAGTCGGGCTGGTTTGTTAGTACCAAGTGGTTCCTGCAATCTGCCATCCAGAAGCAAGGCAGCTGAATTTTGTTTGCCAGAGAAAAAGGCTGTTGTTTGTGTTTCGGGGCCTGTGGCTGGCAGTGGACGGCTGGCTCCTGAAAATCCATGATACGCAGCATGGTTCCCAGACCCAAGGTGGCACCAGTGCCAAGTAGGGCTGGTTTCATAGTACCCAGTGGCTCCTGCAATCTGCCATCCAGAAGAGGGGCAGTTGAGTTTTGTTTTCCAGAGAAAGGGGCCGTGGTTTGTGTTTGGGGCCTATGGCTGAGAGTGACCGGCTGGCTCCTGAAAAGCTACGATAGGCAGGATGGTGACCAGACCCATGGTGGCACCAGTGCCAAGTCGGGCTGGTTTGATAATACTAAATAGCTCCTGCAATCTGCCATCCAGACGCGGGGCAGCGGATTTTTGCTTGCTGGAGAAAAGATCCGTGGGTATTTTTTGGGGGTGTATGGCTGGACGTTGCCGGCTGACTCCTTAAAAACATCGATACGCAGGATGGTTCCCTGACCCAAGGTGGCATCACTGCCAAGTCGGGCTGTTTTCGTAGTACCAAGTGCGTCCTGCTATTTGCCATCCAGAAGAGGGGCAGTTGAGTTTTGTTTACCAGAGAAAAGGGCCGTGGTTTGTGTTTGGGGGCATATGGCTGAGAGTGGCCGGCTGGCGCCTGAAAATCCACGATAGGCAGGATGGTTCCCAGATCCAAGGTGGCACCAGTGCCATGTTGGCCTGGTTTGATAGTACCATGTGGCTCCTGCAATCTGCCATCCAGAAGCGGGGCAGCTTACTTTTGTTTGCCAGGGAAACGGGCCGAGGTATTTGTCTGGGGGCCTATGGCTGGGAGTGACCGGCTGGCTCCTGAAAAGCTACGATAGGCAGGATGGTGACCAGACCCATGGTGGCACCAGTGCCAAGTTGGGCTGGTTTGATAGTACCAAGTGGCTCCTGCAATCTGCCATCAAAAAGTTGGCAGGCGAGTTTTGTTTTCCAGGGTAACGCGCCGTTGTTTTTGTTTAGAGGCCTGTGGCTGGGAGTGTCCGCCTGTCCTCTTAGAATCTACTTTACGCACCATGGTTCCCAGAGCCAAGGTGGCACCAGTGCCAAGTTGGGCTGGTTTGATAGAAGCAAGTGGTTCCTGCAATCTGCCATCCAGAAGCGGGGCAGCTTACTTTTGTTTGCCAGGGAAAGGGGCCGAGGTATTTCTCTGGGGGCCTATGGCAGGGAGTGACCGGCCGGCTCCTGAAAAGCTAAGATAGGCAGGATGTTTACCAGACCCATGATGGCACCAGTGCCAAGTTTGGCTAATTTGATACTACCAAGTGGCTCCTGCAATCTGCCATCCAGAAGCGGGGCAGCTTACTTTTGTTTGCCAGGGAAACGGGCCGAGGTTTTTGTCTGGGGGCCTATGGCTGGGAGTGACCGGCTGCCTCCTGAAAAGCTACGATAGGCAGGATGGTGACCAGACCCATGGTGGCACCAGTGCCAAGTTGGGCTGATTTGATAGTACCAAGTGGCTCCTGCAATCTGCCGTCAAAATTTGGCAGGCGAGTTTTGTTTTCCAGGGAAAAGCGCCGTTGTTTGTGTTTGGGGGCCTGTGGCTGGAGTGGCCGGCTGGCTCCTTAGAATCCACGATACGCAGGATGGTTCCCAGACCTGAGGTGGCACCAGTGCCAAGTCGGGCTAGTTTGATGGTGCAAAGTGGCTCCTGCAATCTGCCATCCAGAAGCGGGGCAGCTTACTTTTGTTTGCCAGGGAAACGGGCCGAGCTTTTTGTCTGGGGACCTATGGCTTGGAGTGACCGTCTGGCTCCTGAAAAGCTACGATAGGCAGGATGGTGAGCAGACCCATGGTGGCACCAGTGCCAAGTTGAGCTGGTTTGATAGTACCAAGTGGCTCCTGCAATCTGCCATCAAAAAGTTGGCAGGCGAGTTTTGTTTTCCAGGGAAAAGCGCCGTTGTTTGTGTTTGGGTGCCTATGGCTGGGAGTGGCCGGCTGGCTCCTTAGAATCCACGATACGCACCATGGTTCCCAGACCAGAGGTGGCACCAGTGCCAAGTCGGGCTGGTTTGATAGTACCAAGTGCGTCCTACAATCTGCCATCCAGAAGCGGGGCTGCTTACTTTTGTTTGCCAGGGAAACGGGCCGAGGTTTGTGTCTGGGGGCCTATGGCTGGGAGTGACCGGCTGGCTCCTGAAAAGCTTCGATAGGCAGGATGGTGACCAGACCCATGGTGGCACCAGTGCCAAGTTGGGCTGGTTTGATAGTACCAAGTGGCTCCTGCAATCTGCCATCAAAAAGTTGGCAGGCGAGTTTGGTTTTCCAGGGCAAAGCGCCGTTGTTTGTGTTTGGGCGCCTGTGGCACGGAGTGGCCGGGTGGCTGCTTAGAATCCACGATACGCAGGATGGTTCCCAGACCCAAGGTGGCACCAGTGCCAAGTCGGGCTGTTTTGACACTACAAAGTGGCTCCTGCAATCTGCCATCCAGAATCGGGGCAGCTTAATTTTGTTTGCCAGGGAAACGGGCCGAGGTTTGTGATGGGGGCCTATGGCTGGGAGTGACCGGCTGGCTCCTGAAATGGTACAATTGGCAGGATGGTTCCCAGACCCATAGTGGCACCAGTGCCAAGTTGGGATGAATTGATAGTACCAAGTGGCTCCTGCAATCTGCCATCAAAAAGTTGGCAGGCGAGTTTTGTTTTCCAGGGAAAAGCGCCGTTGATTTTGTTTGGAGGCCTGTGGCTGGCAGTGGCTGCCTGTCGTCTTAGAATCCGGGTTACGCAGCATGGTTCCCAGAGCCAAGGTGGCACCAGTGCCAAGTTGGGCTGGTTTGATGGTGCCAAGTGGCTCCTGCAATCTGCCATCAAAAAGTTGGCAGGCGAGTTTTGTTTTCCAGGGAAAAGCGCCGTTGTGTGTGTTTTGGGGCCTGTGGCTGGGAGTGGCCAGCTGGCTCCTTAGAATCCACGATACGCAGGATGGTTCCCAGACCCAAGGTGGCACCAGTGCCAAGTCGGGCTGGTTTGTTAGTACCAAGTGGTTCCTGCAATCTGCCATCCAGAAGCAAGGCAGCTGAATTTTGTTTGCCAGAGAAAAAGGCTGTTGTTTGTGTTTCGGGGCCTGTGGCTGGCAGTGGACGGCTGGCTCCTGAAAATCCATGATACGCAGCATGGTTCCCAGACCCAAGGTGGCACCAGTGCCAAGTAGGGCTGGTTTCATAGTACCCAGTGGCTCCTGCAATCTGCCATCCAGAAGAGGGGCAGTTGAGTTTTGTTTTCCAGAGAAAAGGGCCGTGGTTTGTGTTTGGGGCCTATGGCTGAGAGTGACCGGCTGGCTCCTTGAAAGCTACGATAGGCAGGATGGTGACCAGACCCATGGTGGCACAAGTGCCAAGTCGGGCTGGTTTGATAATACTAAATAGCTCCTGCAATCTGCCATCCAGACGCGGGGCAGCGGATTTTTGCTTGCTGGAGAAAAGTTCCGTGGGTTTTTTTTGGGGGTATATGGCTGGACGTTGCCGGCTGACGCCTTAAAAACATCGATACGCAGGATGGTTCCCTGACCCAAGGTGGCATCACTGCCAAGTCGGGCTGTTTTCGTAGTACAAAGTGCGTCCTGCAATTTGCCATCCAGAAGAGGGGCAGTTGAGTTTTGTTTACCAGAGAAAAGGGCCGTGGTTTGTGTTTGGGGGCATATAGCTGAGAGTGGCCGGCTGGCGCCTGAAAATCCACGATAGGCAGGATGGTTCCCAGAGCCAAGGTGGCACCAGTGCCATGTTGTCCTGGTTTGATAGTACCATGTGGCTCCTGCAATCTGCCATCCAGAAGCGGGGTAGCTTACTTTTGTTTGCCAGGGAAACGGGCAGAGCTTTCTCTCTGGGGGCCTATGGTTGGGAGTAACCGGCTGGCTCCTGAAAAGCTACGATAGGCAGGATGGTTCCCAGATCCAAGATGGCACCAGTGCCAAGTCGGGGTGGTTTGATGGTGCAAAGTGGCTCCTGCAATCTGCCATCCTCACGCGGGGCAGCGGATTTTTGTTTCCAAGAGAAATGGTCCATGGTTTGTTTTTGGGGCTATATGGCTGGGCGTGGCCTGCTGGCTCCTTAAAAAGCTACGATAGGCAGGATGGTTCCCTGACCCAAGGTGGCACCAGTGCCAAGTCGGGCGGTTTTCGTAGTACAAAGTGCGTCCTAAAATTTGCCATCCAGAAGAGGGGCAGTTGAGTTTTGTTTACCAGAGAAAAGGGCCGTGGTTTGTTTTTGGGGGCATATGGCTGATAGTGGCCGTCTGGCGCCTGAAAATCCACGATAGGCAGGATGGTTCCCAGACCAGAGGTGGCACCAGTGCCAAGTCGGGCTGGTTTGATAGTACTAAATAGCACCTGCAATCTGCCATGCAGAAGCGGGGCAGCTTACTTTTGTTTGCCAGGGAAACGGGCCGAGGTTTGTGTCTGGGCGCATATGGCTGGGAGTGACCGCCTGGCTCCTGAAAAGCTACGATAGGCAGGATGGTTACCAGACCCATGGTGGCACCAGTGCCAAGTTGGGCTGGTTTGATAGTACCAAGTGGCTCCTGCAATCTGCCATCAAAAAGTTGGCAGGCCAGTTTTGTTTTCCAGGGAAAAGCGCCGTTGTTTGTGTTTGGGGGACTGTGGGTGGGAGTGGCCGGCTGGCTCCTTAGAACACACGATACGCAGGATGGTTCCCAGACCCAAGGTGGCACCAGTGCCGCGTTGGGCTGGTTTGATGGTGAAAAGTGGCTCCTGCAATCTGCCATCCTGAAGCGGGGTAGCTTACATTTGTGTGCCAGGGAAACGGGCCGAGGTTTATGACTGGGGGCCTAGGGCTAGAAGTGACCGGCTGGCTCCTGAAAAGCAACAATAGGCAGGATGGTTCCCAGACCCAAGGTGGCACCAGTGCCAAGTTGGGCTGGTTTGATGGTACCAACTGGCTCCTGCAATCTGCCATCTAAAAGTTGTCAGGCGAGTTTTGTTTTCCAGGGAAAAGCGCCGTTGATTTTGTTTGGAGGCCTGTGGCTGGCAGTGGCTGCCAGTCGTCTTAGAATCCGGGTTACGCAGCATGGTTCCCAGAGCCAAGGTGGCACCAGTGTCAAGTTGGGCTGGTTTGATAGTACCAAGTGGCTCCTGCAATCTGCCATCCAGAAGCGGGGCAGCTTACTTTTGTTTGCCAGGGAAACGGGCCGAGGTATTTGTCTGGGGACCTATGGCTGGGAGTGAGCGGCTGGCTCCTGAAAAGCTACGATAGGCAGGATGGTTCCCTGACCCAAGGTGGCACCAGTGCCAAGTCGGGCGGTTTTCGTAGTACAAAGTGCGTCCTAAAATTTGCCATCCAGAAGAGGGGCAGTTGAGTTTTGTTTACCAGAGAAAAGGGCCGTGGTTTGTTTTTGGGGGCATATGGCTGATAGTGGCCGTCTGGCCCCTGAAAATCCACGATAGGCAGGATGGTTCCCAGACCAGAGGTGGCACCAGTGCCAAGTCGGGCTGGTTTGATAGTACTAAATAGCACCTGCAATCTGCCATGCAGAAGCGGGGCAGCTTACTTTTGTTTGCCAGGGAAACGGGCCGAGCTTTGTGTCTCGGGGCCTATGGCTGGGAGTGACCGGCTGGCTCCTGAAAAGCTACGATAGGCAGGATGGTGACCAGACCCATGGTGGCACCAGTGCCAAGTTGGGCTGGTTTGATAGTACCAAGTGGCTCCTGCAATCTGCCATCAAAAAGTTGGCAGGCCAGTTTTGTTTTCCAGGGAAAAGCGCCGTTGTTTGTGTTTGGGGGACTGTGGCTGGGAGTGGCCGGCTGGCTCCTTAGAATCCACGATACGCAGGATGGTTCCCAGACCCAAGGTGGCACCAGTGCCACGTTGGGCTGGTTTGATGGTGAAAAGTGGCTCCTGCAATCTGCCATCCTGAAGCGGGGTAGCTTACATTTGTGTGCCAGGGAAACGGGCCGAGGTTTATGACTGGGGGCCTAGGGCTAGAAGTGACCGGCTGGCTCCTGAAAAGCAACAATAGGCAGGATGGTTCCCAGACCCAAGGTGGCACCAGTGCCAAGTTGGGCTGGTTTGATGGTACCAACTGGCTCCTGCAATCTGCCATCTAAAAGTTGTCAGGCGAGTTTTGTTTTCCAGGGAAAAGCGCCGTTGATTTTGTTTGGAGGCCTGTGGCTGGCAGTGGCTGCCAGTCGTCTTAGAATCCGGGTTACGCAGCATGGTTCCCAGAGCCAAGGTGGCACCAGTGTCAAGTTGGGCTGGTTTGATAGTACCAAGTGGCTCCTGCAATCTGCCATCCAGAAGCGGTGCAGCTGAATTTTGTTTGCCAGGGAAACGGGCCGAGGTAATTGTCTGGGGACCTATGGCTGGGAGTGACCGGCTGGCTCCTGAAAAGCTACGATAGGCAGGATGGTGACCAGACCCATGGTGGCACCAGTGCCAAGTTGGGCTGGTTTGATAGTACCAAGTGGCTCCTGCAATCTGCCATCAAAATGTTGGCAGGTCAGTTTTGTTTTCCAGGGAAAAGCGCCGTTGTTTGTGTTTGGGGGACTGTGGCTGGGAGTGGCCGGCTGGCTCCTTAGAACACAGGATACGCAGGATGGTTCCCAGACCCAAGGTGGCACCAGTGCCAAGTCGGGCTGGTTTGATAGCACCAAGTGGCTCCTGCAATCTGCCATCCAGAAGCGGGGCAGCTTACTTTTGTTTTCCAGGGAAACGGACCGAGGTTTTTTTCTGGGGGCCTATGGCTGGGAGTGACCGGCTGGCTCCTGAAAAGCTACGATAGGCAGGATGGTGACCAGACCCATGGTGGCACCAGTGCCAAGTCGGGCTGGTTTGATAGTACGAAGTGGCTCCTGCAATCTGCCATCAAAAAGTTGGCAGGCGAGTTTTGTTTTCCAGGGAAAAGCGCCGTTGTGTGTGTTTTGGGGCCTGTGGCTGGGAGTGGCCAGCTGGCTCCTTAGAATCCACGATACGCAGGATGGTTCCCAGACCCAAGGTGGCACCAGTGCCAAGTCGGGCTGGTTTGTTAGTTCCAAGTGGTTCCTGCAATCTGCCATCCAGAAGCGGTGCAGCTGAATTTTGTTTGCCAGAGAAAAAGGCTGTTGTTTGTGTTTCGGGGCCTGTGGCTGACAGTGGACGGCTGGCTCCTGAAAATCCATGATACGCAGCATGGTTCCCAGACCCA
This sequence comes from Melospiza melodia melodia, assembly GCF_035770615.1. NCBI lineage: Eukaryota > Metazoa > Chordata > Aves > Passeriformes > Passerellidae > Melospiza > Melospiza melodia. The sequence continues at coordinate 38,542,405 of NC_086195.1, read as the reverse complement.
AGGTGGCACCAGTGCCAAGTAGGGCTAGTTTCATAGTACCCAGTGGCTCCTGCAATCTGCCATCCAGAAGAGGGGCAGTTGAGTTTTGTTTTCCAGAGAAAAGGGCCGTGGTTTGTGTTTGGGGCCTATGGCTGAGAGTGACCGGCTGGCCCCTGAAAATCCACGATAGGAAGGATGGTTCCCAGATCCAAGGTGGCAGCAGTGCCATGTTGTGCTGGTGTGATAGTCCCAAGTGGCTCCTGCAATCTGCCATCCAGAAGTGGGGCAGCTGAATTTTGTTTGCCAGAGAAAAAGGCTGTGGTTTTTGTTTGGGGGCCTATGGCTGGGAGTGGCCGGCTGGCTCCTGAAAATCCATGATACGCAGCATGGTTCCCAGACCCAAGGTGGCACCAGTGCCAAGTGGGGCTGGTTTCACAGTGTCAAGTGCCTCCTGCAATCTCCCATCCAGAAGCGGGGCAGCTGAGTTTTGTTTGCCTGTGAAACAGGCCGTTGTTTTTGATTTGGGTCTGTGGCCGAGAATGTTCAGCTGGCTCCTGACAATCCACAATACGCAGGATGGTTCCCAGACCCAAGGTGGCACCAGTGCCAAGTCTTGCTGGTTTGATAGTACCAAGTGGCTCCTGCAATCTGCCATCCAGAAGAGGGGCAGTTGAGTTTTGTTTGCCAGAGGAAAGGGCCGTGGTTTGTGTTTGGGGGCATATGGCTGGGAGTGGCCGGCTGTCTCATTAAAAAGATCGATACGCAGGATGGTTCCCAGACCCAAGGTGGCACCAGTGCCAAGTCGGGCTGTTTTTATAGTACCAAGTGCGTCCTCCAATTTGCCATCCAGAAGAGGGGCAGTTGAGTTTTGTTTGCCAGAGAAAAGCGCCGTTGTTTGTGTTTGGGGGCTTGTGGCTGGGAGTGGCCGACTGGCGCCTTAGAATCTGCGATACGCAGCATGGTTCCCAGACCCAAGGTGGCACCAGTTCCAAGTTGGGCTGGTTTGATAGTACCAAGTGGCTCCTGCAATCTGCCATCCAGAAGCGGGGCAGCTTACTTTTGTTTGCCAGGGAAACGGGCCGAGGTTTGTGTTTGGGTGCCTATGGCTGGGAGTGACCGGCTGGCTCCTGGAAAGCTACAATAGGCAGGATGGTGACCAGACCTATGGTGGCACCAGTGCCAAGTTGGGCTGGTTTGATAGTACCAAGTTGCTCCTGCAATCTGCCATCAAAAAGTTGGCAGGCGAGTTTTGTTTTCCAGGGAAAAGCGCTGTGGTTTTTTGTTTGGGGGCCTGTGGCTGGGAGTGGCCGGCTGGCTCCTTAGAATCCACGATACGCAGGATGGTTCCCAGACCCAAGGTGGCACCAGTGCCAAGTCGGGCTGGTTTGATACTACCAAGTGGTTCCTGCAATCTGCCATCCAGAAGCAGGGCAGCTTACTTTTGTTTGCCAGGGAAACGGGCCGTGGGTTTTGTTTGGGGGCATATAGCTGAGAGTGGCCCGCTGGCCCCTGAAAATCCACGCTAGGCAGCATGGTTCCCAGATGCAAGGTGGCACCAGTGCCCAGTCGGGCTGGTTTGATGGTGCAAAGTGGCTCCTGCAATCTGCCATCCAGAAGCGGGGCAGCTGATTTTTGTTTGCCAGAGAAAAATTCCGTGGATTGTTTTTGGGGGCATATTGCTGGGAGTGGCCGGCTGGCTCCTTAAAATGCTCGATACGCATGATGGTTCCCAGGCCCAAGGTGTCACCACTACCAAGTCTGCCTGCGGTTTTAGTATCAAGTTCATCCTGCAATTTGCCATCCAGAAGAGGGGCAGTTGAGTTTTGTTTGCCAGAGAAACGGGCCGAGGTTTCTGTTTGGGGACATATGGCTGAGAGTGGCCGGCTCTCCCCTGAAAATCCACGTTACACAACATGGTTCCCAGATCCAAGGTGGCACCAGTGCCAAGTTGGGCTGGTTTGATAGTACCAAGTGTCTCCTGCAATCTGCCATCCAGAAGCGGGGCAGCTTACTTTTGTTTGCCAGAGAAATAGGCCTAGGTTTTTGTTTGGGGGCCTGTGGCTAGGAGTGGCCTGCTGGCTCCTAAGAATCCACGATACGCAGGATGTTTACCAGACCCATGGTGGCACCAGTGCCAAGTTGGGCTGGTTTGATAGTACCAAGTGGCTCCTGCAAACTCCATCAAAAAGTTGGCAGGCGTGTTTTGCTTTCCAGGGAACAGCGCCGTTGATTTTGTTTGGAGGCCTGTGGCTGGGAGTGGCCGGCTGGCTCCTTAGAATCCACGATACGCAGGATGGTTCCCAGACCCAAGGTGACACCAGTGCCAAGTCGGGCTGGTTTGATTACACCAAGTGGCTCCTGCAATCTGCCATCCATAAGTGAGGCAGCTAAGTTTTGTTTGCCAGAAAAAAGGGCCGTGGTTTTTGTTGGGGGCCTGTGGCTGGGAGTAGCCGGCTGGCTCCTTAAAATCCACGATAGGCAGGATGGTTCCCAGACCCAAGGTGGTACCAGTGCCAAGTCGGGCTGGTTTGATAGTACCAAGTGGCTCCTGCAATCTGCCATCCAGAAGCGGGGCAGCTTACTTTTGTTTGCCAGGGAAACGGGCCGAGCTTTGTGTCTCGGGGCCTATGGCAGGGAGTGACCGGCTGGCTCCTGAAAAGCTACGATAGGCAGGATGATGACCAGACCCATGGTGGCACCAGTGGCAAGTTGGGCTGGTTTGATAGTACCAAGTGGCTCCTGCAATCTGCCATCAAAAAGTTGGCAGGCGAGTTTTGTTTTCCAGGGAAAAGCGCCGTTGTGTGTGTTTTGGGGCCTGTGGCTGGGAGTGGCCAGCTGGCTCCTTAGAATCCACGATACGCAGGATGGTTCCCAGACCCAAGGTGGCACCAGTGCCAAGTCGGGCTGGTTTGATGGTGCAAAGTGGCTCCTGCAATCTGCCATCCAGAAGCGGGGCAGCTGAATTTTGTTTGCCAGAGAAAAAGGCTGTTGTTTGTGTTTCGGGGCCTGTGGCTGGCAGTGGACGGCTGGCTCCTGAAAATCCATGATACGCAGCATGGTTCCCAGACCCAAGGTGGCACCAGTGCCAAGTAGGGCTGGTTTCATAGTACCCAGTGGCTCCTGCAATCTGCCATCCAGAAGAGGGGCAGTTGAGTTTTGTTTTCCAGAGAAAAGGGCCGTGGTTTGTGTTTGGGGCCTATGGCTGAGAGTGACCGGCTGGCCCCTGAAAATCCACGATAGGAAGGATGATTCCCAGATCCAAGGTGGCACCAGTGCCATGTTGTGCTGGTGTGATAGTCCCAAGTGGCTCCTGCAATCTGCCATCCAGAAGCGGGGCAGCTGAATTTTGTTTGCCAGAGAAAAAGGCTGTGGTTTTTGTTTGGGGGCCTATGGCTGGGAGTGGCCGGCTGGCTCCTGAAAATCCATGATACGCAGCATGGTTCCCAGACCCAAGGTGGCACCAGTGCCAAGTGGGGCTGGTTTCACAGTGTCAAGTGCCTCCTGCAATCTCCCATCCAGAAGCGGGGCAGCTGAGTTTTGTTTGCCTGTGAAACGGGCCGTTGTTTTTGATTGGGGTCTGTGGCCGAGAGTGTCCAGCTGGCTCCTTAAAATCCACGATAGGCAGGATGGTTCCCAGACCCAAGGTGGCACCAGTGCCAAGTCGGGCTGGTTTGATAGTACCAAGTGCGTCCTGCAATTTGCCATCCAGAAGCGGGGCAGCTGAATTTTGTTTGCCAGAGAAAAAGGCTGTTGTTTGTGTTTCGGGGCCTGTGGCTGGCAGTGGACGGCCGGCTCCTGAAAATCCATGATACGCAGCATGGTTCCCAGACCCAAGGTGGCACCAGTGCCAAGTAGGGCTGGTTTCATAGTACCCAGTGGCTCCTGCAATCTGCCATCCAGAAGAGGGGCAGTTGAGTTTTGTTTTCCAGAGAAAAGGGCCGTGGTTTGTGTTTGGGGCCTATGGCTGAGAGTGACCGGCTGGCCCCTGAAAATCCACGATAGGAAGGATGATTCCCAGATCCAAGGTGGCACCAGTGCCATGTTGTGCTGGTGTGATAGTCCCAAGTGGCTCCTGCAATCTGCCATCCAGAAGCGGGCCAGCTGAATTTTGTTTGCCAGAGAAAAAGGCTGTGGTTTTTGTTTGGGGGCCTATGGCTGGGAGGGGCCGGCTGGCTCCTGAAAATCCATGATACGCAGCATGGTTCCCAGACCCAAGGTGGCACCAGTGCCAAGTGGGGCTGGTTTCACAGTGTCAAGTGCCTCCTGCAATCTCCCATCCAGAAGCGGGGCAGCTGAGTTTTGTTTGCCTGTGAAACGGGCCGTTGTTTTTGATTGGGGTCTGTGGCCGAGAGTGTCCAGCTGGCTCCTTAAAATCCACGATAGGCAGGATGGTTCCCAGACCCAAGGTGGCACCAGTGCCAAGTCGTGCTGGTTTGATAGTACCAAGTGCGTCCTGCAATTTGCCATCCAGAAGAGGGGCAGTTGAGTTTTGTTTGCCAGAGAAAAGCGCCGTTGTTTGTGTTTGGGGTCTTGTGGCTGGGAGTGGCCGACTGGCGCCTTAGAATCTGCGATACGCAGCATGGTTCCCAGACCCAAGGTGGCACCAGTGCCAAATCGGGCTGGTTTGATAGTACCAAGTGGCTCCTGCAATCTGCCATCCAGAAGCGGGGCAGCTTACTTTTGTTTGCCAGGGAAACGGGCCGAGGTTTGTGACTGGGGGCCTATGGCTGGGAGTGACCGGCTGGCTCCTGGAAAGCTACAATAGGCAGGATGGTTACCAGACCCATGGTGGCACCAGTGCCAAGTTGGGCTGGTTTGATAGTACCAAGTTGCTCCTGCAATCTGCCATCAAAAAGTTGGCAGGCGAGTTTTGTTTTCCAGGGAAAAGCGCCGTTGTTTGTGTTTGGGGGCCTGTGGCTGGGAGTGGCCGGCTGGCTCCTTAGAATACACGATACGCAGGATGGTTCCCAGACCCAAGGTGGCACCAGTGCCAAGTCGGGCTGGTTTGATACTACCAAGTGGTTCCTGCAATCTGCCATCCAGAAGCGGGGCAGCTTACTTTTGTTTGCCAGGGAAACGGGCCGTGGGTTTTCTTTGGGGGCATATAGCTGAGAGTGGCCGGCTGGCCCCTCAAAATCCACGCTAGGCAGCATGGTTCCAGGATGCAAGGTGGCACCAGTGCCAAGTCGGGCTGGTTTGATGGGTCAAAGTGGCTCCTGCAATCTGCCATCCAGAAGCGGGGCAGCTGATTTTTGTTTGCCAGAGAAAAATTTTGTGGATTGTTTTTGGGGGCATATTGCTGGGAGTGGCCGGCTGGCTCCTTAAAATGCTCGATACGCATGATGGTTCCCAGGCCCAAGGTGTCACCACTACCAAGTCGGCCTGCGGTTTTAGTATCAAGTTCATCTTGCAATTTGCCATCCAGAAGAGGGGCAGTTGAGTTTTGTTTGCCAGAGAAACGGGCCGAGGTTTCTGTTTGGGGGCATATAGCTGAGAGTGGCCGGCTGGCCCCTGAAAATCCACGATACACAGCATGGTTCCCAGATCCAAGGTGGCACCAGTGCCAAGTTGGGCTGGTTTGATAGTCCCAAGTGTCTCCTGCAATCTGCCATCCAGAAGCGGGGCAGCTTACTTTTGTTTGCCAGAGAAATAGGCCTAGGTTTTTGTTTGGGGGCCTGTGGCTAGGAGTGGCCGGCTGGCTCCTAAGAATCCACGATACGCAGGATGTTTACCAGACCCATGGTGGCACCAGTGCCAAGTTGGGCTGGTTTGATAGTACCAAGTGGCTCCTGCAAACTCCATCAAAAAGTTGGCAGGCGTGTTTTGTTTTCCAGGGAACAGCGCCGTTGATTTTGTTTGGGCCCTGTGGCTGGGAGTGGCTGGCTGGCTCCTTAGAATCCACGATACGCAGGATGGTTCCCAGACCCAAGGTGGCACCAGTGCCAAGTCGGGCTGGTTTGATTACACCAAGTGACTCCTGCAATCTGCCATCCAGAAGTGAGGCAGCTAAGTTTTGTTTGCGAGAAAAAAGGGCCGTGGTTTTTGTTGGGGGCCTGTGGCTGGGAGTAGCCGGCTGGCTCCTTAAAATCCACGATAGGCAGGATGGTTCCCAGACCCAAGGTGGCACCAGTGCCAAGTCGGGCTGGTTTGATAGTACCAAGTGGCTCCTGCAATCTGCCATCCAGAAGCGGGGCAGTTGAGTTTTGTTTGCCAGAGAAAAAGGCTGTGGTTTTTGTTTGGGGGCCTGTGGCTGGCAGTGGCCTGCTGGCTCCTGAAAATCCACGATACGCAGCATGGTTCCCAGACCCAAGGTGGCACCAGTACAAAGTGGGGCTCGTTTGACAGTGTCAAGTGCCTCCTGCAATCTCCCATCCAGAAGCGGGGCAGCTGAGTTTTTTTTGCCAGGGAAACGGACCTTTGTTTTTGATTGGGGTCTGTGGCCGAGAGTGGTCGGCTGTCTCCTGACAATCCACAATACGCAGGATGGTTCCCAGACCAAAGGTGCCACCAGTGCCAAGTCGGGCTGGTTTGATAGTACCAAGTGTCTCCTGCACTCTGCCATCCAGAAGCGGGGCAGCTGAGTTTTGTTTGCCAGAGAAAAGGGCCGTGGGTTGTGTTTGGGGGCATATGGCTGGGAGTGGCCACCTGGCTCCTTAAAATGCACGATACGCCGCATGGTAACCAGACGCAAGGTGGCACCAGTGCCAAGTCGGGCTGTTTTTGTAGTACCCAGTGGCTCCTGCAATTTGCCATCCAGAAGCGGGGCAGCTAAATTTTGTTTGCTAGAGAAAAGGGCTGTGGTTTGTGTTTGGGGGCCTATGGCCGAGAGTGGTAGGCTGGCCCCTGAAAATCAACGATAGGCAGGATGGTTCCCAGATCCAAGGTGGCACCAGTGCCAAGTAAGGCTGGTTGTATGGTTCAAAGTGACTCCTGCAATCTGCCATCCAGAAGCGGGACAGCTGAGTTTTTTTTGCCAGAGAAAAGGTCCGTGGTTTCTTTTTGGGGCATACGGCTGGGAATTGCCGGCTGGCTCCTTAAAATGCTCGATACGCAGGATGGTTCCCAGAGCCAAGGTGGCACCACTGCCAAGTCGGACTCTTTTTGTAGTACCAAGTGCGTCCTGCAATTTGCCATCCAGAAGAGGGGCAGTTGAGTTTTGTTTGCCAGAGAAAAGGGCCGAGGTTTGTGTTTGGGAGCATATGGCTGGGAATGACCGGCTGGCCCCTGAAAATCCACGATACGCCGGATGGTTCCCAGATCCAAGATGGTACCATTACCAAGTCGGGCTGCTTTGATAGTCCCAAGTGGCTCCTGCAAACTGCCATCCAGAAGCGGGGCAGCTGAGTTTTGTTTGCCAGGGAAATGGGCCGTTGTTTGTGTTTGGGGGCCTGTGGCTGGGAGTGTTCGGCTGGTTCCTGAATATGTACGATACGCAGGATTGTTCCCAGATCCAAGGTGGCAGCAGTGCCATGTTGTGCTGGTGTGATAGTCCCAAGTGGCTCCTGCAATCTGCCATCCAGAAGTGGGGCAGCTGATTTTTGTTTGCCAGAGAAAAGTTCCGTGGTTTGTGTTTGGGGGCATATGGCTGAGAGTGGCCGGCTGGCCCCTGAAAATCCACGATACACAGGATGGTTCCCAGATCCAAGGTGGCACCTGTGCCAAGTCGGGCTGATTTGATAGTACTAAGTAGCTCCTGCAATCTGCCATCCAGAAGCGGGGCAGCTTACTTTTGTTTGCCAGGGAAACGGGCCGAGGTTTCTGTTTGGGGGCCTATGGCTGGGAGTGACCGGCTGGCTCCTGAAAAGCTACAATAGGCAGGATGGTTCCCAGAGCCAAGGTGGCACCAGTGCCAAGTTGGGCTGGTTTGATAGTACCAAGTGGCTCCTGCAATCTGCCATCCAGAAGCAGGGCAGCTGAGTTTTGTTTGCCAGAGAAAAGGGCTTGGTTTGTGTTTGGGGGCATATGGCTGTGTGTGGCCAGCTGGCTCCTTAAAATGCACGATATGCAACATGGCTCCCAGACCCATAGTGGCACCAGTGCCAAGTCGGGCTGGTTTGATAGTACCAAGTGGCTCCTGCAATCTTCCATGATCACGTGGAGAAATACTTTCTGGTTTCAGCCTCATGCTCTTTCTTCTCTCCCTCAACTTCTCTATCACCTCTCATCTGGTTCACATGCGCTGTCTTCAAGGTCCACAGGCTACTTTTCACAGAATCTTCTGGCCTGATGAAGTAAGAATGATGAATAGAACAGAGCTGGGATCTATTTTCCAGTTTGGATAAAATGCATTCTGCACACAAATCCAAGGAGAACGTGCTGCCCCAATGCCCAGAAAATCTTTCACTCCTGCTAGTGTTCTACGTCAACCGCAACTTAGTCTGAAAGAAAAGCTTTTTCTCTGAGAGCATCTGAGAGGTTTGCATGAAGCACTGATATCTGACATATGCAATTTTGAATAGGAGAGGAAAAAGAAAATGGCAAGGAGTTTTTAATTTTAGTGGTTTCAATTTTAATTTCCGTGCACTTTTTCAAAACTTGTCAGCTCAAATGCCCATCAACATCTTTTAGTCATCTGTAAGTCAGTATTCATATAAAATGTGCTTCAAATCCAAAGAATTTCAAATTTGCACTCCAAGCTTCTATGCCTAGATTTATGATTTCCTACACATATTAGATGAAAGGAAGGCCTTTTTTACTGTGGGAGTGCTGGAACACTGGAACAGGTTGCCCAGAGAAGTTGTGGGTGTCCCATCCCTGAAAGTATTCAAGGTCACCTTGGACGGGGCTTGGAGCAGCAACAAAGGAGAAGCTTGATGGTAGAGAAACAAAGTTGGACTATAGAAGAAACTCGGATTGAAGTATAGGATCAAGTTTTCTCTCAGCTCTTGGGGTAAATTCAAAGTTGTACAAAATGACATTTATCTGTGCTATTCACTACTGTAACAGAAAGTTTCATGAAAACTGTACAGAAGATAGTAAATTTTAAAAGAGATAAGAATTACAGCATAAAATCCATGGGATAGGTTACAACATGAGACACTCTCTAAGAGAAAATCTCTGTGTTTCAGCACTTCATCGGGGTAAGATTTCATGAAGTGCCAAAGAAGGCGGCAAAATATCATTCGGGACATTATTTACTGGAATTCAGCCTGGCCATTAGTAGGAACTGCCTTTGAACATATCATGTAGATATACCACACACACTTTCCCTTCACTGAAAAATTACTGTTTACAACAAATAAGCAATTGACGATCAAAATTGATTGAAAGCATCTTAAACATGTCAAGTATTTCATTGTAGATGATCTGTGATCCAAATGCTTCTTCCACCTTCGAGAGGGACAGAAGAATTCTTCCATATCATGATGGTTTAAAATTGTATCAACCAATGTTTTCTGCTGAAAAGATATCATCTATTTTTTTCTATTTTTGGAAGAAAATATTCCTAGACATACAACAGGTGAGAACTAAGTAATTTTAAAGAAACAAATGAAATGAAAATATTCTGTAAATAGAATGAAATGAAAAGCTGTGTTTTAAATAGGAGCTAAATATTAAACAGAATTTTTGTACCAGGCATTTGAATTACTGCACCAGCTCTTTTGCCCATCAAGAGAGGCATTTAGCATTTCAGTCTTTTCCAAGGTGTTCATGATCTGCTATGCTGATCTCTGTGTGTGCCTAGGTGTGTGTGGAGGGGGGGGCATATGAAGGGGAGTGTGTATGTTTGCTTTACAATTGTTGTGGCAGATTCATGCCTCAGCTCCACATTTTGTTTTAAAAAGGTCACACCGAGTGGATATGAAGTTTACTATCAACAAGAGATCGATTCCCAAATCATCCATTTGACTCTCCCTTATAAATCATGTGCTTTGTTGCATATTTTATCAAATATACTTTCAAGCCAGATGGAGGAAGGAGGATGTGGGAATCCCTCCACCATCTTGCAACTTTTATGTAAGTAGGTTTTCAAGAAAATCATCATTTCTCTTTTAAATATGTCTGGAACAGGCATGATGGTAGTGTCAACCTGTTGGAGTTTTTGTTGCTGGAAGAAGTTGTACAAAAGGATTGGTTTTTACATTGACCAGTTACTGAATCAAGCGCAGGAATACATTGGAAATTTAGCTGGGGGTTCCTTTTCCCAGCAGACTACTTCTAGAACGAGCTTGTACACTGAAGCTGACTCTTTTGCTCTCTTTTTGTTTCTTTCCTATTTTCTTGGCTTCTTTGCCACTATCTAGACAATTTTGGAACTTTGTTCCCAACTAAAATGGTTTCAATAGTCTGATTGTGATCATACATTTTTACAAGGAATTTTTAAAATCTTTCCTCGAGTCCAGAAAGTCAAGGACTTAGATCTTTTTCTTCCCTTATCAATATTGCCATGAAATTGATAAATAAAGACCAACTCTTTATTTTTGTTTTTAACCCACGTAGATAATTCCCATCCATTAATCCATTTTGTGGACCAATAGCTGCCATTCTGATGGAAGCTGTCACTTCTTAACAATAGGCATTCTGTGACTATGTTGACTGCACTTTGGGTGAAGATCCTAACTGGTCTTAGATATACATAGGGAGAAATTTGCTCAGCCAGTGTCAGTCTTAAGCATGCGTATCAGAAGATCTTTCTAGAGCTGGGAATTTTCCCATGAAAGGGATTCAGTTAGGGAAGAGACACTTGTGCCAGAGTTTTACATTCTTCTTGAACACTGCTTAAGGAACTTAGATGCCATGTCCATTTGGATCTCTGTCTGCACAGAACTTTGTCATGCCAGTGCTTTGAAATGCATCTTGAAGAGAATTCACTAGCACAGAATGAAAGAGAGTGGAAGGGGTTGGTGGGGCTAACCAGGCCCAACCCCCCTGCCTAAACCAGGATACCTAGAGCCTCTTGCCCAGGATTCTATCTGGGTGTACTTTTAATGTCTTCAAAGATCCAGGCTCCACAATCTTTCTGGGCAGTCTGTGCCGTGGTTCAGTCACCCTGACAGTAAAGAAACATTTACTGATGTTCAAAGGCAATCTCCTGTATTTCAGTGTGTGCCCACTGCCTCTTGTCTTTTCCCTCAGCATCACTGAAAAGACACTGATTCCCTCCCCTTTGCACTATTGCTTCCATATGTATGTGTGATGCCATGTAGAGGTATGTCAAAAACCTCCCTGAAGCCCAGGCAGATAATATTCCCTTCATCTACCAGTCAAGTTGATTCATCAGAGGAGTTTAAAGTGATGTTCAGCATGAAATTCCCCTGAAAAATCATGCTAACTACATTATTTGGTCATCTGTCATGTGCCTGGCAAGGATTTCCAGGAAGAGCTGCTTCATCAACTTCCTGGGGATAAAAAAGAGGCTGGCTGGTTTGTACTATGGCGAGTCCTCTTAATTGCCTTTTTTGAAGATGGGTGTCATTTGCTAACATCCACTCTTTAGCCTCTGTTGTCGTCCACATCTTAGCAAAACGCTTTTCCACTATGTCTGGCTAGGAAAAACTGTGCCAGCACAGAAAACATCTCCCATCGTGTTCTAGAAGTTGCACGGATGTCTGCCAAGTGTTTGGCAGGAAGAAAAGAAAAGTTGTCCAAAACAGCTTCCAATCGAATGTTCCTGTGATTGGAAAAGTCAGGAGAGTGCAAAGGTACTGTTTTCTATCAGTTGGCAAGGTGCGCACACAATCCCAGTGTTGTACAGCTTGCTTCTTCACCTTCCCGAAGCTGCCGCTCTCGCCGGCTGCCGGAGCCCAAGAAGCGGCTTCTTCGCGCAAAGACGATTGTGCCGCTCACAGGGCTCTCCTTAGCGCGGCTTCTGCCGAAAGACGCCCGGCAGCGGCTCTTACCTCCGGAGAGCATCCTACCTTCGTCTTTCGCGTCTTTTGTAGTCTACATCTTAGCAAAACGCTTTTCCACTATGTCTGGCTAGGAAAAACTGTGCCAGCACAGAAAACATCTCCCATCGTGTTCTAGAAGTTGCACGGATGTCTGCCAAGTGTTTGGCAGGAAGAAAAGAAAAGTTGTCCAAAACAGCTTCCAATCGAATGTTCCTGTGATTGGAAAAGTCAGGAGAGTGCAAAGGTACTGTTTTCTATCAGTTGGCAAGGTGCGCACACAATCCCAGTGTTGTACAGCTTGCTTCTTCACCTTCCCGAAGCTGCCGCTCTCGCCGGCTGCCGGAGCCCAAGAAGCGGCTTCTTCGCGCAAAGACGATTGTGCCGCTCACAGTGCTCTCCTTAGCGCGGCTTCTGCCGAAAGACGCCCGGCAGCGGCTCTTACCTCCGGAGAGCATCCTACCTTCGTCTTTCGCGTCTTTTGTAGTCTACATCTTAGCAAAACGCTTCTCCACTAGGTCTGGCTAGGAAAAACTGTGCCAGCACAGAAAACATCTCCCATCGTGTTCTAGAAGTTGCACGGATGTCTGCCAAGTGTTTGGCAGGAAGAAAAGAAAAGTTGTCCAAAACAGCTTCCAATCGAATGTTCCTGTGATTGGAAAAGTCAGGAGAGTGCAAAGGTACTGTTTTCTATCAGTTGGCAAGGTGCGCACACAATCCCAGTGTTGTACAGCTTGCTTCTTCACCTTCCCGAAGCTGCCGCTCTCGCCGGCTGCCGGAGCCCAAGAAGCGGCTTCTTCGCGCAAAGACGATTGTGCCGCTCACAGTGCTCTCCTTAGCGCGGCTTCTGCCGAAAGACGCCCGGCAGCGGCTCTTACCTCCGGAGAGCATCCTACCTTCGTCTTTCGCGTCTTTTGTAGTCTACATCTTAGCAAAACGCTTTTCCACTATGTCTGGCTAGGAAAAACTGTGCCAGCACAGAAAACATCTCCCATCGTGTTCTAGAAGTTGCACGGATGTCTGCCAAGTGTTTGGCAGGAAGAAAAGAAAAGTTGTCCAAAACAGCTTCCAATCGAATGTTCCTGTGATTGGAAAAGTCAGGAGAGTGCAAAGGTACTGTTTTCTATCAGTTGGCAAGGTGCGCACACAATCCCAGTGTTGTACAGCTTGCTTCTTCACCTTCCTGAAGCTGCCGCTCTCGCCGGCTGCCGGAGCCCAAGAAGCGGCTTCTTCGCGCAAAGACGATTGTGCCGCTCACAGTGCTCTCCTTAGCGCGGCTTCTGCCGAAAGACGCCCGGCAGCGGCTCTTACCTCCGGAGAGCATCCTACCTTCGTCTTTCGCGTCTTTTGTAGTCTACATCTTAGCAAAACGCTTTTCCACTATGTCTGGCTAGGAAAAACTGTGCCAGCACAGAAAACATCTCCCATCGTGTTCTAGAAGTTGCACGGATGTCTGCCAAGTGTTTGGCAGGAAGAAAAGAAAAGTTGTCCAAAACAGCTTCCAATCGAATGTTCCTGTGATTGGAAAAGTCAGGAGAGTGCAAAGGTACTGTTTTCTATCAGTTGGCAAGGTGCGCACACAATCCCAGTGTTGTACAGCTTGCTTCTTCACCTTCCCGAAGCTGCCGCTCTCGCCGGCTGCCGGAGCCCAAGAAGCGGCTTCTTCGCGCAAAGACGATTGTGCCGCTCACAGTGCTCTCCTTAGCGCGGCTTCTGCCGAAAGACGCCCGGCAGCGGCTCTTACCTCCGGACAGCATCCTACCTTCGTCTTTCGCGTCTTATGTAGTCTACACCTCGGCAAAACGCTTTTCCACTATGTCTGGCTAGGAAAAACTGTGCCAGCACAGAAAACATCTCCCATCGTGTTCTAGAAGTTGCACGGATGTCTGCCAAGTGTTTGGCAGGAAGAAAAGAAAAGTTGTCCAAAACAGCTTCCAATCGAATGTTCCTGTGATTGGAAAAGTCAGGAGAGTGCAAAGGTACTGTTTTCTATCAGTTGGCAAGGTGCGCACACAATCCCAGTGTTGTACAGCTTGCTTCTTCACCTTCCCGAAGCTGCCGCTCTCGCCGGCTGCCGGAGCCCAAGAAGCGGCTTCTTCGCGCAAAGACGATTGTGCCGCTCACAGTGCTCTCCTTAGCGCGGCTTCTGCCGAAAGACGCCCGGCAGCGGCTCTTACCTCCGGAGAGCATCCTACCTTCGTCTTTCGCGTCTTTTGTAGTCTACATCTTAGCAAAACGCTTTTCCACTATGTCTGGCTAGGAAAAACTGTGCCAGCACAGAAAACATCTCCCATCGTGTTCTAGAAGTTGCACGGATGTCTGCCAAGTGTTTGGCAGGAAGAAAAGAAAAGTTGTCCAAAACAGCTTCCAATCGAATGTTCCTGTGATTGGAAAAGTCAGGAGAGTGCAAAGGTACTGTTTTCTATCAGTTGGCAAGGTGCGCACACAATCCCAGTGTTGTACAGCTTGCTTCTTCACCTTCCCGAAGCTGCCGCTCTCGCCGGCTGCCGGAGCCCAAGAAGCGGCTTCTTCGCGCAAAGACGATTGTGCCGCTCACAGTGCTCTCCTTAGCGCGGCTTCTGCCGAAAGACGCCCGGCAGCGGCTCTTACCTCCGGAGAGCATCCTACCTTCGTCTTTCGCGTCTTTTGTAGTCTACATCTTAGCAAAACGCTTTTCCACTATGTCTGGCTAGGAAAAACTGTGCCAGCACAGAAAACATCTCCCATCGTGTTCTAGAAGTTGCACGGATGTCTGCCAAGTGTTTGGCAGGAAGAAAAGAAAAGTTGTCCAAAACAGCTTCCAATCGAATGTTCCTGTGATTGGAAAAGTCAGGAGAGTGCAAAGGTACTGTTTTCTATCAGTTGGCAAGGTGCGCACACAATCCCAGTGTTGTACAGCTTGCTTCTTCACCTTCCCGAAGCTGCCGCTCTCGCCGGCTGCCGGAGCCCAAGAAGCGGCTTCTTCGCGCAAAGACGATTGTGCCGCTCACAGTGCTCTCCTTAGCGCGGCTTCTGCTGAAAGACGCCCGGCAGCGGCTCTTACCTCCGGAGAGCATCCTACCTTCGTCTTTCGCGTCTTATGTAGTCTACACCTCGGCAAAAAGCTTTTCCACTATGTCTGGCTAGGAAAAACTGTGCCAGCACAGAAAACATCTCCCATCGTGTTCTAGAAGTTGCACGGATGTCTGCCAAGTGTTTGGCAGGAAGAAAAGAAAAGTTGTCCAAAACAGCTTCCAATCGAATGTTCCTGTGATTGGAAAAGTCAGGAGAGTGCAAAGGTACTGTTTTCTATCAGTTGGCAAGGCGCGCACACAATCCCAGTGTTGTACAGCTTGCTTCTTCACCTTCCCGAAGCTGCCGCTCTCGCCGGCTGCCGGAGCCCAAGAAGCGGCTTCTTCGCGCAAAGACGATTGTGCCGCTCACAGTGCTCCCCTTAGCGCGGCTTCTGCCGAAAGACGCCCGGCAGCGGCTCTTACCTCCTGAGAGTGGCAGCTTCGGGAAGGTGAAGAAGCAAGCTGTACAACACTGGGATTGTGTGCGCACCTTGCCAACTGATAGAAAACAGTACCTTTGCACTCTCCTGACTCTTCCAATCACAGGAACATTCGATTGGAAGCTGTTTTGGACAACTTTTCTTTTCTTCCTCCCAAACACTTGGCAGACATATCTGCAACTTCTAGAAAACGATGGGAGATGTTTTCTGGGCTGGCACGGTTTTTCCTAGCCAGACCTAGTGGAGAAGCGTTTTGCTAAGATGTAGACTACATAAGACGCGAAAGACGAAGGTAGGATGCTCTCCGGAGTTAAGAGCCGCTGCCGGGCGTCTTTCGGCAGGAGCCGCGCTAAGGAGAGCACTGTGAGCGGCACAATCGTCTTTGCGCGAAGAAGCCGATTCTTCGGTTCCGGGAGCCGGCGAGAGCGGCAGCTTCGGGAAGGTGAAGAAGCAAGCTGTACAACACTGGGATTGTGTGCGCACCTTGCCAACTGATAGAAAACAGTACCTTTGCACTCTCCTGACTTTTCCAATCACAGGAACATTCGATTGGAAGCTGTTTTGGACAACTTTTCTTTTCTTCCTGCCAAACACTTGGCAGACATCCGTGCAACTTCTAGAACACGATGGGAGATGTTTTCTGTGCTGGCACAGTTTTTCCTAGCCAGACATAGTGGAAAAGCGTTTTGCTAAGATGTAGACTACAAAAGACGCGAAAGACGAAGGTAGGATGCTCTCCGGAGGTAAGAGCCGCTGCCGGGCGTCTTTCGGCAGAAGCCGCGCTAAGGAGAGCACTGTGAGCGGCACAATCGTCTTTGCGCGAAGAAGCCGCTTCTTGGGCTCCGGCAGCCGGCGAGAGCGGCAGCTTCGGGAAGGTGAAGAAGCAAGCTGTACAACACTGGGATTGTGTGCGCACCTTGCCAACTGATAGAAAACAGTACCTTTGCACTCTCCTGACTTTTCCAATCACAGGAACATTTGATTGGAAGCTGTTTTGGACAACTTTTCTTTTCTTCCTGCCAAACACTTGGCAGACATCCGTGCAACTTCTAGAACACGATGGGAGATGTTTTCTGTGCTGGCACAGTTTTTCCTAGCCAGACATAGTGGAAAAGCGTTTTGCCGAGGTGTAGACTACATAAGACGCGAAAGACGAAGGTAGGATGCTGTCCGGAGGTAAGAGCCGCTGCCGGGCGTCTTTCGGCAGAAGCCGCGCTAAGGAGAGCACTGTGAGCGGCACAATCGTCTTTGCGCGAAGAAGCCGCTTCTTGGGCTCCGGCAGCCGGCGAGAGCGGCAGCTTCGGGAAGGTGAAGAAGCAAGCTGTACAACACTGGGATTGTGTGCGCACCTTGCCAACTGATAGAAAACAGTACCTTTGCACTCTCCTGACTTTTCCAATCACAGGAACATTCGATTGGAAGCTGTTTTGGACAACTTTTCTTTTCTTCCTGCCAAACACTTGGCAGACATCCGTGCAACTTCTAGAACACGATGGGAGATGTTTTCTGTGCTGGCACAGTTTTTCCTAGCCAGACATAGTGGAAAAGCGTTTTGCTAAGATGTAGACTACAAAAGACGCGAAAGACGAAGGTAGGATGCTGTCCGGAGGTAAGAGCCGCTGCCGGGCGTCTTTCGGCAGAAGCCGCGCTAAGGAGAGCACTGTGAGCGGCACAATCGTCTTTGCGCGAAGAAGCCGCTTCTTGGGCTCCGGCAGCCGGCGAGAGCGGCAGCTTCGGGAAGGTGAAGAAGCAAGCTGTACAACACTGGGATTGTGTGCGCGCCTTGCCAACTGATAGAAAACAGTACCTTTGCACTCTCCTGACTTTTCCAATCACAGGAACATTCGATTGGAAGCTGTTTTGGACAACTTTTCTTTTCTTCCTGCCAAACACTTGGCAGACATCCGTGCAACTTCTAGAACACGATGGGAGATGTTTTCTGTGCTGGCACAGTTTTTCCTAGCCAGACATAGTGGAAAAGCGTTTTGCTAAGATGTAGACTACAAAAGACGCGAAAGACGAAGGTAGGATGCTCTCCGGAGGTAAGAGCCGCTGCCGGGCGTCTTTCGGCAGAAGCCGCGCTAAGGAGAGCACTGTGAGCGGCACAATCGTCTTTGCGCGAAGAAGCCGCTTCTTGGGCTCCGGCAGCCGGCGAGAGCGGCAGCTTCGGGAAGGTGAAGAAGCAAGCTGTACAACACTGGGATTGTGTGCGCACCTTGCCAACTGATAGAAAACAGTACCTTTGCACTCTCCTGACTTTTCCAATCACAGGAACATTCGATTGGAAGCTGTTTTGGACAACTTTTCTTTTCTTCCTGCCAAACACTTGGCAGACATCCGTGCAACTTCTAGAACACGATGGGAGATGTTTTCTGTGCTGGCACAGTTTTTCCTAGCCAGACATAGTGGAAAAGCTTTTTGCCGAGGTGTAGATGAGAAGAGGAGCTAAAGAGTGGATGTTAGCAAATGACACCCATCTTCAAAAAAGGCAATTAAGAGGACTCGCCATAGTACAAACCAGCCAGCCTCTTTTTTATCCCCAGGAAGTTGATGAAGCAGCTCTTCCTGGAAATCCTTGCCAGGCACATGACAGATGACCAAATAATGTAGTTAGCATGATTTTTCAGGGGAATTTCATGCTGAACATCACTTTAAACTCCTCTGATGAATCAACTTGACTGGTAGATGAAGGGAATATTATCTGCCTGGGCTTCAGGGAGGTTTTTGACATACCTCTACATGGCATCACACATACATATGGAAGCAATAGTGCAAAGGGGAGGGAATCAGTGTCTTTTCAGTGATGCTGAGGGAAAAGACAAGAGGCAGTGGGCACACACTGAAATACAGGAGATTGCCTTTGAACATCAGTAAATGTTTCTTTACTGTCAGGGTGACTGAACCACGGCACAGACTGCCCAGAAAGATTGTGGAGCCTGGATCTTTAAAGACATTAAAAGTACACCCAGATAGAATCCTGGGCAAGAGGCTCTAGGTATCCTGGTTTAGGCAGGGGGGTTGGGCCTGGTTAGCCCCACCAACCCCTTCCACTCTCTTTCATTCTGTGCTAGTGAATTCTCTTCAAGATGCATTTCAAAGCACTGGCATGACAAAGTTCTGTGCAGACAGAGATCCAAATGGACATGGCATCTAAGTTCCTTAAGCAGTGTTCAAGAAGAATGTAAAACTCTGGCACAAGTGTCTCTTCCCTAACTGAATCCCTTTCATGGGAAAATTCCCAGCTCTAGAAAGATCTTCTGATACGCATGCTTAAGACTGACACTGGCTGAGCAAATTTCTCCCTATGTATATCTAAGACCAGTTAGGATCTTCACCCAAAGTGCAGTCAACATAGTCACAGAATGCCTATTGTTAAGAAGTGACAGCTTCCATCAGAATGGCAGCTATTGGTCCACAAAATGGATTAATGGATGGGAATTATCTACGTGGGTTAAAAACAAAAATAAAGAGTTGGTCTTTATTTATCAATTTCATGGCAATATTGATAAGGGAAGAAAAAGATCTAAGTCCTTGACTTTCTGGACTCGAGGAAAGATTTTAAAAATTCCTTGTAAAAATGTATGATCACAATCAGACTATTGAAACCATTTTAGTTGGGAACAAAGTTCCAAAATTGTCTAGATAGTGGCAAAGAAGCCAAGAAAATAGGAAAGAAACAAAAAGAGAGCAAAGGAGTCAGCTTCAGTGTACAAGCTCGTTCTAGAAGTAGTCTGCTGGGAAAAGGAACCCCCAGCTAAATTTCCAATGTATTCCTGCGCTTGATTCAGTAACTGGTCAATGTAAAAACCAATCCTTTTGTACAACTTCTTCCAGCAACAAAAACTCCAACAGGTTGACACTACCATCATGCCTGTTCCAGACATATTTAAAAGAGAAATGATGATTTTCTTGAAAACCTACTTACATAAAAGTTGCAAGATGGTGGAGGGATTCCCACATCCTCCTTCCTCCATCTGGCTTGAAAGTATATTTGATAAAATATGCAACAAAGCACATGATTTATAAGGGAGAGTCAAATGGATGATTTGGGAATCGATCTCTTGTTGATAGTAAACTTCATATCCACTCGGTGTGACCTTTTTAAAACAAAATGTGGAGCTGAGGCATGAATCTGCCACAACAATTGTAAAGCAAACATACACACTCCCCTTCATATGCCCCCCCCTCCACACACACCTAGGCACACACAGAGATCAGCATAGCAGATCATGAACACCTTGGAAAAGACTGAAATGCTAAATGCCTCTCTTGATGGGCAAAAGAGCTGGTGCAGTAATTCAAATGCCTGGTACAAAAATTCTGTTTAATATTTAGCTCCTATTTAAAACACAGCTTTTCATTTCATTCTATTTACAGAATATTTTCATTTCATTTGTTTCTTTAAAATTACTTAGTTCTCACCTGTTGTATGTCTAGGAATATTTTCTTCCAAAAATAGAAAAAAATAGATGATATCTTTTCAGCAGAAAACATTGGTTGATACAATTTTAAACCATCATGATATGGAAGAATTCTTCTGTCCCTCTCGAAGGTGGAAGAAGCATTTGGATCACAGATCATCTACAATGAAATACTTGACATGTTTAAGATGCTTTCAATCAATTTTGATCGTCAATTGCTTATTTGTTGTAAACAGTAATTTTTCAGTGAAGGGAAAGTGTGTGTGGTATATCTACATGATATGTTCAAAGGCAGTTCCTACTAATGGCCAGGCTGAATTCCAGTAAATAATGTCCCGAATGATATTTTGCCGCCTTCTTTGGCACTTCATGAAATCTTACCCCGATGAAGTGCTGAAACAAAGAGATTTTCTCTTAGAGAGTGTCTCATGTTGTAACCTATCCCATGGATTTTATGCTGTAATTCTTATCTCTTTTAAAATTTACTATCTTCTGTACAGTTTTCATGAAACTTTCTGTTACAGTAGTGAATAGCACAGATAAATGTCATTTTGTACAACTTTGAATTTACCCCAAGAGCTGAGAGAAAACTTGATCCTATACTTCAATCCGAGTTTCTTCTATAGTCCGACTTTGTTTCTCTACCATCAAGCTTCTCCTTTGTTGCTGCTCCAAGCCCCGTCCAAGGTGACCTTGAATACTTTCAGGGATGGGACACCCACAACTTCTCTGGGCAACCTGTTCCAGTGTTCCAGCACTCCCACAGTAAAAAAGGCCTTCCTTTCATCTAATATGTGTAGGAAATCATAAATCTAGGCATAGAAGCTTGGAGTGCAAATTTGAAATTCTTTGGATTTGAAGCACATTTTATATGAATACTGACTTACAGATGACTAAAAGATGTTGATGGGCATTTGAGCTGACAAGTTTTGAAAAAGTGCACGGAAATTAAAATTGAAACCACTAAAATTAAAAACTCCTTGCCATTTTCTTTTTCCTCTCCTATTCAAAATTGCATATGTCAGATATCAGTGCTTCATGCAAACCTCTCAGATGCTCTCAGAGAAAAAGCTTTTCTTTCAGACTAAGTTGCGGTTGACGTAGAACACTAGCAGGAGTGAAAGATTTTCTGGGCATCGGGGCAGCCCGTTCTCCTTGGATTTGTGTGCAGAATGCATTTTATCCAAACTGGAAAATAGATCCCAGCTCTGTTCTATTCATCATTCTTACTTCATCAGGCCAGAAGATTCTGTGAAAAGTAGCCTGTGGACCTTGAAGACAGCGCATGTGAACCAGATGAGAGGTGATAGAGAAGTTGAGGGAGAGAAGAAAGAGCATGAGGCTGAAACCAGAAAGTATTTCTCCACGTGATCATGGAAGATTGCAGGAGCCACTTGGTACTATCAAACCAGCCCAACTTGGCACTGGTGCCACCTTGGGTCTGGGAGCCATGTTGCATATCGTGCATTTTAAGGAGCCAGCTGGCCACACCCGGCCATATGCCCCCAAACACAAACCAAGGCCCTTTTATCTGGCAAACAAAACTCAGCTGCCCTGCTTCTGGATGGCAGATTGCAGGAGCCACTTGGTACTATCAAACCAGCCCAACTTGGCACTGGTGCCACCATGGGTCTGGTCACCATCCTGCCTATTGTAGCTTTTCAGGAGCCAGCCGGTCACTCTCAGCCATAGGCCCCCAAACACAAACCTCGGCCCGTTTACCTGGCAAACAAAAGTAAGCTGCCCCGCTTCTGGATGGCAGATTGCAGGAGCTACTTAGTACTATCAAATCAGCCCGACTTGGCACAGGTGCCACCTTGGATCTGGGAACCATCCTGTGTATCGTGGATTTTCAGGGGCCAGCCAGCCACTCTCAGCCATATGCCCCCAAAAACAAACCACGGACCTTTTCTCTGGCAAACAAAACTCAACTGCCCCTCTTCTGGATGGCAAATTTTAGGACGCACTTTGTACTACAAAACCGCCCGACGTGGCACTGGTGCCACCTTGTGTCAGGGAACCATCCTGCATATCGAGCTTTTTAAGGAGCCAGCCGGCCAGGCCCAGCCATATACCCCCAAAAACAAACCACGGACCATTTCTCATGGAAACAAAAATCCGCTGCCCCGCGTCTGGATGGCAGATTGCAGGAGCCACTTTGCACCATCAAACCAGCCCGACTTGGCACTGGTGCCACCTTGGGTCTGGGAACAATCCTGCGTATCGTACATATTCAGGAACCAGCCGAACACTCCCAGCCAAAGGCCCCCAAACACAAACAACGGCCCATTTCCCTGGCAAACAAAACTCAGCGGCCCCGCTTCTGGATGGCAGTTTGCAGGAGCCACTTGGGACTATCAAACCAGCCCGACTTGGCACTGGTGCCACCTTGGGTCTGGGAACCATCCTGCGTATGGTGGATTCTAAGGAGCCAGCCGGCCACTCCCAGCCACAGGCCCCCAACAAAAACCACGGCCCTTTTTTCTGGCAAACAAAACTTAGCTGCCTCACTTCTGGATGGCAGATTGCAGGAGCCACTTGGTGTAATCAAACCAGCCCGACTTGGCACTGGTGCCACCTCGGGTCTGGGAACCATCCTGCGTATCGTGGATTCTAAGGAGCCAGCCGGCCACTCCCAGCCACAGGCCCCCAAACAAAATCAACGGCGCTTTTCCCTGGAAAACAAAACACGCCTGCCAACTTTTTGATGGAGTTTGCAGGAGCCACTTGGTACTATCAAACCAGCCCGACTTGGCACTGGTGCCACCTTGGGTCTGGGAAACATCCTGCGTATCGTGGATTCTTAGGAGCCAGCCGGCCACTCCTAGCCACAGGCCCCCAAACAAAAACCTAGGCCTATTTCTCTGGCAAACAAAATTAAGCTGCCCCGCTTCTGGATGGCAGATTGCAGGAGCCACTTGGTACTATCAAACCAGCCCAACTTGGCACTGGTGCCACCTTGGATCTGGGAACCATGCTGTGTATCGTGGATATTCAGGGGCCAGCCGGCCACTCTCAGCCATATGTCCCCAAACAGAAACCTCGGCCCTGTTCTCTGGCAAACAAAACTCAACTGCCCCTCTTCTGGATGGCAAATTGCAGGATGAACTTGATACTAAAACCGCAGGCCGACTTGGTAGTGGTGACACCTTGGACCTGGGAACCATCAGGCGTATCGAGCATTTTAAGGAGCCAGCCGGCCACTCCCAGCAATATGCCCCTAAAAACAATCCACGGAATTTTTCTCTGGCAAACAAAAATCAGCTGCCCCGCTTCTGGATGGCAGATTGCAGGAGCCACTTTGCACCATCAAACCAGCCCGACTTGGCACTGGTGCCACCTTGCATCTGGGAACCATGCTGCCTAGCGTGGATTTTCAGGAGCCAGCCGGCCACTCTCAGCCATAGGCCCCCAAACAAAACCCACGGCCCGTTTCCCTGGCAAACAAAATTAAGCTGCCCCGCTTCTGGATGGCAGATTGCAGGACGCACTTGGTAGTATCAAACCAGCCCGACTTGGCACTGGTGCCACCTTGGGTCTGGGAACCATCCTGCGTATCGTGGGTTCAAAGGAGCCAGCCGGCCACTCCCAGCCACAGGCCCCCAAATACAAACAACGGCGCTTTTCCCTGGAAAACAAAACTCGCCTGCCAACTTTTTGATGGCAGATTGCAGGAGCCACTTGGTACTATCAAACCAGCCCAACTTGGCACTGGTGCCACCATGGGTCTGGTCACCATCCTGCCTATTGTAGCTTTCCAGGAGCCAGCCGGTCACTCCCAGCCATACGTCCCCAGTCACAAACCTCGGCCCGTTTACCTGGCAAACAAAAGTAAGCTGCCCCGCTTCTGGATGGCAGATTGCAGGAGCCACTTGGTACTATCAAACCAGCCCAACTTGGCACTGGTGCCACCTCTGGTCTGGGAACCATGCTGCGTAAGACAGATTCTAAGGCGCCAGTCGGCCACTCCCAGTCACAAGCCCCCAAACAGAAACAACGGCGCTATTCTCTGGCAAACAAAACTCCACTGCCCCTCTTCTGGATGGCAAATTGCAGGACGCACTTGGTACTATAAAAACAGCCCTACTTGGCACTGGTGCCACCTTGGGTCTGGGAACCATCCTGCGTATCGATCTTTTTAATGAGACAGCCGGCCACTCCCAGCCGTATGCCCCCAAACACAACCCACGGCCCTTTTCTCTGGCAAACAAAACTCAACTGCACCGCTTCTGGATGGCAGATTGCAGGAGCCACTTGGTACTATCAAACCAGCCCGACTTGGCACTGGTGCCACCTTGGGTCTGGGAACCATCCAGCCTATCGTGGATTTTAAGGAGCCAGCCGGCTACTCCCAGCCACAGGCCCCCAACAAAAACCACGGCCCTTTTTTCTGGCAAACAAAACTTAGCTGCCTCACTTCTGGATGGCAGATTGCAGGAGCCACTTGGTGTAATCAAACCAGCCCGACTTGGCACTGGTGCCACCTTGGGTCTGGGAACCATCCTGCGTATCGTGGATTCTAAGGAGCCAGCCGGCCACTCCCAGCCACAGGCCCCCAAACAAAATCAACGGCGCTGTTCCCTGGAAAACAAAACACGTCTGCCAACATTTTGATGGAGTTTGCAGGAGCCACTTGGTACTATCAAACCAGCCCGACTTGGCACTGGTGCCACCTTGGGTCTGGGAAACATCCTGCGTATCGTGGATTCTTAGGAGCCAGCCGGCCACTCCTAGCCACAGGCCCCCAGACAAAAACCTTGGCCTATTTCTCTGGCAAACAAAAGTAAGCTGCCCCGCTTCTGGATGGCAGATTGCAGGAGACACTTGGTACTATCAAACCAGCCCAACTTGGCACTGGTGCCACCTTGGATCTGGGAACCATGCTGTGTATCGTGGATATTCAGGGGCCACCCGGCCACTCTCAGCCATATGTCCCCAAACAGAAACCTCGGCCCGTTTCTCTGGCAAACAAAACTCAACTGCCCCTCTTCTGGATGGCAAATTGCAGGATGAACTTGATACTAAAACCGCAGGCCGACTTGGTAGTGGTGACACCTTGGGCCTGGGAACCATCATGCGTATCGAGCATTTTAAGGAGCCAGCCGGCCACTCCCAGCAATATGCCCCCAAAAACAATCCACGGAATTTTTCTCTGGCAAACAAAAATCAGCTGCCCCGCTTCTGGATGGCAGATTGCAGGAGCCACTTTGCACCATCAAACCAGCCCGACTTGGCACTGGTGCCAGCTTGCATCTGGGAACCATGCTGCCTAGCGTGGATTTTCAGGAGCCAGCCGGCCACTCTCAGCCATAGGCCCCCATACAAAACCCACGGCCCGTTTCCCTGGCAAACAAAATTAAGCTGCCCCGCTTCTGGATGGCAGATTGCAGGACGCACTTGGTAGTATCAAACCAGCCCGACTTGGCACTGGTGCCACCTTGGGTCTGGGAACCATCCTGCGTATCGTGGGTTCAAAGGAGCCAGCCGGCCACTCCCAGCCATAGGTCCCAAGTCACAAACCTCGGCCCGTTTCACTGGCAAACAAAAGTAAGCTGCCCCGCTTCTGGATGGCAGATTGCAGGAGCCACTTGGTACTATCAAACCAGCCCAACTTGGCACTGGTGCCACCTCTGGTCTGGGAACCATGCTGCGTAACACAGATTCTAAGGCGCCAGTCGGCCACTCCCAGCCACAAGCCCCCAAACACAAACAACGGCGCTATTCTCTGGCAAACAAAACTCAACTGCCCCTCTTCTGGATGGCAAATTGCAGGACGCACTTGGTACTATCAAACCAGCCCAACTTGGCACTGGTGCCACCTTGGGTCTGGGAACCATGCTGCGTATCATGGATTTTCAGGAGCCAGCCGGCCACTCCCAGCCACAGGCCCCCAAACACAAACCACAGCATTTTTCTCTGGCAAACAAAATTCAGCTGCCCCGCTTCTGGATGGCAGATTGCAGGAGCCACTTGGGACTATCAGACCAGCACAACATGGCACTGCTGCCACCTTGGATCTGGGAACCATCCTTCCTATCGTGGATTTTGAGGGGCCAGCCGGTCACTCTCAGCCATAGGCCCCAAACACAAACCACGGCCCTTTTCCCTGGAAAACAAAACTCAACTGCCCCTCTTCCTGATGGGAGATTGCAGGAGCCACTGGGTACTATGAAACCAGCCCTACTTGGCACTGGTGCCACCTTGGGTCTGGGAACCATGCTGCGTATCATGGATTTTCAGGAGCCAGCCGGCCACTGCCAGCCACAGGCCCTGAAACACAAACAACAGCCTTTTTCTCTGGCAAACAAAATTCAGCTGCCCCGCTTCTGGATGGCAGATTGCAGGAACCACTTGGTACTATCAAACCAGCCCGACTTGGCACTGGTGCCACCTTGGGTCTGGGAACCATCCTGCGTATCGTGGATTCTAAGGAGCCAGATGGCCACTCCCAGCCACAGGCCCCAAAACACACACAACGGTGCTTTTCCCTGGAAAACAAAACTCGCCTGCCAAACATTTGATGGCAGATTGCAGGAGCTACTTGGTTTTATCAAATCAGCCCAACTTGGCACTGGTGCCACCATGGGTCTGGTCACCATCCTGCCTATCGTAGCTTTTCAGGTGCCACCCAGTCACCCCCAGCCAGAGGCCCCTAGACAAATATTTCGGCCCGTTTCCCTGGCAAACAAAAGTAAGCTACCCCGCTTCTGGATGGCAGATTGCAGGAGCCACTTGGTACTATCAAACCAGCCCAACTTGGCACTGGTGCCACCTTGGGTCTGGGAACCATCCTGCGTATCCTCGGTTCAAAGGAGGCAGCCGGCCACTCCCAGCCACAGGCCTCTAAACAAGAACAACGGCGCTTTTCCCTGGAAAACAAAACTCGCCTGACAACTTTTTGATGGCAGATTGCAGGAGCCACTTGGTACTATCAAACCAGCCCAACTTGGCACTGGTGCCACCATGGGTCTGGTCACCATCCTGCCTATCGTAGCTTTTCAGGAGCCAGCCGCTCACTCCCAGCCATAGGCCCCCAGACAAATATCTCGGCCCGTTTCCCTGGCAAACAAAAGTAAGCTGCCCCGCTTCTGCATGGCAGATTGCAGGAGCTATTTAGTACTATCAAACCACCCCGACTTGGCACTGGTGACACCTCTGGTGTGGGAACCATCCTGCTTATCGTGGATTTTCAGGGGCCAGCCGGCCACTCTCAACCATATGCCCCCAAACATATACCACGGCCCTTTTCTCTGGCAAACAAAACTCAACTGCCCCTCTTCTGGATGGCAAATTGCAGGACGCACTTGGTACTACGAAAACAGCCCGACTTGGCACTGATGCCACCTTGGGTCAGGGAACAATCCTGCGTATCGATCTTTTAAGGAGCCAGCCGGCCACGTCCAGCCATATACCCCCAAAAAAAAACCACGGAACTTTTCTGCAGCAAACAAAAATCCGCTGCCCCCCGTCTGGATGGCAGATTGCAGGAGCTATTTAGTATTATCAAACCAGCCCGACTTGGCACTGGTGCCACCATGAGTTTGGTAACCATCCTGCCTATTGTAGCTTTTCAGTAGCCAGCCAGTCACTCCCAGCCATAGGCCCCCAGACAAATACCTCGGCCCGTTTCTCAGGGAAACAAAATTAAGCTGTCCCGCTTCTGGATGGCAGATTGCAGGAGCCGCTTGGTACTATCAAACCAGCCCAACTTGGCACTGGCGCCACCTTGGCTCTGGGAACCATCCTGCGTATCCTGGGTTCAAAGGAGGCAGCCGGCCACTCCCAGCCACAGGCCTCCAAACACAAACAACGGCGCTTTTCCCTGGAAAACAAAACTCGCCTGCCAACTTTTTGATGGCAGATTGCAGGAGCCACTTGGTACTATCAAACCAGCCCAACTTGACACTGGTGCCACCATGGGTCTGGTCACCATCCTGCCTATCGTAGCTTTTCAGGCGCCAGCCGGTCACTCCCAGCCATAGGCCCCCAGTCACAAACCTCGGCCCGTTTCCCTGGCAAACAAAAGTAAGCTACCCCGCTTCTGGATGGCAGATTGCAGGAGCCACTTTGTACCATCAAACCAGCCCGACTTGGCACTGGTGCCACCTCTGGTCTGGTAACCATCCTGCGTATCGTGGATTCTAAGGAGCCAGCTGGCCACTCCCAGCCACAGGCCCCCAAACACAAACAACGGCGCTTTTCCCTGGAAAACAAAACTCGCCTGCCAACATTTTGATGGCAGATTGCAGGAGCCACTTGGTACTATCAAACCAGCCCAACTTGGCACTGGTGCCACCATGGGTCTGGTCACCATCCTGCCTATCGTAGCTTTTCAGGAGGCAGCCGGTCACTCCCAGCCATAGGCCCCCAGACACAAAGCTCTGCCCGTTTCCCTGGCAAACAAAAGTAAGCTACCCCGCTTCTGGATGGCAGATTGCAGGAGTCACTTTGCACCATCAAACCAGCCCGACTTGGCACTGGTGCCACCTCTGGTCTGGGACCCATCCTGCGTATCGTGGATTCTAAGGAGACAGCTGGCCACTCCCAGCCACAGGCCCCCAAACACAAACAACGGCGCTTTTCCCTGGAAAACAAAACTCGCTTGCCAACTTTTTGATGGAAGATTGCAGGAGCCACTTGGTACTATCAAATCAGCCCAACTTGGCAACAAGTGGTTCCTGCAATCTGACATCCAGAAGCGGGGCAGCTTACTTTTCTTTGCCAGGGAAACGGACCGTTGTTTGTGTTTGGAGGCGTATGTCTGGGAGTGGCCGACTGGCTCCTTAAAATCCACGATACGCAGGATGGTTCCCAGACCAGAGGTGGCACCAGTGCCAAGACGGGCTAGTTTGATGGTGCAAAGTGGCTCCTGCAATCTGCCATCCAGAAGCGGGGTAGCTTACTTTTGTTTGCCAGGGAAACGGGCCGAGCTTTTTGTCTGGGGGCCTATGGCTGCGAGTGACCGGCTGGCTCCTGAAAAGCTACGATAGGCAGGATGGTGACCAGACCCATGGTGGCACCAGTGCCAAGTTGGGCTGATTTGATAAAACCAAGTGGCTCCTGCAATCTGCCATCAAAAAGTTGGCAGGAGAGTTTTGTTTTCCAGGGAAAAGCGCCGTTGTTTGTGTTTGGGGGCCTGTGGCTGGGAGTGGCCGGCTGGCTCCTTAGAATCCACGATACGCAGCATGGTATCCAGACCCAAGGTGGCACCAGTGCCAAGTTTTGCTGGTTTGATAGTACCAAGTGGTACCTGCAATCTGCCATCCAGAAGCAGGGCAGCTTACTTTTGTTTGCCAGGGAAACGGTCCGAGGTTTTTGTCTGGGGGCCTATGGCTGGGAGTGACCGGCTGGCTCCTGAAAAGCTACGATAGGCAGGATGGTGACCAGACCCGTGCTGGCACCAGTCCCAAGTTGGGCTGATTTGATAGTACCAAGTGGCTCCTGCAATCTGCCGTCAAAATTTGGCAGGCGAGTTTTGTTTTCCAGGGAAAAGCGCCGTTGTTTGTGTTTGGGGGCCTGTGGCTGGGAGTGGCCGGCTGGCTAATTAGAATCCACGATACGCAGCATGGTTCCCAGACCCAAGGTGGCACCAGTGCCAAGTCGGGCTGGTTTGATACTACCAAGTGGTTCCTGCAATCTGCCATCCAGAAGCAGGGCAGCTTACTTTTGTTTGCCAGGGAAAAGGGCCGAGCTTTGTGTCTCGGGGCCTATGGCTGGGAGTGACCGGCTGGCTCCTGAAAAGCTACGATAGGCAGGATGGTGACCAGACCCATGGTGGCACCAGTGCCAAGTTGGGCTGGTTTGATAGTACCAAGTGGCTCCTGCAATCTGCCATCAAAATGTCGGCAGGCGAGTTTTGTTTTCCAGGGAAAAGCGCCGTTGTTTGTGTTTGGGGGCCTGTGGCTGGGAGTGGCCGGCTGGCTCCTTAGAATCCACGATACGCAGGATGGTTCCCAGACCTGAGGTGGCACCAGTGCCAAGTCGGGCTGGTTTGATAGTACCAAGTGGTTCCTGCAATCTGCCATCCAGAAGCGGGGCAGCTTACTTTTGTTTGCCAGGGAAACGGGCCGAGCTTTTTGTCTGGGGGCCTATGGCTGGGAGTGAGCGGCTGGCTCCTGAAAAGCTACGTTAGGCAGAATGGTGAGCAGACCCATGGTGGCACCAGTGCCAAGTTGGGCTGGTTTGATAGTACCAAGTTGCTCCTGCAATCTGCCATCAAAAAGTTGGCAGGCGAGTTTTGTTTTCCAGGGAAAAGGGCCGTTGTTTGTGTTTGGGTGCCTATGTCTGGGAGTGGCCGGCTGGCTCCTTAGAATCCACGATACGCAGGATGGTTCCCAGACCAGAGGTGGCACCAGTGCCAAGTCGGGCTGGTTTGATAGTGCCGAGTGCGTCCTGCAATCTGCCATCCAGAAGCGGGACAGCTTGCTTTTGTTTGCCAGGGAAACGGGTCGAGCTTTGTGTCTGGGGGCCTATGGCTGGGAGTGACCGGCTAGGTCCTGAAAAGCTACGATAGGCAGGATGGTGACCAGACCCATGGTGGCACAAGTGCCAAGTTGGGCTGGTTTGATAGTACCAAGTGGCTCCTGCAATCTGCCATCAAAAAGTTGGCAGGCGAGTTTTGTTTTCCAGGGAAAAGCGCCGTTGTTTGTGTTTGGGGGCCTTTGGCTGGGAGTGGCTGGCTGGCTCCTTAGAATCCACGATACGCAGGATGGTTCCCAGACCAGAGGTGGCACCAGTGCCAAGTCGGGCTGGTTTATAGTACCAAGTGGTTCCTGCAATCTGCCATCCAGAAGCGGGGCAGCTTACTTTTGTTTGCCAGGGAAACGGGCCGAGGTTTTTGTCTGGGAGCCTATGGCTTGGAGTGAGCGGCTGGCTCCTGAAAAGCTACGATAGGCAGGATGGTGACCAGACCCATGGTGGCACCAGTGCCAAGTTGGGCTGATTTGATAGTAGCAAGTGGCTCCTGCAATCTGCCATCAAAAAGTTGGCAGGCGAGTTTTGTTTTCCAGGGAAAAGCGCCGTTGTTTTGTGTTTGGGGGCCTGTGGCTGGGAGTGGCCGGCTGGCTCCTTAGAATCCACGATACGCAGCATGGTTCCCAGACCAGAGGTGGCTCCAGTTCCAAGTCGGGCTATTTGATGGTGAAAAGTGGTTCCTGCAATCTGCCATCCAGAAGCGGGGCAGCTTACTTTGGTTTGCCAGGGAAAAGGGCAGAGCATTGTGTCTGGGCGCCTATGGCTGGGAGTGACCGGCTGGCTCCTGAAAAGCTACGATAAGCAGGATGGTGACCAGACCCATGGTGGCACCAGTGCCAAGTTGGGCTGATTTGATAGTACCAAGTGGCTCCTGCAATCTGCCATCAAAAAGTTGGCCGGCGAATTTTGTTTTCCAGGGAAAAGCGCTGTGGTTTTTGTTTGGGGGCCTGTGGCTGGGAGTGGCCGGCTGGCTCCTTATAATCCACGATACGCACCATGGTTCCCAGACCAGAGGTGGCACCAGTGCCAAGTTGGGCTGGTTTGATAGTACCAAGTGGTTCCTGCAATCTGCCGTCAAAATGTTGGCAGGCGAGTTTTGTTTTCCAGGGAAAAGCGCCGTTGTTTGTGTTTGGGTGCCTATGGCTGGGAGTGGCCGGCTGGCTCCTTAGAATCCACGATACGCACCATAGTTCCCAGACCAGCAGTGGCACCAGTGCCAAGTCGGGCTGGTTTGATAGTACCAAGTGCGTCCTACAATCTGCCATCCAGAAGCGGGGCAGCTTACTTTTGTTTGCCAGGGAAACGGGCTGAGCTTTGTGTTTTGGGGCCTATGACTGGGAGTGACCGGCTGGCTCCTGAAAAGCTACGATAGGCAGGATGGTGACCAGACCCATGGTGGCACCAGTGCCAAGTTGGGCTGATTTGATAGCAGCAAGTGGCTCCTGCAATCTGCCATCAAAATGTCGGCAGGCGGGTTTTGTTTTCCAGGGAAAAGCGCCGTTGTTTGTGTTTGGGGGCCTGTGGCTGGGAGTGGCCGGCTGGCTCCTTAGAATCCACGATACGCAGCATGGTTCCCAGACCCAAGGTGGCACCAGTGCCAAGTTGGGCTGGTTTGATAGTACCAAGTGGCTCCTGCAATCTGCCATCCAGAAGCGGGGCAGCTTACTTTTGTTTGCCAGGGAAACGGGCCGAGCTTTGTGTCTGGGGGCCTATGGCTGGGAGTGACCGGCTGGCTCCTGAAAAGCTAAGATAGGCAGGATGGTGACCAGACCCATGGTGGCACCAGTGTCAAGTTGGGCTGGTTTGATAGTACCAAGTGGCTCCTGCAATCTGCCATCAAAAATTTGGCAGGCGAGTTTTGTTTTCCAGGGAAAAGCGCCGTTGTTTTTGTTTGGGGGCCTGTGGCTGGGAGTGGCCGGCTGGCTCCTTAGAATCCACGATACGCAGCATGGTTCCCAGACCAGAGGTGGCACCAGTGCCAAGTCGGGCTGGTTTTATAGTACCAAGTGGTTCCTGCAATCTGCCATCCAGAAGCGGGGCAGCTTACTTTGGTTTGCCAGGGAAAAGGGCAGAGCATTGTGTCTGGGCGCCTATGGCTGGGAGTGACCGGCTGGCTCCTGAAAAGCTACGATAAGCAGGATGGTGACCAGACCCATGGTGGCACCAGTGCCAAGTTGGGCTGATTTGATAGTACCAAGTGGCTCCTGCAATCTGCCATCAAAAAGTTGGCCGGCGAATTTTGTTTTCCAGGGAAAAGCGCTGTGGTTTGTGTTTGGGGGCCTGTGGCTGGGAGTGGCCGGCTGGCTCCTTAGAATCCACGATACGCAGCATGGTTCCCAGACCCAAGGTGGCACCAGTGCCAAGTTGGGCTGGTTTGATAGTAGCAAGTGGCTCTGGCAATCTGCCATCAAAAAGTTGGCAGACGAGTTTTGTTTTCCAGGGAAAAGCGCCGTTGTTTATGTTTGGGGGCCTGTGGCTGGGAGTGGACGGATGGCTAATTAGAATCCACGATAGGCAGGATGGTGACCAGACCCATGGTGGCACCAGTGCCAAGTCGGGCTGGTTTGATAGTACCAAGTGGCTCCGGCAATCTGCCATCCAGAAGCGGGATAACTTACTTTTGTTTGTCAGGGAAACGGGCCGAGGTTTGTGTCTGGGGGCCTATGGCTGCGAGTGACCGGCTGGCTCCTGAAAAGCTACGATAGGCAGGATGGTGACCAGACCCATGGTGGCACCAGTGCCAAGTTGGTCTGATTTGATAAAACCAAGTGGCTCCTGCAATCTCCCATCAAAAAGTTGGCAGGAGAGTTTTGTTTTCCAGGGAAAAGCGCCGTTGTTTGTGTTTGGGGGCCTGTGGCTGGGAGTGGCCGGCTGGCTCCTTAGAATCCACGATACGCAGCATGGTATCCAGACCGAAGGTGGCACTAGTGCCAAGTTTTGCTGGTTTGATAGTACCAAGTGGTTCCTGCAATCTGCCATCCAGAAGCAGGGCAGCTTACTTTTGTTTGCCAGGGAAACGGGCCGAGGATTTTGTCTGGGGGCCTATGGCTGGGAGTGACCGGCTGGCTCCTGAAAAGCTACGATAGGCAGGATGGTGACCAGACCCATGGTGGCACCAGTCCCAAGTTGGGCTGATTTGATAGTACCAAGTGGCTCCTGCAATCTGCCGTCAAAATTTGGCAGGCGAGTTTTGTTTTCCAGGGAAAAGCGCCGTTGTTTGTGTTTGGGGGCCTGTGGCTGGGAGTGGCCGGCTGGCTCCTTAGAATCCACGATACGCAGGATGGTTCCCAGACCTGAGGTGGCACCAGTGCCAAGTCGGGCTGGTTTGATAGTACTAAATAGCTCCTGCAATCTGCCATGCAGAAGCGGGGCAGCTTACTTTTGTTTGCCAGGGAAACGGGCCGAGGTTTGTGTCTGGGGGCCTATGGCTGGGAGTGACCGGCTGGCTCCTGAAAAGCTACGATAGGCAGGATGGTGAGCAGACCCATGGTGGCACCAGTGCCAACTTGAGCTGGTTTGATAGTACCAAGTGGCTCCTGCAATCTGCCATCAAAAAGTTGGCAGGCGAGTTTTGTTTTCCAGGGAAAAGCGCCGTTGTTTGTGTTTGGGTGCCTATGGCTGGGAGTGGCCGGCTGGCTCCTTAGAATCCACGATACGCACCATGGTTCCCAGACCAGAGGTGGCACCAGTGCCAAGTCGGGCTGGTTTGATAGTACCGAGTGCGTCCTGCAATCTGCCATCCAGAAGCGGGACAGCTTGCTTTTGTTTGCCAGGGAAACGGGTCGAGCTTTGTGTCTGGGGGCCTATGGCTGGGAGTGACCGGCTAGGTCCTGAAAAGCTACGATAGGCAGGATGGTGACCAGACCCATGGTGGCACAAGTGCCAAGTTGGGCTGGTTTGATAGTACCAAGTGGCTCCTGCAATCTGCCATCAAAAAGTTGGCAGGCGAGTTTTGTTTTCCAGGGAAAAGCGCCGTTGTTTGTGTTTGGGGGCCTTTGGCTGGGAGTGGCCGGCTGGCTCCTTAGAATCCACGATACGCAGCATGGTTCCCAGACCAGAGGTGGCTCCAGTTCCAAGTCGGGCTATTTGATGGTGAAAAGTGGTTCCTGCAATCTGCCATCCAGACGCGGGGCAGCTTACTTTGGTTTGCCAGGGAAAAGGGCAGAGCATTGTGTCTGGGCGCCTATGGCTGGGAGTGACCGGCTGGCTCCTGAAAAGCTACGATAAGCAGGATGGTGACCAGACCCATGGTGGCACCAGTGCCAAGTTGGGCTGATTTGATAGTACCAAGTGGCTCCTGCAATCTGCCATCAAAAAGTTGGCCGGCGAATTTTGTTTTCCAGGGAAAAGCGCTGTGGTTTGTGTTTGGGGGCCTGTGGCTGGGAGTGGCCGGCTGGCTCCTTATAATCCACGATACGCAGCATGGTTCGCAGACCCAAGGTGGCACCAGTGCCAAGTTGGGCTGGTTTGAATGTACCAAGTGGTTCCTGCAATCTGCCATCCAGAAGCAGGGCAGCTTACTTTTGTTTGCCAGGGAAACGGTCCGAGGTTTTTGTCTGGGGGCCTATGGCTGGGAGTGACCGGCTGGCTCCTGAAAAGCTACGATAGGCAGGATGGTGACCAGACCCATGGTGGCACCAGTCCCAAGTTGGGCTGATTTGATAGTACCAAGTGGCTCCTGCAATCTGCCGTCAAAATTTGGCAGGCGAGTTTTGTTTTCCAGGGAAAAGCGCCGTTGTTTGTGTTTGGGGGCCTGTGGCTGGGAGTGGCCGGCTGGCTGCTTAGAATCCACGATACGCAGGATGGTTCCCAGACCTGAGGTGGCACCAGTGCCAAGTCGGGCTGGTTTGATAGTACTAAATAGCTCCTGCAATCTGCCATCCAGAAGCGGGGAGGCTTACTTTTGTTTGCCAGGGAAACGGGCCGAGGTTTTTGTCTGGGGGCCTATGGCTGCGAGTGACCGTCTGGCTCCTGAAAAGCTACGATAGGCAGGATGGTGAGCAGATCCATGGTGGCACCAGTGCCAAGTTGAGCTGGTTTGATAGTACCAAGTGGCTCCTGCAATCTGCCATCAAAAAGTTGGCAGGCGAGTTTTGTTTTCCAGGGAAAAGCGCCGTTGTTTGTGTTTGGGTGCCTATGGCTGGGAGTGGCCGGCTGGCTCCTTAGAATCCACGATACGCACCATAGTTCCCAGACCAGAGGTGGCACCAGTGCCAAGTCGGGCTGGTTTTATAGTACCAAGTGGTTCCTGCAATCTGCCATCCAGAAGCGGGGCAGCTTACTTTGGTTTGCCAGGGAAAAGGGCAGAGCATTGTGTCTGGGCGCCTATGGCTGGGAGTGACCGGCTGGCTCCTGAAAAGCTACGATAAGCAGGATGGTGACCAGACCCATGGTGGCACCAGTGCCAAGTTGGGCTGATTTGATAGTACCAAGTGGCTCCAGCAATCTGCCATCAAAAAGTTGGCCGGCGAATTTTGTTTTCCAGGGAAAAGCGCCGTTGTTTGTGTTTGGGGGCCTGTGGCTGGGAGTGGCTGGCTGGCTCCTTAGAATCCACGATACGCAGGATGGTTCCCAGACCCAAGGTGGCACCAGTGCCAAGTTGGGCTCGTTTGATAGTACCAAGTGCGTCCTGCAATCTGCCATCCAGAAGCCGGGCAGCTTACTTTTGTTTGCCAGGGAAAAGGCCCGAGGTTTGTGTCTGGGGGCCTATGGCTGGGAGTGACCGACTGGCTCCTGAAAAGCTACGATAGGCAGGATGGTGACCAGACCCATGGTGGCACCAGTGCCAAGTTGGGCTGATTTGATAGTACCAAGAGGCTCCTGCAATCTGCCATCAAAAAGTTGGCAGGCGAGTTTTCTTTTCCAGGGAAAAGCGCCGTTGTTTGTGTTTGGGGGCCTGTGGCTGGGAATGGCCGGCTGGCTCCTTAGAATCCACGATACGCAAGATGGTTCCCAGACCAGAGGTGGCACCAGTGCCAAGTCGGGCTGGTTTGATAGTACCAAGTGGTTCCTGCAATCTGCCATCCAGAAGCGGGGCAGCTTACTTTTGTTTGCCAGGGAAACGGGCCGAGCTTTGTGTCTGGGGGCCTATGGCTGGGAGTGACCGGCTAGGTCCTGAAAAGCTACGATAGGCAGGATGGTGACCAGACCCATGGTGGCACCAGTGCCAAGTTGGGCTGGTTTGATAGTACCAAGTGGCTCCTGCAATCTGCCATCAAAAATTTGGCAGGCGAGTTTTGTTTTCCAGGGAAAAGCGCCGTTGTTTGTGTTTGGGGGCCTGTGGCTGGGAGTGGCCGGCTGGCTAATTAGAATCCACGATACGCAGGATGTTTCCCAGACCAGAGGTGGCACCAGTGCCAAGTCGGGCTAGTTTGATGGTGCAAAGTGGCTCCTGCAATCTGCCATCCCGAAGCAGGGCAGCTTACTTTTGTTTGCCAGGGAAAACCTCCGAGGTTTTTGTCTGGGCGCGTATGGCTGGGAGTGACCGGCTAGGTCCTGAAAAGCTACGATAGGCAGGATGGTGACCAGATCCATCCAGTGCCAGGTTGGGCTGGTTTGATAGTACCAAGTGGCTCCTGCAATCTGCCATCAAAAAGTTGGCAGGCGAGTTTTGTTTTCCAGGGAAAAGCGCCGTTGTTTGTGTTTGGGGGCCTGTGGCTGGGAGTGGCCGGCTGGCTCCTTAGAATCCACGATACGCAGGATGGTTCCCAGACCCCTGGCGGCACCAGTGCCAAGTCGGGCTGGTTTGATAGTACCAAGTGGCTCCTGCAATCTGCCATCCAGAAGCGGGGTAGCTTACTTTTGTTTGCCAGGGAAACGGGCCGAGGTTTTTGTTTGGGGCCCTATAGCTGGGAATGACCGGCTGGCTCCTGAAAAGCTACGATAGGCAGGATGGTGACCAGACCAGAGGTGGCACCAGTGCCAAGTTGGGCTGATTTGATAGTACCAAGTGGCTCCTGCAATCTGCCATCAAAAAGTTGGCAGGCGAGTTTTGTTTTCCAGGGAAAAGCGCCGTTGTTTTTTTTTGGGGCCTGTGGCTGGGAATGGCCGGCTGGCTCCTTAGAATCCACGATACGCAAGATGGTTCCCAGACCAGAGGTGGCACCAGTGCCAAGTCAGGCTGGTTTGATAGTACCAAGTGGTTCCTGCAATCTGCCATCCAGAAGCGGGGCAGCTTACTTTTGTTTGCCAGGGAAACGGGCCGAGCTTTGTGTCTGGGGGCCTATGGCTGGGAGGGACCGGCTAGGTCCTGAAAAGCTACGATAGGCAGGATGGTGACCAGACCCATGGTGGCACCAGTGCCAAGTTTGGCTGGTTTGATAGTACCAAGTGGCTCCTGCAATCTGCCATCAAATAGTTGGCAGGCGAGTTTTGTTTTCCAGGGAAAAGCGCCGTTGTTTGTGTTTGGGGCCTGTGGCTGGGAGTGGCCGGCCGGCTCCTTAGAACCCATGACACGCAGCATGGTTCCCAGACCAGAGGTGGCACCAGTGCCAAGTTGGGCTGGTTTGATAGCACCAAGTGCGTCCTGCAATCTGCCATTCAGAAGCGGGGTAGCTTACTTTTGTTTGCTAGGGAAACGGGCCGAGGTTTATGTCTCGGGACCTATGGCTGGGAGTGACCGGCTGGCTCCTGAAAAGCTACGATAGGCAGGATGGTGACCAGACCCATGGTGGCACCAGTGCCAAGTTGGGCTGGTTTGATAGTACCAAGTGGCTCCTGCAATCTGCCATCAAAAAGTTGGCAGGCGAGTTTTGTTTTCCAGGGAAAAGCGCCGTTGTTTGTGTTTGGGTGCCTATGGCTGGGAGTGGCCGGCTGGCTCCTTAGAATCCACGATACGCACCATAGTTCCCAGACCAGAGGTGGCACCAGTGCCAAGTCGGGCTGGTTTGATAGTACCAAGTGCGTCCTACAATCTGCCATCCAGAAGCGGGGCAGCTTACTTTTGTTTGCCAGGGAAACGGGCCGAGCTTTGTGTCTCAGGGCCTATGGCTGGGAGTGACCGGCTGGCTCCTGAAAAGCTACGATAGGCAGGATGGTGACCAGACCCATGGTGGCACCAGTGCCAAGTTGGGCTGATTTGATAGCAGCAAGTGGCTCCTGCAATCTGCCATCAAAAATTTGGCAGGCGAGTTTTGTTTTCCAGGGAAAAGCGCCGTTGTTTTTGTTTGGGGGCCTGTGGCTGGGAGTGGCCGGCTGGCTCCTTAGAATCCACGATACGCAGCATGGTTCCCAGACCAGAGGTGGCACCAGTGCCAAGTCGGGCTGGTTTTATAGTACCAAGTGGTTCCTGCAATCTGCCATCCAGAAGCGGGGCAGCTTACTTTGGTTTGCCAGGGAAAAGGGCAGAGCATTGTGTCTGGGCGCCTATGGCTGGGAGTGACCGGCTGGCTCCTGAAAAGCTACGATAATCAGGATGGTGACCAGACCCATGGTGGCACCAGTGCCAAGTTGGGCTGATTTGATAGTACCAAGTGGCTCCTGCAATCTGCCATCAAAAAGTTGGCCGGCGAATTTTGTTTTCCAGGGAAAAGCGCTGTGGTTTGTGTTTGGGGGCCTGTGGCTGGGAGTGGCCGGCTGGCTCCTTATAATCCACGATACGCAGCATGGTTCCCAGACCCAAGGTGGCACCAGTGCCAAGTTGGGCTGGTTTGATAGTACCAAGTGGTTCCTGCAATCTGCCATCCAGAAGCAGGGCAGCTTACTTTTGTTTGCCAGGGAAACGGGCCGAGGTTTTTGTCTGGGGGCCTATGGCTGGGAGTGACCGGCTGGCTCCTGAAAAGCTACGATAGGCAGGATGGTGACCAGACCCATGGTGGCACCAGTCCCAAGTTGGGCTGATTTGATAGTACCAAGTGGCTCCTGCAATCTGCTGTCAAAATTTGGCAGGCGAGTTTTGTTTTCCAGGGAAAAGCGCCGTTGTTTGTGTTTGGGGGCCTGTGGCTGGGAGTGGCCGGCTGGCTCCTTAGAATCCACGATACGCAGGATGGTTCCCAGACCTGAGGTGGCACCAGTGCCAAGTCGGGCTGGTTTGATAGTACTAAATAGCTCCTGCAATCTGCCATGCAGAAGCGGGGAGGCTTACTTTTGTTTGCCAGGGAAACGGGCCGAGGTTTTTGTCTGGGGGCCTATGGCTGCGAGTGACCGTCTGGCTCCTGAAAAGCTACGATAGGCAGGATGGTGAGCAGATCCATGGTGGCACCAGTGCCAAGTTGAGCTGGTTTGATAGTACCAAGTGCGTCCTGCAATCTGCCATCAAAATGTTGGCAGACGAGTTTTGTTTTCCAGGGAAAAGCGCCGTTGTTTTTGTTTGGGGGCCTGTGGCTGGGAGTGGACGGATGGCTCCTTAGAATCCACGATAGGCAGGATGGTGACCAGACCCATGGTGGCACCAGTGCCAAGTCGGGCTGGTTTGATAGTACCAAGTGGCTCCGGCAATCTGCCATCCAGAAGCGGGATAACTTACTTTTGTTTGTCAGGGAAACGGGCCGAGGTTTGTGTCTGGGGGCCTATGGCTGGGAGTGACCGGCTGGCTCCTGAAAAGCTACGATAGGCAGGATGGTGACCAGACCCATGGTGGCACCAGTGCCAAGTTGGTCTGATTTGATAAAACCAAGTGGCTCCTGCAATCTCCCATCAAAAAGTTGGCAGGAGAGTTTTGTTTCGCAGGGAAAAGCGCCGTTGTTTGTGTTTGGGGGCCTGTGGCTGGGAGTGGCCGGCTGGCTCCTTAGAATCCACGATACGCAGCATGGTATCCAGACCCAAGGTGGCACCAGTGCCAAGTTCGGCTGGTTTGATAGTACCAAGTGGCTCCTGCAATCTGCCATCAAAAAGTTGGCAGGCGAGTTTGTTATCCAGGGAAAAGCGCCGTTGTTTGTGTTTGGGGGCCTCTGGCTGGGAGTGGCCGGCTGGCTCCTTAGAATCCACGATACGCAGCATGGTTCCCAGACCAGAGGTGGCACCAGTGCCAAGTCGGGCTGGTTTGATGGTGCAAAGTGGCTCCTGCAATCTGCCATCCAGAAGCGGGGCAGCTTATTTTTGTATGCCAGGGAAACGGGCCGAGGTTTTTGTCTGGGGGCCTATGGCTTGGAGTGACCGGCTGGCTCCTGAAAAGCTACGATAGGCAGGATGGTGACCAGACCCATGGTGGCACCAGTGCCAAGTTGGGCTGGTTTGATAGTACCAAGTGGCTCCTGCAATCTGCCATCAAAATGTTGGCAGGCGAGTTTTGTTTTCCAGGGAAAAGCGCCGTTGTTTGTGTTTGGGGGCCTGTGGCTGGGAGTGGCCGGCTGGCTCCTTAGAATCCACGATACGCAGGATGGTTCCCAGACCTGAGGTGGCACCAGTGCCAAGTCGGGCTGGTTTGATAATACCTAGTGGATCCTGCAATCTGCCATCCAGAAGCGGGACAGCTTACTTTTGTTTGCCAGGGAAACGTGCCGAGCTTTGTGTCACGGGGCCTATGGCTGGGAGTGACCGTCTAGGTCCTGAAAAGCTACGATAGGCAGGATGGTGACCAGACCCATGGTGGCACCAGTGCCAAGTTGGGCTGGTTTGATAGTACCAAGTGGCTCCTGCAATCTGCCATCAAAAAGTTGGCAGGCGAGTTTTGTTTTCCAGGGAAAAGCGCCGTTGTTTGTGTTTGGAGGCCTGTGGCTGGGAGTGGCCGGCTTGCTAATTGGAATCCACGATACGCAGCATGGTTCCCAGACCAGAGGTGGCACCAGTGCCAAGTTGGGCTGGTTTGATGGTGCAAAGTGGCTCCTGCAATCTGCCATCCAGAAGCGGGGCAGCTTACTTTTGTTTGCCAGGCAAACGGGCCGAGGATTTCTCTGGGGGCCTATGGCTGGGAGTGACCGGCTGGCGCCTGAACAGCTACGATAGGCAGGATGGTGACCAGACCCATGGTGGCACCAGTGCCAAGATGGGCTGATTTGATAGTAGCAAGTGGCTCCTGCAATCTGCCATCAAAATGTTGGCAGGCGAGTTTTGTTTTCCAGGGAAAAGCGCCGTTGTTTGTGTTTGGGGGCCTGTGGCTGGGAGTGGACGGATGGCTCCTTAGAATCCACGATACGCAGCATGGTTCCCAGACCAGAGGTGGCACCAGTGCCAAGTCGGGCTGGTTTGATGGTGCAAAGTGGCTCCTGCAATCTGCCATCCAGAAGCGGGGCAGCTTACTTTTGTTTGCCAGGGAAACGGGCCGAGCTTTGTGTCTGGGCGCATATGGCTGGGAGTGACCTGCTAGGTCCTGAAAAGCTACGATAGGCAGGATGGTGACCAGACCCATGGTGGCACCAGTGCCAAGTTGGGCTGATTTGATAGTACCAAGTGGCTCCTGCAATCTGCCATCAAAAAGTTGGCAGGCGAGTTTTGTTTTCCAGGGAAAAGCGCCGTTGTTTGTGTCTGGGGGCCTGTGGCTGGAGTGGCCGGCTGGCTCCTTAGAATGAACGATACGCAGGATGGTTCCCAGACCTGAGGTGGCACCAGTGCCAAGTCGGGCTAGTTTGATGGTGCAAAGTGGCTCCTGCAATCTGCCATCCAGAAGCGGGGTAGCTTACTTTTGTTTGCCAGGGAAACGGGCCGAGGTTTTTCTCTGGGGGCCTATGGCAGGGAGGGACCGGCTGGCTCCTGAAAAGCTACGATAGGCAGGATGGTGACCAGACCCATGGTGGCACCAGTGCCAAGTTGGGCTGATTTGATAGTACCAAGTGGCTCCTGCAATCTGCCATCAAAATGTTGGCAGGCGAGTTTTGTTTTCCAGGGAAAAGCGCCGTTGTTTGTGTTTGGGGGCCTGTGGCTGGGAGTGACCGGCTGGCTCCTTAGAATCCACGATACGCAGGATGGTTCCCAGACCCAAGGTGGCACCAGTGCCAAGTCGGGCTGGTTTGATAGTACCAAGTGGTTCCTGCAATCTGCCATCCAGAAGCGGGGCATCTTACTTTGTTTGCCAGGGAAACGGGCCGAGCTTTTTGTCTGGGCGCCTATGGCTTGGAGTGACCAGCTAGGTCCTGAAAAGCTACGATAGGCAGGATGGTGACCAGATCCATGGTGGCACCAGTGCCAAGTTGGGCTGGTTTGATAGTACCAAGTGGCTCCTGCAATCTGCCATCAAAAAGTTGGCAGGCGAGTTTTGTTTTCCAGGGAAAAGCGCCGTTGTTTTTGTTTGGGGGCCTGTGGCTGGGAGTGGACGGATGGCTCCTTAGAACCACGATACGCAGGATGGTTCCCAGACCAGAGGTGGCACCAGTGCCAAGTCGGGCTGGTTTGATAGTACCAAGTTGTTCCTGCAATCTGCCATCCAGAAGCGGGGCAGCTTACTTTTGTATGCCAGGGAAACGGGCCGAGGTTTTTGTCTGGGGGCTTATAGCTGGGAGTGACCGTCTGGCTCCTGAAAAGCTACGATAGGCAGGATGGTGACCAAACGCATGGTGGCACCAGTGCCAAGTTGGGCTGGTTTGATAGTACCAAGTGGCTCCTGCAATCTGCCATCAAAAAGTTGGCAGGCGAGTTTGTTATCCAGGGAAAAGCGCCGTTGTATGTGTTTGGGGGCCTGTGGCTGGGAGTGGCCGGCTGGCTCCTTAGAATCCACGATACGCAGGATGGTTCCCAGACCTGAGGTGGCACCAGTGCCAAGTCGGGCTGGTTTGATACTACCAAGTGGTTCCTGCAATCTGCCATCCAGAAGCGGGGCAGCTTACTTTTGTTTGCCAGGGAAACGGGCCGAGGTTTGTGTCTGGGGGCCTATGGCTGGGAGTGACCGCCTGGCTCCTGAAAAGCTACGATAGGCAGGATGGTGACCAGACCCATGGTGGCACCAGTGCCAAGTTGGGCTGGTTTGATAGTACCAAGTGGCTCCTGCAATCTGCCATCAAAATGTTGGCAGGCGAGTTTGTTATCCAGGGAAAAGCGCCGTTGTTTGTGTTTGGGGGCCTGTGGCTGGGAGTGGCCGGCTGGCTGCTTAGAATCCACGATACGCAGGATGGTTCCCAGACCAGAGGTGGCACCAGTGCCAAGTCGGGCTGGTTTGATACTACCAAGTGCGTCCTGCAATCTGCCATCCAGAAGCGGGGCAGCTTACTTTTGTTTGCCAGGGAAACGGGCCGAGGTTTGTGTCTGGGGGCCTATGGCTGGGAGTGACCGGCTGGCTCCTGAAAAGCTACGATAGGCAGGATGGTGACCAGACCCATGGTGGCACCAGTGCCAAGTTGGGCTGGTTTGATAGTACCAAGTGGCTCCTGCAATCTGCCATCAAAAAGTTGGCAGGCGAGTTTTGTTTTCCAGGGAAAAGCGCCGTTGTTTGTGTTTGGGGGCCT
The DNA here is from genome assembly GCF_035770615.1 of Melospiza melodia melodia. Taxonomy (NCBI): domain Eukaryota; kingdom Metazoa; phylum Chordata; class Aves; order Passeriformes; family Passerellidae; genus Melospiza; species Melospiza melodia. The sequence continues at coordinate 38,498,901 of NC_086195.1, read as the reverse complement.
GTGGCTAGGAGTGGACGGATGGCTCCTTAGAATCCACGATACGCAGGATGGTTCCCAGACCAGAGGTGGCACCAGTGCCAAGTCGGGCTAGTTTGATGGTGCAAAGTGGTTCCTGCAATCTGCCATCTAGAAGCGGGGCAGCTTACTTTTGTTTGCCAGGGAAACGGGCCGAGGTTTGTGTCTGGGGGCCTATGGCTGGGAGTGACCGGCTGGCTCCTGAAAAGCTACGATAGGCAGGATGGTGACCAGACCCATGGTGGCACCAGTGCCAAGTTGGGCTGATTTGATAGTACCAAGTGGCTCCTGCAATCTGCCATCAAAAAGTTGGCAGGCGAGTTTTGTTTTCCAGGGAAAAGCGCCGTTGTTTGTGTCTGGGGGCCTGTGGCTGGAGTGGCCGGCTGGCTCCTTACAATGAACTATACGCAGGATGGTTCCCAGACCTGAGGTGGCACCAGTGCCAAGTCGGGCTAGTTTGATGGTGCAAAGTGGCTCCTGCAATCTGCCATCCAGAAGCGGGGTAGCTTACTTTTTTTTGCCAGGGAAACGGGCCGAGGTTTTTCTCTGGGGGCCTATGGCAGGGAGGGACCGGCTGGCTCCTGAAAAGCTACGATAGGCAGGATGGTGACCAGACCCATGGTGGCACCAGTGCCAAGTTGGGCTGATTTGATAGTAGCAAGTGGCTCCTGCAATCTGCCATCAAAATGTTGGCAGGCGAGTTTTGTTTTCCAGGGAAAAGCGCCGTTGTTTGTGTTTGGTGGCCTGTGGCTGGGAGTGACCGGCTGGCTCCTTAGAATCCACGATACGCAGGATGGTTCCCAGACCCAAGGTGGCACCAGTGCCAAGTTGGGCTGGTTTGATAGTACCAAGTGGTTCCTGCAATCTGCCATCCAGAAGCGGGGCAGCTTACTTTTGTTTGCCAGGGAAACGGGCCGAGGTTTGTGACTGGGGGCCTATGGCTTGGAGTGACCGGCTAGGTCCTGAAAAGCTACGATAGGCAGGATGGTGACCAGATCCATGGTGGCACCAGTGCCAAGTTGGGCTGGTTTGATAGTACCAAGTGGCTCCTGCAATCTGCCATCAAAAAGTTGGCAGGCGAGTTTTGTTTTCCAGGGAAAAGCGCTGTGGTTTGTGTTTGGGGGCCTGTGGCTGGGAGTGGCCGGCTGGCTCCTTAGAATCCACGATACGCAGGATGGTTCCCAGACCAGAGGTGGCACCAGTGCCAAGTCGGGCTGGTTTGATGGTGAAAAGTGGCTCCTGCAATCTGCCATCCAGAAGCGGGATAACTTACTTTTGTTTGCCAGGGAAACGGGCCAAGGTTTTTGTCTGGGGGCCTATGGCTGGGAGTGACCGGCTGGCTCCTGAAAAGCTACGATAGGCAGGATGGTGACCAGACCCATGGTGGCACCAGTGTCAAGTTGGGCTGGTTTGATAGTACCAAGTGGCTCCGGCAATCTGCCATCAAAATTTGGCAGGCGAGGTTTGTTTTCCAGGGAAAAGCGCCGTTGTTTGTGTTTGGGGGCCTGTGGGTGGGAGTGGCCAGATGGCTAATTAGAATCCACGATACGCAGCATGGTTCCCAGACCTGAGGTGGCACCAGTGCCAAGTCGGGCTGGTTTGACACTATCAAGTGCGTCCTGCAATCTGCCATCCAGAAGCGGGGTAGCTTACTTTTGTTTGCCAGGGAAACGGGCCGAGGTTTGTGTCTGGGGGCCTATGGCTGGGAGTGACCGGCTGGCTCCTGAAAAGCTACGATAGGCAGGATGGTGACCAGACCCATGGTGGCACCAGTGCCAAGTTGGGCTGGTTTGATAGTACCAAGTGGCTCCTGCAATCTGCCATCAAAAAATTGGCAGGCGAGTTTTGTTTTCCAGGGAAAAGCGCCGTTGTTTGTGTTTGGGGGCCTGTGGGTGGGAGTGGCCGGCTGGCTCCTTAGAATCCACGATACGCAGGATGGTTCCCAGACCAGAGGTGGCACCAGTGCCAAGTCGGGCTGGTTTGATGGTGAAAAGTGGCTCCTGCAATCTGCCATCCAGAAGCGGGATAACTTACTTTTGTTTGCCAGGGAAACGGGCCAAGGTTTTTGTCTGGGGGCCTATGGCTGGGAGTGACCGGCTGGCTCCTGAAAAGCTACGATAGGCAGGATGGTGACCAGACCCATGGTGGCACCAGTGTCAAGTTGGGCTGGTTTGATAGTACCAAGTGGCTCCGGCAATCTGCCATCAAAATTTGGCAGGCGAGGTTTGTTTTCCAGGGAAAAGCGCCGTTGTTTTTGTTTGGGGGCCTGTGGGTGGGAGTGGCCAGATGGCTAATTAGAATCCACGATACGCAGCATGGTTCCCAGACCTGAGGTGGCACCAGTGCCAAGTCGGGCTGGTTTGATACTATCAAGTGCGTCCTGCAATCTGCCATCCAGAAGCGGGGTAGCTTACTTTTGTTTGCCAGGGAAACGGGCCGAGGTTTGTGTCTGGGGGCCTATGGCTGGGAGTGACCGGCTGGCTCCTGAAAAGCTACGATAGGCAGGATGGTGACCAGACCCATGGTGGCACCAGTGCCAAGTTGGGCTGGTTTGATAGTACCAAGTGGCTCCTGCAATCTGCCATCAAAATGTTGGCAGGCGAGTTTTGTTTTCCAGGGAAAAGCGCCGTTGTTTGTGTTTGGGGGCCTGTGGCTGGGAGTGGCCGGCTGGCTCCTTAGAATCCACGATACGCAGGATGGTTCCCAGACCAGAGGTGGCACCAGTGCCAAGTCGGGCTAGTTTGATGGTGCAAAGTGGTTCCTGCAATCTGCCATCCAGAAGCGGGGCAGCTTACTTTTGTTTGCCAGGGAAACGGGCCGAGGTTTGTGTCTCAGGGCCTATGGCTGGGAGTGACCGGCTGGCTCCTGAAAAGCTACGATAGGCAGGATGGTGACCAGACCCATGGTGGCACCAGTGCCAAGTTGGGCTGGTTTGATAGTACCAAGTGGCTCCTGCAATCTGCCATCAAAAAGTTGGCAGGCGAGTTTGTTATCCAGGGAAAAGCGCCGTTGTTTGTGTTTGGGGGCCTCTGGCTGGGAGTGGCCGGCTGGCTGCTTAGAATCCATGATACGCAGGATGGTTCCCAGACCAGAGGTGGCACCAGTGCCAAGTCGGGCTGGTTTGATGGTGAAAAGTGGCTCCTGCAATCTGCCATCCAGAAGCGGGATAACTTACCCTTGTTTGCCAGGGAAACGGGCCGAAGTTTTTGTCTGGGGGCCTATGGCTGGGAGTGACCGGCTGGCTCCTGAAAAGCTACGATAGGCAGGATGGTGACCAGACCCATGGTGGCACCAGTGCCAAGTTGGGCTGGTTTGATAGTACCAAGTGGCTCCTGCAATCTGCCATCAAAAAGTTGGCAGGCGAGTTTTGTTTTCCAGGGAAAAGTGCTGTTGTTTGTGTTTGGGGGCCTGTGGGTGGGAGTGACCGGCTGGCTCCTTAGAATCCACGATACGCAGGATGGTTCCCAGACCAGAGGTGGCACCAGTGCCAAGTCGGGCTAGTTTGATGGTGCAAAGTGGCTCCTGCAATCTGCCATCCAGAAGCGGGGTAGCTTACTTTTGTTTGCCAGGGAAACGGGCCGAGGTTTGTGTCTGGGGGCCTATGGCTGCGAGTGACCGGCTGGCTCCTGAAAAGCTACGATAGGCAGGATGGTGACCAGACCCATGGTGGCACCAGTGCCAAGTTGGGCTGATTTGATAGTAGCAAGTGGCTCCTGCAATCTGCCATCAAAAAGTTGGCAGGCGAGTTTTGTTTTCCAGGGAAAAGCGCCGTTGTTTGTGTCTGGGGGCCTGTGGCTGGAGTGGCCGGCTGGCTCCTTACAATGAACGATACGCAGGATGGTTCCCAGAGCTGAGGTGGCACCAGTGCCAAGTCGGGCTAGTTTGATGGTGCAAAGTGGCTCCTGCAATCTGCCATCCAGAAGCGGGGTAGCTTACTTTTGTTTGCCAGGGAAACGGGCCGAAATATTTGTCTAGGGGCCTATGGCAGGGAGGGACCGGCTGGCTCCTGAAAAGCTACGATAGGCAGGATGGTGACCAGACCCATGGTGGCACCAGTGCCAAGTTGGGCTGGTTTGATAGTACCAAGTGGCTCCTGCAATCTGCCATCAAAATATTGGCAGGCGAGTTTTGTTTTCCAGGGAAAAGCGCCGTTGTTTTTGTTTGGGGGCCTGTGGCTGGGAGTGACCGGCTGGCTCCTTAGAATCCACGATACGCAGCATGGTTCCCAGACCAGAGGTGGCACCAGTGCCAAGTTGGGCTGGTTTGATACTACCAAGTGCGTCCTGCAATCTGCCATCCAGAAGCGGGGCAGCTTAATTTTGTTTGCCAGGGAAACGGGCCGTGGGTTTTGTTTGGGGGCCTATGGCTGAGAGTGGCCGGCTGGCTCCTGAAAATCCACGCTAGGCAGCATGGTTCCCAGATGCAAGGTGGCACCAGTGCCAAGTCGGGCTGGTTTGATGGTGCAAAGTGGCTCCTGCAATCTGCCATCCAGAAGCGGGGCAGCTGATTTTTGTTTGCCAGAGAAAAATTCCGTGGATTGTTTTTGGGGGCATATTGCTGGGAGTGGCCGGCTGGCTCCTTAAAATGCTCGATACGCATGATGGTTCCAAGGTCCAAGGTGTCACCACTACCAAGTCGGCCTGCGGTTTTAGTATCAAGTTCATCCTGCAATTTGCCATCCAGAAGAGGGGCAGTTGAGTTTTGTTTGCCAGAGAAACGGGCCGAGGTTTCTGTTTGGGGACATATGGCTGAGAGTGGCCGGCTGGCCCCTGAATATCCACGATACACAGCATGGTTCCCAGATCCAAGGTGGCACCAGTGCCAAGTTGGGCTGGTTTGATAGTACCAAGTGTCTCCTGCAATCTGCCATCCAGAAGCGGGGCAGCTTACTTTTGTTTGCCAGAGAAATAGGCCTAGGTTTTTGTCTGGGGGCCTGTGGCTAGGAGTGGCCGGCTGGCTCCTAAGAATCCACCATACGCAGGATGTTTCCCAGACCCAAGGTGGCACCAGTGCCAAGTTGGGCTGGTTTGATAGTACCAAGTGGCTCCTGCAAACTCCATCAAAAAGTTGGCAGGCGTGTTTTGTTTTCCAGGGAACAGCGCCGTTGATTTTGTTTGGGGGCCTGTGGCTGGGAGTGGCCGGCTGGCTCCTTAGAATCCACGATACGCAGGATGGTTCCCAGACCCAAGGTGACACCAGTGCCAAGTCGGGCTGGTTTGATTACACCAAGTGGCTCCTGCAATCTGCCATCCAGAAGTGAGGCAGCTAAGTTTTGTTTGCCAGAAAAAAGGGCCGTGGTTTTTGTTGGGGGCCTGTGGCTGGGAGTGGCCGGCTGGCTGCTTAGAATCCACCATACGCAGGATGGTTCCCAGACCCAAGGTGGCACCAGTGCCAAGTCGGGCTGGTTTGATAGTACCAAGTGGCTCCTGCAATCTGCCATCCAGAAGCGGTGCAGTTGAGTTTTGTTTGCCAGAGAAAAGGGCCGTGGGTTGTGTTTGGGGGCATATGGCTGGGAGTGGCCGGCTGTCTCATTAAAAAGATCGATACGCAGGATGGTTCCCAGACCCAAGGTGGCACCAGTGCCAAGTCGGGCTGTTTTTATAGTACCAAGTGCGTCCTGCAATTTGCCATCCAGAAGAGGGGCAGTGGAGTTTTGTTTGCCAGAGAATAGCGCCGTTGTTTGTGTTTGGGGGCTTCTGGCTGGGAGTGGCCGACTGGCGCCTTAGAATCTGTGTTACGCAGCATGGTTCCCAGACCAGAGGTGGCACCAGTGCCAAGTTGGGCTGGTTTGATAGTACCATGTGGCTCCGGCAATCTGCCATCCAGAAGCGGGGCAGCTTACTTTTGTTTGCCAGGGAAACGGGCCGAGGTTTGTGTCTGGGGGCCTATGGCTGGGAGTGACCGGCTGGCTCCTGAAAAGCTACGATAAGCAGGATGGTGACCAGACCCATGGTGGCACCAGTGCCAAGTTGGGCTGATTTGATAGTACCAAGCGGCTCCTGCAATCTGCCATGAAAAAGTTGGCAGGCGAGTTTTGTTTTCCAGGGAAAAGCGCCGTTGTTTCTGTTTGGGGGCCTGTGGCTGGGAGTGGCCGGCTGGCTCCTTAGAATCCACGATACGCGGCATGGTTCCCAGACCAGAGGTGGCACCAGTGCCAAGTTGGGCTGGTTTGATAGTACCAAGTGCGTCCTGCAATCTGCCATCCAGAAGCGGGGCAGCTTACTTTTGTTTGCCAGGGAAACGGGCCGAGGTTTTCTCTGGGGGCCTATGGCTTGGAGTGACCGGCTGGCTCCTGAAAAGCTACGATAGGCAGGATGGTGACCAGATCCATGGTGGCACCAGTGCCAAGTTGGGCTGGTTTGATAGTACCAAGTGGCTCCTGCAATCTGCCATCAAAAAGTTGGCAGGCGAGTTTTGTTTTCCAGGGAAAAGCGCTGTGGTTTGTGTTTGGGGGCCTGTGGCTGGGAGTGGCCGGCTGGCTCCTTAGAATCCACGATACGCAGGATGGTTCCCAGACCAGAGGTGGCACCAGTGCCAAGTCGGGCTGGTTTGATGGTGAAAAGTGGCTCCTGCAATCTGCCATCCAGAAGCGGGATAACTTACTTTTGTTTGCCAGGGAAACGGGCCAAGGTTTTTGTCTGGGGGCTTATAGCTGGGAGTGACCGTCTGGCTCCTGAAAAGCTACGATAGGCAGGATGGTGACCAAACGCATGGTGGCACCAGTGCCAAGTTGGGCTGATTTGATAGTACCAAGTGGCTCCTGCAATCTGCCATCAAAAAGTTGTCAGGCGAGTTTTGTTTTCCAGGGAAAAGCGCCGTTGTTTGTGTTTGGGGGCCTGTGGCTGGGAGTGGCCGGCTGGCTGCTTAGAATCCACGATACGCAGGATGGTTCCCAGACCAGAGGTGGCACCAGTGCCAAGTCGGGCTGGTTTGATACTACCAAGTGCGTCCTGCAATCTGCCATCCAGAAGCGGGGCAGCTTACTTTTGTTTGCCAGGGAAACGGGCCGAGCTTTGTGTCTGGGGGCCTATGGCTGCGAGTGACCGGCTGGCTCCTGAAAAGCTACGATAGGCAGGATGGTGACCAGACCCATGGTGGCACCAGTGCCAAGTTGGGCTGGTTTGATAGTACCAAGTGGCTCCTGCAATCTGCCATCAAAAAGTTGGCAGGCGAGTTTTGTTTTCCAGGGAAAAGCGCCGTTGTTTTTGTTTGGGGGCCTGTGTCTGGGAGTGGACGGATGGCTCCTTAGAATCCACGATACGCAGGATGGTTCCCAGACCAGAGGTGGCACCAGTGCCAAGTCGGGCTAGTTTGATGGTGCAAAGTGGCTCCTGCAATCTGCCATCCAGAAGCGGGGTAACTTACTTTTGTTTGCCAGGGAAACGGGCCGAGGTTTGTGTCTGGGGGCCTATGGCTGGGAGTGACCGGCTGGCTCCTGAAAAGCTACGATAGGCAGGATGGTGACCAGACCCATGGTGGCACCAGTGCCAAGTTGGGCTGGTTTGATAGTACCAAGTGGCTCCTGCAATCTGCCATGAAAAAGTTGGCAGGCGAGTTTTGTTTTCCAGGGAAAAGCGCCGTTGTTTCAGTTTGGGGGCCTGTGGCTGGGAGTGGCCGGCTGGCTCCTTATAATCCACGATACGCGGCATGGTTCCCAGACCAGAGGTGGCACCAGTGCCAAGTTGGGCTGGTTTGATAGTACCAAGTGCGTCCTGCAATCTGCCATCCAGAAGCGGGGCAGCTTACTTTTGTTTGCCAGGGAAACGGGCCGAGGTTTGTGTCTCAGGGCCTATGGCTGGGAGTGACCGGCTGGCTCCTGAAAAGCTACGATAGGCAGGATGGTGACCAGACCCATGGTGGCACCAGTGCCAAGTTGGGCTGGTTTGATAGTACCAAGTGGCTCCTGCAATCTACCATCAAAAAGTTGGCAGGCGAGTTTGTTATCCAGGGAAAAGCGTCGTTGTTTGTGTTTGGGGGCCTGTGGCTGGGAGTGGCCGGCTGGCTCCTTAGAATCCACGATACGCAGGATGGTTCCCAGACCAGAGGTGGCACCAGTGCCAAGTCGGGCTGGTTTGATGGTGAAAAGTGGCTCCTGCAATCTGCCATCCAGAAGCGGGATAACTTACTTTTGTTTGCCAGGGAAACGGGCCGAGGTTTTTTTCTGGGGGCCTATGGCTGGGAGTGACCGGCTGGCTCCTGAAAAGCTACGATAGGCAGGATGGTGACCAGACCCATGGTGGCACCAGTGCCAAGTTGGGCTGGTTTGATAGTACCAAGTGGCTCCTGCAATCTGCCATCAAAATGTTGGCAGGCGAGTTTTGTTTTCCAGGGAAAAGTGCCGTTGTTTGTGTTTGGGGGCCTGTGGGTGGGAGTGACCAGCTGGCTCCTTAGAATCCACGATACGCAGGATGGTTCCCAGACCAGAGGTCGCACCAGTGCCAAGTCGGGCCAGTTTGATGGTGCAAAGTGGCTCCTGCAATCTGCCATCCAGAAGCGGGGTAGCTTACTTTTGTTTGCCAGGGAAACGGGCCGAGTTTTGTGTCTGGGGGCCTATGGCTGCGAGTGACCGGCTGGCTCCTGAAAAGCTACGATAGGCAGGATGGTGACCAGACCCATGGTGGCACCAGTGCCAAGTTGGGCTGATTTGATAGTACCAAGTGGCTCCTGCAATCTGCCATTAAATGTTGGCAGGCGAGTTTTGTTTTCCAGGGAAAAGCGCCGTTGTTTGTGTCTGGGGGCCTGTGGCTGGGAGTGGACGGATGGCTCCTTACAATGAACGATACGCAGGATGGTTCCCAGACCTGAGGTGGCACCAGTGCCAAGTCGGGCTAGTTTGATGGTGCAAAGTGGCTCCTGCAATCTGCCATCCAGAAGCGGGGTAGCTTACTTTTGTTTGCCAGGGAAACGGGCCGAGGTTTTTCTCTGGGGGCCTATGGCAGGGAGGGACCGGCTGGCTCCTGAAAAGCTACGATAGGCAGGATGGTGACCAGACCCATGGTGGCACCAGTGCCAAGTTGGGCTGATTTGATAGTAGCAAGTGGCTCCTGCAATCTGCCATCAAAATGTTGGCAGGCGAGTTTTGTTTTCCAGGGAAAAGCGCCGTTGTTTGTGTTTGGTGGCCTGTGGCTGGGAGTGACCGGCTGGCTCCTTAGAATCCACGATACGCAGGATGGTTCCCAGACCCAAGGTGGCACCAGTGCCAAGTTGGGCTGGTTTGATAGTACCAAGTGGTTCCTGCAATCTGCCATCCAGAAGCGGGGCAGCTTACTTTTGTTTGCCAGGGAAACGGGCCGAGGTTTTTCTCTGGGGGCCTATGGCTTGGAGTGACCGGCTAGGTCCTGAAAAGCTACGATAGGCAGGATGGTGACCAGATCCATGGTGGCACCAGTGCCAAGTTGGGCTGGTTTGATAGTACCAAGTGGCTCCTGCAATCTGCCATCAAAAAGTTGGCAGGCGAGTTTTGTTTTCCAGGGAAAAGCGCTGTGGTTTGTGTTTGGGGGCCTGTGGCTGGGAGTGGCCGGCTGGCTCCTTAGAATCCACGATACGCAGGATGGTTCCCAGACCAGAGGTGGCACCAGTGCCAAGTCGGGCTGGTTTGATGGTGAAAAGTGGCTCCTGCAATCTGCCATCCAGAAGCGGGATAACTTACTTTTGTTTGCCAGGGAAACGGGCCAAGGATTTTGTCTGGGGGCCTATGGCTGGGAGTGACCGGCTGGCTCCTGAAAAGCTACGATAGGCAGGATGGTGACCAGACCCATGGTGGCACCAGTGTCAAGTTGGGCTGGTTTGATAGTACCAAGTGGCTCCGGCAATCTGCCATCAAAATTTGGCAGGCGAGGTTTGTTTTCCAGGGAAAAGCGCCGTTGTTTTTGTTTGGGGGCCTGTGGGTGGGAGTGGCCAGATGGCTAATTAGAATCCACGATACGCAGCATGGTTCCCAGACCTGAGGTGGCACCAGTGCCAAGTCGGGCTGGTTTGATACTATCAAGTGCGTCCTGCAATCTGCCATCCTGAAGCGGGGTAGCTTACTTTTGTTTGCCAGGGAAACGGGCCGAGGTTTGTGTCTGGGGGCCTATGGCTGGGAGTGACCGGCTGGCTCCTGAAAAGCTACGATAGGCAGGATGGTGACCAGACCGATGGTGGCACCAGTGCCAAGTTGGGCTGGTTTGATAGTACCAAGTGGCTCCTGCACTCTGCCATCAAAATGTTGGCAGGCGAGTTTTGTTTTCCAGGGAAAAGCGCCGTTGTTTTTGTTTGGGGGCCTGTGGCTGGGAGTGGACGGATGGCTCCTTAGAACCACGATACGCAGGATGGTTCCCAGACCAGAGGTGGCACCAGTGCCAAGTCGGGCTGGTTTGATACTACCAAGTGGTTCCTGCAATCTGCCATCCAGAAGCGGGGCAGCTTACTTTTGTTTGCCAGGGAAACGGGCCGAGGTTTGTGTCTGGGGGCCTATGGCTGGGAGTGACCGCCTGGCTCCTGAAAAGCTACGATAGGCAGGATGGTGACCAGACCCATGGTGGCACCAGTGCCAAGTTGGGCTGGTTTGATAGTACCAAGTGGCTCCTGCAATCTGCCATCAAAAAGTTGGCAGGCGAGTTTGTTATCCAGGGAAAAGCGCCGTTGTTTGTGTTTGGGGGCCTGTGGCTGGGAGTGGCCGGCTGGCTCCTTAGAATCCACGATACGCAGGATGGTTCCCAGACCAGAGGTGGCACCAGTGCCAAGTCGGGCTGGTTTGATGGTGAAAGGTGGCTTCTGCAATCTGCCATCCAGAAGCGGGATAACTTACTTTTGTTTGCCAGGGAAACGGGCCGAGGTTTTTGTCTGGGGGCCTATGGCTGGGAGTGACCGGCTGGCTCCTGAAAAGCTACGATAGGCAGGATGGTGACCAGACCCATGGTGGCACCAGTGCCAAGTTGGGCTGGTTTGATAGTACCAAGTGGCTCCTGCAATCTGCCATCAAAATGTTGGCAGGCGAGTTTTGTTTTCCAGGGAAAAGTGCCGTTGTTTGTGTTTGGGGGCCTGTGGGTGGGAGTGACCGGCTGGCTCATTAGAATCCACGATACGCAGGATGGTTCCCAGACCAGAGGTCGCACCAGTGCAAAGTCGTGCCAGTTTGATGGTGCAAAGTGGCTCCTGCAATCTGCCATCCAGAAGCGGGGTAGCTTACTTATGTTTGCCAGGGAAACGGGCCGAGTTTTGTGTCTGGGGGCCTATGGCTGCGAGTGACCGGCTGGCTCCTGAAAAGCTACGATAGGCAGGATGGTGACCAGACCCATGGTGGCACCAGTGCCAAGTTGGGCTGATTTGATAGTACCAAGTGGCTCCTGCAATCTGCCATCAAAAAGTTGGCAGGCGAGTTTTGTTTTCCAGGGAAAAGCGCCGTTGTTTGTGTCTGGGGGCCTGTGGCTGGGAGTGGCCGGCTGGCTCCTTACAATGAACGATACGCAGGATGGTTCCCAGACCTGAGGTGGCACCAGTGCCAAGTCGGGCTAGTTTGATGGTGCAAAGTGGCTCCTGCAATCTGCCATCCAGAAGCGGGGTAGCTTACTTTTGTTTGCCAGGGAAACGGGCCGAGGTTTTTCTCTGGGGGCCTATGGCAGGGAGGGACCGGCTGGCTCCTGAAAAGCTACGATAGGCAGGATGGTGACCAGACCCATGGTGGCACCAGTGCCAAGTTGGGCTGGTTTGATAGTACCAAGTGGCTCCTGCAATCTGCCATCAAAAAGTTGGCAGGCGAGTTTTGTTTTCCAGGGAAAAGCGCCGTTGTTTGTGTTTGGTGGCCTGTGGCTGGGAGTGACCGGCTGGCTCCTTAGAATCCACGATACGCAGGATGGTTCCCAGACCCAAGGTGGCACCAGTGCCAAGTTGGGCTGGTTTGATAGTACCAAGTGGTTCCTGCAATCTGCCATCCAGAAGCGGGGCAGCTTACTTTTGTTTGCCAGGGAAACGGGCCGAGGTTTTTCTCTGGGGGCCTATGGCTGGGAGTGACCGGCTAGGTCCTGAAAAGCTACGATAGGCAGGATGGTGACGAGATCCATGGTGGCACCAGTGCCAAGTTGGGCTGGTTTGATAGTACCAAGTGGCTCCTGCAATCTGCCATCAAAAAGTTGGCAGGCGAGTTTTGTTTTCCAGGGAAAAGCGCTGTGGTTTGTGTTTGGGGGCCTGTGGCTGGGAGTGGCCGGCTGGCTCCTTAGAATCCACGATACGCAGGATGGTTCCCAGACCAGAGGTGGCACCAGTGCCAAGTCGGGCTGGTTTGATGGTGAAAAGTGGCTCCTGCAATCTGCCATCCAGAAGCGGGATAACTTACTTTTGTTTGCCAGGGAAACGGGCCAAGGTTTTTGTCTGGGGGCCTATGGCTGGGAGTGACCGGCTGGCTCCTGAAAAGCTACGATAGGCAGGATGGTGACCAGACCCATGGTGGCACCAGTGTCAAGTTGGGCTGGTTTGATAGTACCAAGTGGCTCCGGCAATCTGCCATCAAAATTTGGCAGGCGAGGTTTGTTTTCCAGGGAAAAGCGCCGTTGTTTTTGTTTGGGGGCCTGTGGGTGGGAGTGGCCAGATGGCTAATTAGAATCCACGATACGCAGCATGGTTCCCAGACCTGAGGTGGCACCAGTGCCAAGTCGGGCTGGTTTGATACTATCAAGTGCGTCCTGCAATCTGCCATCCAGAAGCGGGGTAGCTTACTTTTGTTTGCCAGGGAAACGGGCCGAGGTTTGTGTCTGGGGGCCTATGGCTGGGAGTGACCGGCTGGCTCCTGAAAAGCTACGATAGGCAGGATGGTGACCAGACCCATGGTGGCACCAGTGCCAAGTTGGGCTGATTTGATAGTACCAAGTGGCTCCTGCAATCTGCCATCAAAAAGTTGGCAGGCGAGTTTTGTTTTCCAGGGAAAAGCGCCGTTGTTTGTGTTTGGGGGCCTGTGGCTGGGAGTGGCCGGCTGGCTCCTTAGAATCCACCATACGCAGGATGGTTCCCAGACCAGAGGTGGCACCAGTGCCAAGTTGGGCTGGTTTGATAGTACCAAGTGCGTCCTGCAATCTACCATCCAGAAGCGGGGCAGCTTACTTTTGTTTGCCAGGGAAACGGGCCGAGGTTTGTGTCTCAGGGCCTATGGCTGGGAGTGACCGGCTGGCTCCTGAAAAGCTACGATAGGCAGGATGGTGACCAGACCCATGGTGGCACCAGTGCCAAGTTGGGCTGGTTTGATAGTACCAAGTGGCTCCTGCAATCTGCCATCAAAAAGTTGGCAGGCGAGTTTGTTATCCAGGGAAAAGCGCCGTTGTTTGTGTTTGGGGGCCTCTGGCTGGGAGTGGCCGGCTGGCTCCTTAGAATCCATGATACGCAGGATGGTTCCCAGACCAGAGGTGGCACCAGTGCCAAGTCGGGCTGGTTTGATGGTGAAAAGTGGCTCCTGCAATCTGCCATCCAGAAGCGGGATAACTTACTTTTGTTTGCCAGGGAAACGGGCCGAGGTTTTTGTCTGGGGGCCTATGGCTGGGAGTGACCGGCTGGCTCCTGAAAAGCTACGATAGGCAGGATGGTGACCAGACCCATGGTGGCACCAGTGCCAAGTTGGGCTGGTTTGATAGTACCAAGTGGCTCCTGCAATCTGCCATCAAAAAGTTGGCAGGCGAGTTTTGTTTTCCAGGGAAAAGCGCCGTTGTTTGTGTCTGGGGGCCTGTGGCTGGAGTGGCCGGCTGGCTCCTTACAATGAACGATACGCAGGATGGTTCCCAGAGCTGAGGTGGCACCAGTGCCAAGTCGGGCTAGTTTGATGGTGCAAAGTGGCTCCTGCAATCTGCCATCCAGAAGCGGGGTAGCTTACTTTTGTTTGCCAGGGAAACGGGCCGAGGTTTTTCTCTGGGGGCCTATGGCTTGGAGTGACCGGCTAGGTCCTGAAAAGCTACGATAGGCAGGATGGTGACCAGATCCATGGTGGCACCAGTGCCAAGTTGGGCTGGTTTGATAGTACCAAGTGGCTCCTGCAATCTGCCATCAAAAAGTTGGCAGGCGAGTTTTGTTTTCCAGGGAAAAGCGCTGTGGTTTGTGTTTGGGGGCCTGTGGCTGGGAGTGGCCGGCTGGCTCCTTAGAATCCACGATACCCAGGATGGTTCCCAGACCAGAGGTGGCACCAGTGCCAAGTCGGGCTGGTTTGATGGTGAAAAGTGGCTCCTGCAATCTGCCATCCAGAAGCGGGATAACTTACTTTTGTTTGCCAGGGAAACGGGCCAAGGTTTTTGTCTGGGGGCCTATGGCTGGGAGTGACCGGCTGGCTCCTGAAAAGCTACGATAGGCAGGATGGTGACCAGACCCATGGTGGCACCAGTGTCAAGTTGGGCTGGTTTGATAGTACCAAGTGGCTCCGGCAATCTGCCATCAAAATTTGGCAGGCGAGGTTTGTTTTCCAGGGAAAAGCGCCGTTGTTTTTGTTTGGGGGCCTGTGGGTGGGAGTGGCCAGATGGCTAATTAGAATCCACGATACGCAGCATGGTTCCCAGACCTGAGGTGGCACCAGTGCCAAGTCGGGCTGGTTTGATACTATCAAGTGCGTCCTGCAATCTGCCATCCAGAAGCGGGGTAGCTTACTTTTGTTTGCCAGGGAAACGGGCCGAGGTTTGTGTCTGGGGGCCTATGGCTGGGAGTGACCGGCTGGCTCCTGAAAAGCTACGATAGGCAGGATGGTGACCAGACCCATGGTGGCATCAGTGCCAAGTTGGGCTGGTTTGATAGTACCAAGTGGCTCCTGCAATCTGCCATCAAAAAATTGGCAGGCGAGTTTTGTTTTCCAGGGAAAAGCGCCGTTGTTTGTGTTTGGGGGCCTGTGGGTGGGAGTGGCCGGCTGGCTCCTTAGAATCCACGATACGCAGGATGGTTCCCAGACCAGAGGTGGCACCAGTGCCAAGTCGGGCTGGTTTGATGGTGAAAAGTGGCTCCTGCAATCTGCCATCCAGAAGCGGGATAACTTACTTTTGTTTGCCAGGGAAACGGGCCAAGGTTTTTGTCTGGGGGCCTATGGCTGGGAGTGACCGGCTGGCTCCTGAAAAGCTACGATAGGCAGGATGGTGACCAGACCCATGGTGGCACCAGTGTCAAGTTGGGCTGGTTTGATAGTACCAAGTGGCTCCGGCAATCTGCCATCAAAATTTGGCAGGCGAGGTTTGTTTTCCAGGGAAAAGCGCCGTTGTTTTTGTTTGGGGGCCTGTGGGTGGGAGTGGCCAGATGGCTAATTAGAATCCACGATACGCAGCATGGTTCCCAGACCTGAGGTGGCACCAGTGCCAAGTCGGGCTGGTTTGATACTATCAAGTGCGTCCTGCAATCTGCCATCCAGAAGCGGGGTAGCTTACTTTTGTTTGCCAGGGAAACGGGCCGAGGTTTGTGTCTGGGGGCCTATGGCTGGGAGTGACCGGCTGGCTCCTGAAAAGCTACGATAGGCAGGATGGTGACCAGACCCATGGTGGCACCAGTGCCAAGTTGGGCTGGTTTGATAGTACCAAGTGGCTCCTGCAATCTGCCATCAAAAAATTGGCAGGCGAGTTTTGTTTTCCAGGGAAAAGCGCCGTTGTTTGTGTTTGGGGGCCTGTGGGTGGGAGTGGCCGGCTGGCTCCTTAGAATCCACGATACGCAGGATGGTTCCCAGACCAGAGGTGGCACCAGTGCCAAGTCGGGCTAGTTTGATGGTGCAAAGTGGTTCCTGCAATCTGCCATCCAGAAGCGGGGCAGCTTACTTTTGTTTGCCAGGGAAACGGGCCGAGTATTGTTTCTGGGGGCCTATGGCTGGGAGTGACCGGCTGGCTCCTGAAAAGCTACGATAGGCAGGATGGTGACCAGACCCATGGTGGCACCAGTGCCAAGTTGGGCTGATTTGATAGTACCAAGTGGCTCCTGCAATCTGCCATCAAAAAGTTGGCAGGCGAGTTTTGTTTTCCAGGGAAAAGCGCCGTTGTTTTTGTTTGGGGGCCTGTGGCTGGGAGTGGACGGATGGCTCCTTAGAACCACGATACGCAGGATGGTTCCCAGACCAGAGGTGGCACCAGTGCCAAGTCGGGCTGGTTTCATAGTACCAAGTGGTTCCT
Organism: Melospiza melodia melodia; assembly: GCF_035770615.1. NCBI lineage: Eukaryota > Metazoa > Chordata > Aves > Passeriformes > Passerellidae > Melospiza > Melospiza melodia. The sequence goes on along the minus strand of NC_086195.1, from coordinate 38,482,801 downwards.
GCAATCTGCCATCCAGAAGCGGGGCAGCTTACTTTTGTATGCCAGGGAAACGGGCCGAGGTTTTTCTCTGGGGGCCTATAGCTGGGAGTGACCGTCTGGCTCCTGAAAAGCTACGATAGGCAGGATGGTGACCAAACGCATGGTGGCACCAGTGCGAAGTTGGGCTGATTTGATAGTACCAAGTGGCTCCTGCAATCTGCCATCAAAATGTTGGCAGGCGAGTTTTGTTTTCCAGGGAAAAGCGCCGTTGTTTGTGTTTGGGGGCCTGTGGCTGGGAGTGGCCGGCTGGCTGCTTAGAATCCACGATACGCAGGATGGTTCCCAGACCAGAGGTGGCACCAGTGCCAAGTCGGGCTGGTTTGATACTACCAAGTGCGTCCTGCAATCTGCCATCCAGAAGCGGGGCAGCTTACTTTTGTTTGCCAGGGAAACGGGCCGAGGTTTGTGTCTGGGGGCCTATGGCTGGGAGTGACCGGCTGGCTCCTGAAAAGCTACGATAGGCAGGATGGTGACCAGACCCATGGTGGCACCAGTGCCAAGTTGGGCTGGTTTGATAGTACCAAGTGGCTCCTGCAATCTGCCATCAAAAAGTTGGCAGGCGAGTTTTGTTTTCCAGGGAAAAGCGCCGTTGTTTGTGTTTGGGGGCCTGTGGCTGGGAGTGGACGGATGGCTCCTTAGAATCCACGATACGCAGGATGGTTCCCAGACCAGAGGTGGCACCAGTGCCAAGTCGGGCTAGTTTGATGGTGCAAAGTGGTTCCTGCAATCTGCCATCCAGAAGCGGGGCAGCTTACTTTTGTTTGCCAGGGAAACGGGCCGAGGTTTGTGTCTGGGGGCCTATGGCTGGGAGTGACCGGCTGGCTCCTGAAAAGCTACGATAGGCAGGATGGTGACCAGACCCATGGTGGCACCAGTGCCAAGTTGGGCTGATTTGATAGTACCAAGTGGCTCCTGCAATCTGCCATCAAAAAGTTGTCAGGCGAGTTTTGTTTTCCAGGGAAAAGCGCCGTTGTTTGTGTTTGGGGGCCTGTGGCTGGGAGTGGCCGGCTGGCTCCTTAGAATCCACGATACGCAGGATGGTTCCCAGACCAGAGGTGGCACCAGTGCCAAGTTGGGCTGGTTTGATAGTACCAAGTGCGTCCTGCAATCTACCATCCAGAAGCGGGGCAGCTTACTTTTGTTTGCCAGGGAAACGGGCCGAGGTTTGTGTCTCAGGGCCTATGGCTGGGAGTGACCGGCTGGCTCCTGAAAAGCTACGATAGGCAGGATGGTGACCAGACCCATGGTGGCACCAGTGCCAAGTTGGGCTGGTTTGATAGTACCAAGTGGCTCCTGCAATCTGCCATCAAAAAGTTGGCAGGCGAGTTTGTTATCCAGGGAAAAGCGCCGTTGTTTGTGTTTGGGGGCCTCTGGCTGGGAGTGGCCGGCTGGCTCCTTAGAATCCATGATACGCAGGATGGTTCCCAGACCAGAGGTGGCACCAGTGCCAAGTCGGGCTGGTTTGATGGTGAAAAGTGGCTCCTGCAATCTGCCATCCAGAAGCGGGATAACTTACTTTTGTTTGCCAGGGAAACGGGCCGAGGTTTTTGTCTGGGGGCCTATGGCTGGGAGTGACCGGCTGGCTCCTGAAAAGCTACGATAGGCAGGATGGTGACCAGACCCATGGTGGCACCAGTGCCAAGTTGGGCTGGTTTGATAGTACCAAGTGGCTCCTGCAATCTGCCATCAAAAAGTTGGCAGGCGAGTTTTGTTTTCCAGGGAAAAGCGCCGTTGTTTGTGTCTGGGGGCCTGTGGCTGGAGTGGCCGGCTGGCTCCTTACAATGAACGATACGCAGGATGGTTCCCAGAGCTGAGGTGGCACCAGTGCCAAGTCGGGCTAGTTTGATGGTGCAAAGTGGCTCCTGCAATCTGCCATCCAGAAGCGGGGTAGCTTACTTTTGTTTGCCAGGGAAACGGGCCGAGGTTTTTCTCTGGGGGCCTATGGCAGGGAGGGACCGGCTGGCTCCTGAAAAGCTACGATAGGCAGGATGGTGACCAGACCCATGGTGGCACCAGTGCCAAGTTGGGCTGATTTGATAGTAGCAAGTGGCTCCTGCAATCTGCCATCAAAATGTTGGCAGGCGAGTTTTGTTTTCCAGGGAAAAGCGCCGTTGTTTGTGTTTGGTGGCCTGTGGCTGGGAGTGACCGGCTGGCTCCTTAGAATCCATGATACGCAGGATGGTTCCCAGACCAGAGGTGGCACCAGTGCCAAGTTGGGCTGGTTTGATAGTACCAAGTGGTTCCTGCAATCTGCCATCCAGAAGCGGGGCAGCTTACTTTTGTTTGCCAGGGAAACGGGCCGAGGTTTGTGTCTGGGGGCCTATGGCTGGGAGTGACCGGCTGGCTCCTGAAAAGCTACGATAGGCAGGATGGTGACCAGACCCATGGTGGCACCAGTGCCAAGTTGGGCTGGTTTGATAGTACCAAGTGGCTCCTGCAATCTGCCATCAAAAAGTTGGCAGGCGAGTTTTGTTTTCCAGGGAAAAGCGCCGTTGTTTGTGTTTGGGGGCCTGTGGCTAGGAGTGGACGGATGGCTCCTTAGAATCCACGATACGCAGGATGGTTCCCAGACCAGAGGTGGCACCAGTGCCAAGTCGGGCTAGTTTGATGGTGCAAAGTGGTTCCTGCAATCTGCCATCCAGAAGCGGGGCAGCTTACTTTTGTTTGCCAGGGAAACGGGCCGAGGTTTGTGTCTGGGGGCCTATGGCTGGGAGTGACCGGCTGGCTCCTGAAAAGCTACGATAGGCAGGATGGTGACCAGACCCATGGTGGCACCAGTGCCAAGTTGGGCTGATTTGATAGTACCAAGTGGCTCCTGCAATCTGCCATCAAAAAGTTGGCAGGCGAGTTTTGTTTTCCAGGGAAAAGCGCCGTTGTTTGTGTTTGGGGGCCTGTGGCTGGGAGTGGCCGGCTGGCTCCTTAGAATCCACGATACGCAGGATGGTTCCCAGACCAGAGGTGGCACCAGTGCCAAGTTGGGCTGGTTTGATAGTACCAAGTGCGTCCTGCAATCTACCATCCAGAAGCGGGGCAGCTTACTTTTGTTTGCCAGGGAAACGGGCCGAGGTTTGTGTCTCAGGGCCTATGGCTGGGAGTGACCGGCTGGCTCCTGAAAAGCTACGATAGGCAGGATGGTGACCAGACCCATGGTGGCACCAGTGCCAAGTTGGGCTGGTTTGATAGTACCAAGTGGCTCCTGCAATCTGCCATCAAAAAGTTGGCAGGCGAGTTTGTTATCCAGGGAAAAGCGCCGTTGTTTGTGTTTGGGGGCCTCTGGCTGGGAGTGGCCGGCTGGCTCCTTAGAATCCATGATACGCAGGATGGTTCCCAGACCAGAGGTGGCACCAGTGACAAGTCGGGCTGGTTTGATGGTGAAAAGTGGCTCCTGCAATCTGCCATCCAGAAGCGGGGCAGCTTACTTTTGTTTGCCAGGGAAACGGGCCGAGGTTTTTGTCTGGGGGCCTATGGCTGGGAGTGACCGGCTGGCTCCTGAAAAGCTACGATAGGCAGGATGGTGACCAGACCCATGGTGGCACCAGTGCCAAGTTGGGCTGGTTTGATAGTACCAAGTGGCTCCTGCAATCTGCCATCAAAAAGTTGGCAGGCGAGTTTTGTTTTCCAGGGAAAAGCGCCGTTGTTTGTGTCTGGGGGCCTGTGGCTGGAGTGGCCGGCTGGCTCCTTACAATGAACGATACGCAGGATGGTTCCCAGACCAGAGGTGGCACCAGTGCCAAGTCGGGCTAGTTTGATGGTGCAAAGTGGCTCCTGCAATCTGCCATCCAGAAGCGGGGTAGCTTACTTTTGTTTGCCAGGGAAACGGGCCGAGGTTTTTCTCTGGGGGCCTATGGCAGGGAGGGACCGGCTGGCTCCTGAAAAGCTACGATAGGCAGGATGGTGACCAGACCCATGGTGGCACCAGTGCCAAGTTGGGCTGATTTGATAGTAGCAAGTGGCTCCTGCAATCTGCCATCAAAATGTTGGCAGGCGAGTTTTGTTTTCCAGGGAAAAGCGCCGTTGTTTGTGTTTGGTGGCCTGTGGCTGGGAGTGACCGGCTGGCTCCTTAGAATCCACGATACGCAGGATGGTTCCCAGACCCAAGGTGGCACCAGTGCCAAGTTGGGCTGGTTTGATAGTACCAAGTGGTTCCTGCAATCTGCCATCCAGAAGCGGGGCAGCTTACTTTTGTTTGCCAGGGAAACGGGCCGAGGTTTTTCTCTGGGGGCCTATGGCTTGGAGTGACCGGCTAGGTCCTGAAAAGCTACGATAGGCAGGATGGTGACCAGATCCATGGTGGCACCAGTGCCAAGTTGGGCTGGTTTGATAGTACCAAGTGGCTCCTGCAATCTGCCATCAAAAAGTTGGCAGGCGAGTTTTGTTTTCCAGGGAAAAGCGCTGTGGTTTGTGTTTGGGGGCCTGTGGCTGGGAGTGGCCGGCTGGCTCCTTAGAATCCACGATACGCAGGATGGTTCCCAGACCAGAGGTGGCACCAGTGCCAAGTCGGGCTGGTTTGATGGTGAAAAGTGGCTCCTGCAATCTGCCATCCAGAAGCGGGATAACTTACTTTTGTTTGCCAGGGAAACGGGCCAAGGTTTTTGTCTGGGGGCCTATGGCTGGGAGTGACCGACTGGCTCCTGAAAAGCTACGATAGGCAGGATGGTGACCAGACCCATGGTGGCACCAGTGTCAAGTTGGGCTGGTTTGATAGTACCAAGTGGCTCCGGCAATCTGCCATCAAAATTTGGCAGGCGAGGTTTGTTTTCCAGGGAAAAGCGCCGTTGTTTTTGTTTGGGGGCCTGTGGGTGGGAGTGGCCAGATGGCTAATTAGAATCCACGATACGCAGCATGGTTCCCAGACCTGAGGTGGCACCAGTGCCAAGTCGGGCTGGTTTGATACTATCAAGTGCGTCCTGCAATCTGCCATCCAGAAGCGGGGTAGCTTACTTTTGTTTGCCAGGGAAACGGGCCGAGGTTTGTGTCTGGGGGCCTATGGCTGGGAGTGACCGGCTGGCTCCTGAAAAGCTACGATAGGCAGGATGGTGACCAGACCCATGGTGGCACCAGTGCCAAGTTGGGCTGGTTTGATAGTACCAAGTGGCTCCTGCAATCTGCCATCAAAAAATTGGCAGGCGAGTTTTGTTTTCCAGGGAAAAGCGCCGTTGTTTGTGTTTGGGGGCCTGTGGGTGGGAGTGGCCGGCTGGCTCCTTAGAATCCACGATACGCAGGATGGTTCCCAGACCAGAGGTGGCACCAGTGCCAAGTCGGGCTGGTTTGATGGTGCAAAGTGGCTCCTGCAATCTGCCATCCAGAAGCGGGATAACTTACTTTTGTTTGCCAGGGAAACGGGCCAAGGTTTTTGTCTGGGGGCCTATGGCTGGGAGTGACCGGCTGGCTCCTGAAAAGCTACGATAGGCAGGATGGTGACCAGACCCATGGTGGCACCAGTGTCAAGTTGGGCTGGTTTGATAGTACCAAGTGGCTCCGGCAATCTGCCATCAAAATTTGGCAGGCGAGGTTTGTTTTCCAGGGAAAAGCGCCGTTGTTTTTGTTTGGGGGCCTGTGGCTGGGAGTGGCCAGATGGCTAATTAGAATCCACGATACGCAGCATGGTTCCCAGACCTGAGGTGGCACCAGTGCCAAGTCGGGCTGGTTTATACTATCAAGTGCGTGCTGCAATCTGCCATCCAGAAGCGGGGTAGCTTACTTTTGTTTGCCAGGGAAACGGGCCGAGGTTTGTGTCTGGGGGCCTATGGCTGGGAGTGACCGGCTGGCTCCTGAAAAGCTACGATAGGCAGGATGGTGACCAGACCCATGGTGGCACCAGTGCCAAGTTGGGCTGGTTTGATAGTACCAAGTGGCTCCTGCAATCTGCCATCAAAAAATTGGCAGGCGAGTTTTGTTTTCCAGGGAAAAGCGCCGTTGTTTGTGTTTGGGGGCCTGTGGGTGGGAGTGGCCGGCTGGCTCCTTAGAATCCACGATACGCAGGATGGTTCCCAGACCAGAGGTGGCACCAGTGCCAAGTCGGGCTAGTTTGATGGTGCAAAGTGGCTCCTGCAATCTGCCATCCAGAAGCGGGGCAGCTTACTTTTGTTTGCCAGGGAAACGGGCCGAGTATTGTTTCTGGGGGCCTATGGCTGGGAGTGACCGGCTGGCTCCTGAAAAGCTACGATAGGCAGGATGGTGACCAGACCCATGGTGGCACCAGTGCCAAGTTGGGCTGATTTGATAGTACCAAGTGGCTCCTGCAATCTGCCATCAAAAAGTTGGCAGGCGAGTTTTGTTTTCCAGGGAAAAGCGCCGTTGTTTTTGTTTGGGGGCCTGTGGCTGGGAGTGGACGGATGGCTCCTTAGAACCACGATACGCAGGATGGTTCCCAGACCAGAGGTGGCACCAGTGCCAAGTCGGGCTGGTTTCATAGTACCAAGTGGTTCCTGCAATCTGCCATCCAGAAGCGGGGCAGCTTACTTTTGTATGCCAGGGAAACGGGCCGAGGTTTTTCTCTGGGGGCCTATAGCTGGGAGTGACCGTCTGGCTCCTGAAAAGCTACGATAGGCAGGATGGTAACCAAACGCATGGTGGCACCAGTGCCAAGTTGGGCTGATTTGATAGTACCAAGTGGCTCCTGCAATCTGCCATCAAAATGTTGGCAGGCGAGTTTTGTTTTCCAGGGAAAAGCGCCGTTGTTTGTGTTTGGGGGCCTGTGGCTGGGAGTGGCCGGCTGGCTGCTTAGAATCCACGATACGCAGGATGGTTCCCAGACCAGAGGTGGCACCAGTGCCAAGTCGGGCTGGTTTGATACTACCAAGTGCGTCCTGCAATCTGCCATCCAGAAGCGGGGCAGCTTACTTTTGTTTGCCAGGGAAACGGGCCGAGGTTTGTGTCTGGGGGCCTATGGCTGGGAGTGACCGGCTGGCTCCTGAAAAGCTACGATAGGCAGGATGGTGACCAGACCCATGGTGGCACCAGTGCCAAGTTGGGCTGATTTGATAGTACCAAGTGGCTCCTGCAATCTGCCATCAAAAAGTTGGCAGGCGAGTTTTGTTTTCCAGGGAAAAGCGCCGTTGTTTGTGTTTGGGGGCCTGTGGCTGGGAGTGGCCGGCTGGCTCCTTAGAATCCACGATACGCAGGATGGTTCCCAGACCAGAGGTGGCACCAGTGCCAAGTTGGGCTGGTTTGATAGTACCAAGTGCGTCCTGCAATCTACCATCCAGAAGCGGGGCAGCTTACTTTTGTTTGCCAGGGAAACGGGCCGAGGTTTGTGTCTCAGGGCCTATGGCTGGGAGTGACCGGCTGGCTCCTGAAAAGCTACGATAGGCAGGATGGTGACCAGACCCATGGTGGCACCAGTGCCAAGTTGGGCTGGTTTGATAGTACCAAGTGGCTCCTGCAATCTGCCATCAAAAAGTTGGCAGGCGAGTTTGTTATCCAGGGAAAAGCGCCGTTGTTTGTGTTTGGGGGCCTCTGGCTGGGAGTGGCCGGCTGGCTCCTTAGAATCCATGATACGCAGGATGGTTCCCAGACCAGAGGTGGCACCAGTGCCAAGTCGGGCTGGTTTGATGGTGAAAAGTGGCTCCTGCAATCTGCCATCCAGAAGCGGGATAACTTACTTTTGTTTGCCAGGGAAACGGGCCGAGGTTTTTGTCTGGGGGCCTATGGCTGGGAGTGACCGGCTGGCTCCTGAAAAGCTACGATAGGCAGGATGGTGACCAGACCCATGGTGGCACCAGTGCCAAGTTGGGCTGGTTTGATAGTACCAAGTGGCTCCTGCAATCTGCCATCAAAAAGTTGGCAGGCGAGTTTTGTTTTCCAGGGAAAAGTGCCGTTGTTTGTGTTTGGGGGCCTGTGGGTGGGAGTGACCGGCTGGCTCCTTAGAATCCACGATACGCAGGATGGTTCCCAGACCAGAGGTGGCACCAGTGCCAAGTCGGGCTAGTTTGATGGTGCAAAGTGGCTCCTGCAATCTGCCATCCAGAAGCGGGGCAGCTTACTTTTGTTTGCCAGGGAAACGGGCCGAGGTTTGTGTCTGGGGGCCTATGGCTGCGAGTGACCGGCTGGCTCCTGAAAAGCTACGATAGGCAGGATGGTGACCAGACCCATGGTGGCACCAGTGCCAAGTTGGGCTGATTTGATAGTAGCAAGTGGCTCCTGCAATCTGCCATCAAAAAGTTGGCAGGCGAGTTTTGTTTTCCAGGGAAAAGCGCCGTTGTTTGTGTCTGGGGGCCTGTGGCTGGAGTGGCCGGCTGGCTCCTTACAATGAACGATACGCAGGATGGTTCCCAGAGCTGAGGTGGCACCAGTGCCAAGTCGGGCTAGTTTGATGGTGCAAAGTGGCTCCTGCAATCTGCCATCCAGAAGCGGGGTAGCTTACTTTTGTTTGCCAGGGAAACGGGCCGAAATATTTGTCTAGGGGCCTATGGAAGGGAGGGACCGGCTGGCTCCTGAAAAGCTACGATAGGCAGGATGGTGACCAGACCCATGGTGGCACCAGTGCCAAGTTGGGCTGGTTTGATAGTACCAAGTGGCTCCTGCAATCTGCCATCAAAAAGTTGTCAGGCGAGTTTTGTTTTCCAGGGAAAAGCGCCGTTGTTTTTATTTGGGGGCCTGTGGCTGGGAGTGGCCGGCTGGCTCCTTTGAACCCACGATACGCAGGATGGTTCCCAGACCCAAGGTGGCACCAGTGCCAAGTCGGGCTGGTTTGATACTACCAAGTGCGTCCTGCAATCTGCCATCCAGAAGCGGGGCAGCTTAATTTTGTTTGCCAGGGAAACGGGCCGTGGGTTTTGTTTGGGGGCCTATGGCTGAGAGTGGCCGGCTGGCTCCTGAAAATCCACGCTAGGCAGCATGGTTCCCAGATGCATGGTGGCACCAGTGCCAAGTCGGGCTGGTTTGATGGTGCAAAGTGGCTCCTGCAATCTGCCATCCAGAAGCGGGGCAGCTGATTTTTGTTTGCCAGAGAAAAATTCCGTGGATTGTTTTTGGGGGCATATTGCTGGGAGTGGCCGGCTGGCTCCTTAAAATGCTCGATACGCATGATGGTTCCAAGGTCCAAGGTGTCACCACTACCAAGTCGGCCTGCGGTTTTAGTATCAAGTTCATCCTGCAATTTGCCATCCAGAAGAGGGGCAGTTGAGTTTTGTTTGCCAGAGAAACGGGCCGAGGTTTCTGTTTGGGGACATATGGCTGAGAGTGGCCGGCTGGCCCCTGAATATCCACGATACACAGCATGGTTCCCAGATCCAAGGTGGCACCAGTGCCAAGTTGGGCTGGTTTGATAGTACCAAGTGTCTCCTGCAATCTGCCATCCAGAAGCGGGGCAGCTTACTTTTGTTTGCCAGAGAAATAGGCCTAGGTTTTTGTCTGGGGGCCTGTGGCTAGGAGTGGCCGGCCGGCTCCTAAGAATCCACGATACGCAGGATGTTTCCCAGACCCAAGGTGGCACCAGTGCCAAGTCAGGCTGGTTTGATAGTACCAAGTGGCTCCTGCAAACTCCATCAAAAAGTTGGCAGGCGTGTTTTGTTTTCCAAGGAACAGCGCCGTTGATTTTGTTTGGGGGCCTGTGGCTGGGAGTGACCGGCTGGCTCCTTAGAATCCACGATACGCAGGATGGTTCCCAGACCCAAGGTGACACCAGTGCCAAGTCGGGCTGGTTTGATTACACCAAGTGGCTCCTGCAATCTGCCATCCAGAAGTGAGGCAGCTAAGTTTTGTTTGCCAGAAAAAAGGGCCGTGGTTTTTGTTGGGGGCCTGTGGCTGGGAGTGGCCGGCTGGCTCCTTAGAATCCACCATACGCAGGATGGTTCCCAGACCCAAGGTGGCACCAGTGCCAAGTCGGGCTGGTTTGATAGTACCAAGTGGCTCCTGCAATCTGCCATCCAGAAGCGGTGCAGTTGAGTTTTGTTTGCCAGAGAAAAGGGCCGTGGGTTGTGTTTGGGGGCATATGGCTGGGAGTGGCCGGCTGTCTCATTAAAAAGATCGATACGCAGGATGGTTCCCAGACCCAAGGTGGCACCAGTGCCAAGTCGGGCTGTTTTTATAGTACCAAGTGCGTCCTGCAATTTGCCATCCAGAAGAGGGGCAGTGGAGTTTTGTTTGCCAGAGAATAGCGCCGTTGTTTGTGTTTGGGGGCTTGTGGCTGGGAGTGGCCGACTGGCGCCTTAGAATCTGTGTTACGCAGCATGGTTCCCAGACCCAAGGTGGCACCAGTGCCAAGTTGGGCTGGTTTGATAGTACCAAGTGGCTCCTGCAATCTGCCATCCAGAAGCGGGGCAGCTTACTTTTGTTTGCCAGGGAAACGGGCCGAGGTTTGTGACTGGGGACCTATGGCTGGGAGTGACCGGCTGGCTCCTGAAAAGCTACGATAGGCAGGATGGTGACCAGACCCATGGTGGCACCAGTGCCAAGTTGGGCTGGTTTGATAGTACCAAGTGGCTCCTGCAATCTGCCATCAAAAAGTTGTCAGGCGAGTTTTGTTTTCCAGGGAAAAGCGCCGTTGTTTGTATTTGGGGGCCTGTGGCTGGGAGTGGCCGGCTGGCTCCTTTGAACCCACAATACGCAGGATGGTTCCCAGACCCAAGGTGGCACCAGTGCCAAGTCGGGCTGGTTTGATACTACCAAGTGCGTCCTGCAATCTGCCATCCAGAAGCGGGGCAGCTTAATTTTGTTTGCCAGGGAAACGGGCCGTGGGTTTTGTTTGGGGGCCTATGGCTGAGAGTGGCCGGCTGGCTCCTGAAAATCCACGCTAGGCAGCATGGTTCCCAGATGCAAGGTGGCACCAGTGCCAAGTCGGGCTGGTTTGATGGTGCAAAGTGGCTCCTGCAATCTGCCATCCAGAAGCGGGGCAGCTGATTTTTGTTTGCCAGAGAAAAATTCCCTGGATTTTTTTTTGGGGGCATATTGCTGGGAGTGGCCGGCTGGCTCCTTAAAATGCTCGATACGCATGATGGTTCCCAGGTCCAAGGTGTCACCACTACCAAGTCGGCCTGCGGTTTTAGTATCAAGTTCATCCTGCAATTTGCCATCCAGAAGAGGGGCAGTTGAGTTTTGTTTGCCAGAGAAACGGGCCGAGGATTCTGTTTAGGGACATATGGCTGAGAGTGGCCGGCTGGCCCCTGAATATCCACGATACACAGCATGGTTCCCAGATCCAAGGTGGCACCAGTGCCAAGTTGGGCTGGTTTGATAGTACCAAGTGTCTCCTGCAATCTGCCATCCAGAAGCGGGGCAGCTTACTTTTGTTTGCCAGAGAAATAGGCCTAGGTTTTTGTCTGGGGGCCTGTGGCTAGGAGTGGCCGGCTGGCTCCTAAGAATCCACGATACGCAGGATGTTTCCCAGACCCAAGGTGGCACCAGTGCCAAGTCGGGCTGGTTTGATAGTACCAAGTGGCTCCTGCAAACTCCATCAAAAAGTTGGCAGGCGTGTTTTGTTTTCCAGGGAACAGCGCCGTTGATTTTGTTTGGGGGCCTGTGGCTGGGAGTGGCCGGCTGGCTCCTTAGAATCCACGATACGCAGGATGGTTCCCAGACCAGAGGTGGCACCAGTGCCAAGTCGGGCTGGTTTGATTACACCAAGTGGCTCCTGCAATCTGCCATCCAGAAGTGAGGCAGCTAAGTTTTGTTTGCCAGAAAAAAGGGCCGTGGTTTTTGTTGGGGGCCTGTGGCTGGGAGTGGCCGGCTGGCTCCTTAGAATCCACCATACGCAGGATGGTTCCCAGACCCAAGGTGGCACCAGTGCCAAGTCGGGCTGGTTTGATAGTACCAAGTGGCTCCTGCAATCTGCCATCCAGAAGCGGTGCAGTTGAGTTTTGTTTGCCAGAGAAAAGGGCCGTGGGTTGTGTTTGGGGGCATATGGCTGGGAGTGGCCGGCTGTCTCATTAAAAAGATCGATACGCAGGATGGTTCCCAGACCCAAGGTGGCACCAGTGCCAAGTCGGGCTGTTTTTATAGTACCAAGTGCGTCCTGCAATTTGCCATCCAGAAGAGGGGCAGTGGAGTTTTGTTTGCCAGAGAATAGCGCCGTTGTTTGTGTTTGGGGGCTTGTGGCTGGGAGTGGCCGACTGGCGCCTTAGAATCTGTGTTACGCAGCATGGTTCCCAGACCAGAGGTGGCACCAGTGCCAAGTTGGGCTGGTTTGATAGTACCAAGTGGCTCCTGCAATCTGCCATCCAGAAGCGGGGCAGCTTACTTTTGTTTGCCAGGGAAACGGGCCGAGGTTTGTGACTGGGGACCTATGGCTGGGAGTGACCGGCTGGCTCCTGAAAAGCTACGATAGGCAGGATGGTGACCAGACCCATGGTGGCACCAGTGCCAAGTTGGGCTGGTTTGATAGTACCAAGTGGCTCCTGCAATCTGCCATCAAAAAGTTGTCAGGCGAGTTTTGTTTTCCAGGGAAAAGCGCCGTTGTTTGTATTTGGGGGCCTGTGGCTGGGAGTGGCCGGCTGGCTCCTTTGAACCCACAATACGCAGGATGGTTCCCAGACCCAAGGTGGCACCAGTGCCAAGTCGGGCTGGTTTGATACTACCAAGTGCGTCCTGCAATCTGCCATCCAGAAGCGGGGCAGCTTAATTTTGTTTGCCAGGGAAACGGGCCGTGGGTTTTGTTTGGGGGCCTATGGCTGAGAGTGGCTGGCTGGCTCCTGAAAATCCACGCTAGGCAGCGTGGTTCCCAGATCCAAGGTGGCACCAGTGCCAAGTCGGGCTGGTTTGATGGTGCAAAGTGGCTCCTGCAATCTGCCATCCAGAAGCGGGGCAGCTGATTTTTGTTTGCCAGAGCAAAATTCCGTGGATTGTTTTTGGGGGCATATTGCTGGGAGTGGCCGGCTGGCTCCTTAAAATGCTCGATACGCATGATGGTTCCCAGGTCCAAGGTGTCACCACTACCAAGTCGGCCTGCGGTTTTAGTATCAAGTTCATCCTGCAATTTGCCATCCAGAAGAGGGGCAGTTGAGTTTTGTTTGCCAGAGAAACGGGCCGAGGTTTCTGTTTGGGGACATATGGCTGAGAGTGGCCGGCTGGCCCCTGAATATCCATGATACACAGCATGGTTCCCAGATCCAAGGTGGCACCAGTGCCAAGTTGGGCTGGTTTGATAGTACCAAGTGTCTCCTGCAATCTGCCATCCAGAAGCGGGGCAGCTTACTTTTGTTTGCCAGAGAAATAGGCCTAGGTTTTTGTTTGGGGGCCTGTGGCTAGGAGTGGCCGGCTGGCTCCTAAGAATCCACGATACGCAGGATGTTTCCCAGACCCAAGGTGGCACCAGTGCCAAGTCGGGCTGGTTTGATAGTACCAAGTGGCTCCTGCAAACTCCATCAAAAAGTTGGCAGGCGTGTTTTGTTTTCCAGGGAACAGCGCCGTTGATTTTGTTTGGGGGCCTGTGGCTGGGAGTGGCCGGCTGGCTCCTTAGAATCCACGATACGCAGGATGGTTCCCAGACCAGAGGTGGCACCAGTGCCAAGTCGGGCTGGTTTGATTACACCAAGTGGCTCCTGCAATCTGCCATCCAGAAGTGAGGCAGCTAAGTTTTGTTTGCCAGAAAAAAGGGCCGTGGTTTTTGTTGGGGGCCTGTGGCTGGGAGTGGCCGGCTGGCTCCTTAGAATCCACCATATGCAGGATGGTTCCCAGACCCAAGGTGGCACCAGTGCCAAGTCGGGCTGGTTTGATAGTCCCAAGTGGCTCCTGCAAACTGCCATCCAGAAGCGGGGCAGCTGAGTTTTGTTTGCCAGGGAAATGGGCCTTTGTTTGTGTTTGGGGGCCTGTGGCTGGGAGTGTTCGGCTGGTTCCTGAATATGTACGATACGCAGGATTGTTCCCAGACCCAAGGTGGCACCAGTGCCAAGTCAGGCTGGTTTGATGTTGCAAAGTGGCTCCTGCAATCTGCCATCCAGACGCGGGGCAGCGGATTTTTGTTTCCATGAGAAATGGTCCGTGGTTTGTTTTTGGGGGTATATGGCTGGGCCTGGCCGGCTGGCTCCTTAAAAAGCTCGATATGCAGGATGGTTCCCTGACACAAGGTGGCACCAGTGCCACGTCGGGCGGTTTTCGTAGTACAAAGTGCGTCCTAAAATTTGCCATCCAGAAGAGGGGCAGTTGAGTTTTGTTTGCCAGAGAAAAGGTCCGTGGTTTGTTTTTGGGGGCATATGGCTGAGAGTGGCTGGCTGGCCCCTGAAAATCCACGATAGGCAGGATGGTTCCCAGATCCAAGGTGGCACCAGTGCCAAGTCGGGCTGATTTGATAGTACTAAGTAGCTCCTGCAATCTGCCATCCAGAAGCGGGGCAGCTTACTTTTGTTTGCCAGGGAAACGGGCCGAGGTTTGTGTTTGGGGGCCTATGGCTGAGAGTGACCGGCTGGCTCCTGAAAAGCTACAATAGGCAGGATGGTGACCAGACCCATGGTGGCACCAGTGCCAAGTTGGGCTGGTTTGATAGTACCAAGTTGTTCCTGCTATCTGCCATCCAGAAGCAGGGCAGCTGAGTTTTGTTTGCCAGAGAAAAGGGCCTTGGTTTGTGTTTGGGGGCATATGGCTGGGTGTGGCCAGCTGGCTCCTTAAAATGCACGATATGCAACATGGCTCCCAGACCCAAGGTGGCACCAGTGCCAAGTTGGGCTGGTTTGATAGTACCAAGTGGCTCCTGCAATCTTCCATGATCACGTGGAGAAATACTTTCTGGTTTCAGCCTCATGCTCTTTCTTCTCTCCCTCAACTTCTCTATCACCTCTCATCTGGTTCACATGCGCTGTCTTCAAGGTCCACAGGCTACTTTTCACAGAATCTTCTGGCCTGATGAAGTAAGAATGATGAATAGAACAGAGCTGGGATCTATTTTCCAGTTTGGATAAAATGCATTCTGCACACAAATCCAAGGAGAACGGGCTGCCCCGATGCCCAGAAAATCTTTCACTCCTGCTAGTGTTCTACGTCAACCGCAACTTAGTCTGAAAGAAAAGCTTTTTCTCTGAGAGCATCTGAGAGGTTTGCATGAAGCACTGATATCTGACATATGCAATTTTGAATAGGAGAGGAAAAAGAAAATGGCAAGGAGTTTTTAATTTTAGTGGTTTCAATTTTAATTTCCGTGCACTTTTTCAAAACTTGTCAGCTCAAATGCCCATCAACATCTTTTAGTCATCTGTAAGTCAGTATTCATATAAAATGTGCTTCAAATCCAAAGAATTTCAAATTTGCACTCCAAGCTTCTATGCCTAGATTTATGATTTCCTACACATATTAGATGAAAGGAAGGCCTTTTTTACTGTGGGAGTGCTGGAACACTGGAACAGGTTGCCCAGAGAAGTTGTGGGTGTCCCATCCCTGAAAGTATTCAAGGTCACCTTGGACGGGGCTTGGAGCAGCAACAAAGGAGAAGCTTGATGGTAGAGAAACAAAGTTGGACTATAGAAGAAACTCGGATTGAAGTATAGGATCAAGTTTTCTCTCAGCTCTTGGGGTAAATTCAAAGTTGTACAAAATGACATTTATCTGTGCTATTCACTACTGTAACAGAAAGTTTCATGAAAACTGTACAGAAGATAGTAAATTTTAAAAGAGATAAGAATTACAGCATAAAATCCATGGGATAGGTTACAACATGAGACACTCTCTAAGAGAAAATCTCTTTGTTTCAGCACTTCATCGGGGTAAGATTTCATGAAGTGCCAAAGAAGGCGGCAAAATATCATTCGGGACATTATTTACTGGAATTCAGCCTGGCCATTAGTAGGAACTGCCTTTGAACATATCATGTAGATATACCACACACGCTTTCCCTTCACTGAAAAATTACTGTTTACAACAAATAAGCAATTGACGATCAAAATTGATTGAAAGCATCTTAAACATGTCAAGTATTTCATTGTAGATGATCTGTGATCCAAATGCTTCTTCCACCTTCGAGAGGGACAGAAGAATTCTTCCATATCATGATGGTTTAAAATTGTATCAACCAATGTTTTCTGCTGAAAAGATATCATCTATTTTTTTCTATTTTTGGAAGAAAATATTCCTAGACATACAACAGGTGAGAACTAAGTAATTTTAAAGAAACAAATGAAATGAAAATATTCTGTAAATAGAATGAAATGAAAAGCTGTGTTTTAAATAGGAGCTAAATATTAAACAGAATTTTTGTACCAGGCATTTGAATTACTGCACCAGCTCTTTTGCCCATCAAGAGAGGCATTTAGCATTTCAGTCTTTTCCAAGGTGTTCATGATCTGCTATGCTGATCTCTGTGTGTGCCTAGGTGTGTGTGGAGGGGGGGGCATATGAAGGGGAGTGTGTATGTTTGCTTTACAATTGTTGTGGCAGATTCATGCCTCAGCTCCACATTTTGTTTTAAAAAGGTCACACCGAGTGGATATGAAGTTTACTATCAACAAGAGATCGATTCCCAAATCATCCATTTGACTCTCCCTTATAAATCATGTGCTTTGTTGCATATTTTATCAAATATACTTTCAAGCCAGATGGAGGAAGGAGGATGTGGGAATCCCTCCACCATCTTGCAACTTTTATGTAAGTAGGTTTTCAAGAAAATCATCATTTCTCTTTTAAATATGTCTGGAACAGGCATGATGGTAGTGTCAACCTGTTGGAGTTTTTGTTGCTGGAAGAAGTTGTACAAAAGGATTGGTTTTTACATTGACCAGTTACTGAATCAAGCGCAGGAATACATTGGAAATTTAGCTGGGGGTTCCTTTTCCCAGCAGACTACTTCTAGAACGAGCTTGTACACTGAAGCTGACTCTTTTGCTCTCTTTTTGTTTCTTTCCTATTTTCTTGGCTTCTTTGCCACTATCTAGACAATTTTGGAACTTTGTTCCCAACTAAAATGGTTTCAATAGTCTGATTGTGATCATACATTTTTACAAGGAATTTTTAAAATCTTTCCTCGAGTCCAGAAAGTCAAGGACTTAGATCTTTTTCTTCCCTTATCAATATTGCCATGAAATTGATAAATAAAGACCAACTCTTTATTTTTGTTTTTAACCCACGTAGATAATTCCCATCCATTAATCCATTTTGTGGACCAATAGCTGCCATTCTGATGGAAGCTGTCACTTCTTAACAATAGGCATTCTGTGACTATGTTGACTGCACTTTGGGTGAAGATCCTAACTGGTCTTAGATATACATAGGGAGAAATTTGCTCAGCCAGTGTCAGTCTTAAGCATGCGTATCAGAAGATCTTTCTAGAGCTGGGAATTTTCCCATGAAAGGGATTCAGTTAGGGAAGAGACACTTGTGCCAGAGTTTTACATTCTTCTTGAACACTGCTTAAGGAACTTAGATGCCATGTCCATTTGGATCTCTGTCTGCACAGAACTTTGTCATGCCAGTGCTTTGAAATGCATCTTGAAGAGAATTCACTAGCACAGAATGAAAGAGAGTGGAAGGGGTTGGTGGGGCTAACCAGGCCCAACCCCCCTGCCTAAACCAGGATACCTAGAGCCTCTTGCCCAGGATTCTATCTGGGTGTACTTTTAATGTCTTCAAAGATCCAGGCTCCACAATCTTTCTGGGCAGTCTGTGCCGTGGTTCAGTCACCCTGACAGTAAAGAAACATTTACTGATGTTCAAAGGCAATCTCCTGTATTTCAGTGTGTGCCCACTGCCTCTTGTCTTTTCCCTCAGCATCACTGAAAAGACACTGATTCCCTCCCCTTTGCACTATTGCTTCCATATGTATGTGTGATGCCATGTAGAGGTATGTCAAAAACCTCCCTGAAGCCCAGGCAGATAATATTCCCTTCATCTACCAGTCAAGTTGATTCATCAGAGGAGTTTAAAGTGATGTTCAGCATGAAATTCCCCTGAAAAATCATGCTAACTACATTATTTGGTCATCTGTCATGTGCCTGGCAAGGATTTCCAGGAAGAGCTGCTTCATCAACTTCCTGGGGATAAAAAAGAGGCTGGCTGGTTTGTACTAGGGCGAGTCCTCTTAATTGCCTTTTTTGAAGATGGGTGTCATTTGCTAACATCCACTCTTTAGCCTCTGTTGTCGTCTACATCTTAGCAAAACGCTTTTCCACTATGTCTGGCTAGGAAAAACTGTGCCAGCACAGAAAACATCTCCCATCGTGTTCTAGAAGTTGCACGGATGTCTGCCAAGTGTTTGGCAGGAAGAAAAGAAAAGTTGTCCAAAACAGCTTCCAATCGAATGTTCCTGTGATTGGAAAAGTCAGGAGAGTGCAAAGGTACTGTTTTCTACCAGTTGGCAAGGTGCGCACACAATCCCAGTGTTGTACAGCTTGCTTCTTCACCTTCCCGAAGCTGCCGCTCTCGCCGGCTGCCGGAGCCCAAGAAGCGGCTTCTTCGCGCAAAGACGATTGTGCCGCTCACAGTGCTCTCCTTAGCGCGGCTTCTGCCGAAAGACGCCCGGCAGCGGCTCTTACCTCCGGAGAGCATCCTACCTTCGTCTTTCGCGTCTTTTGTAGTCTACATCTTAGCAAAACGCTTTTCCACTCTCAGGAGGTAGAGCCGCTGCCGGGCAACTTCTAGAACACGATGGGAGATGTTTTCTGTGCTGGCACAGTTTTTCCTAGCCAGACATAGTGGAGAAGCGTTTTGCTAAGATGTAGACTACAAAAGACGCGAAAGACGAAGGTAGGATGCTCTCCGGAGGTAAGAGCCGCTGCCGGGCGTCTTTCGGCAGAAGCCGCGCTAAGGAGAGCACTGTGAGCGGCACAATCGTCTTTGCGCGAAGAAGCCGCTTCTTGGGCTCCGGCAGCCGGCGAGAGCGGCAGCTTCGGGAAGGTGAAGAAGCAAGCTGTACAACACTGGGATTGTGTGCGCACCTTGCCAACTGATAGAAAACAGTACCTTTGCACTCTCCTGACTTTTCCAATCACAGGAACATTCGATTGGAAGCTGTTTTGGACAACTTTTCTTTTCTTCCTGCCAAACACTTGGCAGACATCCGTGCAACTTCTAGAACACGATGGGAGATGTTTTCTGTGCTGGCACAGTTTTTCCTAGCCAGACATAGTGGAAAAGCTTTTTGCCGAGGTGTAGATGAGAAGAGGAGCTAAAGAGTGGTTGTTAGCAAATGACACCCATCTTCAAAAAAGGCAATTAAGAGGACTCGCCCTAGTACAAACCAGCCAGCCTCTTTTTTATCCCCAGGAAGTTGATGAAGCAGCTCTTCCTGGAAATCCTTGCCAGGCACATGACAGATGACCAAATAATGTAGTTAGCATGATTTTTCAGGGGAATTTCATGCTGAACATCACTTTAATCTCCTCTGATGAATCAACTTGACTGGTAGATGAAGGGAATATTATCTGCCTGGGCTTCAGGGAGGTTTTTGACATACCTCTACATGGCATCACACATACATATGGAAGCAATAGTGCAAAGGGGAGGGAATCAGTGTCTTTTCAGTGATGCTGAGGGAAAAGACAAGAGGCAGTGGGCACACACTGAAATACAGGAGATTGCCTTTGAACATCAGTAAATGTTTCTTTACTGTCAGGGTGACTGAACCACGGCACAGACTGCCCAGAAAGATTGTGGAGCCTGGATCTTTGAAGACATTAAAAGTACACCCAGATAGAATCCTGGGCAAGAGGCTCTAGGTATCCTGGTTTAGGCAGGGGGGTTGGGCCTGGTTAGCCCCACCAACCCCTTCCACTCTCTTTCATTCTGTGCTAGTGAATTCTCTTCAAGATGCATTTCAAAGCACTGGCATGACAAAGTTCTGTGCAGACAGAGATCCAAATGGACATGGCATCTAAGTTCCTTAAGCAGTGTTCAAGAAGAATGTAAAACTCTGGCACAAGTGTCTCTTCCCTAACTGAATCCCTTTCATGGGAAAATTCCCAGCTCTAGAAAGATCTTCTGATACGCATGCTTAAGACTGACACTGGCTGAGCAAATTTCTCCCTATGTATATCTAAGACCAGTTAGGATCTTCACCCAAAGTGCAGTCAACATAGTCACAGAATGCCTATTGTTAAGAAGTGACAGCTTCCATCAGAATGGCAGCTATTGGTCCACAAAATGGATTAATGGATGGGAATTATCTACGTGGGTTAAAAACAAAAATAAAGAGTTGGTCTTTATTTATCAATTTCATGGCAATATTGATAAGGGAAGAAAAAGATCTAAGTCCTTGACTTTCTGGACTCGAGGAAAGATTTTAAAAATTCCTTGTAAAAATGTATGATCACAATCAGACTATTGAAACCATTTTAGTTGGGAACAAAGTTCCAAAATTGTCTAGATAGTGGCAAAGAAGCCAAGAAAATAGGAAAGAAACAAAAAGAGAGCAAAAGAGTCAGCTTCAGTGTACAAGCTCGTTCTAGAAGTAGTCTGCTGGGAAAAGGAACCCCCAGCTAAATTTCCAATGTATTCCTGCGCTTGATTCAGTAACTGGTCAATGTAAAAACCAATCCTTTTGTACAACTTCTTCCAGCAACAAAAACTCCAACAGGTTGACACTACCATCATGCCTGTTCCAGACATATTTAAAAGAGAAATGATGATTTTCTTGAAAACCTACTTACATAAAAGTTGCAAGATGGTGGAGGGATTCCCACATCCTCCTTCCTCCATCTGGCTTGAAAGTATATTTGATAAAATATGCAACAAAGCACATGATTTATAAGGGAGAGTCAAATGGATGATTTGGGAATCGATCTCTTGTTGATAGTAAACTTCATATCCACTCGGTGTGACCTTTTTAAAACAAAATGTGGAGCTGAGGCATGAATCTGCCACAACAATTGTAAAGCAAACATACACACTCCCCTTCATATGCCCCCCCCTCCACACACACCTAGGCACACACAGAGATCAGCATAGCAGATCATGAACACCTTGGAAAAGACTGAAATGCTAAATGCCTCTCTTGATGGGCAAAAGAGCTGGTGCAGTAATTCAAATGCCTGGTACAAAAATTCTGTTTAATATTTAGCTCCTATTTAAAACACAGCTTTTCATTTCATTCTATTTACAGAATATTTTCATTTCATTTGTTTCTTTAAAATTACTTAGTTCTCACCTGTTGTATGTCTAGGAATATTTTCTTCCAAAAATAGAAAAAAATAGATGATATCTTTTCAGCAGAAAACATTGGTTGATACAATTTTAAACCATCATGATATGGAAGAATTCTTCTGTCCCTCTCGAAGGTGGAAGAAGCATTTGGATCACAGATCATCTACAATGAAATACTTGACATGTTTAAGATGCTTTCAATCAATTTTGATCGTCAATTGCTTATTTGTTGTAAACAGTAATTTTTCAGTGAAGGGAAAGCGTGTGTGGTATATCTACATGATATGTTCAAAGGCAGTTCCTACTAATGGCCAGGCTGAATTCCAGTAAATAATGTCCCGAATGATATTTTGCCGCCTTCTTTGGCACTTCATGAAATCTTACCCCGATGAAGTGCTGAAACAAAGAGATTTTCTCTTAGAGAGTGTCTCATGTTGTAACCTATCCCATGGATTTTATGCTGTAATTCTTATCTCTTTTAAAATTTACTATCTTCTGTACAGTTTTCATGAAACTTTCTGTTACAGTAGTGAATAGCACAGATAAATGTCATTTTGTACAACTTTGAATTTACCCCAAGAGCTGAGAGAAAACTTGATCCTATACTTCAATCCGAGTTTCTTCTATAGTCCAACTTTGTTTCTCTACCATCAAGCTTCTCCTTTGTTGCTGCTCCAAGCCCCGTCCAAGGTGACCTTGAATACTTTCAGGGATGGGACACCCACAACTTCTCTGGGCAACCTGTTCCAGTGTTCCAGCACTCCCACAGTAAAAAAGGCCTTCCTTTCATCTAATATGTGTAGGAAATCATAAATCTAGGCATAGAAGCTTGGAGTGCAAATTTGAAATTCTTTGGATTTGAAGCACATTTTATATGAATACTGACTTACAGATGACTAAAAGATGTTGATGGGCATTTGAGCTGACAAGTTTTGAAAAAGTGCACGGAAATTAAAATTGAAACCACTAAAATTAAAAACTCCTTGCCATTTTCTTTTTCCTCTCCTATTCAAAATTGCATATGTCAGATATCAGTGCTTCATGCAAACCTCTCAGATGCTCTCAGAGAAAAAGCTTTTCTTTCAGACTAAGTTGCGGTTGACGTAGAACACTAGCAGGAGTGAAAGATTTTCTGGGCATTGGGGCAGCACGTTCTCCTTGGATTTGTGTGCAGAATGCATTTTATCCAAACTGGAAAATAGATCCCAGCTCTGTTCTATTCATCATTCTTACTTCATCAGGCCAGAAGATTCTGTGAAAAGTAGCCTGTGGACCTTGAAGACAGCGCATGTGAAACAGATGAGAGGTGATAGAGAAGTTGAGGGAGAGAAGAAAGAGCATGGGGCTGAAACCAGAAAGTATTTCTCCACGTGATCATGGAAGATTGCAGGAGCCACTTGGTACTATCAAACCAGCCCGACTTGGCACTGGTGCCACTATGGGTCTGGGAGCCATGTTGCATATCGTGCATTTTAAGGAGCCAGCTGGCCACACACAGCCATATGCCCCCAAACACAAACCAAGCCCTTTTCTCTGGCAAACAAAACTCAGCTGCCCTGCTTCTGGATGGCAGATTGCAGGAGCCACTTGGTACTATCAAACCAGCCCAACTTGGCACTGGTTCCACCTTGGCTCTGGGAACCATCCTGCCTATTGTAGCTTTTCAGGAGCCAGCCGGTCACTCCCAGCCATAGGCCCCCAAACAGAAACCTCGGCCCGTTTCCCTGGCAAACAAAAGTAAGCTGCCCCGCTTCTGGATGGTAGATTGCAGGAGCTACTTAGTACTATCAAATCAGCCCGACTTGGCACAGGTGCCACCTTGGATCTGGGAACCATCCTGTGTATCGTGGATTTTCAGGGGCCAGCCGGCCACTCTCAGCCATATGCCCCCAAACACAAACCACGGACCTTTTCTCTGGCAAACAAAAATCAGCTGCCCCACTTCTGGATGGCAGATTGCAGGAGCCACTTGGGACTATCACACCAGCACAACATGGCACTGCTGCCACCTTGGATCTGGGAACAATCCTGCGTATCGTACATATTCAGGAACCAGCCGAACACTCCCAGCCACAGGCCCCCAAACACAAACAACGGCCCATTTCCCTGGCAAACAAAACTCAGCTGCCCCGCTTCTGGATGGCAGTTTGCAGGAGCCACTTGGGACTATCAAAGCAGCCCGACTTGGTAATGGTACCATCTTGGATCTGGGAACCATCCGGCGTATCGTGGATTTTCAGGGGCCAGCCGGTCATTCCCAGCCATATGCTCCCAAACACAAACCTCGGCCCTTTTCTCTGGCAAACAAAACTCAACTGCCCCTCTTCTGGATGGCAAATTGCAGGACGCACTTGGTACTACAAAAAGAGCCCGACTTGGCAGTGGTGCCACCTTGGCTCTGGGAACCATCCTGCGTATCGAGCATTTTAAGGAGCCAGCCGGCAATTCCCAGCCGTATGCCCCAAAAAGAAACCACGGACCTTTTCTCTGGCAAAAAAAACTCAGCTGTCCCGCTTCTGGATGGCAGATTGCAGGAGTCACTTTGAACCATACAACCAGCCTTACTTGGCACTGGTGCCACCTTGGATCTGGGAACCATCCTGCCTATCGTTGATTTTCAGGGGCCAGACTACCACTCTCGGCCATAGGCCCCCAAACACAAACCACAGCCCTTTTCTCTAGCAAACAAAATTTAGCTGCCCCGCTTCTGGATGGCAAATTGCAGGAGCCACTGGGTACTACAAAAACAGCCCGACTTGGCACTGGTGCCACCTTGCGTCTGGTTACCATGCGGCGTATCGTGCATTTTAAGGAGCCAGGTGGCCACTCCCAGCCATATGCCCCCAAACACAACCCACGGCCCTTTTCTCTGGCAAACAAAACTCAGCTGCCCCGCTTCTGGATGGCAGAGTGCAGGAGACACTTGGTACTATCAAACCAGCCCGACTTGGCACTGGTGCCACCTTTGGTCTGGGAACCATCCTGCGTATTGTGGATTGTCAGGAGACAGCCGACCACTCTCGGCCACAGACCCCAATCAAAAACAAAGGTCCGTTTCCCTGGCAAAAAAAACTCAGCTGCCCCGCTTCTGGATGGGAGATTGCAGGAGGCACTTGACACTGTCAAACGAGCCCCACTTTGTACTGGTGCCACCTTGGGTCTGGGAACCATGCTGCGTATCGTGGATTTTCAGGAGCCAGCCGGCCACTGCCAGCCACAGGCCCCCAAACAAAAACCACAGCCTTTTTCTCTGGCAAACAAAATTCAGCTGCCCCGCTTCTGGATGGCAGATTGCAGGAGCCACTTGGTACTATCAAACCAGCCCGACTTGGCACTGGTGCCACCTTGGGTCTGGGAACCATCCTGCCTATCGTGGATTTTAAGGAGCCAGCCAGCTACTCCCAGCCACAGGCCCCCAACAAAAACCACGGCCCTTTTTTCTCGCAAACAAAACTTAGCTGCCTCACTTCTGGATGGCAGATTGCAGGAGTCACTTGGTGTAATCAAACCAGCCCGACTTGGCACTGGTGCCACCTTGGGTCTGGGAACCATCCTGCGTATCGTGGATTCTAAGGAGCCAGCCGGCCACTCCCAGCCACAGGCCCCCAAACAAAATCAACGGCGCTGTTCCCTGGAAAACAAAACACGCCTGCCAACTTTTTGATGGAGTTTGCAGGAGCCACTTGGTACTATCAAACCAGCCCAACTTGGCACTGGTGCCACCATGGGTCTGGTAAACATCCTGCGTATCGTGGATTCTTAGGAGCCAGCCGGCCACTCCTAGCCACAGGCCCCCAAACAAAAACCTAGGCCTATTTCTCTGGCAAACAAAAGTAAGCTGCCCCGCTTCTGGATGGCAGATTGCAGGAGACACTTGGGACTATCAAACCAGCCCAACTTGGCACTGGTGCCACCTTGGATCTGGGAACCATGCTGTGTATCGTGGATTTTCAGGGGCCAGCCGGCCACTCTCAGCCATATGCCCCCAAACAGAAACCTCGGCTAATTTCTCTGGCAAACAAAACTCAACTGCCCCTCTTCTGGATGGCAAATTGCAAGATGAACTTGATACTAAAACCGCAGGCCGACTTGGTAGTGGTGACACCTTGGGCCTGGGAACCATCATGCGTATCGAGCATTTTAAGGAGCCAGCCGGCCACTCCCAGCAATATGCCCCCAAAAACAATCCACGGAATTTTTCTCTGGCAAACAAAAATCAGCTGCCCCGCTTCTGGATGGCAGATTGCAGGAGCCACTTTGACCCATCAAACCAGCCCGACTTGGCACTGGTGCCACCTTGCATCTGGGAACCATGCGGCCTAGCGTGGATTTTCAGGGGCCAGCTGGCCACTCTCAGCTATATGCCCCCAAACAAAACCCACGGCCCGTTTCCCTGGCAAACAAAAGTAAGCTGCCCTGCTTCTGGATGGCAGATTGCAGGAACCACTTGGTAGTATCAAACCAGCCCGACTTGGCACTGGTGCCACCTTGGGTCTGGGAACCATCCTGCGTATCGTGGATTCTAAGGAGCCAGCCGGCCACTCCCAGCCACAGGCCCCCAAATACAAACAACGGCGCTTTTCCCTGGAAAACAAAACTCGCCTGCCAACTTTTTGATGGCAGATTGCAGGAGCAACTTGGTACTATCAAACCAGCCCAACTTGGCACTGGTGCCACCATGGGTCTGGTCACCATCCTGCCTATTGTAGCTTTCCAGGAGCCAGCCGGTCACTCCCAGCCATAGGCCCCCAAACACAAACCTCGGCCCGTTTCCCTGGCAAACAAAAGTAAGCTGCCCCGCTTCTGGATGGCAGATTGCAGGAGCCACTTGGTACTATCAAACCAGCCCGACTTGGCACTGGTGCCACCTTGGGTCTGGGAACCATGCTGCGTATCGCAGATTCTAAGGCGCCAGTCGGCCACTCCCAGCCACAAGACCCCAAACACAAACAACGGCGCTTTTCTCTGGCAAACAAAACTCAACTGCCCCTCTTCTGGATGGCAAATTGCAGGACGCACTTGGTACTATCAAACCAGCACGACTTGGCACTGGTGCCACCTTGGGTCTGGGAACCATCCTGCGTATTGTGGATTGTCAGGAGCCAGCTGGACACTCTCGGCCACAGACCCCAATCAAAAACAACGGCCCGTTTCACAGGCAAACAAAACTCAGCTGCCCCGCTGCTGGATGGGAGATTGCAGGAGGCACTTGACACTGTGAAACCAGCCCCACTTGGCACTGGTGCCACCTTGGGTCTGGGAACCATGCTGCGTATCATGGATTTTCAGGAGCCAGCCGGCCACTCCCGGCCATAGGCCCCCAAACAAAAACCACAGCCTTTTTCTCTGGCAAACAAAATTCAGCTGCCCCGCTTCTGGATGGCAGATTGCAGGAGCCACTTGGGACTATCACACCAGCACAACATGGCACTGGTGCCACCTTGGATCTGGGAATCATCCTTCCTATCGTGGATTTTCAGGGGCCAGCCGGTCACTCTCAGCCATAGGCCCCAAACACAAACCACGGCCCTTTTCTCTGGAAAACAAAACTCAACTGCCCCTCTTCTGGATGGCAGATTGCAGGAGCCACTGGGTACTATGAAACCAGCCCTACTTGGCACTGGTGCCACCTTGGGTCTGGGAACCATGCTGCGTATCATGGATTTTCAGGAGCCAGCCGTCCACTGCCAGCCACAGGCCCCGAAACACAAACAACAGCCTTTTTCTCTGGCAAACAAAATTCAGCTGCCCCGCTTCTGGATGGCAGATTGCAGGAACCACTTGGTACTAACAAACCAGCCCGACTTGGCACTGGTGCCACCTTGGGTCTGGGAACCATCCTGCGTATCGTGGATTCTAAGGAGCCAGCTGGCCACTCCCAGCCACAGGCCCCAAAACACACACAACGGCGCTTTTCCCTGGAAAACAAAACTCGCCTGCCAACTTTTTGATGGCAGATTGCAGGAGCCACTTGGTACTATCAAACCGGCCCAACTTTCCACTGGTGCCACCATGGGTCTGGTCACCATCCTGCCTATCGTAGCTTTTCAGGAGCCAGCCGGTCACTCCCTGCCATAGGCCCCGAGACACAAAGCTCGGCCCGTTTCCCTGGCAAACAAAAGTAAGCTACCCCGCTTCTGGATGGCAGATTGCAGGAGCCACTTGGTACTATCAAACCAGCCCGACTTGGCACTGGTACCACCTTGGGTCTGGGAACCATACTGCCTATCGTGGATTTTAAGGAGCCAGCCGGCTACTCCCAGCCACAGGCCCCCAACAAAAACCACGGCCCTTTTTTCTGGCAAACAAAACTTAGCTGCCTCACTTATGGATGGCAGATTGCAGGAGGCACTTGGTGTAATCAAACCAGCCCGACTTGGCACTGGTGTCACCTTGGGTCTGGGAACCATCCTGCGTATCGTGGATTCTAAGGAGCCAGCCGGCCACTCCCAGCCACAGGCCCCCAAACAAAATCAACGGCGCTGTTCCCTGGAAAACAAAACACGCCTGCCAACTTTTTGATGGAGTTTGCAGGAGCCACTTGGTACTATCAAACCAGCCCAACTTGGCACTGGTGCCACCATGGGTCTGGTAAACATCCTGCGTATCGTGGATTCTTAGGAGCCAGCAGGCCACTCCTAGCCACAGGCCCCCAAACAAAAACCTAGGCCTATTTCTCTGGCAAACAAAAGTAAGCTGCCCCGCTTCTGGATGGCAGATTGCAGGAGACACTTGGGACAATCAAACCAGCCCAACTTGGCACTGGTGCCACCTTGGATCTGGGAACCATGTTGTGTATCGTGGATTTTCAGGGGCCAGCCGGCCACTCTCAGCCATATGTCCCCAAACAGAAACCTCGGCCTGTTTCTCTGGCAAACAAAACTCAACTGCCCCTCTTCTGGATGGCAAATTGCAGGATGAACTTGATACTAAAACCGCAGGCCAACTTGGTAGTGGTGACACCTTGGGCCTGGGAACCATCATGCGTATCGAGCATTTTAAGGAGCCAGCCGGCCACTCCCAGCAATATGCCCCCAAAAACAATCCAGGGAATTTTTCTCTGGCAAACAAAAATCAGCTGCCCCGCTTCTGGATGGCAGATTGCAGGAGCCACTTTGCACCATCAAACCAGCCCGACTTGGCACTGGTGCCACCTTGCATCTGGGAACCATGCTGCCTAGCGTGGATTTTCAGGGGCCAGCGGGCCACTCTCAGCTATATGCCCCCAAACAAAACCCACGGCCCGTTTCCCTGGCAAACAAAAGTAAGCTGCCCCGCTTCTGGATGGCAGATTGCAGGAACCACTTGGTAGTATCAAACCAGCCCGACTTGGCACTGGTGCCACCTTGGGTCTGGGAACCATGCTGCGTATCGTGGATTCTAAGGAGCCAGCCGGCCACTCCCAGCCACAGGCCCCCAAACACAAACAACGGCGCTTTTCCCTGGAAAACAAAACTCGCCTGCCAACTTTTTGATGGCAGATTGCAGGAGCAACTTGGTACTATCAAACCAGCCCAACTTGGCACTGGTGCCACCATGGGTCTGGTCACCATCCTGCCTATTGTAGCTTTCCAGGAGCCAGCCGGTCACTCCCAGCCATAGGCCCCCAGACACAAACCTCGGCCCGTTTCCCTGGCAAACAAAAGTAAGCTGCCCCGCTTCTGGATGGCAGATTGCAGGACGCACTTGGTACTATCAAACCAGCCCAACTTGGAACTGGTGCCACCTTGGGTCTGGGAACCATGCTGCGTATCGCAGATTCTAAGGCGCCAGTCGGCCACTCCCAGCCACAAGCCCCCAAACACAAACAACGGCGCTTTTCTCTGGCAAACAAAACTCAACTGCCCCTCTTCTGGATGGCAAATTGCAGGATGCACTTGGTACTATAAAAACAGCCTGACTTGGCACTGGTGCCACCTTGGGTCTGGGAACCATCCTGCGTATCGATCTTTTTAATGAGACAGCCGGCCACTCCCAGCCATATGCCCCCAAACACAACCCACGGCCCTTTCCTCTGGCAAACAAAACTCAACTGCCCCTCTTCTGGATGGCAGATTGCAGGAGCCACTTGGTACTATCAAACCAGCAAGACTTGGCACTGGTGCCACCTTGGGTCTGGGAACCATCCTGCGTATTGTGGATTGTCAGGAGCCAGCTGAACATTCTCGGCCACAGACCCCAATCAAAAACAACGGCCTGTTTCACAGGCAAACAAAACTCAGCTGCCCCGCTTCTGGATGGGAGATTGCAGGAGGCACTTGACACTGTGAAACCAGCCCCACTTGGCACTGGTGCCACCTTGGGTCTGGGAACCATGCTGCGTATCATGGATTTTCAGGAGCCAGCCGGCCACTCCCAGCCATAGGCCCCCAAACAAAAACCACAGCCTTTTTCTCTGGCAAACAAAATTCAGCTGCCCCACTTCTGGATGGCAGATTGCAGGAGCCACTTGGGACTATCACACCAGCACAACATGGCACTGCTGCCACCTTGGATCTGGGAACAATCCTGCGTATCGTACATATTCAGGAACCAGCCGAACACTCCCAGCCACAGGCCCCCAAACACAACCAACGGCCCATTTCCCTGGCAAACAAAACTCAGCTGCCCCGCTTCTGGATGGCAGTTTGCAGGAGCCACTTGGGACTATCAAAGCAGCCCGACTTGGTAATGGTACCATCTTGGATCTGGGAACCATCCGGCGTATCGTGGATTTTCAGGGGCCAGCCGGTCATTCCCAGCCATATGCTCCCAAACACAAACCTCGGCCCTTTTCTCTGGCAAACAAAACTCAACTGCCCCTCTTCTGGATGGCAAATTGCAGGACGCACTTGGTACTACAAAAAGAGCCCGACTTGGCAGTGGTGCCACCTTGGCTCTGGGAACCATCCTGCGTATCGAGCATTTTAAGGAGCCAGCCGGCAATTCCCAGCCGTATGCCCCAAAAAGAAACCACGGACCTTTTCTCTGGCAAAAAAAACTCAGCTGTCCCGCTTCTGGATGGCAGATTGCAGGAGTCACTTTGAACCATACAACCAGCCTTACTTGGCACTGGTGCCACCTTGGATCTGGGAACCATCCTGCCTATCGTTGATTTTCAGGGGCCAGCCTACCACTCTCGGCCATAGGCCCCCAAACACAAACCACAGCCCTTTTCTCTAGCAAACAAAATTTAGCTGCCCCGCTTCTGGATGGCAAATTGCAGGAGCCACTGGGTACTACAAAAACAGCCCGACTTGGCACTGGTGCCACCTTGCGTCTGGCTACCATGCGGCGTATCGTGCATTTTAAGGAGCCAGGTGGCCACTCCCAGCCATATGCCCCCAAACACAACCCACGGCCCTTTTCTCTGGCAAACAAAACTCAGCTGCCCCGCTTCTGGATGGCAGAGTGCAGGAGACACTTGGTACTATCAAACCAGCCCGACTTGGCACTGGTGCCACCTTTGGTCTGGGAACCATCCTGCGTATTGTGGATTGTCAGGAGACAGCCGACCACTCTCGGCCACAGACCCCAATCAAAAACAAAGGTCCGTTTCCCTGGCAAAAAAAACTCAGCTGCCCCGCTTCTGGATGGGAGATTGCAGGAGACACTTGACACTGTCAAACGAGCCCCACTTTGTACTGGTGCCACCTTGGGTCTGGGAACCATGCTGCGTATCGTGGATTTTCAGGAGCCAGCCGGCCACTGCCAGCCACAGGCCCCCAAACAAAAACCACAGCCTTTTTCTCTGGCAAACAAAACTCAGCTGCCCCGCTTCTGGATGGCAGATTGCAGGAGCCACTTGGTACTATCAAACCAGCCCGACTTGGCATTGGTGCCACCTTGGGTCTGGGAACCATCCTGCCTATCGTGGATTTTAAGGAGCCAGCCGGCTACTCCCAGCCACAGGCCCCCAACAAAAACCACGGCCCTTTTTTCTCGCAAACAAAACTTAGCTGCCTCACTTCTGGATGGCAGATTGCAGGAGTCACTTGGTGTAATCAAACCAGCCCGACTTGGCACTGGTGCCACCTTGGGTCTGGGAACCATCCTGCGTATCGTGGATTCTAAGGAGCCAGCCGGCCACTCCCAGCCACAGGCCCCCGAACAAAATCAACGGCGCTGTTCCCTGGAAAACAAAACACGCCTGCCAACTTTTTGATGGAGTTTGCAGGAGCCACTTGGTACTATCAAACCAGCCCAACTTGGCACTGGTGCCACCATGGGTCTGGTAAACATCCTGCGTATCGTGGATTCTTAGGATCCAGCCGGCCACTCCTAGCCACAGGCCCCCAAACAAAAACCTAGGCCTATTTCTCTGGCAAACAAAAGTAAGCTGCCCCGCTTCTGGATGGCAGATTGCAGGAGACACTTGGGACTATCAAACCAGCCCAACTTGGCACTGGTGCCACCTTGGATCTGGGAACCATGCTGTGTATCGTGGATTTTCAGGGGCCAGCCGGCCACTCTCAGCCATATGCCCCCAAACAGAAACCTCGGCTAATTTCTCTGGCAAACAAAACTCAACTGCCCCTCTTCTGGATGGCAAATTGCAAGATGAACTTGATACTAAAACCGCAGGCCGACTTGGTAGTGGTGACACCTTGGGCCTGGGAACCATCATGCGTATCGAGCATTTTAAGGAGCCAGCCGGCCACTCCCAGCAATATGCCCCCAAAAACAATCCACGGAATTTTTCTCTGGCAAACAAAAATCAGCTGCCCCGCTTCTGGATGGCAGATTGCAGGAGCCACTTTGACCCATCAAACCAGCCCGACTTGGCACTGGTGCCACCTTGCATCCTGGAACCATGCTGCCTAGCGTGGATTTTCAGGGGCCAGCCGGCCACTCTCAGCTATATGCCCCCAAACAAAACCCACGGCCCGTTTCCCTGGCAAACAAAAGTAAGCTGCCCCGCTTCTGGATGGCAGATTGCAGGAACCACTTGGTAGTATCAAACCAGCCCGACTTGGCACTGGTGCCACCTTGGGTCTGGGAACCATCCTGCGTATCGTGGATTCTAAGGAGCCAGCCGGCCACTCCCAGCCACAGGCCCCCAAATACAAACAACGGCGCTTTTCCCTGGAAAACAAAACTCGCCTGCCAACTTTTGGATGGCAGATTGCAGGAGCAACTTGGTACTATCAAACCAGCCCAACTTGGCACTGGTGCCACCATGGGTCTGGTAACCATCCTGCCTATTGTAGCTTTCCAGGAGCCAGCCGGTCACTCCCAGCCATAGGCCCCCAGTCACAAACCTCGGCCCGTTTCCCTGGCAAACAAAAGTAAGCTGCCCCGCTTCTGGATGGCAGATTGCAGGAGCCACTTGGTACTATCAAACCAGCCCGACTTGGCACTGGTGCCACCTTGGGTCTGGGAACCATGCTGCGTATCGCAGATTCTAAGGCGCCAGTCGGCCACTCCCAGCCACAAGACCCCAAACACAAACAACGGCGCTTTTCTCTGGCAAACAAAACTCAACTGCCCCTCTTCTGGATGGCAAATTGCAGGACGCACTTGGTACTATCAAACCAGCACGACTTGGCACTGGTGCCACCTTGGGTCTGGGAACCATCCTGCGTATTGTGGATTGTCAGGAGCCAGCTGGACACTCTCGGCCACAGACCCCAATCAAAAACAACGGCCCGTTTCACAGGCAAACAAAACTCAGCTGCCCCGCTTCTGGATGGGAGATTGCAGGAGGCACTTGACACTGTGAAACCAGCCCCACTTGGCACTGGTGCCACCTTGGGTCTGGGAACCATGCTGCGTATCATGGATTTTCAGGAGCCAGCCGGCCACTCCCAGCCATAGGCCCCCAAACAAAAACCACAGCCTTTTTCTCTGGCAAAATAAAAATTCAGGTGCCCCGCTTCTGGATGGCAGATTGCAGGAGCCACTTGGGACTATCACACCAGCACAACATGGCACTGGTGCCACCTTGGATCTGGGAATCATCCTTCCTATCGTGGATTTTCAGGGGCCAGCCGGTCACTCTCAGCCATAGGCCCCAAACACAAACCACGGCCCTTTTCTCTGGAAAACAAAACTCAACTGCCCCTCTTCTGGATGGCAGATTGCAGGAGCCACTGGGTACTATGAAACCAGCCCTACTTGCACTGGTGCCACCTTGGGTCTGGGAACCATGCTGCGTATCATGGATTTTCAGGAGCCAGCCGTCCACTGCCAGCCACAGGCCCCGAAACACAAACAACAGCCTTTTTCTCTGGCAAACAAAATTCAGCTGCCCCGCTTCTGGATGGCAGATTGCAGGAGCCACTTTGCACCATCAAACCAGCCCGACTTGGCACTGGTGCCACCTTGGGTCTGGGAACCATCCTGCGTATCGTGGATTCTAAGGAGCCAGCTGGCCACTCCCAGCCACAGGCCCCAAAACACACACAACGGCGCTTTTCCCTGGAAAACAAAACTCGCCTGCCAACTTTTTGATGGCAGATTGCAGGAGCCACTTGGTACTATCAAACCAGCCCAACTTGCCACTGGTGCCACCATGGGTCTGGTAACCATCCTGCCTATCGTAGCTTTTCAGGAGCCTGCCGGTCACTCCCTGCCATAGGCCCCGAGACACAAAGCTCGGCCCGTTTCCCTGGCAAACAAAAGTAAGCTGCCCCGCTTCTGGATGGCAGATTGCAGGAGCCACTTGGTACTATCAAACCAGCCCGACTTGGCACTGGTACCACCTTGGGTCTGGGAACCATCCTGCCTATCGTGGATTTTAAGGAGCCAGCCGGCTACTCCCAGCCACAGGCCCCCAACAAAAACCACGGCCCTTTTTTCTGGCAAACAAAACTTAGGTGCCTCACTTATGGATGGCAGATTGCAGGAGCCACTTGGTGTAATCAAACCAGCCCGACTTGGCACTGGTGGCACCTTGGGTCTGGGAACCATCCTGCGTATCGTGGATTCTAAGGAGCCAGCCGGCCACTCCGAGCCACAGGCCCCCAAACAAAATCAACGGCGCTGTTCCCTGGAAAACAAAACACGCCTGCCAACTTTTTGATGGAGTTTGCAGGAGCCACTTGGTACTATCAAACCAGCCCAACTTGGCACTGGTGCCACCATGGGTCTGGTAAACATCCTGCGTATCGTGGATTCTTAGGAGCCAGCAGGCCACTCCTAGCCACAGGCCCCCAGACAAAAACCTAGGCCTATTTCTCTGGCAAACAAAAGTAAGCTGCCCCGCTTCTGGATGGCAGATTGCAGGAGACACTTGGGACTATCAAACCAGCCCAACTTGGCACTGGTGCCACCTTGGATCTGGGAACCATGTTGTGTATCGTGGATTTTCAGGGGCCAGCCGGCCACTCTCAGCCATATGTCCCCAAACAGAAACCTCGGCCCGTTTCTCTGGCAAACAAAACTCAACTGCCCCTCTTCTGGATGGCAAATTGCAGGATGAACTTGATACTAAAACCGCAGGCCGACTTGGTAGTGGTGACACCTTGGGCCTGGGAACCATCATGCGTATCGAGCATTTTAAGGAGCCAGCCGGCCACTCCCAGCAATATGCCCCCAAAAACAATCCACGGAATTTTTCTCTGGCAAACAAAAATCAGCTGCCCCGCTTCTGGATGGCAGATTGCAGGAGCCACTTTGACCCATCAAACCAGCCCGACTTGGCACTGGTGCCACCTTGCATCTGGGAACCATGCTGCCTATCGTTGATTTTCAGGGGCCAGCGGGCCACTCTCAGCTATATGCCCCCAAACAAAACCCACGGCCCGTTTCCCTGGCAAACAAAAGTAAGCTGCCCTGCTTCTGGATGGCAGATTGCAGGAACCACTTGGTAGTATCAAACCAGCCCGACTTGGCACTGGTGCCACCTTGGGTCTGGGAACCATCCTGCGTATCGTGGATTCTAAGGAGCCAGCCGGCCACTCCCAGCCACAGGCCCCCAAACACAAACAACGGCGCTTTTCCCTGGAAAACAAAACTCGCCTGCCAACATTTTGATGGCAGATTGCAGGAGCAACTTGGTACTATCAAACCAGCCCAACTTGGCACTGGTGCCACCATAGGTCTGGTCACCATCCTGCCTATTGTAGCTTTCCAGGAGCCAGCCGGTCACTCCCAGCCATAGGCCCCCAAACACAAACCTCGGCCCGTTTCCCTGGCAAACAAAAGTAAGCTGCCCCGCTTCTGGATGGCAGATTGCAGGAGCCACTTGGTACTATCAAACCAGCCCAACTTGGAACTGGTGCCACCTTGGGTCTGGGAACCATGCTGCGTATCGCAGATTCTAAGGCGCCAGTCGGCCACTCCCAGCCACAAGCCCCCAAACACAAACAACGGCGCTTTTCTCTGGCAAACAAAACTCAACTGCCCCTCTTCTGGATGGCAAATTGCAGGACGCACTTGGTACTATAAAAACAGCCCGACTTGGCACTGGTGCCACCTTGGGTCTGGGAACCATCCTGCGTATCGATCTTTTTAATGAGACAGCCGGCCACTCCCAGCCATATGCCCCCAAACGCAACCCACGGCCATTTCCTCTGGCAAACAAAACTCAACTGCCCCTCTTCTGGATGGCAGATTGCAGGAGCCACTTGGTACTATCAAACCAGCAAGACTTGGCACTGGTGCCACCTTGGGTCTGGGAACCATCCTGCGTATTGTGGATTGTCAGGAGCCAGCTGAACATTCTCGGCCACAGACCCCAATCAAAAACAACGGCCTGTTTCATAGGCAAACAAAACTCAGCTGCCCCGCTTCTGGATGGGAGATTGCAGGAGGCACTTGACACTGTGAAACCAGCCCCACTTGGCACTGGTGCCACCTTGGGTCTGGGAACCATGCTGCGTATCATGGATTTTCAGGAGCCAGCCGGCCACTCCCAGCCATAGGCCCCCAAACAAAAACCACAGCCTTTTTCTCTGGCAAACAAAATTCAGCTGCCCCACTTCTGGATGGCAGATTGCAGGAGCCACTTGGGACTATCACACCAGCACAACATGGCACTGCTGCCACCTTGGATCTGGGAACCATCCTTCCTATCGTGGATTTTCAGGGGCCAGCCGGTCACTCTCAGCCATAGGCCCCAAACACAAACCACGGCCCTTTTCTCTGGAAAACAAAACTCAACTGCCCCTCTTCTGGATGGCAGATTGCAGGAGCCACTGGGTACTATGAAACTAGCCCTACTTGGCACTGGTGCCACCTTGGGTCTGGGAACCATGCTGCGTATCATGGATTTTCAGGAGCCAGCCGTCCACTGTCAGCCACAGGCCCCGAAACACAAACAACAGCCTTTTTCTCTGGCAAACAAAATTCAGCTGCCCCGCTTCTGGATGGCAGATTGCAGGAACCACTTGGTACTAACAAACCAGCCCGACTTGGCACTGGTGCCACCTTGGGTCTGGGAACCATCCTGCGTATCGTGGATTCTAAGGAGCCAGCTGGCCACTCCCAGCCACAGGCCCCAAAATACACACAACGGCGCTTTTCCCTGGAAAACAAAACTCGCCTGCCAACTTTTTGATGGCAGATTGCAGGAGCCACTTGGTACTATCAAACCAGCCCAACTTGGCACTGGTGCCACCATGGGTCTGGTCACCATCCTGCCTATCGTAGCTTTTCAGGAGCCAGCCGGTCACTCCCAGCCATAGGCCCCCAGAAAAAAACCTCGGTCCGTTTCCCCGGAAAACAAAAGTAAGCTGCCCCGCTTCTGGATGGCAGATTGCAGGAGCCACTTGGTGCTATCAAACCAGCCCGACTTGGCACAGGTGCCACCTTGGGTCTGGGAACCATCCTGCGTATCCTGTGTTCTAAGGAGCCAGCCGGCCACTCCCAGCCACAGTCCCCCAAACAAAAACAACGGCGCTTTTCCCTGGAAAACAAAACTGACCTGCCAACTTTTTGATGGCAGATTGCAGGAGCCACTTGGTACTATCAAACCAGCCCAACTTGGCACTGGTGCCACCATGGGTCTGGTCACCATCCTGCCTATCGTAGCTTTTCAGGAGCCAGCCGGTCACTCCCAGCCATAGGTCCCCAGACAAATACCTCGGCCCGTTTCCCTGGCAAACAAAAGTAAGCTGCCCCGCTTCTGGATGGCAGATTGCAGGAGCCACTTGGTACAATCAAACCAGCCCAACTTGACACTGGTGCCACCTTGGCTCTGGGAACCATGCTGCGTAACCCGGATTCTAAGAGGAAAGGCAGCCACTGCCAGCCACAGGCCTCCAAAGAAAATCAACGGCGCTTTTCCATGGAAAACAAAACTCGCCTGACAACATTTAGATGGCAGATTGCAGGAGCCAGTTGGTACCATCAAACCAGCCCAACTTGGCACTGGTGCCACCTTGGGTCTGGGAACCATCCTGCCTATTGTTGCTTTTCAGGAGCCAGCCGGTCACTGCTAGCCCTAGGCCCCCAGTCATAAACCTCGGCCCGTTTCCCTGGCACACAAAAGTAAGCTACCCCGCTTCAGGATGGCAGATTGCAGGAGCCACTTTTCACCATCAAACCAGCCCAACGTGGCACTGGTGCCACCTTGGGTCTGGGAACCATCCTGCGTATCGTGTGTTCTAAGGAGCCAGCCGGCCACTCCCAGCCACAGGCCCCCAAACACAAACAACGGCGCTTTTCCCTGGAAAACAAAACTGGCCTGCCAACTTTTTGATGGCAGATTGCAGGAGCCACTTGGTACTATCAAACCAGCCCAACTTGGCACTGGTGCCACCATGGGTCTGGTCACCATCCTGCCTATCGTAGCTTTTCAGGAGCCAGCCGGTCACTCCCAGCCATAGGCCCCCAGACACAAACCTCGGCCCGTTTCCCTGGCAAACAAAAGTAAGCTGCCCCGCTTCTGCATGGCAGATTGCAGGTGCTATTTAGTACTATCAAACCAGCCCGACTTGGCACTGGTGCCACCTCTGGTCTGGGAACCATCCTGCCTATCGTGGATTTTCAGGGGCCAGACGGCCACTATCAGCCATATGCCCCCAAAAACAAACCACGGCCCTTTTCTCTGGTAAACAAAACTCAACTGCCCCTCTTCTGGATGGCAAATTTTAGGACGCACTTTGTACTACGAAAACCGCCCGACTTGGCACTGGTGCCACCTTGGGTCAGGGAACCATCCTGCCTATCGTAGCTTTTCAGGAGCCAGCCGGTCACTCCCAGCCATAGGTCCCCAGACAAATACCTCGGCCCGTTTCCCTGGCAAACAAAAGTAAGCTGCCCCGCTTCTGGATGGCAGATTGCAGGAGCCACTTGGTACTATCAAACCAGCCCAACTTGACACTGGTGCAACCTTGGCTCTGGGAACCATGCTGCGTAACCCGGATTCTAAGACGACAGGCAGCCACTGCCAGCCACAGGCCTCCAAACAAAATCAACGGCGCTTTTCCCTGGAAAACAAAACTGACCTGCCAAC
This sequence comes from Melospiza melodia melodia, assembly GCF_035770615.1. Classification (NCBI taxonomy): domain Eukaryota; kingdom Metazoa; phylum Chordata; class Aves; order Passeriformes; family Passerellidae; genus Melospiza; species Melospiza melodia. The sequence goes on along the minus strand of NC_086195.1, from coordinate 38,444,388 downwards.
TTTTTGATGGCAGATTGCAGGAGCCAGTTGGTACCATCAAACCAGCCCAACTTGGCACTGGTGCCACCTTGGGTCTGGGAACCATCCTGCCTATTGTTGCTTTTCAGGAGCCAGCCGGTCACTTCTAGCCCTAGGCCCCCAGTCATAAACCTCGGCCCGTTTCCCTGGCACACAAATGTAAGCTACCCCGCTTCAGGATGGCAGATTGCAGGAGCCACTTTTCACCATCAAACCAGCCCAACGTGGCACTGGTGCCACCTTGGGTCTGGGAACCATCCTGCGTATCGTGTGTTCTAAGGAGCCAGCCGGCCACTCCCACCCACAGTCCCCCAAACACAAACAACGGCGCTTTTCCCTGGAAAACAAAACTGGCCTGCCAACTTTTTGATGGCAGATTGCAGGAGCCACTTGGTACTATCAAACCAGCCCAACTTGGCACTGGTGCCACCATGGGTCTGGTAACCATCCTGCCTATCGTAGCTTTTCAGGAGCCAGGCGGTCACTCCCAGCCATAGGCCCCCAGACACAAACCTCGGCCCGTTTCCCTGGCAAACAAAAGTAAGCTGCCCCGCTTCTGCATGGCAGATTGCAGGTGCTATTTAGTACTATCAAACCAGCCCGACTTGGCACTGGTGCCACCTCTGGTCTGGGAACCATCCTGCGTATCGTGGATTTTCAGGGGCCAGACGGCCACTATCAGCCATATGCCCCCAAAAACAAACCACGGCCCTTTTCTCTGGTAAACAAAACTCAACTGCCCCTCTTCTGGATGGCAAATTTTAGGACGCACTTTGTACTACGAATACCGCCCGACTTGGCACTGGTGCCACCTTGGGTCAGGAAACCATCCTGCCTATCGTAGCTTTTTAAGGAGCCAGCAGGCCACGCCCAGCCATAGGCCCCCAGACACAAACCTCGGACCGTTTCCCTGGCAAACAAAAGTAAGCAGCCCCGCTTCTGGATGGCAGATTGCAGGATCCACTTGTTATTATCAAACCAGCCCGACTTGGTACTGGTGCCACCTCTGGTCTGGGAACCATCCTGGGTATCGTGGATCCTAAGGAGCCAGCCGGCCACTCCCAGCCACAGGCCCCCAAACAAAAACAACGGCGATTTTCCCTGGAAAACAAAACTCGCCTGACAACTTTTTGATGGCAGATTGCAGGAACCACTTGGTACTATCAAACCAGCCCGACTTGGCACTGGTGCCACCTTGGGTCTGGGAACCATGCTGCGTATTGTGGATTCTAAGGAGCCAGCCGGCCACTCCAGCCACAGGCCCGCAGACACAAACAACGGCGCTTTTCCCTGGAAAACAAAACTCGCCTGCCAACATTTTGATGGCAGATTGCAGGAGCCACTTGGTACTATGCAATCAGCCGAACATGGCACTGGTGCCACCATGGGTCTGGTCATCATCCTGCCTATCCTAGCTTTTCAGGAGACAGCCGGTCACTCCCAGCCATAGGCCCCCAGACAAAAACCTCGGCCCTTTTCCCTGGCAAACAAAAGTAAGTTAACCCGCTTCTGGATGGCAGATTGCAGGAGCCACTTTTCACCATCAAACTAGCCCGACTTGGCACTGGTGTCACCTCTGGTCTGGGATCCATCCTGCCTGTCGTGGATTCTAATTAGACAGCCGGCCACTCCCAGCCACAGTCCCCCAAACACAAACAACGGCGCTTTTCCCTGGGAAACAAAACTCGCCTGCCAACTATTTGATGGCAGATTGCAGGAGCCACTTGGTACTATCAAACCAGCCCAACTTGGCACTGGTGCCACCATGGGTCTGGTCACCATCCTGCCTATCGTAGCCTTTCTGGAGCCAGCCGGTCACTCCCAGCCATAGGGCCTCAGACACAAACCTCGGCCCGTTTCCCTGGCAAACAAAAGTAAGCTGCCCCGCTTCTGGATGGCAGATTGCAGGAGCCACTTGGTACTATCAAACCAGCCCAACTTGGGACTGGTGCCACCTCTGGTCTGGGAACCATCCTGCGTATCGTGGATTCTAAGGAGCCAGCCGGCCACTCCCAGCCACAGGCCCCCAAACACAAACAACGACGCTTTTCCCTGGAAAACAAAACTCGCCTGCCAACTTTTTCATGGCAGATTGCAGGAACCACTTGGTACTATCAAACCAGCCCAACTTGGCACTGGTGCCACCTTGGGTCTGGGAACCATGCTGCGTATCATGGATTCTAAGGAGCCAGCCGGCCACTCCAGCCACAGGCCCGCAGACACAAATAACGGCGCTTTTCCCTGGAAAACAAAACTCGCCTGCCAACTTTTTGATGGCAGATTGCAGGAGCCACTTGGTACTATGAAATCAGCCGAACATGGCACTGGTGCCACCATGGGTCTGGTCACCATCCTGCCTATCGTAGCTTTTCAGGAGCCAGCCGGTCACTCCCAGCCATAGGCCCCCTGACACAAAGCTCGGCCCGTTTCCCTGGCAAACAAAAGTAAGCTGCCCCGCTTCTGGATGGCAGATTGCAGGACGCACGTGGTACTATAAAACCAGCCCGACTTGGCACTGGTGCCACCTCAGGTCTGGGAACCATCCTGCGTATCGTGGATTCTAATTAGCCAGCCGGCCACTCCCAGCCACAGGCCCCCAAACAAAAACAACGGCGCTTTTCCCTGGAAAATAAAAACTCGCCTGCCAAATTTTGACGGCAGATTGCAGGAGCCACTTGTTACTATCAAATCAGCCCAACTTGGCACTGGTGCCACCATGGGTCTGGTCACCATCCTGCCTATCGTAGCTTTTCAGGAGCCAGCCGGTCACTCCCAGCCATAGGCCCCCAGACAAAAACCTCGGCCCGTTTCCCTGGCAAACAAAAGTAAGCTGCCCTGCTTCTGGATGGCAGATTGCAGGAACCACTTGGTACTATCAAACCAGCAAAACTTGGCACTGGTGCCACCTTGGGTCTGGATACCATGCTGCGTATCGTGGATTCTAAGGAGCCAGCCGGCCACTCCCAGCCACAGGCCCCCAAACACAAACAACGGCGCTTTTCCCTGGAAAACAAAACTCTCCTGCCAACTTTTTGATGGCAGATTGCAGGAGCCACTTGGTTTTATCAAATCAGCCCAACTTGGCACTGGTGCCACCATGGGTCTGGTCACCATCCTGCCTATCTTAGCTTTTCAGGAGCCAGCCGGTCACTCCCCGCCATAGGCCCCCAGACAAAAAGCTCGGCCCGTTTCCCTGGCAAACAAAAGTAAGCTACCCCGCTTCTGGATGGCAGATTGCAGGAGCCACTTTGCACCATCAAACCAGCCCGACTTGGCACTGGTGCCACCTCTGGTCTGGGACCCATCCTGCGTATCGTGGATTCTAAGGAGCCAGTCGGCCACTCCCAGCCACAGGCCCCCAAACACAAACAGCGGCCCGTTTCCGTGGCAAACAAAAGTAAGCTGCCCCGTTTCTGGATGGCAGATTGCAGGAACCACTTGGTAGTATCAAACCAGCCCAACTTGGCACTGGTGGCACCTCTTGTCTGGGAACCATGCTGCGTATCGTGGTTTCTAAGGAGCCAGCCGGGCACTCCCAACCACAGGTCCCCAAACACAATCAATGGCGCTTTTCCCTGGAAATCAAAACTCGCCTGCCAACTTTTTGATGGCAGATTGCAGGAGCCACTTGGTACTATCAAACCAACCCAACTTGGCACTGGTGCCACCATGGGTCTGGTCACCATCCTGCCTATCGTAGCTTTTCAGGAGCCAGCCGGTCACTCCCTGCCATAGGCTCCGAGACAGAAAGCCCGGCCCGTTTCCCTGGCAAACAAAAGTAAGCTGCCCCGCTTCTGGATGGCAGATTGCAGGAGCCACTTTGTACTATCAAACCAGCCCGACTTGCACTGGTGCCACCTCTGGTCTGGGAACCATGCTGCGTATCGTGGATTTTAAGGAGCCAGTCGGCCACTCCCAGCCATGCGCCTCCAAACACAAACAACGGTCCATTTCCCTGGCAAACAAAAGTAAGCTGCCCCGCTTCTGGATGTCAGATTGCAGGAACCACTTGTTGCCAAGTTGGGGTGGTTTGATAGTACCAAGTGGCTCCTGCAATCTGCCATCAAAAAGTTGGCAAGCGAGTTTTGTTTTCCAGGGAAAAGCGCCGTTGTTTGTGTTTGGGGGCCTGTGGCTGGGACTGGCCAGCTGTCTCCTTAGAATCCACGATACGCAGGATGGGTCCCAGACCAGAGGTGGCACCAGTGCCAAGTCGGGCTGGTTTGATGGTGCAAAGTGACTCCTGCAATCTGCCATCCAGAAGCGCGGTAGCTTACTTTTGTTTGCCAGGGAAACGGGTAGAGATTTGTGTCTGGGGGCCTATGGCTGGGAGTGACCGGCTGGCTCCTGAAAAGCTACGATAGGCAGGATGGTGACCAGACCCATGGTGGCACCAGTGCCAAGTTGGGCTGGTTTGATAGTAACATGTGGCTCCTGCAATCTGCCATCCAGAAGCGGGGCTGCTTACTTTTGTTTGCCAGGGAAACGGGCCGAGATATTTGTCTGGGGGCCTATGGCTGGGAGTGAGCGGCTGGCTCCTGAAAAGCTACGATAGGCAGGATGGTGACCAGACCCATGGTGGCACCAGTGCCAAGTTGGGCTGGTTTGATAGTACCAAGTGGCTCCTGCAATCTGCCATCAAAAAGTTGTCACGCGACTTTTGTTTTCCAGGGAAAAGCGCCGTTGTTCTTGTTTAGAGGCCTGTGGCTGGGAGTGGCCGGCTGCCTCCTTTGAACCCAGGATACGCAGGATGGTTCCCAGAGCCAAGGTGGCACCAGTGCCAAGTTGAGCTGGTTTGATAGTACCAAGTGGCTCCTGCAATCTGCCATCCAGATGCGGGGCAGCTTACTTTTGTTTCCCAGGGAAACGGGCCGAGGATTGTGTCTGGGGGCCTATGGCTGGGAGTGACCGGCTGGCTACTGAAAAGCTACGATAGGCAGGATGGTTACCAGACTCATGGTGGCACCAGTGCCAAGTCGGGCTGGTTTGATAATACTAAATAGCTCCTGAAATCTGCCATTCAGACGCGGGGCAGCGGATTTTTGTTTGCTGGAGAAAAGTTCCGTGGTTTTTTTTTGGGGGTATATGGCTGGACGTGGCCGGCTGGCTCCTTAAAAAGATCGATACGCAGGATTGTTCCCTGACCCAAGGTGGCATCACTGCCAAGTCGGGCTGTTTTCGTAGTACCAAGTGCGTCCTGCAATTTGCCATCCAGAAGAGGGGCAGTTGAGTTTTGTTTGCCAGAGCAAAGGGCCGTGGTATGTGTTTGGGGGCATATGGCTGAGAGTGGCCGGCTGGCCCCTGAAAATCCACGATAGGCAGGATGGTTCCCAGAGCCAAGGTGGCACCAGTGCCATGTTGGCCTGGTTTGATAGTACCATGTGGCTGCTGTAATCTGCCATGCAGAAGCGGGGCAGCTTACTTTTGTTTGCCAGGGAAACGGGCCGAGATATTTGTCTGGCGGCCTATGGCTGGGAGTGACCGGCTGGCTCCTGAAAAGCTACGATAGGCAGGATGGTGACCAGACCCATGGTGGCACCAGTACCAAGTTGGGCTGGTTTGATAGTACCAAGTGGCTCCTGCAATCTGCCATCAAAAATTTGGCAGGCGAGTTTTGTTTTCCAGGGAAAAGCGCCGTTGTTTTTGTTTAGAGACCTGTGGCTGGGAGTGGCCGCCTGTCCTCGTAGAATCTACGTTACGCAGCATGGTTCCCAGAGCCAAGGTGGCACGAGGGCCAAGTCCGGCAGGTTTGATAGTACCAAATGCATCCTGCAATCTGCCATCCAAAAGCGGGGCAGTTTACTTTTGTTTGCCAGGGAAACGGGCCGAGGTTTGTGTCTGGGGGCCTATGGCTGGGAGTGACCGCCTGGCTCCTGAAAAGCTACGATAGGCAGGATGTTTACCAGACCCATGGTGGCACCAGTGCCAAGTTGGGCTGATTTGATAGTACCAAGTGGCTCCTGCAATCTGCCATCCAGAATCGGGGCAGCTTACTTTTGTTTTCCAGGGAAACGGGCCGAGGTTTGTGTCTGGGGGTCTATGGCTGGGAGTGACCGGCTGGCTCCTGAAAAGCTACGATAGGCAGGATGGTGACCAGACACATGGTGGCACCAGTGCCAAGTTGGGCTGGTTTGATAGCACCAAGTGGCTCCTGCAATCTGCCATCAAAATGTTGGCAGGCGATTTTTGTTTTCCAGGGAAAAGCGCCGTTGTTTGTGTTTGGGCGCCTGTGGCTCAGAGTGGCCGGGTGGCTGCTGAGAATCCACGATACGCAGGATGGTTCCCAGACCCAAGGTGGCACCAGTGCCAAGTCGGGCTGGTTTGACACTACCAAGTGGCTCCTGCAATCTGCCATGCAGAATCGGGGCAGCTTAATTTTGTTTGCCAGGGAAACGGTCCGAGGTTTGTGTCTGGGGGTTTATGGCTGGGAGTGACCGGCTGGCTCCTGAAATGCTACAATAGGCAGGATGGTTCCCAGACCCATAGTGGCACCAGTGCCAAGTTGGGATGATTTGATAGTACCAAGTGGCTCCTGCAATCTGCCATCAAAAAGCTGGCAGGCGAGTTTTGTTTTCCAGGGAAAAGCGCCGTTGTTTGTGTTTGGGGGCCTGTGGCTGGGAGTGGCCGGCTGGCTCCTTAGAATCCACGATATGCAGGATTGTTCCCAGACCCAAGGTGGCACCAGTGCCAAGTCGGGCTGGTTTGATGGTGCAAAGTGGCTCCTGCAATCTGCCATCCAGACGCGGGGCAGCGGATTTTTGTTTCCATGAGAAATGGTCCGTGGTTTGTTTTTGGGGGTATATGGCTGGGCCTGGCCGGCTGGCTCCTTAAAAAGCTCGATATGCAGGATGGTTCCCTGACACAAGGTGGCACCAGTGCCACGTTGGGCGGTTTTCGTAGTACAAAGTGCGTCCAAAATTTTGCCATCCAGAAGAGGGGCAGTTGAGTTTTGTTTGCCAGAGAAAAGGGCCGTGGTTTGTTTTTGGGGGCATATGGCTGAGAGTGGCCGGCTGGCCCCTGAAAATCCACGATACGCAGGATGGTTCCCAGACCAGAGGTGTCACCAGTGCCAAGTCGGGCTGGTTTGATAGTACTAAATAGCTCCTGCAATCTGCCATGCAGAAGCGGGGCAGCTTACTTTTGTTTGCCAGGGAAACGGGCCGAGGTTTGTGTCTGGGGGCCTATGGCTGGGAGTGACCGGCTGGCTCCTGAGAAGCTACGATAGGCAGGATGGTGACCAGACCCATGGTGGCACCAGTGCCAAGTTGGGCTGGTTTGATAGTACCAAGTGGCTCCGGCAATCTGCCATCAAAAAGTTGGCAGGCGAGTTTTGTTTTCCAGGGAAAAGCGCCGTTGTTTGTGTTTGGGGGCCTGTGGCTGGGAGTGGCCAGCTGGCTCCTTAGAACCCACGATACGCAGGATGGTTCCCAGACCAGAGGTGGCACCAGTGCCAAGTTGGGCTGGTTTGATGGTGCAAAGTGGCTCCTGCAATCTGCCATCCAGAAGCGGGGTAGCTTACTTTTGTTTGCCAGGGAAACGGGCCGAAATATTTGTCTAGAGGCCTCTGGCTGGGCGTGGCTGGCTGGCACCTGAAAAGCTACGATAGGCAGGATGGTGACCAGACCCATGGTGGCACCAGTGCCAAGTTGGGCTGGTTTGATAGTACCAAGTGGCTCCTGCAATCTGCCATCAAATGTTTGGCAGGCGAGTTTTGTTTTCCAGGGAAAAGCACCGTTGTGTGTGTTTTGGGGCCTGTGGCTGGGCGTGGCCAGCTGGCTCCTTAGAATCCACGATACGCAGGATGGTTCCCAGACCCAAGGTGGCACCAGTGCCAAGTCGGGCTGGTTTGTTAGTACCAAGTGGTTCCTGCAATCTGCCATCCAGAAGCGGGGTAGCTGAATTTTGTTTGCCAGAGAAAAAGGCTGTTGTTTGTGTTTCGGGGCCTGTGGCTGGCAGTGGACGGCTGGCTCCTGAAAATCCATGATACGCAGGATGGTTCCCAGACCCAAGGTGGCACCAGTGCCAAGTCGGGCTGGTTTGATACTACCAAGTGCGTCCTGCAATCTGCCATCCAGAAGCGGGGCAGCTTAATTTTGTTTGCCAGGGAAACGGGCCGTGGGTTTTGTATGGGGGCCTATGGCTGGGAGTGGCCGGCTGGCTCCTGAAAATCCACGCTAGGCAGCATGGTTCCCAGATGCAAGGTGGCACCAGTGCCAAGTCGGGCTGGTTTGATGGTGCAAAGTGGCTCCTGCAATCTGCCATCCAGAAGCGGGGCAGCTGATTTTTGTTTGCCAGAGAAAAATTCCGTGGATTGTTTTTGGGGGCATATTGCTGGGAGTGGCCGGCTGGCTCCTTAGAAACCACGATACGCAGCATGGTTACCAGACAAGAGGTGCCACCAGTGCCAAGTTGTGCTGGTTTGATACTACCAAGTGGTTCCTGCAATCTGCCATCCAGAAGCGGGGCAGCTTACTTTTGTTTGCCCCGGAAACGGGCCGTTGTTTGTGTTTGGGGGCCTGTGGCTGGGAGTGGCCGACTGGCTCCTTAGAATCCACGATACGCAGGAGGGGTCCCAGACCAGAGGTGGCACCAGTGCCAAGTCGGGCTGGTTTGATAGTACCAAGTGGCTCCTGCAATCTGCCATCCAGAAGCGGGGTAGCTTACTTTTGTTTGCCAGGGAAACGGGCCGAGGTTTGTGACTGGGGACCTATGGCTGGGAGTGACCGGCTGGCTCCTGAAAAGTTACGATAGGCAGGATTGTGACCAGACCCATGGTGGCACCAGTGCCAAGTTGGGCTGGTTTGATAGTACCAAGTGGCTCCTGTAATCTGCCATCCAGAAGCGGGGCACCTTACTTTTTTTTGCCAGGGAAACGGGCCGAGGTTTTTGTCTGGGGGCCTATGGCTGGGAGTGACCGGCTGGCTCCTGAAAAGCTACGATAGGCAGGATGGTGACCCGACCAGAGGTGGCACCAGTGCCAAGTTGGGCTGATTTGATAGTACCAAGTAGCTCCTGCAATCTGCCATCAAATTTGGCAGGCGAGTTTTGTTTTCCAGGAAAAAGCGCCGTTGTTTGTGTTTGGGGGCCTGTGGCTGGGAGTGGCCGGCTGGCTCCTTAGAATCCACGATACGCAGCATGGTTCCCAGACCAGAGGTGGCACCAGTGCCAAGTCGGGCTAGTTTGATGGTGCAAAGTGGCTCCTGCAATCTGCCATCCAGTAGCGGGGTAGCTTACTTTTTTTTGCCAGGGAAACGGGCCGAGGTTTGTGTCTGGGGGCCTATGGCTGGGAGTGACCGGCTGGCTCCTGAAAAGCTACGATAGGCAGGATGGTGACCAGACCCATGGTGGCACCAGTGCCAAGTTGGGCTGATTTGATAGTACCAAGTGGCTCCTGCAATCTGCCATCAAAAAGTTGGCAGGCGAGTTTTGTTTTCCAGGGAAAAGCGCCGTTGTTTGTGTTTGCGGGCCTGTGGCTGGGAGTGGCCGGCTGGCTCCTTAGAATCCACGATACGCAGGATGGTTCCCAGACCCAAGATGGCACCAGTGCCAAGTCGGGCTGGTTTGATAGTACCAAGTGCGTCCTGCAATCTGCCATCCAGAAGCGGGGCAGCTGAATTTTGTTTGCCAGAGAAAAAGGCTGTTGTTTGTGTTTCGGGGCCTGTGGCTGGCAGTGGACGGCTGGCTCCTGAAAATCCATGATACGCAGCATGGTTCCCAGACCCAAGGTGGCACCAGTGCCAAGTCGGGCTGGTTTCATAGTACCCAGTGGCTCCTGCAATCTGCCATCCAGAAGAGGGGCAGTTGAATTTTGTTTTCCAGAGAAAAGGGCCGTGGTTTGTGTTTGGGGCCTATGGCTGAGAGTGACCGGCTGGCTCCTGAAAAGCTACGATAGGCAGGATGGTGACCAGACCGATGGTGGCACCAGTGCCAAGTCGGGCTGGTTTGATAATACTAAATAGCTCCTGCAATCTGCCATCCAGACGCGGGGCAGCGGATTTTTGCTTGCTGGAGAAAAGTTCCGTGGGTTTTTTTTGGGGGTATATGGGTGGACGTTGCCGGCTGACTCCTTAAAAACATCGATACTCAGGATGGTTCCCTGACCCAAGGTGGCATCACTGCCAAGTCGGGCTGTTTTCGTAGTACCAAGTGTCTCCTGCAATCTGCCATCCAGAAGCGGGGCAGCTTACTTTTGTTTGCCAGGGAAACGGGCCGAGGTATTTGTCTGGGGGCCTATGGCTGGGAGTGACCGGCTGGCTCCTGAAAAGCTACGATAGGCAGGATGGTGACCAGACCCATGGTGGCACCAGTGCCAAGTTGGGCTGGTTTGATAGTACCAAGTGGCTCCTGCAATCTGCCATCAAAAAGTTGGCAGGCCAGTTTTGTTTTCCAGGGAAAAGCGCCGTTGTTTGTGTTTGGGGGACTGTTGGTGGGAGTGGCCGGCTGGCTCCTTAGAACACACGATACGCAGGATGGTTCCCAGACCCAAGGTGGCACCAGTGCCACGTCGGGCTGGTTTGATGGTGAAAAGTGGCTCCTGCAATCTGCCATCCTGAAGCGGGGTAGCTTACTTTTGTGTGCCAGGGAAACGGGCCGAGGTTTATGACTGGGGGCCTAGGGCTAGGAGTGACCGGCTGGCTCCTGAAAAGCAACAATAGGCAGGATGGTTCCCAGACCCAAGGTGGCACCAGTGCCAAGTTGGGCTGGTTTGATGGTACCAACTGGCTCCTGCAATCTGCCATCTAAAAGTTGTCAGGCGAGTTTTGTTTTCCAGGGAAAAGCGCCGTTGATTTTGTTTGGAGGCCTGTGGCTGGCAGTGGCTGCCTGTCGTCTTAGAATCCGGGTTACGCAGCATGGTTCCCAAAGCCAAGGTGGCACCAGTGCCAAGTTGGGCTGGTTTGATGGTGCAAAGTGCCTCCTGCAATCTGCCATCCACAAGTGCGGTAGCTTACTTTTGTGTGCCAGTGAAACAGGCCGAGGTTTGTGTCTGGGGGCCTATGGCTGGGAGTGACCGGCTGGCTCCTGAAAAGCTACGATAGGCAGGATGGTGACCAGACCCATGGTGGCACCAGTGCCAAGTTGGGCTGGTTTGATAGTACCAAGTGGCTCCTGCAATCTGCCATCAAAAAGTTGGCAGGCGAGTTTTGTTTTCCAGGGAAAAGCGCCGTTGTGTGTGTTTTGGGGCCTGTGGCTGGGAGTGGCCAGCTGGCTCCTTAGAATCCACGATACGCAGGATGGTTCCCAGACCCAAGGTGGCACCAGTGCCAAGTCGGGCTGGTTTGTTAGTACCAAGTGGTTCCTGCAATCTGCCATCCAGAAGCGGGGCAGCTGAATTTTGTTTGCCAGAGAAAAAGGCTGTTGTTTGTGTTTCGGGGCCTGTGGCTGGCAGTGGACGGCTGGCTCCTGAAAATCCATGATACGCAGCATGGTTCCCAGACCCAAGGTGGCACCAGTGCCAAGTAGGGCTAGTTTCATAGTACCCAGTGGCTCCTGCAATCTGCCATCCAGAAGAGGGGCAGTTGAGTTTTGTTTTCCAGAGAAAAGGGCCGTGGTTTGTGTTTGGGGCCTATGGCTGAGAGTGACCGGCTGGCTCCTGAAAAGCTACGATAGGCAGGATGGTGACCAGACCCATGGTGGCACAAGTGCCAAGTCGGGCTGGTTTGATAATACTAAATAGCTCCTGCAATCTGCCATCCAGACGCGGGGCAGCGGATTTTTGCTTGCTGGAGAAAAGTTCCGTGGGTTTTTTTTGGGGGTATATGGCTGGACGTTGCCGGCTGACTCCTTAAAAACATCGATACGCAGGATGGTTCCCTGACCCAAGGTGGCATCACTGCCAAGTCGGGCTGTTTTCGTAGTACCAAGTGCGTCCTGCAATTTGCCATCCAGAAGAGGGGCAGTTGAGTTTTGTTTACCAGAGAAAAGAGCCGTGGTTTGTGTTTGGGGGCATATGGCTGAGAGTGGCCGGCTGGCGCCTGAAAATCCACGATAGGCAGGATGGTTCCAAGAGCCAAGGTGGCACCAGTGCCATGTTGGCCTGGTTTGATAGTACCATGTGGCTCCTGCAATCTGCCATCCAGAAGCGGGGCAGCTTACATTTGTTTGCCAGGGAAACGGGCCGAGGTATTTGTCTGGGGGCCTATGGCTGGGAGTGACCGCCTGGCTCCTGAAAAGCTACGATAGGCAGGATGGTGACCAGACCCATGGTGGCACCAGTGCCAAGTTGGGCTGGTTTGATAGTACCAAGTGGCTCCTGCAATCTGCCATCCAGAAGCGGGGTAGCTTACTTTTGTTTGCCAGGGAAACGGGCAGAGCTTTCTGTCTGGGGGCCTATGGTTGGGAGTAACCGGCTGGCTCCTGAAAAGCTACGATAGGCAGGATGGTTCCCAGATCCAAGATGGCACCAGTGCCAAGTCGGGGTGGTTTGATGGTGCAAAGTGGCTCCTGCAATCTGCCATCCTGACGCGGGGCAGCGGATTTTTGTTTCCAAGAGAAATGGTCCGTGGTTTGTTTTTGGGGCTATGTGGCTGGGCGTGGCCTGCTGGCTCCTTAAAAAGCTACGATAGGCAGGATGGTTTCCTGACCCAAGGTGGCACCAGTGCCAAGTCGGGCGGTATTCGTAGTACAAATTGCGTCCTAAAATTTGCCATCCAGAAGAGGGGCAGTTGAGTTTTGTTTACCAGAGAAAAGGGCCGTGGTTTGTTTTTGGGGGCATATGGCTGATAGTGGCCGTCTGGCCCCTGAAAATCCACGATAGGCAGGATGGTTCCCAGACCAGAGGTGGCACCAGTGCCAAGTCGGGCTGGTTTGATAGTACTAAATAGCACCTGCAATCTGCCATGCAGAAGCGGGGCAGCTTACTTTTGTTTGCCAGGGAAACGGGCCGAGGTTTGTGTCTGGGGGCCTATGGCTGGGAGTGACCGGCTGGCTCCTGAAAAGCTACGATAGGCAGGATGGTGACCAGACCCATGGTGGCACCAGTGCCAAGTTGGGCTGGTTTGATAGTACCAAGTGGCTCCTGCAATCTGCCATCAAAAAGTTGGCAGTTGAGTTTTGTTTTCCAGGGAAAAGCGCCGTTGTTTGTGTTTGGGGGCCTGTGGCTGGGAGTGGCCGGCTGGCTCCTTAGAACACACGATACGCAGGATGGTTCCCAGACCCAAGGTGGCACCAGTGCCACGTTGGGCTGGTTTGATTGTGAAAAGTGGCTCCTGCAATCTGCCATCCTGAAGCGGGGTAGCTTACATTTGTGTGCCAGGGAAACGGGCCGAGGTTTATGACTGGGGGCCTAGGGCTAGAAGTGACCGGCTGGCTCCTGAAAAGCAACAATAGGCAGGATGGTTCCCAGACCCAAGGTGGCACCAGTGCCAAGTTGGGCTGGTTTGATGGTACCAACTGGCTCCTGCAATCTGCCATCTAAAAGTTGTCAGGCGAGTTTTGTTTTCCAGGGAAAAGCGCCGTTGATTTTGTTTGGAGGCCTGTGGCTGGCAGTGGCTGCCTGTCGTCTTAGAATCCGGGTTACGCAGCATGGTTCCCAGAGCCAAGGTTGCACCAGTGTCAAGTTGGGCTGGTTTGATAGTACCAAGTGGCTCCTGCAATCTGCCATCCAGAAGCGGGGCAGCTTACTTTTGTTTGCCAGGGAAACGGGCCGAGGTATTTGTCTGGGGACCTATGGCTGGGAGTGACCGGCTGGCTCCTGAAAAGCTACGATAGGCAGGATGGTTCCCTGACACAAGGTGGCACCAGTGCCAAGTCGGGCGGTTTTCGTAGTACAAAGTGCGTCCTAAAATTTGCCATCCAGAAGAGGGGCAGTTGAGTTTTGTTTACCAGAGAAAAGGGCCGTGGTTTGTTTTTGGGGGCATATGGCTGATAGTGGCCGTCTGGCCCCTGAAAATCCACGATAGGCAGGATGGTTCCCAGACCAGAGGTGGCACCAGTGCCAAGTCGGGCTGGTTTGATAGTACTAAATAGCACCTGCAATCTGCCATGCAGAAGCGGGGCAGCTTACTTTTGTTTGCCAGGGAAACGGGCCGAGGTTTGTGTCTGGGGGCCTATGGCTGGGAGTGACCGGCTGGCTCCTGAAAAGCTACGATAGGCAGGATGGTGACCAGACCCATGGTGGCACCAGTGCCAAGTTGGGCTGGTTTGATAGTACCAAGTGGCTCCTGCAATCTGCCATCAAAAAGTTGGCAGGCCAGTTTTGTTTTCCAGGGAAAAGCGCCGTTGTTTGTGTTTGGGGGCCTGTGGCTGGGAGTGGCCGGCTGGCTCCTTAGAACACACGATACGCAGGATGGTTCCCAGACCCAAGGTGGCACCAGTGCCACGTTGGGCTGGTTTGATGGTGAAAAGTGGCTCCTGCAATCTGCCATCCTGAAGCGGGGTAGCTTACATTTGTGTGCCAGGGAAACGGGCCGAGGTTTTTGACTGGGGGCCTAGGGCTAGAAGTGACCGGCTGGCTCCTGAAAAGCAACAATAGGCAGGATGGTTCCCAGACCCAAGGTGGCACCAGTGCCAAGTTGGGCTGGTTTGATGGTACCAACTGGCTCCTGCAATCTGCCATCTAAATGTTGTCAGGCGAGTTTTGTTTTCCAGGGAAAAGCGCCGTTGATTTTGTTTGGAGGCCTGTGGCTGGCAGTGGCTGCCTTTCCTCTTAGAATCCGGGTTACGCAGCATGGTTCCCAGAGCCAAGGTGGCACCAGTGTCAAGTTGGGCTGGTTTGATTGTACCAAGTGGCTCCTGCAATCTGCCATCCAGAAGCGGGGCAGCTTACTTTTGTTTGCCAGGGAAACGGGCCGAGGTATTTGTCTGGGGACCTATGGCTGGGAGTGACCGGCTGGCTCCTGAAAAGCTACGATAGGCAGGATGGTGACCAGACCCATGGTGGCACCAGTGCCAAGTTGGGCTGGTTTGATAGTACCAAGTGGCTCCTGCAATCTGCCATCAAAAAGTTGGCAGGTCAGTTTTGTTTTCCAGGGAAAAGCGCCGTTGTTTTTGTTTGGGGGACTGTGGCTGGGAGTGGCCGGCTGGCTCCTTAGAACACAGGATACGCAGGATGGTTCCCAGACCCAAGGTGGCACCAGTGCCAAGTCGGGCTGGTTTGATAGCACCAAGTGGCTCCTGCAATCTGCCATCCAGAAGCGGGGCAGCTTACTTTTGTTTTCCAGGGAAACGGACCGAGGTTTTTTTCTGGGGGCCTATGGCTGGGAGTGACCGGCTGGCTCCTGAAAAGCTACGATAGGCAGGATGGTGACCAGACCCATGGTGGCACCAGTGCCAAGTTGGGCTGGTTTGATAGTACCAAGTGGCTCCTGCAATCTGCCATCAAAAAGTTGGCAGGCGAGTTTTGTTTTCCAGGGAAAAGCGCCGTTGTGTGTATTTTGGGGCCTGTGGCTGGGAGTGGCCAGCTGGCTCCTTAGAATCCACGATACGCAGGATGGTTCCCAGACCCAAGGTGGCACTAGTGCCAAGTCGGGCTGGTTTGTTAGTACCAAGTGGTTCCTGCAATCTGCCATCCAGAAGCGGGGCAGCTGAATTTTGTTTGCCAGAGAAAAAGGCTGTTGTTTGTGTTTCGGGGCCTGTGGCTGACAGTGGACGGCTGGCTCCTGAAAATCCATGATACGCAGCATGGTTCCCAGACCCAAGGTGGCACCCGTGCCAAGTAGGGCTAGTTTCATAGTACCCAGTGGCTCCTGCAATCTGCCATCCAGAAGAGGGGCAGTTGACTTTTGTTTTCCAGAGAAAAGGGCCGTGGTTTGTGTTTGGGGCCTATGGCTGAGAGTGACCGGCTGGCCCCTGAAAATCCACGATAGGAAGGATGGTTCCCAGATCCAAGGTGGCAGCAGTGCCATGTTGTGCTGGTGTGATAGTCCCAAGTGGCTCCTGCAATCTGCCATCCAGAAGTGGGGCAGCTGAATTTTTTTTGCCAGAGAAAAAGGCTGTGGTTTTTGTTTGGGGGCCTATGGCTGGGAGTGGCCGGCTGGCTCCTGAAAATCCATGATACGCAGCATGGTTCCCAGACCCAAGGTGGCACCAGTGCCAAGTGGGGCTGGTTTCACAGTGTCAAGTGCCTCCTGCAATCTCCCATCCAGAAGCGGGGCAGCTGAGTTTTGTTTGCCTATGAAACAGGCCGTTGTTTTTGATTGGGGTCTGTGGCCGAGAATGTTCAGCTGGCTCCTGACAATCCACAATACGCAGGATGGTTCCCAGACCCAAGGTGGCACCAGTGCCAAGTCTTGCTGGTTTGATAGTACCAAGTGGCTCCTGCAATCTGCCATCCAGAAGAGGGGCAGTTGAGTTTTGTTTGCCAGAGGAAATGGCCGTGGGTTGCGTTTGGGGGCATATGGCTGGGAGTGGCCGGCTGTCTCATTAAAAAGATCGATACGCAGGATGGTTCCCAGACCCAAGGTGGCACCAGTGCCAAGTCGGGCTGTTTTTATAGTACCAAGTGCGTCCTGCAATTTGCCATCCAGAAGAGGGGCAGTTGAGTTTTGTTTGCCAGAGAAAAGCGCCGTTGTTTGTGTTTGGGGGCTTGTGGCTGGGAGTGGCCGACTGGCGCCTTAGAATCTGCGATACGCAGCATGGTTCCCAGACCCAAGGTGGCACCAGTTCCAAGTTGGGCTGGTTTGATAGTACCAAGTGGCTCCTGCAATCTGCCATCCAGAAGCGGGGCAGCTTACTTTTGTTTGCCAGGGAAACGGGCCGAGGTTTGTGTTTGGGGGCCTATGGCTGGGAGTGACCGGCTGGCTCCTGGAAAGCTACAATAGGCAGGATGGTGACCAGACCTATGGTGGCACCAGTGCCAAGTTGGGCTGGTTTGATAGTACCAAGTTGCTCCTGCAATCTGCCATCAAAATGTTGGCAGGCGAGTTTTGTTTTCCAGGGAAAAGCGCCGTTGTTTGTGTTTGGGGGCCTGTGGCTGGGAGTGGCCGGCTGGCTCCTTAGAATCCACGATACGCAGGATGGTTCCCAGACCCAAGGTGGCACCAGTGCCAAGTCGGGCTGGTTTGATACTACCAAGTGGTTCCTGCAATCTGCCATCCAGAAGCAGGGCAGCTTACTTTTGTTTGCCAGGGAAACGGGCCGTGGGTTTTGTTTGGGGGCATATAGCTGAGAGTGGCCCGCTGGCCCCTGAAAATCCACGCTAGGCAGCATGGTTCCCAGATGCAAGGTGGCACCAGTGCCAAGTCGGGCTGGTTTGATGGGTCAAAGTGGCTCCTGCAATCTGCCATCCAGAAGCGGGGCAGCTGATTTTTGTTTGCCAGAGAAAAATTCCGTGGATTGTTTTTGGGGGCATATTGCTGGGAGTGGCCGGCTGGCTCCTTAAAATGCTCGATACGCATGATGGTTCCCAGGCCCAAGGTGTCACCACTACCAAGTCGGCCTGCGGTTTTAGTATCAAGTTCATCCTGCAATTTGCCATCCAGAAGAGGGGCAGTTGAGTTTTGTTTGCCAGAGAAACGGGCCGAGGTTTCTGTTTGGGGACATATGGCTGAGAGTGGCCGGCTGGCCCCTGAAAATCCACGATACACAACATGGTTCCCAGATCCAAGGTGGCACCAGTGCCAAGTTGGGCTGGTTTGATAGTCCCAAGTGTCTCCTGCAATCTGCCATCCAGAAGCGGGGCAGCTTACTTTTGTTTGCCAGAGAAATAGGCCTAGGTTTTTGTTTGGGGGCCTGTGGCTAGGAGTGGCCTGCTGGCTCCTAAGAATCCACGATAGGCAGGATGGTGACCAGACCCATGGTGGCACCAGTGCCAAGTTGGGCTGGTTTGATAGTACTAAATAGCTCCTGAAATCTGCCATTCAGACGCGGGGCAGCGGATTTTTGTTTGCTGGAAAAAAGTTCCGTGGTTTTTTTTTGGGGGTATATGGCTGGACGTGGCCGGCTGGCTCCTTAAAAAGATCGATACGCAGGATTGTTCCCTGACCCAAGGTGGCATCACTGCCAAGTCGGGCTGTTTTCGTAGTACCAAGTGCGTCCTGCAATTTGCCATCCAGAAGAGGGGCAGTTAAGTTTTGTTTGCCAGAGCAAAGGGCCGTGGTATGTGTTTGGGGGCATATGGCTGAGAGTGGCCGGCTGGCCCCTGAAAATCCACGATAGGCAGGATGGTTCCCAGAGCCAAGGTGGCACCAGTGCCATGTTGGCCTGGTTTGATAGTACCATGTGGCTGCTGTAATCTGCCATCCAGAAGCGGGGCAGCTTACTTTTGTTTGCCAGGGAAACGGGCCGAGATATTTGTCTGGCGGCCTATGGCTGGGAGTGACCGGCTGGCTCCTGAAAAGCTACGATAGGCAGGATGGTGACCAGACCCATGGTGGCACCAGTACCAAGTTGGGCTGGTTTGATAGTACCAAGTGGCTCCTGCAATCTGCCATCAAAAATTTGGCAGGCGAGTTTTGTTTTCCAGGGAAAAGCGCCGTTGTTTTTGTTTAGAGGCCTGTGGATGGGAGTGGCCGCCTGTCCTCGTAGAATCTACGTTACGCAGCATGGTTCCCAGAGCCAAGGTGGCACGAGGGCCAAGTCCGGCAGGTTTGATAGTACCAAATGCATCCTGCAATCTGCCATCCAAAAGCGGGGCAGTTTACTTTTGTTTGCCAGGGAAACGGGCCGAGGTTTGTGTCTGGGGGCCTATGGCAGGGAGTGACCGGCTGGCTCCTGAAAAGCTACGATAGGCAGGATGTTTACCAGACCCATGGTGGCACCAGTGCCAAGTTGGGCTGATTTGATAGTACCAAGTGGCTCCTGCAATCTGCCATCCAGAATCGGGGCAGCTTACTTTTGTTTTCCAGGGAAACGGGCCGAGGTTTGTGTCTGGGGGTCTATGGCTGGGAGTGACCGGCTGGCTCCTGAAAAGCTACGATAGGCAGGATGGTGACCAGACACATGGTGGCACCAGTGCCAAGTTGGGCTGGTTTGATAGCACCAAGTGGCTCCTGCAATCTGCCATCAAAATGTTGGCAGGCGATTTTTGTTTTCCAGGGAAAAGCGCCGTTCTTTGTGTTTGGGCGCCTGTGGCTCAGAGTGGCCGGGTGGCTGCTGAGAATCCACGATACGCAGGATGGTTCCCAGACCCAAGGTGGCACCAGTGCCAAGTCGGGCTGGTTTGACACTACCAAGTGGCTCCTGCAATCTGCCATGCAGAATCGGGGCAGCTTAATTTTGTTTGCCAGGGAAACGGTCCGAGGTTTGTGTCTGGGGGTTTATGGCTGGGAGTGACCGGCTGGCTCCTGAAATGCTACAATAGGCAGGATGGTTCCCAGACCCATAGTGGCACCAGTGCCAAGTTGGGATGATTTGATAGTACCAAGTGGCTCCTGCAATCTGCCATCAAAAAGCTGGCAGGCGAGTTTTGTTTTCCAGGGAAAAGCGCCGTTGTTTGTGTTTGGGGGCCTGTGGCTGGGAGTGGCCGGCTGGCTCCTTAGAATCCACGATATGCAGGATTGTTCCCAGACCCAAGGTGGCACCAGTGCCAAGTCGGGCTGGTTTGATGGTGCAAAGTGGCTCCTGCAATCTGCCATCCAGACGCGGGGCAGCGGATTTTTGTTTCCATGAGAAATGATCCGTGGTTTGTTTTTGGGGGTATATGGCTGGGCCTGGCCGGCTGGCTCCTTAAAAAGCTCGATATGCAGGATGGTTCCCTGACACAAGGTGGCACCAGTGCCACGTCGGGCGGTTTTCGTAGTACAAAGTGCGTCCTAAATTTTGCCATCCAGAAGAGGGGCAGTTGAGTTTTGTTTGCCAGAGAAAAGGGCCGTGGTTTGTTTTTGGGGGCATATGGCTGAGAGTGGCCGGCTGGCCCCTGAAAATCCACGATAGGCAGGATGGTTCCCAGACCAGAGGTGTCACCAGTGCCAAGTCGGGCTGGTTGGATAGTACTAAATAGCTCCTGCAATCTGCCATGCAGAAGCGGGGCAGCTTACTTTTGTTTGCCAGGGAAACGGGCCGAGGTTTGTGTCTGGGGGCCTATGGCTGGGAGTGACCGGCTGGCTCCTGAAAAGCTACGATAGGCAGGATGGTGACCAGACCCATGGTGGCACCAGTGCCAAGTTGGGCTGGTTTGATAGTACCAAGTGGCTCCGGCAATCTGCCATCAAAAAGTTGGCAGGCGAGTTTTGTTTTCCAGGGAAAAGCGCCGTTGTTTGTGTTTGGGGGCCTGTGGCTGGGAGTGGCCAGCTGGCTCCTTAGAACCCACGATACGCAGGATGGTTCCCAGACCAGAGGTGGCACCAGTGCCAAGTTGGGCTGGTTTGATGGTGCAAAGTGGCTCCTGCAATCTGCCATCCAGAAGCGGGGTAGCTTACTTTTGTTTGCCAGGGAAACGGGCCGAAATATTTGTCTAGAGGCCTCTGGCTGGGCGTGGCTGGCTGGCACCTGAAAAGCTACGATAGGCAGGATGGTGACCAGACCCATGGTGGCACCAGTGCCAAGTTGGGCTGGTTTGATAGTACCAAGTGGCTCCTGCAATCTGCCATCAAATGTTTGGCAGGCGAGTTTTGTTTTCCAGGGAAAAGCACCGTTATGTGTGTTTTGGGGCCTGTGGCTGGGCGTGGCCAGCTGGCTCCTTAGAATCCACGATACGCAGGATGGTTCCCAGACCCAAGGTGGCACCAGTGCCAAGTCGGGCTGGTTTGTTAGTACCAAGTGGTTCCTGCAATCTGCCATCCAGAAGCGGGGTAGCTGATTTTTGTTTGCCAGAGAAAAATTCCGTGGATTGTTTTTGGGGGCATATTGCTGGGAGTGGCCGGCTGGCTCCTTAGAAACCACGATACGCAGCATGGTTACCAGACAAGAGGTGCCACCAGTGCCAAGTTGTGCTGGTTTGATACTACCAAGTGGTTCCTGCAATCTGCCATCCAGAAGCGGGGCAGCTTACTTTTGTTTGCCCCGGAAACGGGCCGTTGTTTGTGTTTGGGGGCCTGTGGCTGGGAGTGGCCGACTGGCTCCTTAGAATCCACGATACGCAGGAGGGGTCCCAGACCAGAGGTGGCACCAGTGCCAAGTCGGGCTGGTTTGATAGTACCAAGTGGCTCCTGCAATCTGCCATCCAGAAGCGGGGTAGCTTACTTTTGTTTGCCAGGGAAACGGGCCGAGGTTTGTGACTGGGGACCTATGGCTGGGAGTGACCGGCTGGCTCCTGAAAAGTTACGATAGGCAGGATTGTGACCAGACCCATGGTGGCACCAGTGCCAAGTTGGGCTGGTTTGATAGTACCAAGTGGCTCCTGTAATCTGCCATCAAATTGTTGGTAGGCGAGTTTTGTTTTCCAGGGAAAAGCGCCGTTGTTTGTGTTTGGGGGCCTGTGGTAGGGAGTGGCCGGCTGGCTAATTAGAATCCACGATACGCAGGATGGTTCCCAGACCAGAGGTGGCACCAGTGCCAAGACGGGCTAGTTTGATGGTGCAAAGTGGCTCCTGCAATCTGCCATCCAGAAGCGGGGTAGCTTACTTTTGTTTGCCAGGGAAACGGGCCGAGCTTTTTGTCTGGGGGCCTATGGCGGCGAGTGACCGGCTGGCTCCTGAAAAGCTAAGATAGGCAGGATGGTGACCAGACCCATGGTGGCGCCAGTGCCAAGTTGGGCTGATTTGATAAAACCAAGTAGCTCCTGCAATCTGCCATCAAAAAGTTGGCAGGAGAGTTTTGTTTTCCAGGGAAAAGCGCCGTTGTTTGTGTTTGGGGGCCTGTGGCTGGGAGTGGCCGGCTGGCTCCTTAGAATCCACGATACGCAGCATGGTATCCAGACCCAAGGTGGCACCAGTGCCAAGTTTTTCTGGTTTGATAGTACCAAGTGGTTCCTGCAATCTGCCATCCAGAAGCAGGGCAGCTTACTTTTGTTTGCCAGGGAAACGGGCCGAGGATTTTGTCTGGGGGCCTATGGCTGGGAGTGACCGCCTGGCTCCTGAAAAGCTACGATAGGCAGGATGGTGACCAGACCCATGGTGGCACCAGTCCCAAGTTGGGCTGATTTGATAGTACCAAGTGGCTCCTGCAATCTGCCGTCAAAATTTGGCAGGCGAGTTTTTATTTTCCAGGGAAAAGCGCCGTTGTTTGTGTTTGGGGGCCTGTGGCTGGGAGTGGCCGGCTGGCTGCTTAGAATCCACGATACGCAGGATGGTTCCCAGACCCAAGGTGGCACCAGTGCCAAGTCGGGCTAGTATGATGGTGCAAAGTGGCTCCTGCAATCTGCCATCCAGAAGCGGGGCAGCTTACTTTTGTTTCCCAGGGAAACGGGCCGAGCTTTGTGTCTGGGGGCCTATGGCTGGGAGTGACCGGCTGGCTCCTGAAAAGCTACGATAGGCAGGATGGTGACCAGACCCATGGTGGCACCAGTGCCAAGTTTGCCTGGTTTGATAGTACCAAGTGGCTCCTGCAATCTGCCATCAAAATGTTGGCAGGCGAGTTTTGTTTTCCAGGGAAAAGCGCCGTTGTTTGTGTTTGGGGGCCTGTGGCTGGGAGTGGCTGGCTGGCTCCTTAGAATCCACGATACGCAGGATGGTTCCCAGACCTGAGGTGGCACCAGTGCCAAGTCGGGCTGGTTTTATAGTACCAAGTGCGTCCTGCAATCTGCCATCCAGAAGCGGGGCAGCTTACTTTTGTTTGCCAGGGAAACGGGCCGAGCATTTTGTCTGGGGGCCTATGGCTGGGAGTGAGCGGTTGGCTCCTGAAAAGCTACGATAGGCAGGATGGTGAGCAGACCCATGGTGGCACAAGTGCCAAGTTGGGCTGGTTTGATAGCACCAAGTGGCTCCTGCAATCTGCCATCAAAAAGTTGGCAGGCGAGTTTTGTTTTCCAGGGAAAAGCGCCGTTGTTTGTCTTTGGGTGCCTATGGCTGGGAGTGGCCGGCTGGCTCCTTAGAATCCACGATACGCACCATGGTTCCCAGACCAGAGGTGGCACCAGTGCCAAGTCAGGCTGGTTTGATAGTACCAAGTGGCTCCTGTAATCTGCCATCCAGAAGCGGGGCAGCTTACTTTTTTTTGCCAGGGAAACGGGCCGAGGTTTTTGTCTGGGGGCCTATGGCTGGGAGTGACCGGCTGGCTCCTGAAAAGCTACGATAGGCAGGATGGTGACCCGACCAGAGGTGGCACCAGTGCCAAGTTGGGCTGATTTGATGGTACCAAGTAGCTCCTGCAATCTGCCATCAAATTTGGCAGGCGAGTTTTGTTTTCCAGGAAAAAGCGCCGTTGTTTGTGTTTGGGGGCCTGTGGCTGGGAGTGGCCGGCTGGCTCCTTAGAATCCACGATACGCAGCATGGTTCCCAGACCAGAGGTGGCACCAGTGCCAAGTCGGGCTAGTTTGATGGTGCAAAGTGGCTCCTGCAATCTGCCATCCAGTAGCGGGGTAGCTTACTTTTTTTTGCCAGGGAAACGGGCCGAGGTTTGTGTCTGGGGGCCTATGGCTGGGAGTGACCGGCTGGCTCCTGAAAAGCTACGATAGGCAGGATGGTGACCAGACCCATGGTGGCACCAGTGCCAAGTTGGGCTGATTTGATAGTACCAAGTGGCTCCTGCAATCTGCCATCAAAAAGTTGGCAGGCGAGTTTTGTTTTCCTGGGAAAAGCGCCGTTGTTTGTGTTTGGGGGCCTGTGGCTGGGAGTGGCCGGCTGGCTCCTTAGAATCCACGATACGCAGGATGGTTCCCAGACCCAAGATGGCACCAGTGCCAAGTCGGGCTGGTTTGATAGTACCAAGTGCGTCCTGCAATCTGCCATCCAGAAGCGGGGCAGCTGAATTTTGTTTTCCAGGGAAACGGGCCGAGGTTTTTGTCTGGGGGCCTATGGCTGGCAGTGGCCGGCTGGCTCCTGAAAATCCACGATACGCAGCATGGTTCCCAGACAAGAGGTGCCACCTGTGCAAAGTTGGGCTGGTTTGATACTACCAAGTGGTTCCTGCAATCTGCCATCCAGAAGCGGGGCAGCTTACTTTTGTTTGCCAGGGAAACGGGCCGAGGTTTTTCTCTGGGGGCCTATGGCAGGGAGGGACCGGCTGGCTCCTGAAAAGCTACGATAGGCAGGATGGTGACCAGACCCATGGTGGCACCAGTGCCAAGTTGGGCTGATTTGATAGTAGCAAGTGGCTCCTGCAATGTGCCATCATAATTTTGGCAGGCGAGTTTTGTTTTCCAGGGAAAAGCGCTGTGGTTTGTGTTTGGGGGCCTGTGGCTGGGACTGACCGGCTGGCTCCTTAAAATCCACGATACGCAGGATGGTTCCCAGAGCCAAGGTGGCACCAGTGTCAAGTTGGGCTGGTTTGATTGTACCAAGTGGCTCCTGCAATCTGCCATCCAGACGCGGGGCAGCTTACTTTTGTTTGCCAGGGAAACGGGCCGAGGTTTTTCTCTGGGGGCCTATGGCAGGGAGTGACCGGCTGGCTCCTGAAAAGCTACGATAGGCAGGATGGTGACCAGACCCATGGTGGCACCAGTGCCAAGTTGGGCTGATTTGATAGTAGCAAGTGGCTCCTGCAATGTGCCATCATAATTTTGGCAGGCGAGTTTTGTTTTCCAGGGAAAAGCGCTGTGGTTTGTGTTTGGGGGCCTGTGGCTGGGAGTGACCGGCTGGCTCCTTAGAATCCACGATACGCAGGATGGTTCCCAGACCCAAGGTGGCACCAGTGCCATGTTGGGCTGGTTTGATAGTACCAAGTGGCTCCTGCAATCTGCCATCCAGAAGCGGGGCAGCTTACTTTTGTTTGCCAGGGAAACGGGTCGAGCTTTGTGTCTGGGGGCCTATGGCTGGGAGTGACCGGCTGGCTCCTGAAAAGCTACGATAGGCAGGATGGTGACCAGACCCATGGTGGCACCAGTGCCAAGTAGGGCTGGTTTGATAGTACCAAGTGGCTCCTGCAATCTGCCATCAAAAAGTTGGCATGCAAGTTTTGTTTTCCAGGGAAAAGCGCCGTTGTTTTTGTTTGGGGGCCTATGGCTGGGAGTGGCCGGCTGGCTCCTTAGAATCCAAGATACGCAGGATGGTTCCCAGACCAGAGGTGGCACCAGTGCCAAGTCGGGCTGGTTTGATAGTACCAAGTGCGTCCTGCAATCTGCCATCCAGAAGCGGGGTAGCTTACTTTTGTTTGCCAGGGAAACGGGCCGAGGTTTTTGTCTCGGGGCCTATGGCTGGGAGTGACCGGCTGGCTCCTGAAAAGCTACGATAGGCAGGATGGTGACCAGACCCATGGTGGCACCAGTGCCAAGTTCGGCTGGTTTGATAGTAGCAAGTGGCTCCTGCAATCTGCCATCAAAAAGTTGGCAGGCGAGTTTTGTTTTCCAGGGAAAAGCGCCGTTGTTTGTATTTGGGGGCCTGTGGCTGGGAGTGGCCGGCTGGCTCCTTAGAATCCACGATACGCAGCATGGTTCCCAGACCAGAGGTGGCACCAGTGCCAAGTCGGGCTGGTTTGATAGTACAAAGTGCGTCCTGCAATCTGCCATCCAGAAGCGGGGCAGCTTACTTTTGTTTGCCAGGGAAACGGGCCGAGGTTTTTGTCTGGGGGCCTATGGCTGGGAGTGACCGGCTGGCTCCTGAAAAGCTACGATAGGCAGGATGGTGACCCGACCAGAGGTGGCACCAGTGCCAAGTTGGGCTGATTTGATAGTACGAAGTTGCTCCTGCAATCTGCCATCAAAAAGTTGGCAGGCGAGTTTTGTTTTCCAGGGAAAAGCGCCGTTGTTTGTGTTTGGGGGCCTGTGGCTGGGAGAGGCCGGCTGGCTCCTTAGAATCCACGATACGCAGCATGGTTCCCAGACCAGAGGTGGCACCAATGCCAAGTCGGGCTAGTTTGATGGTGCAAAGTGGCTCCTGCAATCTGCCATCCAGTAGCGGGGTAGCTTACTTTTTTTTGCCAGGGAAACGGGCCGAGGTTTTTGTCTGGAGGCCTATGGCTGGGAGTGACCGGCTGGCTCCTGAAAAGCTACGATAGGCAGGATGGTGACCAGACCCATGGTGACACCAGTGCCAAGTTGGGCTGATTTGATAGTACCAAGTGGCTCCTGCAATCTGCCATCAAAAAGTTGGCAGGCGAGTTTTGTTTTCCAGGGAAAAGCGCTGTTGTTTGTGTTTGGGGGCCTGTGGCTGGGAGTGGCCGGCTGGCTCCTTAGAATCCACGATACGCAGGATGGTTCCCAGACCCAAGATGGCACCAGTGCCAAGTCGGGCTGGTTTGATAGTACCAAGTGGTTCCTGCAATCTGCCATCCAGAAGCGGGGCAGCTGAATTTTGTTTGCCAGGGAAACGGGCCGAGGTTTTTGTCTGGGGGCCTATGGCTGGCAGTGGCCGGCTGGCTCCTGAAAATCCATTATACGCAGCATGGTTCCCAGACCCAAGATGGCACCAGTGCCAAGTTGGGCTGGTTTGACAGTGTCAAGTGCCTCATGCAATCTCCCATCCAGAAACGGGGCAGCTGAGTTCTTTTGCCTGTGAACCGGCCGTTGTTTTTGATTGGGGTCTGTGGCCGAGAATGGTCGACTGGTTCCTGACAATCCACAATACGCAGGATGGTTCCCAGACTCAAGGTGGCACCAGGGCCAAGTCGGGCTTTTTTGATAGTACCAAGTGCGTCCTGCAATCTGCCATCCTGACGCGGGGCAGCGGATCTTTGTTTGCCAGAGTAAAGGTCCGTGGTTTGTTTTTGGGGGCATATGGCTGGGAGTGGCCGGCTGGCTCCTTAAGAAGGTCGATACGCAGGATGGTTCCCAGATCGAAGGTGGCACCATCGCCAAGTTTGGCTGTTTTTGGAGTACCAAGTGCGTCCTGATATTTTCCATCCAGAAGAAGGGCAGTTGAGTTTTCTTTTCCAGGGAAAAGCGCCGTTGTTTTTGTTTGGAGGCCTGTGGCTGGGAGTGGCCGGCTGGCTCCTTTCAACACACGATACGCCGGATGGTTCCCAACCCAAGGTGGCACCAGTGCCAAGTCGGGCTGGTTTGATACTACCAAGTGGCTCCTGCAATCTGCCATCCAGAAGCGGGGTAGCTTACTTTTTTTTGCCAGGGAAACGGGCCGAGCTTTGTGTCTCAGGGCCTATGGCTGGGAGTGACCGGCTGGCTCCTGAAAAGCAACGATAGGCAGGATGGTGATCAGACCCATGGTGACACCAGTGCCAAGTTGGGCTGGTTTGATAGTACCAAGTGGCTCCTGCAATCTGCCATGAAAAAGTTGGCAGGCGAGTTGTGTTTTCCAGGGAAAAGCGCCGTTGTTTTTGTTTGGGGGCCTGTGGGTGGGAGTGGCCGGCTGGCTCCTTAGAATCCACGATACGCAGGATGGTTCCCAGACCAGTGGTGGCAGCAGTGCCAAGTCGGGCTGGTTTGATGGTGAAAAGTGGCTCCTGCAATCTGCCATCCAGAAGCGGGATAACTTGCTTTTGTTTGCCAGGGAAACGGGCCGAGGTTTGTGTTTGGGGGCCTATGGCTGGGAGTGACCGGCTGGCTCCTGAAAAGCTACGATAGGCAGGATGGTGACCAGACCCATGGTGGCACCAGTGCCAAGTTGGGCTGGTTTGATAGTACCAAGTGGCTCCTGCAATCTGCCATCAAAAAGTTGGCAGGCGAGTTTTGTTTTCCAGGGAAAAGCTCAGTTGTTTGTGTTTGGGGGCCTGTGGCTGGGATTGGCCAGCTGTCTCCTTAGAATCCACGATACGCAGGATGGTTCCCAGACCAGAGGTGGCACCAGTGCCAAGTCGGGCTGGTTTGATGGTACCATGTGGCTCCTGCAATCTGCCATCCAGAAGCGGGGCAGCTTACTTTTGTTTGCCACGGAAACGGGCCGAGGTTTGTGTCTGGGGGCCTATGGCTGGGAGTGGCCGGCTAGGTCCTGTAAAGCTACGATAGGCAGGATGGTGACCAGACCCATGGTGGCACCAGTGCCAAGTTGGGCTGGTTTGATAGTACCAAGTGGCTCCTGCAATCTGCCATCCAGAAGCGGGTCAGCTTACTTTTGTTTCCCAGGGAAACGGGCCGAGGTATTTGTCTGGGGGCCTATGGCTGGGAGTGACTGGCTGGCTACTGAAAAGCTACGATAGGCAGGATGGTTACCAGACTCATGGTGGCACCAGTGCCAAGTTGGGCTTGTTTGATAGTACCAAGTGGCTCCTGCAATCTGCCATCAAAAAGTTGTCAGGCGAGTTTTGTTTTCCAGGGAAAAGCGCCGATGTTTTGTTTAGAGGCCTGTGGCTGGGAGTGGCCGCATGACCTCGTAGAATCTACGTTACGCAGCATGGTTCCCAGAGCCAAGGTGGCACCAGGGCCAAGTCGGGCTGGTTTGATAGTACCAACTGCATCCTGCAATCTGCCATCCAAAAGCGGGGCAGCTTACTTTTGTTTGCCAGGGAAACGGGCCGAGGTTTGTGTCTGGGGGCCTATGGCAGGGAGTGACCGGCTGGCTCCTGAAAAGCTACGATAGGCAGGATGTTTGCCTGACCCATGGTGGCACCAGTGCCAAGTTGGGCTGGTTTGATAGTACCAAGTGGCTCCTGCAATCTGCCATCCAGAATCGGGGGTGCTTACTTTTGTTTTCCAGGGAAACGGGCCGAGGTTTGTGTCTGGAGGCCTATGGCTGGGAGTGACCGGCTGGCTCCTGAAAAGCTACGATAGGCAGGATGGTGACCAGACCCATGGTGGCACCAGTGCTAAGTTGGGCTGGTTTGATAATACCAAGTGGCTCCTGCAATCTGCCATGAAAAAGTTGGCAGGCGAGTTTTGTTTTCCAGGAAAAAGCGCCGTTGTTTGTGTTTGGGGGCCTGTGGCTGGGAGTGGCCAGCTGGCTCCTTAGAATCCACGATACGCAGGATGGTTCCCAGACCAGAGGTGGCACCAGTGCCAAGTCGGGCTGGTTTGATGGTGCAAAGTGGCTCCTGCAATCTGCCATCCAGAAGCGGGGTAGCTTACTTTTGTTTGCCAGGGAAACGTGCCGAGGTTTGTGACTGGGGGCCTATGGCTGGGAGTGACCGGCTGGCTCCTGAAAAGCTACGATAGGCAGGATGGTGACCAGATCCATGGTGGCACCAGTGCCAAGTTGGGCTGGTTTGATAGTACCAAGTGGCTCCTGCAATCTGCCATCAAAAAGTTGGCAGGCGAGTTTTGTTTTCCTGGGAAAAGCGCCGTTGTTTTTGTTTGGAGGCCTGTGGCTGGGAGTGGCTGGCTGCCTCCTTTGAACCCAGGATTCGCAGCATGGTTCCCAGAGCCAAGGTGGCACCAGTGCCAAGTTGGGCTGGTTTGATAGTACCAAGTGGCTCCTGCAATCTGCCATCCAGAAGCGGGACAGCTTACTTTTATTTCCCAGGGAAACGGGCCGAGGTATTTGTCTGGGGGCCTATGGCTGGGAGTGACTGGCTGGCTACTGAAAAGCTACGATAGGCAGGATGGTTACCAGACTCATGGTGGCACCAGTGCCAAGTCGGGCTGGTTTGATAATACTAAATAGCTCCTGCAATCTGCCATCCAGACGCGGGGCAGCGGATTTTTGTTTGCTGGAGAAACGTTCCGTGGTTTTTTTCTGGGGGTATATGGCTGGACGTGGCCGGCTGGCTCCTTTAAAAGCTCGATACGCAGGATTGTTCCCTGACCCAAGGTGGCATCAGTGCCAAGTCGGGCTCTTTTCGTAGTACCAAGTGCGTCCTGCAATTTGCCATCCAGAAGAGGGGCAGTTGAGTTTTGTTTGCCAGAGCAAAGGGCCGTGGTATGTGTTTGGGGGCATATGGCTGAGAGTGGCCGGCTGGCCCCTGAAAATCCACGATAGGCAGGATGGTTCCCAGAACCAAGGTGGCACGAGTGCCATGTTGGCCTGGTTTGATAGTACCATGTGGCTCCTGCAATCTGCCATCCAGAAGCGGGGCTGCTTACTTTGGTTTGCCAGGGAAACGGGACGAGGTATTTGTCAGGGGGCCTATGGCTGGGAGTGACCGGCTGGCTCCTGAAAAGCTACGATAGGCAGGATGGTGACCAGACCCATGGTGGCACCAGTGCCAAGTTGGGCTGGTTTGATAGTACCAAGTGGCTCCTGCAATCTGCCATCAAAATGTTGGCAGGCGAGTTTTGTTTTCCAGGGAAAAGCGCCGTTGTTTTTGTTTAGAGGCCTGTGGCAGGGAGTGGCCGCCTGTCCTCGTAGAATCTACGTTACGCAGGATGGTTCCCAGAGCCAAGGTGGCACCAGGGCCAAGTCGGGCTGGTTTGATAGTACTAAGTGCATCCTGCAATCAGCCATCCAAAAGCGGGGCAGCTTACTTTTGTTTGCCAGGGAAACGGGCCGAGGTTTGTGTCTGGGGGCCTATGGCAGGGAGTGACCGGCTGGCTCCTGAAAAGCTACGATAGGCAGGATGTTTACCAGACCCATGGTGGCACCAGTGCCAAGTTGGGCTGATTTCATAGTACCAAGTGGCTCCTGCAATCTGCCATCCAGGATCGGGGCAGCTTACTTTTGTTTTCCAGGGAAACGGGCCGAGGTTTGTGTCTGGGGGCCTATGGCTGGGAGTGACCGGCTGGCTCCTGAAAAGCTACGATAGGCAGGATGGTGACCAGACCCATGGCGGCACCAGTGCCAAGTTGGGCTTGTTTGATAGTACCAAGTGGCTCCTGCAATCTGCCATCAAAATGTTGGCAGGCGAGTTTTGTTTTCCAGGGAAAAGCGCCGTTGTTTTTGTTTGGTGGCCTGTGGCACGGAGTGGCCGGGTGGCTGCTTAGAATCCACGATACGCAGGATGGTTCCCAGACCCAAGGTGGCACCAGTGCCAAGTCGGGCTGTTTTGACACTACCAAGTGGCTCCTGCACTCTGCCATCCAGAATCGGGGCAGCTTAATTTTGTTTGCCAGGGAAACGGTCCGAGGTTTGTGTCTGGGGGCCTATGGCTGGGAGTGACCGGCTGGCTCCTGAAATGCTACAATAGGCAGGATGGTTCCCAGAACCCATAGTGGCACCAGTGCCAAGTTGGGATGATTTGATAGTACCAAGTGGCTCCTGCAATCTGCCATCAAAAAGTTGGCAGGCGAATTTTGTTTTCCAGGGAAAAGCGCCGTTGTTTGTGTTTGGGGGCCTGTGGCTGGGAGTGGCCGGCTGGCTCCTTAGAATCCACGATATGCAGGATTGTTCCCAGACCCAAGGTGGCACCAGTGCCAACTCGGGCTGGTTTGATGGTGCAAAGTGGCTCCTGCAATCTGCCATCCAGACGCGGGGCAGCGGATTTTTGTTTCCAAGAGAAATGATCCGTGGTTTGTTTTTGGGGGTTTATGGCTGGGCGTGGCCGGCTGGCTCCTTAAAAAGCTCGATATGCAGGATGGTTCCCTGACACAAGGTGGCACCAGTGCCACGTCGGGCGGTTTTCGTAGTACAAAGTGCGTCCTAAAATTTGCCATCCAGAAGAGGGGCAGTTGAGTTATGTTTGCCAGAGAAAAGGGCCGTGGTTTGTTTTTGGGGGCATATGGCTGAGAGTGGCCGGCTGGCTCCTGAAAAGCTACGATAGGCAGGATGTTTACCAGACCCATGGTGGCACCAGTGCCAAGTTGGGCTGATTTGATAGTACCAAGTGGCTCCTGCAATCTGCCATCCAGAATCGGGGTAGCTTACTTTTGTTTTCCAGGGAAACGGGCCGAGGTTTGTGTCTGGGGGTCTATGGTTGGGAGTGGCCGGCTGGCTCCTTAGAAACCACGATACGCAGCATGGTTCCCAGACAAGAGGTGCCACCAGTGCCAAGTTGGGCTGGTTTGATACTACCAAGTGGTTCCTGCAATCTGCCATCCAGAAGCGGGGCAGCTTACTTTTGTTTGCCTGGGAAACGGGCCGAGGTTTTTGTCTGGGGGCCTATGGCTGGGACTGACCGGCTGGCTCCTTAAAATCCACGATACGCAGGATGGTTCCCAGACCAGAGTTGGCACCAGTGCCAAGTCGGGCTGGTTTGATAGTACCAAGTGGCTCCTGCAATCTGCCATCCAGAAGCGGGGCAGCTTACTTTTGTTTGCCAGGGAAACGGGCCGAGGTTTATGACTGGGGGCCTATGGCAGGGAGGGACCGGCTGGCTCCTGAAAAGCTACGATAGGCAGGATGGTGACCAGACCCATGGTGGCACCAGTGCCAAGTTGGGCTGGTTTGATAGTAGCAAGTGGCTCCTGCAATGTGCCATCAAAATTTTGGCAGGCGAGTTTTGTTTTCCAGGGAAAAGCGCTGTGGTTTGTGTTTGGGGGCCTATGGCTGGGAGTGGCCGGCTGGCTCATTAGAATCCAAGATACGCCGGATGGTTCCCAGACCTGAGGTGGCACCAGTGCCAAGTCGGGCTGGTTTGATAGTACCAAGTGCGTCCTGCAATCTGCCATCCAGAAGCGGGGTAGCTTACTTTTGTTTGCCAGGGAAACGGACCGAGGTTTTTGTCTCGGGGCCTATGGCTGGGAGTGACCGGCTGGCTCCTGAAAAGCTACGATAGGCAGGATGGTGACCAGACCCATGGTGGCACCAGTGCCAAGTTGGGCTGGTTTGATAGTAGCAAGTGGCTCCTGCAATCTGCCATCAAAAAGTTGGCAGGCGAGTTTTGTTTTCCAGGGAAAAGCGCCGTTGTTTGTGTTTGGGGGCCTGTGGGTGGGAGTGGCCGGCTGGTTCCTTAGAATCCACGATACGCAGGATGGTTCCCAGACCTGAGGTGGCACCAGTGCCAAGTCGGGCTAGTTTGATGGTGCAAAGTGGCTCCTGCAATCTGCCATCCAGAAGCGGGGCAGCTTACTTTTGTTTGCCAGGGAAACGGGTCGAGCTTTGTGTCTGGGGGCCTATGGCTGGGAGTGACCGGCTGGCTCCTGAAAAGCTACGATAGGCAGGATGGTGACCAGACCCATGGTGGCACCAGTGCCAAGTTGGGCTGGTTTGATAGTACCAAGTGGCTCCTGCAATCTGCCATCAAAATGTTGTCAGGCGAGTTTTGTTTTCCAGGGAAAAGCGCCGTTGTTTTGTTTAGAGGCCTGGGGCAGGGAGTGGCCGCCTGTCCTCGTAGAATCTACGTTACGCAGCATGGTTCCCAGAGCCAAGGTGGCACCAGGGCCAAGTCGGGCTGGTTTGATAGTACTAAGTGCATCCTGCAATCAGCCATCTAAAAGCCGGGCAGCTTACTTTTGTTTGCCAGGGAAACGGGCCGAGGTTTGTGTCTGGGGGCCTATGGCAGGGAGTGACCGGCTGGCTCCTGAAAAGCTACGATAGGCAGGATGTTTACCAGACCCATGGTGGCACCAGTGCCAAGTTGGGCTGATTTCATAGTACCAAGTGGCTCCTGCAATCTGCCATCCAGAATCGGGGCAGCTTACTTTTGTTTTCCAGGGAAACGGGCCAAGGTTTGTGTCTGGGGGCCTATGGCTGGGAGTGACCGGCTGGCTCCTGAAAAGCTACGATAGGCAGGATGGTGACCAGACCCATGGCGGCACCAGTGCCAAGTTGGGCTTGTTTGATAGTACCAAGTGGCTCCTGCAATCTGCCATCAAAATGTTGGCAGGCGAGTTTTGTTTTCCAGGGAAAAGCGCCGTTGTTTGTGTTTGGGGGCCTGTGGCACGGAGTGGCCGGGTGGCTGCTTAGAATCCACGATACGCAGGATGGTTCCCAGACCCAAGGTGGCACCAGTGCCAAGTCGGGCTGGTTTGATACTACCAAGTGGTTCCTGCAATCTGCCATCCAGAAGCGGGGCAGCTTA
This sequence comes from Melospiza melodia melodia, assembly GCF_035770615.1. Classification (NCBI taxonomy): domain Eukaryota; kingdom Metazoa; phylum Chordata; class Aves; order Passeriformes; family Passerellidae; genus Melospiza; species Melospiza melodia. Next base: position 38,410,743 of record NC_086195.1, on the reverse strand, counting down.
CTTTTGTTTGCCTGGGAAACGGGCCGAGGTTTTTGTCTGGGGGCCTATGGCTGGGACTGACCGGCTGGCTCCTTAAAATCCACGATACGCAGGATGGTTCCCAGACCAGAGTTGGCACCAGTGCCAAGTCGGGCTGGTTTGATAGTACCAAGTGGCTCCTGCAATCTGCCATCCAGAAGCGGGGCAGCTTACTTTTGTTTGCCAGGGAAACGGGCCGAGGTTTGTGTCTGGGGGCCTATGGCAGGGAGGGACCGGCTGGCTCCTGAAAAGCTACGATAGGCAGGATGGTGACCAGACCCATGGTGGCACCAGTGCCAAGTTGGGCTGATTTGATAGTAGCAAGTGGCTCCTGCAATCTGCCATCAAAATGTTGGCAGGCGAGTTTTGTTTTCCAGGGAAAAGCGCTGTGGTTTGTGTTTGGGGGCCTGTGGCTGGGAGTGACCGGCTGGCTCCTTAGAATCCACGATACGCAGGATGGTTCCCAGACCCAAGGTGGCACCAGTGCCAAGTTGGGCTGGTTTGATAGTACCAAGTGGCTCCTGCAATCTGCCATCCAGAAGCGGGGCAGCTTACTTTTTTTTGCCAGGGAAACGGGTCGAGCTTTGTGTCTGGGGGCCTATGGCTGGGAGTGACCGGCTGGCTCCTGAAAAGCTACGATAGGCAGGATGGTGACCAGACCCATGGTGGCACCAGTGCCAAGTAGGGCTGGTTTCATAGTACCAAGTGGCTCCTGCAATCTGCCATCAAAAAGTTGGCAGGCAAGTTTTGTTTTCCAGGGAAAAGCGCCGTTGTTTTTGTTTGGGGGCCTATGGCTGGGAGTGGCCGGCTGGCTCATTAGAATCCAAGATACGCCGGATGGTTCCCAGACCTGAGGTGTCACCAGTGCCAAGTCGGGCTGGTTTAATAGTACCAAGTGCGTCCTGCAATCTGCCATCAAAATGTTGGCAGGCGAGTTTTGTTTTCCAGGGAAAAGCGCCGTTGTTTGTGTTTGGGGGCCTGTGGCTGGGAGTGGCCGGCTGGCTGCTTAGAATCCACGATACGCAGGATGGTTCCCAGACCAGAGGTGGCACCAGTGCCAAGTCGGGCTGGTTTGATACTACCAAGTGCGTCCTGCAATCGGCCATCCAGAAGCGGGGCAGCTTACTTTTGTTTGCCAGGGAAACAGGCCGAGGTTTGTGTCTGGGGGCCTATGGCTGCGAGTGACCGGCTGGCTCCTGAAAAGCTACGATAGGCAGGATGGTGACCAGACCCATGGTGGCACCAGTGCCAAGTTGGGCTGATTTGATAGTACCAAGTGGCTCCTGCAATCTGCCATGAAATTGTTGGCAGGCGAGTTTTGTTTTCCAGGGAAAAGCGCCGTTGTTTCTGTTTGGGGGCCTGTGGCTGGGAGTGGCCGGCTGGCTCCTTAGAATCCACGATACGCGGCATGGTTCCCAGACCTGAGGTGGCACCAGTGCCAAGTTGGGCTTGTTTGATAGTACCAAGTGCGTCCTGCAATCTGCCATCCAGAAGCGGGGCAGCTTACTTTTGTTTGCAGGGGAAACGGGCCGAGGTTTGTGTCTCAGGGCCTATGGCTGGGAGTGACCGCCTGGCTCCTGAAAAGCTACGATAGGCAGGATGGTGACCAGACCCATGGTGGCACCAGTGCCAAGTTGGGCTGGTTTGATAGTACCAAGTGGCTCCTGCAATCTGCCATCAAAAAGTTGGCAGGCGAGTTTGTTATCCAGGGAAAAGCGCCGTTGTTTGTGTTTGGGGGCCTGTGGCAGGGAGTGGCCGGCTGGCTCCTTAGAATCCACGATACGCAGGATGGTTCCCAGACCAGAGGTCGCACCAGTGCCAAGTCGGGCCAGTTTGATGGTGCAAAGTGGCTCCTGCAATCTGCCATCCAGAAGCGGGGTAGCTTACTTTTGTTTGCCAGGGAAACGGGCCGAGTTTTGTGTCTGGGGGCCTATGGCTGGGAGTGACCGGCTGGCTCCTGAAAAGCTACGATAGGCAGGATGGTGACCAGACCCATGGTGGCACCAGTGCCAAGTTGGGCTGATTTGATAGTACCAAGTGGCTCCTGCAATCTGCCATCAAAAAGTTGGCAGGCGAGTTTTGTTTTCCAGGGAAAAGCGCCGTTGTTTGTGTCTGGGGGCCTGTGGCTGGGAGTGGCCGGCTGGCTCCTTACAATGAACGATACGCAGGATGGTTCCCAGACCTGAGGTGGCACCAGTGCCAAGTCGGGCTGGTTTGATAGTACCAAGTGGCTCCTGCAATCTGCCATCCAGAAGCGGGGCAGCTTACTTTTGTTTGCCAGGGAAACGGGCCGAGGTTTGTGTCTGGGGGCCTATGGCAGGGAGGGACCGGCTGGCTCCTGAAAAGCTACGATAGGCAGGATGGTGACCAGACCCATGGTGGCACCAGTGCCAAGTTGGGCTGATTTGATAGTAGCAAGTGGCTCCTGCAATCTGCCATCAAAATGTTGGCAGGCGAGTTTTGTTTTCCAGGGAAAAGCGCCGTGGTTTGTGTTTGGGGGCCTGTGGCTGGGAGTGACCGGCTGGCTCCTTAGAATCCACGATACGCAGGATGGTTCCCAGACCCAAGGTGGCACCAGTGCCAAGTTGGGCTGGTTTGATAGTACCAAGTGGTTCCTGCAATCTGCCATCCAGAAGCGGGGCAGCTTACTTTTTTTTGCCAGGGAAATGGGTCGAGCTTTGTGTCTGGGGGCCTATGGCTGGGAGTGACCGGCTGGCTCCTGAAAAGCTACGATAGGCAGGATGGTGACCAGACCCATGGTGGCACCAGTGCCAAGTAGGGCTGGTTTGATAGTACCAAGTGGCTCCTGCAATCTGCCATCAAAAAGTTGGCAGGCAAGTTTTGTTTTCCAGGGAAAAGCGCCGTTGTTTTTGTTTGGGGGCCTATGGCTGAGAGTGGCCGGCTGGCTCATTAGAATCCAAGATACGCCGGATGGTTCCCAGACCTGAGGTGGCACCAGTGCCAAGTCGGGCTGGTTTAATAGTACCAAGTGCGTCCTGCAATCTGCCATCAAAATGTTGGCAGGCGAGTTTTGTTTTCCAGGGAAAAGCGCCGTTGTTTGTGTTTGGGGGCCTGTGGCTGGGAGTGGCCGGCTGGCTGCTTAGAATCCACGATACGCAGGATGGTTCCCAGACCAGAGGTGGCACCAGTGCCAAGTCGGGCTGGTTTGATACTACCAAGTGCGTCCTGCAATCGGCCATCCAGAAGCGGGGCAGCTTACTTTTGTTTGCCAGGGAAACGGGCCGAGGTTTGTGTCTGGGGGCCTATGGCTGCGAGTGACCGGCTGGCTCCTGAAAAGCTACGATAGGCAGGATGGTGACCAGACCCATGGTGGCACCAGTGCCAAGTTGGGCTGATTTGATAGTACCAAGTGGCTCCTGCAATCTGCCATGAAATAGTTGGCAGGCGAGTTTTGTTTTCCAGGGAAAAGCGCCGTTGTTTCTGTTTGGGGGCCTGTGGCTGGGAGGGGCAGGCTGGCTCCTTAGAATCCACGATACGCGGCATGGTTCCCAGACCTGAGGTGGCACCAGTGCCAAGTTTTGCTTGTTTGATAGTACCAAGTGCGTCCTGCAATCTGCCATCCAGAAGCGGGGCAGCTTACTTTTGTTTGCAGGGGAAACGGGCCGAGGTTTGTGTCTCAGGGCCTATGGCTGGGAGTGACCGCCAGGCTCCTGAAAAGCTACGATAGGCAGGATGGTGACCAGACCCATGGTGGCACCAGTGCCAAGTTGGGCTGGTTTGATAGTACCAAGTGGCTCCTGCAATCTGCCATCAAAAAGTTGGCAGGCGAGTTTGTTATCCAGGGAAAAGCGCCGTTGTTTGTGTTTGGGGGCCTGTGGCAGGGAGTGGCCGGCTGGCTCCTAGAATCCACGATACGCAGGATGGTTCCCAGACCAGAGGTCGCACCAGTGCCAAGTCGGGCCAGTTTGATGGTGCAAATTGGCTCCTGCAATCTGCCATCCAGAAGCGGGGTAGCTTACTTTTGTTTGCCAGGGAAACGGGCCGAGTTTTGTGTCTGGGGGCCTATGGCTGCGAGTGACCGGCTGGCTCCTGAAAAGCTACGATAGGCAGGATGGTGACCAGACCCATGGTGGCACCAGTGCCAAGTTGGGCTGATTTGATAGTAGCAAGTGGCTCCTGCAATCTGCCATCAAAAAGTTGGCAGGCGAGTTTTGTTTTCCAGGGAAAAGCGCCGTTGTTTGTGTCTGGGGGCCTGTGGCTGGGAGTGGCCGGCTGGCTCCTTACAATGAACGATACGCAGGATGGTTCCCAGACCTGAGGTGGCACCAGTGCCAAGTCGGGCTAGTTTGATGGTGCAAAGTGGCTCCTGCAATCTGCCATCCAGAAGCGGGGTAGCTTACTTTTGTTTGCCAGGGAAACGGGCCGAGGTTTTTCTCTGGGGGCCTATGGCAGGGAGGGACCGGCTGGCTCCTGAAAAGCTACGATAGGCAGGATGGTGACCAGACCCATGGTGGCACCAGTGCCAAGTTGGGCTGATTTGATAGTAGCAAGTGGCTCCTGCAATCTGCCATCAAAATGTTGGCAGGCGAGTTTTGTTTTCCAGGGAAAAGCGCCGTTGTTTGTGTTTGGTGGCCTGTGGCTGGGAGTGACCGGCTGGCTCCTTAGAATCCACGATACGCAGGATGGTTCCCAGACCCAAGGTGGCACCAGTGCCAAGTTGGGCTGGTTTGATAGTACCAAGTGGTTCCTGCAATCTGCCATCCAGAAGCGGGGCAGCTTACTTTTGTTTGCCAGGGAACCGGGCCGAGGTTTTTCTCTGGGGGCCTATGGCTGCGAGTGACCGGCTAGGTCCTGAAAAGCTACGATAGGCAGGATGGTGACCAGATCCATGGTGGCACCAGTGCCAAGTTGGGCTGGTTTGATAGTACCAAGTGGCTCCTGCAATCTGCCATCAAAAAGTTGGCAGGCGAGTTTTGTTTTCCAGGGAAAAGCGCTGTGGTTTGTGTTTGGGGGCCTGTGGCTGGGAGTGGCCGGCTGGCTCCTTAGAATCCACGATACGCAGGATGGTTCCCAGACCAGAGGTGGCACCAGTGCCAAGTCGGGCTGGTTTGATGGTGAAAAGTGGCTCCTGCAATCTGCCATCCAGAAGCGGGATAACTTACTTTTGTTTGCCAGGGAAACGGGCCAAGGTTTTTGTCTGGGGGCCTATGGCTGGGAGTGACCGGCTGGCTCCTGAAAAGCTACGATAGGCAGGATGGTGACCAGACCCATGGTGGCACCAGTGTCAAGTTGGGCTGGTTTGATAGTACCAAGTGGCTCCGGCAATCTGCCATCAAAATTTGGCAGGCGAGGTTTGTTTTCCAGGGAAAAGCGCCGTTGTTTTTGTTTGGGGGCCTGTGGGTGGGAGTGGCCAGATGGCTAATTAGAATCCACGATACGCAGCATGGTTCCCAGACCTGAGGTGGCACCAGTGCCAAGTCGGGCTGGTTTGATAGTACCAAGTGCGTCCTGCAATCTGCCATCCAGAAGCGGGGTAGCTTACTTTTGTTTGCCAGGGAAACGGGCCGAGGTTTGTGTCTGGGGGCCTATGGCTGGGAGTGACCGGCTGGCTCCTGAAAAGCTACGATAGGCAGGATGGTGACCAGACCCATGGTGGCACCAGTGCCAAGTTGGGCTGGTTTGATAGTACCAAGTGGCTCCTGCAATCTGCCATCAAAAAGTTGGCAGGCGAGTTTTGTTTTCCAGGGAAAAGCTCCGTTGTTTGTGTTTGGGGGCCTGTGGCTGGGATTGGCCAGCTGTCTCCTTAGAATCCACGATACGCAGGATGGTTCCCAGACCAGAGGTGGCACCAGTGCCAAGTCGGGCTGGTTTGATGGTACCATGTGGCTCCTGCAATCTGCCATCCAGAAGCGGGGCAGCTTACTTTTGTTTGCCACGGAAACGGGCCGAGGTTTGTGTCTGGGGGCCTATGGCTGGGAGTGGCCGGCTAGGTCCTGTAAAGCTACGATAGGCAGGATGGTGACCAGACCCATGGTGGCACCAGTGCCAAGTTGGGCTGGTTTGATAGTACCAAGTGGCTCCTGCAATCGGCCATCAAAAAGTTGGCAGGCGAGTTTTGTTTTCCAGGAAAAAGCGCCGTTGTTTGTGTTTGGAGGCCTGTGGCTGGGAGTGGCCGGCTGCCTCCTTTGAACCCAGGATACGCAGGATGTTTCCCAGAGGCAAGGTGGCACCAGTGCCAAGTTGGGCTGGTTTGATAGTACCAAGTGCGTCCTGCAATCAGCCATCCAGAAGCGGGTCAGCTTACTTTTGTTTCCCAGGGAAACGGGCCGAGGTATTTGTCTGGGGGCCTATGGCTGGGAGTGACTGGCTGGCTACTGAAAAGCTACGATAGGCAGGATGGTTACAAGACTCATGGTGGCACCAGTGCCAAGTTGGGCTTGTTTGATAGTACCAAGTGGCTCCTGCAATCTGCCATCAAAAAGTTGTCAGGCGAGTTTTGTTTTCCAGGGAAAAGCGCCGATGATTTTGTTTAGAGGCCTGTGGCTGGGAGTGGCCGCATGACCTCGTAGAATCTACGTTACGCAGCATGGTTCCCAGAGCCAAGGTGGCACCAGGGCCAAGTCGGGCTGGTTTGATAGTACCAACTGCATCCTGCAATCTGCCATCCAAAAGCGGGGCAGCTTACTTTTGTTTGCCAGGGAAACGGGCCGAGGTTTGTGTCTGGGGGCCTATGGCAGGGAGTGACCGGCTGGCTCCTGAAAAGCTACGATAGGCAGGATGTTTGCCTGACCCATGGTGGCACCAGTGCCAAGTTGGGCTGGTTTGATAGTACCAAGTGGCTCCTGCAATCTGCCATCCAGAATCGGGGGTGCTTACTTTTGTTTTCCAGGGAAACGGGCCGAGGTTTGTGTCTGGAGGCCTATGGCTGGGAGTGACCGGCTGGCTCCTGAAAAGCTACGATAGGCAGGATGGTGACCAGACCCATGGTGGCACCAGTGCCAAGTTGGGCTGGTTTGATAGTACCAAGTGGCTCCTGCAATCTGCCATCAAAAAGTTGGCAGGCGAGTTTTGTTTTCCAGGAAAAAGCGCCGTTGTTTGTGTTTGGGGGCCTGTGGCTGGGAGTGGCCAGCTGGCTCCTTAGAATCCACGATACGCAGGATGGTTCCCAGACCAGAGGTGGCACCAGTGCCAAGTTGGGCTGGTTTGATGGTGCAAAGTGGCTCCTGCAATCTGCCATCCAGAAGCGGGGTAGCTTACTTTTGTTTGCCAGGGAAACGGGCCGAGGTTTGTGACTGGGGGCCTATGGCTGGGAGTGACCGGCTGGCTCCTGAAAAGCTACGATAGGCAGGATGGTGACCAGATCCATGGTGGCACCAGTGCCAAGTTGGGCTGGTTTGATAGTACCAAGTGGCTCCTGCAATCTGCCATAAAAATGTTGGCAGGCGAGTTTTGTTTTCCTGGGAAAAGCGCCGTTGTTTGTGTTTGGAGGCCTGTGGCTGGGAGTGGCTGGCTGCCTCCTTTGAACCCAGGATACGCAGCATGGTTCCCAGAGCCAAGGTGGCACCAGTGCCAAGTTGGGCTGGTTTGATAGTACCAAGTGGCTCCTGCAATCTGCCATCCAGAAGCGGGGCAGCTTACTTTTATTTCCCAGGGAAACGGGCCGAGGTATTTGTCTGGGGGCCTATGGCTGGGAGTGACTGGCTGGCTACTGAAAAGCTACGATAGGCAGGATGCTTACCAGACTCATGGTGGCACCAGTGCCAAGTCGGGCTGGTTTGATAATACTAAATAGCTCCTGCAATCTGCCATCCAGACGCGGGGCAGCGGATTTTTGTTTGCTGGAGAAACGTTCCGTGGTTTTTTTCTGGGGGTATATGGCTGGACGTGGCCGGCTGGCTCCTTTAAAAGCTCGATACGCAGGATTGTTCCCTGACCCAAGGTGGCATCAGTGCCAAGTCAGGCTGTTTTCGTAGTACCAAGTGCGTCCTGCAATTTGCCATCCAGAAGAGGGGCAGTTGAGTTTTGTTTGCCAGAGCAAAGGGCCGTGGTATGTGTTTGGGGGCATATGGCTGAGAGTGGCCGGCTGGCCCCTGAAAATCCACGATAGGCAGGATGGTTCCCAGAACCAAGGTGGCACGAGTGCCATGTTGGCCTGGTTTGATAGTACCATGTGGCTCCTGCAATCTGCCATCCAGAAGCGGGGCTGCTTACTTTGGTTTGCCAGGGAAACGGGACGAGGTATTTGTCAGGGGGCCTATGGCTGGGAGTGACCGGCTGGCTCCTGAAAAGCTACGATAGGCAGGATGGTGACCAGACCCATGGTGGCACCAGTGCCAAGTTGGGCTGGTTTGATAGTACCAAGTGGCTCCTGCAATCTGCCATCAAAAAGTTGGCAGGCGAGTTTTGTTTTCCAGGGAAAAGCGCCGTTGTTTTTGTTTAGAGGCCTGTGGCAGGGAGTGGCCGCCTGTCCTCGTAGAATCTACGTTACGCAGGATGGTTCCCAGAGCCAAGGTGGCACCAGGGCCAAGTCGGGCTGGTTTGATAGTACTAAGTGCATCCTGCAATCAGCCATCCAAAAGCGGGGCAGCTTACTTTTGTTTGCCAGGGAAACGGGCCGAGGTTTGTGTCTGGGGGCCTATGGCAGGGAGTGACCGGCTGGCTCCTGAAAAGCTACGATAGGCAGGATGTTTACCAGACCCATGGTGGCACCAGTGCCAAGTTGGGCTGATTTCATAGTACCAAGTGGCTCCTGCAATCTGCCATCCAGGATCGGGGCAGCTTGCTTTTGTTTTCCAGGGAAACGGGCCGAGGTTTGTGTCTGGGGGCCTATGGCTGGGAGTGACCGGCTGGCTCCTGAAAAGCTACGATAGGCAGGATGGTGACCAGACCCATGGCGGCACCAGTGCCAAGTTGGGCTTGTTTGATAGTACCAAGTGGCTCCTGCAATCTGCCATCAAAATGTTGGCAGGCGAGTTTTGTTTTCCAGGGAAAAGCACCGTTGTTTGTGTTTGGGGGCCTGTGGCACGGAGTGGCCGGGTGGCTGCTTAGAATCCACGATACGCAGGATGGTTCCCAGACCCAAGGTGGCACCAGTGCCAAGTCGGGCTGGTTTGATACTACCAAGTGGCTCCTGCAATCTGCCATCCAGAATCGGGGCAGCTTAATTTTGTTTGCCAGGGAAACGGTCCGAGGTTTGTGTCTGGGGGCCTATGGCTGGGAGTGACCGGCTGGCTCCTGAAATGCTACAATAGGCAGGATGGTTCCTAGACCCATAGTGGCACCAGTGCCAAGTTGGGATGATTTGATAGTACCAAGTGGCTCCTGCAATCTGCCATCAAAAAGTTGGCAGGCGAATTTTGTTTTCCAGGGAAAAGCGCCGTTGTTTTTGTTTGGGGGCCTGTGGCTGGGAGTGGCCGGCTGGCTCCTTAGAATCCACGATATGCAGGATTGTTCCCAGACCCAAGGTGGCACCAGTGCCAAGTCGGGCTGGTTTGATGGTGCAAAGTGGCTCCTGCAATCTGCCATCCAGACGCGGGGCAGCGGATTTTTGTTTCCAAGAGAAATGATCCGTGGTTTGTTTTTGGGGGTTTATGGGTGGGCGTGGCCGGCTGGCTCCTTAAAAAGCTCGATATGCAGGATGGTTCCCTGACACAAGGTGGCACCAGTGCCACGTCGGGCGGTTTTCGTAGTACAAAGTGCGTCCTAAAATTTGCCATCCAGAAGAGGGGCAGTTGAGTTATGTTTGCCAGAGAAAAGGGCCGTGGTATGTGTTTGGGGGCATATGGCTGAGAGTGGCCGGCTGGCCCCTGAAAATCCACGATAGGCAGGATGGTTCCCAGAACCAAGGTGGCACGAGTGCCATGTTGGCCTGGTTTGATAGTACCATGTGGCTCCTGCAATCTGCCATCCAGAAGCGGGGCTGCTTACTTTGGTTTGCCAGGGAAACGGGACGAGGTATTTGTCAGGGGGCCTATGGCTGGGAGTGACCGGCTGGCTCCTGAAAAGCTACGATAGGCAGGATGGTGACCAGACCCATGGTGGCACCAGTGCCAAGTTGGGCTGGTTTGATAGTACCAAGTGGCTCCTGCAATCTGCCATCAAAAAGTTGGCAGGCGAGTTTTGTTTTCCAGGGAAAAGCGCCGTTGTTTTTGTTTATAGGCCTGTGGCAGGGAGTGGCCGCCTGTCCTCGTAGAATCTACGTTACACAGGATGGTTCCCAGAGCCAAGGTGGCACCAGGGCCAAGTCGGGCTGGTTTGATAGTACTAAGTGCATCCTGCAATCAGCCATCCAGAAGCGGGGCAGCTTACTTTTGTTTGCCAGGGAAACGGGCCGAGGTTTTTGTCTGGGGGCCTATGGCTGGGACTGACCGGCTGGCTCCTTAAAATCCACGATACGCAGGATGGTTCCCAGACCAGAGTTGGCACCAGTGCCAAGTCGGGCTGGTTTGATAGTACCAAGTGGCTCCTGCAATCTGCCATCCAGAAGCGGGGCAGCTTACTTTTGTTTGCCAGGGAAACGGGCCGAGGTTTGTGTCTGGGGGCCTATGGCAGGGAGGGACCGGCTGGCTCCTGAAAAGCTACGATAGGCAGGATGGTGACCAGACCCATGGTGGCACCAGTGCCAAGTTGGGCTGATTTGATAGTAGCAAGTGGCTCCTGCAATCTGCCATCAAAATGTTGGCAGGCGAGTTTTGTTTTCCAGGGAAAAGCGCTGTGGTTTGTGTTTGGGGGCCTGTGGCTGGGAGTGACCGGCTGGCTCCTTAGAATCCACGATACGCAGGATGGTTCCCAGACCTAAGGTGGCACCAGTGCCAAGTTGGGCTGGTTTGATAGTACCAAGTGGCTCCTGCAATCTGCCATCCAGAAGCGGGGCAGCTTACTTTTTTTTGCCAGGGAAACGGGTCGAGCTTTGTGTCTGGGGGCCTATGGCTGGGAGTGACCGGCTGGCTCCTGAAAAGCTACGATAGGCAGGATGGTGACCAGACCCATGGAGGCACCAGTGCCAAGTAGGGCTGGTTTCATAGTACCAAGTGGCTCCTGCAATCTGCCATCAAAAAGTTGGCAGGCAAGTTTTGTTTTCCAGGGAAAAGCGCCGTTGTTTTTGTTTGGGGGCCTATGGCTGGGAGTGGCCGGCTGGCTCATTAGAATCCAAGATACGCCGGATGGTTCCCAGACCTGAGGTGGCACCAGTGCCAAGTCGGGCTGGTTTAATAGTACCAAGTGCGTCCTGCAATCTGCCATCAAAATGTTGGCAGGCGAGTTTTGTTTTCCAGGGAAAAGCGCCGTTGTTTGTGTTTGGGGGCCTGTGGCTGGGAGTGGCCGGCTGGCTCCTTAGAATCCACGATACGCAGGATGGTTCCCAGACCAGAGGTGGCACCAGTGCCAAGTCGGGCTGGTTTGATACTACCAAGTGCGTCCTGCAATCGGCCATCCAGAAGCGGGGCAGCTTACTTTTGTTTGCCAGGGAAACGGGCCGAGGTTTGTGTCTGGGGGCCTATGGCTGCGAGTGACCGGCTGGCTCCTGAAAAGCTACGATAGGCAGGATGGTGACCAGACCCATGGTGGCACCAGTGCCAAGTTGGGCTGGTTTGATAGTACCAAGTGGCTCCTGCAATCTGCCATCAAAAAGTTGGCAGGCGAGTTTTGTTTTCCAGGGAAAAGCGCCGTTGTTTGTGTTTGGGGGCCTGTGTCTGGGAGTGGACGGATGCCTCCTTAGAATCCACGATACGCAGCATGGTTCCCAGACCAGAGGTGGCACCAGTGCCAAGTCGGGCTAGTTTGATGGTGCAAAGTGGCTCCTGCAATCTGCCATCCAGAAGCGGGGTAGCTTACTTTTGTTTGCCAGGGAAACGGGCCGAGGTTTGTGTCTGGGGGCCTATGGCTGGGAGTGACCGCCTGGCTCCTGAAAAGCTACGATAGGCAGGATGTTTACCAGACCCATGGTGGCACCAGTGCCAAGTTGGGCTGATTTGATAGTACCAAGTGGCTCCTGCAATCTGCCATCCAGAATCGGGGTAGCTTACTTTTGTTTTCCAGGGAAACGGGCCGAGGTTTGTGTCTGGGGGTCTATGGTTGGGAGTGGCCGGCTGGCTCCTTAGAAACCACGATACGCAGCATGGTTCCCAGACAAGAGGTGCCAACAGTGCCAAGTTGGGCTGGTTTGATACTACCAAGTGGTTCCTGCAATCTGCCATCCAGAAGCGGGGCAGCTTACTTTTGTTTGCCAGGGAAACGGGCCGAGGTTTTTGTCTGGGGGCCTATGGCTGGGACTGACCGGCTGGCTCCTTAAAATCCACGATACGCAGGATGGTTCCCAGACCAGAGTTGGCACCAGTGCCAAGTCGGGCTGGTTTGATAGTACCAAGTGGCTCCTGCAATCTGCCATCCAGAAGCGGGGCAGCTTACTTTTGTTTGCCAGGGAAACGGGCCGAGGTTTGTGTCTGGGGGCCTATGGCAGGGAGGGACCGGCTGGCTCCTGAAAAGCTACGATAGGCAGGATGGTGACCAGACCCATGGTGGCACCAGTGCCAAGTTGGGCTGATTTGATAGTAGCAAGTGGCTCCTGCAATCTGCCATCAAAATGTTGGCAGGCGAGTTTTGTTTTCCAGGGAAAAGCGCTGTGGTTTGTGTTTGGGGGCCTGTGGCTGGGAGTAACCGGCTGGCTCCTTAGAATCCACGATACGCAGGATGGTTCCCAGACCCAAGGTGGCACCAGTGCCAAGTTGGGCTGGTTTGATAGTACCAAGTGGCTCCTGCAATCTGCCATCCAGAAGCGGGGCAGCTTACTTTTTTTTGCCAGGGAAACGGGTCGAGCTTTGTGTCTGGGGGCCTATGGCTGGGAGTGACCGGCTGGCTCCTGAAAAGCTACGATAGGCAGGATGGTGACCAGACCCATGGTGGCACCAGTGCCAAGTAGGGCTGGTTTGATAGTACCAAGTGGCTCCTGCAATCTGCCATCAAAAAGTTGGCAGGCAAGTTTTGTTTTCCACGGAAAAGCGCCGTTGTTTGTGTTTGGGGGCCTGTGGGTGGGAGTGCCCGGCTGGCTCCTTAGAATCCACGATACGCAGGATGGTTCCCAGACCAGAGGTGGCACCAGTGCCAAGTCGGGCTGGTTTGATACTACCAAGTGCGTCCTGCAATCGGCCATCCAGAAGCGGGGCAGCTTACTTTTGTTTGCCAGGGAAACGGGCCGAGGTTTGTGTCTGGGGGCCTATGGCTGCGAGTGACCGGCTGGCTCCTGAAAAGCTACGATAGGCAGGATGGTGACCAGACCCATGGTGGCACCAGTGCCAAGTTGGGCTGGTTTGATAGTACCAAGTGGCTCCTGCAATCTGCCATCAAAAAGTTGGCAGGCGAGTTTTGTTTTCCAGGGAAAAGCGTCGTTGTTTGTGTTTGGGGGCCTGTGTCTGGGAGTGGACGGATGGCTCCTTAGAATCCACGATACGCAGCATGGTTCCCAGAGCCAAGGTGGCACCAGTGCCAAGTTGGGCTGGTTTGATAGTACCAAGTGGCTCCTGCAATCTGCCATCCAGAAGCGGGACAGCTTACTTTTATTTCCCAGGGAAACGGGCCGAGGTATTTGTCTGGGGGCCTATGGCTGGGAGTGACTGGCTGGCTACTGAAAAGCTACGATAGGCAGGATGCTTACCAGACTCATGGTGGCACCAGTGCCAAGTCGGGCTGGTTTGATAATACTAAATAGCTCCTGCAATCTGCCATCCAGACGCGGGGCAGCGGATTTTTGTTTGCTGGAGAAACGTTCCGTGGTTTTTTTCTGGGGGTATATGGCTGGACGTGGCCGGCTGGCTCCTTTAAAAGCTCGATACGCAGGATTGTTCCCTGACCCAAGGTGGCATCAGTGCCAAGTCAGGCTGTTTTCGTAGTACCAAGTGCGTCCTGCAATTTGCCATCCAGAAGAGGGGCAGTTGAGTTTTGTTTGCCAGAGCAAAGGGCCGTGGTATGTGTTTGGGGGCATATGGCTGAGAGTGGCCGGCTGGCCCCTGAAAATCCACGATAGGCAGGATGGTTCCCAGAACCAAGGTGGCACGAGTGCCATGTTGGCCTGGTTTGATAGTACCATGTGGCTCCTGCAATCTGCCATCCAGAAGCGGGGCTGCTTACTTTGGTTTGCCAGGGAAACGGGACGAGGTATTTGTCAGGGGGCCTATGGCTGGGAGTGACCGGCTGGCTCCTGAAAAGCTACGATAGGCAGGATGGTGACCAGACCCATGGTGGCACCAGTGCCAAGTTGGGCTGGTTTGATAGTACCAAGTGGCTCCTGCAATCTGCCATCAAAAAGTTGGCAGGCGAGTTTTGTTTTCCAGGGAAAAGCGCCGTTGTTTTTGTTTAGAGGCCTGTGGCAGGGAGTGGCCGCCTGTCCTCGTAGAATCTACGTTACGCAGGATGGTTCCCAGAGCCAAGGTGGCACCAGGGCCAAGTCGGGCTGGTTTGATAGTACTAAGTGCATCCTGCAATCAGCCATCCAAAAGCGGGGCAGCTTACTTTTGTTTGCCAGGGAAACGGGCCGAGGTTTGTGTCTGGGGGCCTATGGCAGGGAGTGACCGGCTGGCTCCTGAAAAGCTACGATAGGCAGGATGTTTACCAGACCCATGGTGGCACCAGTGCCAAGTTGGGCTGATTTCATAGTACCAAGTGGCTCCTGCAATCTGCCATCCAGGATCGGGGCAGCTTGCTTTTGTTTTCCAGGGAAACGGGCCGAGGTTTGTGTCTGGGGGCCTATGGCTGGGAGTGACCGGCTGGCTCCTGAAAAGCTACGATAGGCAGGATGGTGACCAGACCCATGGCGGCACCAGTGCCAAGTTGGGCTTGTTTGATAGTACCAAGTGGCTCCTGCAATCTGCCATCAAAATGTTGGCAGGCGAGTTTTGTTTTCCAGGGAAAAGCACCGTTGTTTGTGTTTGGGGGCCTGTGGCACGGAGTGGCCGGGTGGCTGCTTAGAATCCACGATACGCAGGATGGTTCCCAGACCCAAGGTGGCACCAGTGCCAAGTCGGGCTGTTTTGTCACTACCAAGTGGCTCCTGCAATCTGCCATCCAGAATCGGGGCAGCTTAATTTTGTTTGCCAGGGAAACGGTCCGAGGTTTGTGTCTGGGGGCCTATGGCTGGGAGTGACCGGCTGGCTCCTGAAATGCTACAATAGGCAGGATGGTTCCTAGACCCATAGTGGCACCAGTGCCAAGTTGGGATGATTTGATAGTACCAAGTGGCTCCTGCAATCTGCCATCAAAAAGTTGGCAGGCGAATTTTGTTTTCCAGGGAAAAGCGCCGTTGATTTTGTTTGGGGGCCTGTGGCTGGGAGTGGCCGGCTGGCTCCTTAGAATCCACGATATGCAGGATTGTTCCCAGACCCAAGGTGGCACCAGTGCCAAGTCGGGCTGGTTTGATGGTGCAAAGTGGCTCCTGCAATCTGCCATCCAGACGCGGGGCAGCGGATTTTTGTTTCCAAGAGAAATGATCCGTGGTTTGTTTTTGGGGGTTTATGGGTGGGCGTGGCCGGCTGGCTCCTTAAAAAGCTCGATATGCAGGATGGTTCCCTGACACAAGGTGGCACCAGTGCCACGTCGGGCGGTTTTCGTAGTACAAAGTGCGTCCTAAAATTTGCCATCCAGAAGAGGGGCAGTTGAGTTATGTTTGCCAGAGAAAAGGGCCGTGGTATGTGTTTGGGGGCATATGGCTGAGAGTGGCCGGCTGGCCCCTGAAAATCCACGATAGGCAGGATGGTTCCCAGAACCAAGGTGGCACGAGTGCCATGTTGGCCTGGTTTGATAGTACCATGTGGCTCCTGCAATCTGCCATCCAGAAGCGGGGCTGCTTACTTTGGTTTGCCAGGGAAACGGGACGAGGTATTTGTCAGGGGGCCTATGGCTGGGAGTGACCGGCTGGCTCCTGAAAAGCTACGATAGGCAGGATGGTGACCAGACCCATGGTGGCACCAGTGCCAAGTTGGGCTGGTTTGATAGTACCAAGTGGCTCCTGCAATCTGCCATCAAAAAGTTGGCAGGCGAGTTTTGTTTTCCAGGGAAAAGCGCCGTTGTTTTTGTTTATAGGCCTGTGGCAGGGAGTGGCCGCCTGTCCTCGTAGAATCTACGTTACGCAGGATGGTTCCCAGAGCCAAGGTGGCACCAGGGCCAAGTCGGGCTGGTTTGATAGTACTAAGTGCATCCTGCAATCAGCCATCCAGAAGCGGGGCAGCTTACTTTTGTTTGCCAGGGAAACGGGCCGAGGTTTTTGTCTGGGGGCCTATGGCTGGGACTGACCGGCTGGCTCCTTAAAATCCACGATACGCAGGATGGTTCCCAGACCAGAGTTGGCACCAGTGCCAAGTCGGGCTGGTTTGATAGTACCAAGTGGCTCCTGCAATCTGCCATCCAGAAGCGGGGCAGCTTACTTTTGTTTGCCAGGGAAACGGGCCGAGGTTTGTGTCTGGGGGCCTATGGCAGGGAGGGACCGGCTGGCTCCTGAAAAGCTACGATAGGCAGGATGGTGACCAGACCCATGGTGGCACCAGTGCCAAGTTGGGCTGATTTGATAGTAGCAAGTGGCTCCTGCAATCTGCCATCAAAATGTTGGCAGGCGAGTTTTGTTTTCCAGGGAAAAGCGCTGTGGTTTGTGTTTGGGGGCCTGTGGCTGGGAGTGACCGGCTGGCTCCTTAGAATCCACGATACGCAGGATGGTTCCCAGACCTAAGGTGGCACCAGTGCCAAGTTGGGCTGGTTTGATAGTACCAAGTGGCTCCTGCAATCTGCCATCCAGAAGCGGGGCAGCTTACTTTTTTTTGCCAGGGAAACGGGTCGAGCTTTGTGTCTGGGGGCCTATGGCTGGGAGTGACCGGCTGGCTCCTGAAAAGCTACGATAGGCAGGATGGTGACCAGACCCATGGAGGCACCAGTGCCAAGTAGGGCTGGTTTCATAGTACCAAGTGGCTCCTGCAATCTGCCATCAAAAAGTTGGCAGGCAAGTTTTGTTTTCCAGGGAAAAGCGCCGTTGTTTTTGTTTGGGGGCCTATGGCTGGGAGTGGCCGGCTGGCTCATTAGAATCCAAGATACGCCGGATGGTTCCCAGACCTGAGGTGGCACCAGTGCCAAGTCGGGCTGGTTTAATAGTACCAAGTGCGTCCTGCAATCTGCCATCAAAATGTTGGCAGGCGAGTTTTGTTTTCCAGGGAAAAGCGCCGTTGTTTGTGTTTGGGGGCCTGTGGCTGGGAGTGGCCGGCTGGCTCCTTAGAATCCACGATACGCAGGATGGTTCCCAGACCAGAGGTGGCACCAGTGCCAAGTCGGGCTGGTTTGATACTACCAAGTGCGTCCTGCAATCGGCCATCCAGAAGCGGGGCAGCTTACTTTTGTTTGCCAGGGAAACGGGCCGAGGTTTGTGTCTGGGGGCCTATGGCTGCGAGTGACCGGCTGGCTCCTGAAAAGCTACGATAGGCAGGATGGTGACCAGACCCATGGTGGCACCAGTGCCAAGTTGGGCTGGTTTGATAGTACCAAGTGGCTCCTGCAATCTGCCATCAAAAAGTTGGCAGGCGAGTTTTGTTTTCCAGGGAAAAGCGCCGTTGTTTGTGTTTGGGGGCCTGTGTCTGGGAGTGGACGGATGCCTCCTTAGAATCCACGATACGCAGCATGGTTCCCAGACCAGAGGTGGCACCAGTGCCAAGTCGGGCTAGTTTGATGGTGCAAAGTGGCTCCTGCAATCTGCCATCCAGAAGCGGGGTAGCTTACTTTTGTTTGCCAGGGAAACGGGCCGAGGTTTGTGTCTGGGGGCCTATGGCTGGGAGTGACCGCCTGGCTCCTGAAAAGCTACGATAGGCAGGATGTTTACCAGACCCATGGTGGCACCAGTGCCAAGTTGGGCTGATTTGATAGTACCAAGTGGCTCCTGCAATCTGCCATCCAGAATCGGGGTAGCTTACTTTTGTTTTCCAGGGAAACGGGCCGAGGTTTGTGTCTGGGGGTCTATGGTTGGGAGTGGCCGGCTGGCTCCTTAGAAACCACGATACGCAGCATGGTTCCCAGACAAGAGGTGCCAACAGTGCCAAGTTGGGCTGGTTTGATACTACCAAGTGGTTCCTGCAATCTGCCATCCAGAAGCGGGGCAGCTTACTTTTGTTTGCCAGGGAAACGGGCCGAGGTTTTTGTCTGGGGGCCTATGGCTGGGACTGACCGGCTGGCTCCTTAAAATCCACGATACGCAGGATGGTTCCCAGACCAGAGTTGGCACCAGTGCCAAGTCGGGCTGGTTTGATAGTACCAAGTGGCTCCTGCAGTCTGCCATCCAGAAGCGGGGCAGCTTACTTTTGTTTGCCAGGGAAACGGGCCGAGGTTTGTGTCTGGGGGCCTATGGCAGGGAGGGACCGGCTGGCTCCTGAAAAGCTACGATAGGCAGGATGGTGACCAGACCCATGGTGGCACCAGTGCCAAGTTGGGCTGATTTGATAGTAGCAAGTGGCTCCTGCAATCTGCCATCAAAATGTTGGCAGGCGAGTTTTGTTTTCCAGGGAAAAGCGCTGTGGTTTGTGTTTGGGGGCCTGTGGCTGGGAGTAACCGGCTGGCTCCTTAGAATCCACGATACGCAGGATGGTTCCCAGACCCAAGGTGGCACCAGTTCCAAGTTGGGCTGGTTTGATAGTACCAAGTGGCTCCTGCAATCTGCCATCCAGAAGCGGGGCAGCTTACTTTTTTTTGCCAGGGAAACGGGTCGAGCTTTGTGTCTGGGGGCCTATGGCTGGGAGTGACCGGCTGGCTCCTGAAAAGCTACGATAGGCAGGATGGTGACCAGACCCATGGTGGCACCAGTGCCAAGTAGGGCTGGTTTCATAGTACCAAGTGGCTCCTGCAATCTGCCATCAAAAAGTTGGCAGGCAAGTTTTGTTTTCCACGGAAAAGCGCCGTTGTTTGTGTTTGGGGGCCTGTGGCTGGGAGTGGCCGGCTGGCTCCTTAGAATCCACGATACGCAGGATGGTTCCCAGACCAGAGGTGGCACCAGTGCCAAGTCGGGCTGGTTTGATACTACCAAGTGCGTCCTGCAATCGGCCATCCAGAAGCGGGGCAGCTTACTTTTGTTTGCCAGGGAAACGGGCCGAGGTTTGTGTCTGGGGGCCTATGGCTGCGAGTGACCGGCTGGCTCCTGAAAAGCTACGATAGGCAGGATGGTGACCAGACCCATGGTGGCACCAGTGCCAAGTTGGGCTGGTTTGATAGTACCAAGTGGCTCCTGCAATCTGCCATCAAAAAGTTGGCAGGCGAGTTTTGTTTTCCAGGGAAAAGCGTCGTTGTTTGTGTTTGGGGGCCTGTGTCTGGGAGTGGACGGATGGCTCCTTAGAATCCACGATACGCAGCATGGTTCCCAGACCAGAGGTGGCACCAGTGCCAAGTCGGGCTAGTTTGATTGTGCAAAGTGGCTCCTGCAATCTGCCATCCAGAAGCGGGGTAGCTTACTTTTGTTTGCCAGGGAAACGGGCCGAGGTTTGTGTCTGGGGGCCTATGGCTGGGAGTGACCGCCTGGCTCCTGAAAAGCTACGATAGGCAGGATGGTGACCAGACCCATGGTGGCACCAGTGCCAAGTAGGGCTGGTTTGATAGTACCAAGTGGCTCCTGCAATCTGCCATCAAAAAGTTGGCAGGCGAGTTTGTTATCCAGGGAAAAGCGCCGTTGTTTGTGTTTGGGGGCCTGTGGCTGGGAGTGGCCTGCTGGCTCCTTAGAATCCACGATACGCAGGATGGTTCCCAGACCAGAGGTCGCACCAGTGCCAAGTCGGGCCAGTTTGATGGTGCAAAGTGGCTCCTGCAATCTGCCATCCAGAAGCGGGGTAGCTTACTTTTGTTTGCCAGGGAAACGGGCCGAGGTTTTTCTCTGGGGGCCTATGGCTGCGAGTGACCGGCTGGCTCCTGAAAAGCTACGATAGGCAGGATGGTGACCAGACCCATGGTGGCACCAGTGCCAAGTTGGGCTGATTTGATAGTACCAAGTGGCTCCTGCAATCTGCCATCAAAATGTTGGCAGGCGAGTTTTGTTTTCCAGGGAAAAGCGCCGTTGTTTGTGTCTGGGGGCCTGTGGCTGGGAGTGGCCGGCTGGCTCCTTACAATGAACGATACGCAGGATGGTTCCCAGACCTGAGGTGGCACCAGTGCCAAGTCGGGCTAGTTTGATGGTGCAAAGTGGCTCCTGCAATCTGCCATCCAGAAGCGGGGTAGCTTACTTTTGTTTGCCAGGGAAACGGGCCGAGGTTTTTCTCTGGGGGCCTATGGCAGGGAGGGACCGGCTGGCTCCTGAAAAGCTACGATAGGCAGGATGGTGACCAGACCCATGGTGGCACCAGTGCCAAGTTGGGCTGATTTGATAGTAGCAAGTGGCTCCTGCAATCTGCCATCAAAATGTTGGCAGGCGAGTTTTGTTTTCCAGGGAAAAGCGCCGTTGTTTGTGTTTGGTGGCCTGTGGCTGGGAGTGACCGGCTGGCTCCTTAGAATCCACGATACGCAGGATGGTTCCCAGAGCCAAGGTGGCACCAGTGCCAAGTTGGGCTGGTTTGATAGTACCAAGTGGTTCCTGCAATCTGCCATCCAGAAGCGGGGCAGCTTACTTTTGTTTGCCAGGGAAACGGGCCGAGGTTTTTCTCTGGGGGCCTATGGCTTGGAGTGACCGGCTAGGTCCTGAAAAGCCACGATAGGCAGGATGGTGACCAGACCCATGGTGGCACCAGTGCCAAGTTGGGCTGGTTTGATAGTACCAAGTGGCTCCTGCAATCTGCCATCAAAAAGTTGGCAGGCGAGTTTTGTTTTCCAGGGAGAAGCGCTGTGGTTTGTGTTTGGGGGCCTGTGGCTGGGAGTGGCCGGCTGGCTCCTTAGAATCCACGATACGCAGGATGGTTCCCAGACCAGAGGTGGCACCAGTGCCAAGTCGGGCTGGTTTGATGGTGAAAAGTGGCTCCTGCAATCTGCCATCCAGAAGCGGGACAGCTTACTTTTGTTTGCCAGGGAAACGGGCCAAGGTTTTTGTCTGGGGGCCTATGGCTGGGAGTGACCGGCTGGCTCCTGAAAAGCTACGATAGGCAGGATGGTGACCAGACCCATGGTGGCACCAGTGTCAAGTTGGGCTGGTTTGATAGTACCAAGTGGCTCCGGCAATCTGCCATCAAAATTTGGCAGGCGAGGTTTGTTTTCCAGGGAAAAGCGCCGTTGTTTTTGTTTGGGGGCCTGTGGGTGGGAGTGGCCAGATGGCTAATTAGAATCCACGATACGCAGCATGGTTCCCAGACCTGAGGTGGCACCAGTGCCAAGTCGGGCTGGTTTGATACTATCAAGTGCGTCCTGCAATCTGCCATCCAGAAGCGGGGTAGCTTACTTTTGTTTGCCAGGGAAACGGGCCGAGGTTTGTGTCTGGGGGCCTATGGCTGGGAGTGACCGGCTGGCTCCTGAAAAGCTACGATAGGCAGGATGGTGACCAGACCCATGGTGGCACCAGTGCCAAGTTGGGCTGGTTTGATAGTACCAAGTGGCTCCTGCAATCTGCCATCAAAAATTGGCAGGCGAGTTTTGTTTTCCAGGGAAAAGCGCCGTTGTTTTGTTTGGGGCCTGTGGGTGGGAGTGGCCGGCTGGCTCCTTAGAATCCACGATACGCAGGATGGTTCCCAGACCAGAGGTGGCACCAGTGCCAAGTCGGGCTAGTTTGATGGTGCAAAGTGGCTCCTGCAATCTGCCATCCAGAAGCGGGGCAGCTTACTTTTGTTTGCCAGGGAAACGGGCCGAGTATTGTTTCTGGGGGCCTATGGCTGCGAGTGACCGGCTGGCTCCTGAAAAGCTACGATAGGCAGGATGGTGACCAGACCCATGGTGGCACCAGTGCCAAGTTGGGCTGATTTGATAGTACCAAGTGGCTCCTGCAATCTGCCATCAAAAAGTTGGCAGGCGAGTTTTGTTTTCCAGGGAAAAGCGCCGTTGTTTGTGTTTGGGGGCCTGTGGCTGGGAGTGGACGGATGGCTCCTTAGAACCACGATACGCAAGATGGTTCCCAGACCAGAGGTGGCACCAGTGCCAAGTCGGGCTGCTTTGATACTACCAAGTGGTTCCTGCAATCTGCCATCCAGAAGCGGGGCAGCTTACTTTTGTTTGCCAGGGAAACGGGCCGAGGTTTGTGTCTGGGGGCCTATGGCTGGGAGTGACCGGCTGGCTCCTGAAAAGCTACGATAGGCAGGATGGTGACCAGACCCATGGTGGCACCAGTGCGAAGTTGGGCTGGTTTGATAGTACCAAGTGGCTCCTGCAATCTGCCATCAAAAAGTTGGCAGGCGAGTTTTGTTTTCCAGGGAAAAGCGCCGTTGTTTGTGTTTGGGGGCCTGTGGCTGGGAGTGGACGGATGGCTCCTTAGAACCACGATACGCAAGATGGTTCCCAGACCAGAGGTGGCACCAGTGCCAAGTCGGGCTGCTTTGATACTACCAAGTGGTTCCTGCAATCTGCCATCCAGAAGCGGGGCAGCTTACTTTTGTTCGCCAGGGAAACGGGCCGAGGTTTGTGTCTGGGGGCCTATGGCTGGGAGTGACCGCCTGGCTCCTGAAAAGCTACGATAGGCAGGATGGTGACCAGACCCATGGTGGCACCAGTGCCAAGTTGGGCTGGTTTGATAGTACCAAGTGGCTCCTGCAATCTGCCATCAAAAAGTTGGCAGGCGAGTTTGTTATCCAGGGAAAAGCGCCGTTGTTTGTGTTTGGGGGCCTGTGGCTGGGAGTGGCCGGCTGGCTCCTTAGAATCCACGATACGCAGGATGGTTCCCAGACCAGAGGTGGCACCAGTGCCAAGTCGGGCTGGTTTGATGGTGAAAAGTGGCTCCTGCAATCTGCCATCCAGAAGCGGGATAACTTACTTTTGTTTGCCAGGGAAACGGGCCGAGCTTTTTGTCTGGGGGCCTATGGCTGGGAGTGACCGGCTGGCTCCTGAAAAGCTACGATAGGCAGGATGGTGACCAGACCCATGGTGGCACCAGTGCCAAGTTGGGCTGGTTTGATAGTACCAAGTGGCTCCTGCAATCTGCCATCAAAATGTTGGCAGGCGAGTTTTGTTTTCCAGGGAAAAGTGCCGTTGTTTGTGTTTGGGGGCCTGTGGCTGGGAGTGACCGGCTGGCTCCTTAGAATCCACGATACGCAGGATGGTTCCCAGACCAGAGGTCGCACCAGTGCCAAGTTGGGCTGGTTTGATAGTACCAAGTGGTTCCTGCAATCTGCCATCCAGAAGCGGGGCAGCTTACTTTTGTTTGCCAGGGAAACGGGCCGAGGTTTTTCTCTGGGGGCCTATGGCTTGGAGTGACCGGCTAGGTCCTGAAAAGCTACGATAGGCAGGATGGTGACCAGATCCATGGTGGCACCAGTGCCAAGTTGGGCTGGTTTGATAGTACCAAGTGGCTCCTGCAATCTGCCATCAAAAAGTTGGCAGGCGAGTTTTGTTTTCCAGGGAAAAGCGCTGTGGTTTGGTTTGGGGGCCTGAGGCTGGGAGTGGCCGGCTGGCTCCTTAGAATCCACGATACGCAGGATGGTTCCCAGACCAGAGGTGGCACCAGTGCCAAGTCGGGCTGGTTTGATGGTGAAAAGTGGCTCCTGCAATCTGCCATCCAGAAGCGGGATAACTTACTTTTGTTTGCCAGGGAAACGGGCCAAGGTTTTTGTCTGGGGGCCTATGGCTGGGAGTGACCGGCTGGCTCCTGAAAAGCTACGATAGGCAGGATGGTGACCAGACCCATGGTGGCACCAGTGTCAAGTTGGGCTGGTTTGATAGTACCAAGTGGCTCCGGCAATCTGCCATCAAAATTTGGCAGGCGAGGTTTGTTTTCCAGGGAAAAGCGCCGTTGTTTTTGTTTGGGGGCCTGTGGGTGGGAGTGGCCAGATGGCTAATTAGAATCCACGATACGCAGCATGGTTCCCAGACCTGAGGTGGCACCAGTGCCAAGTCGGGCTGGTTTGATACTATCAAGTGCGTCCTGCAATCTGCCATCCAGAAGCGGGGTAGCTTACTTTTGTTTGCCAGGGAAACGGGCCGAGGTTTGTGTCTGGGGGCCTATGGCTGGGAGTGACCGGCTGGCTCCTGAAAAGCTACGATAGGCAGGATGGTGACCAGACCCATGGTGGCACCAGTGCCAAGTTGGGCTGGTTTGATAGTACCAAGTGGCTCCTGCAATCTGCCATCAAAAAATTGGCAGGCGAGTTTTGTTTTCCAGGGAAAAGCGCCGTTGTTTTTGTTTAGGGGCCTGTGGGTGGGAGTGGCCGGCTGGCTCCTTAGAATCCACGATACGCAGGATGGTTCCCAGACCAGAGGAGGCACCAGTGCCAAGTCGGGCTAGTTTGATGGTGCAAAGTGGCTCCTGCAATCTGCCATCCAGAAGCGGGGCAGCTTACTTTTGTTTGCCAGGGAAACGGGCCGAGTATTGTTTCTGGGGGCCTATGGCTGCGAGTGACCGGCTGGCTCCTGAAAAGCTACGATAGGCAGGATGGTGACCAGACCCATGGTGGCACCAGTGCCAAGTTGGGCTGATTTGATAGTACCAAGTGGCTCCTGCAATCTGCCATCAAAAAGTTGGCAGGCGAGTTTTGTTTTCCAGGGAAAAGCGCCGTTGTTTGTGTTTGGGGGCCTGTGGCTGGGAGTGGACGGATGGCTCCTTAGAACCACGATACGCAGGATGGTTCCCAGACCAGAGGTGGCACCAGTGCCAAGTCGGGCTGGTTTGATAGTACCAAGTGGTTCCTGCAATCTGCCATCCAGAAGCGGGGCAGCTTACTTTTGTATGCCAGGGAAACGGGCCGAGGGTTTTGTCTGGGGGCCTATAGCTGGGAGTGACCGGCTGGCTCCTGAAAAGCTACGATAGGCAGGATGGTGACCAAACGCATGGTGGCACCAGTGCCAAGTTGGGCTGATTTGATAGTACCAAGTGGCTCCTGCAATCTGCCATCAAAATGTTGGCAGGCGAGTTTTGTTTTCCAGGGAAAAGCGCCGTTGTTTCTGTTTGGGGGCCTGTGGCTGGGAGTGGCCGGCTGGCTGCTTAGAATCCACGATACGCAGGATGGTTCCCAGACCAGAGGTGGCACCAGTGCCAAGTCGGGCTGGTTTGATACTACCAAGTGCGTCCTGCAATCTGCCATCCAGAAGCGGGGCAGCTTACTTTTGTTTGCCAGGGAAACGGGCCGAGGTTTGTGTCTGGGGGCCTATGGCTGGGAGTGACCGGCTGGCTCCTGAAAAGCTACTATAGGCAGGATGGTGACCAGACCCATGGTGGCACCAGTGCCAAGTTGGGCTGATTTGATAGTACCAAGTGGCTCCTGCAATCTGCCATCAAAAAGTTGGCAGGCGAGTTTTGTTTTCCAGGGAAAAGCGCCGTTGTTTGTGTTTGGGGGCCTGTGGCTGGGAGTGGCCGGCTGGCTCCTTAGAATCCACGATACGCAGGATGGTTCCCAGACCAGAGGTGGCACCAGTGCCAAGTTGGGCTGGTTTGATAGTACCAAGTGCGTCCTGCAATCTACCATCCAGAAGCGGGGCAGCTTACTTTTGTTTGCCAGGGAAACGGGCCAAGGTTTGTGTCTCAGGGCCTATGGCTGGGAGTGACCGGCTGGCTCCTGAAAAGCTACGATAGGCAGGATGGTGACCAGACCCATGGTGGCACCAGTGCCAAGTTGGGCTGGTTTGATAGTACCAAGTGGCTCCTGCAATCTGCCATCAAAAAGTTGGCAGGCGAGTTTGTTATCCAGGGAAAAGCGCCGTTGTTTGTGTTTGGGGGCCTCTGGCTGGGAGTGGCCGGCTGGCTCCTTAGAATCCATGATACGCAGGATGGTTCCCAGACCAGAGGTGGCACCAGTGCCAAGTCGGGCTGGTTTGATGGTGAAAAGTGGCTCCTGCAATCTGCCATCCAGAAGCGGGATGACTTACTTTTGTTTGCCAGGGAAACGGGCCGAGGTTTTTGTCTGGGGGCCTATGGCTGGGAGTGACCGGCTGGCTCCTGAAAAGCTACGATAGGCAGGATGGTGACCAGACCCATGGTGGCACCAGTGCCAAGTTGGGCTGGTTTGATAGTACCAAGTGGCTCCTGCAATCTGCCATCAAAAAGTTGGCAGGCGAGTTTTGTTTTCCAGGGAAAAGTGCCGTTGTTTGTGTTTGGGGGCCTGTGGGTGGGAGTGACCGGCTGGCTCCTTAGAATCCACGATACGCAGGATGGTTCCTAGACCAGAGGTCGCACCAGTGCCAAGTCGGGCCAGTTTGATGGTGCAAAGTGGCTCCTGCAATCTGCCATCCAGAAGCGGGGTAGCTTACTTTTGTTTGCCAGGGAAACGGGCCGAGTTTTGTGTCTGGGTGCCTATGGCTGCGAGTGACCGGCTGGCTCCTGAAAAGCTACGATAGGCAGGATGGTGACCAGACCCATGGTGGCACCAGTGCCAAGTTGGGCTGATTTGATAGTACCAAGTGGCTCCTGCAATCTGCCATCAAAAAGTTGGCAGGCGAGTTTTGTTTTCCAGGGAAAAGCGCCGTTGTTTGTGTTTGCGGGCCTGTGGCTGGGAGTGGCCGGCTGGCTCCTTACAATGAACGATACGCAGGATGGTTCCCAGACCTGAGGTGGCACCAGTGCCAAGTCGGGCTAGTTTGATGGTGCAAAGTGGCTCCTGCAATCTGCCATCCAGAAGCGGGGTAGCTTACTTTTGTTTGCCAGGGAAACGGGCCGAGGTTTTTCTCTGGGGGCCTATGGCTTGGAGTGACCGGCTAGGTCCTGAAAAGCTACGATAGGCAGGATGGTGACCAGATCCATGGTGGCACCAGTGCCAAGTTGGGCTGGTTTGATAGTACCAAGTGGCTCTTGCAATCTGCCATCAAAATGTTGGCAGGCGAGTTTTGTTTTCCAGGGAAAAGCGCCGTTGTTTGTGTTTGGTGGCCTGTGGCTGGGAGTGGCCGGCTGGCTCCTTAGAATCCACGATACGCAGGATGGTTCCCAGACCAGAGGTGGCACCAGTGCCAAGTCGGGCTGGTTTGATGGTGAAAAGTGGCTCCTGCAATCTGCCATCCAGAAGCGGGGCAGCTTACTTTTGTTTGCCAGGGAAACGGGCCGAGTATTGTTTCTGGGGGCCTATGGCTGCGAGTGACCGGCTGGCTCCTGAAAAGCTACGATAGGCAGGATGGTGACCAGACCCATGGTGGCACCAGTGCCAAGTTGGGCTGATTTGATAGTACCAAGTGGCTCCTGCAATCTGCCATCAAAAAGTTGGCAGGCGAGTTTTGTTTTCCAGGGAAAAGCGCCGTTGTTTGTGTTTGGGGGCCTGTGGCTGGGAGTGGACGGATGGCTCCTTAGAACCACGATACGCAGGATGGTTCCCAGACCAGAGGTGGCACCAGTGCCAAGTCGGGCTGGTTTGATAGTACCAAGTGGTTCCTGCAATCTGCCATCCAGAAGCGGGGCAGCTTACTTTTGTTTGCCAGGGAAACGGGCCGAGGTTTTTGTCTGGGGGCCTATAGCTGGGAGTGACCGGCTGGCTCCTGAAAAGCTACGATAGGCAGGATGGTGACCAAACGCATGGTGGCACCAGTGCCAAGTTGGGCTGATTTGATAGTACCAAGTGGCTCCTGCAATCTGCCATCAAAATGTTGGCAGGCGAGTTTTGTTTTCCAGGGAAAAGCGCCGTTGTTTGTGTTTGGGGGCCTGTGGCTGGGAGTGGCCGGCTGGCTGCTTAGAATCCATGATACGCAGGATGGTTCCCAGACCAGAGGTGGCACCAGTGCCAAGTCGGGCTCGTTTGATACTACCAAGTGCGTCCTGCAATCTGCCATCCAGAAGCGGGGCAGCTTACTTTTGTTTGCCAGGGAAACGGGCCGAGGTTTGTGTCTGGGGGCCTATGGCTGGGAGTGACCGGCTGGCTCCTGAAAAGCTACGATAGGCAGGATGGTGACCAGACCCATGGTGGCACCAGTGCCAAGTTGGGCTGGTTTGATAGTACCAAGTGGCTCCTGCAATCTGCCATCAAAAAGTTGGCAGGCGAGTTTTGTTTTCCAGGGAAAAGCGCCGTTGTTTGTGTTTGGGGGCCTGTGGCTGGGAGTGGACGGCTGGCTCCTTAGAATCCACGATACACAGCATGGTTCCCAGACCAGAGGTGGCACCAGTGCCAAGTCGGGCTAGTTTGATGGTGCAAAGTGGTTCCTGCAATCTGCCATCCAGAAGCGGGGCAGCTTACTTTTGTTTGCCAGGGAAACGGGCCGAGGTTTGTGTCTGGGGGCCTATGGCTGGGAGTGACCGGCTGGCTCCTGAAAAGCTACGATAGGCAGGATGGTGACCAGACCCATGGTGGCACCAGTGCCAAGTTGGGCTGATTTGATAGTACCAAGTGGCTCCTGCAATCTGCCATCAAAATGTTGGCAGGCGAGTTTTGTTTTCCAGGGAAAAGCGCCGTTGTTTGTGTTTGGGGGCCTGTGGCTGGGAGTGGACGGCTGGCTCCTTAGAATCCACGATACGCAGGATGGTTCCCAGACCAGAGGTGGCACCAGTGCCAAGTTGGGCTGGTTTGATAGTACCAAGTGGTTCCTGCAATCTGCCATCCAGAAGCGGGATAACTTACTTTTGTTTGCCAGGGAAACGGGCCAAGGTTTTTGTCTGGGGGCCTATGGCTGGGAGTGACCGGCTGGCTCCTGAAAAGCTACGATAGGCAGGATGGTGACCAGACCCATGGTGGCACCAGTGTCAAGTTGGGCTGGTTTGATAGTACCAAGTGGCTCCGGCAATCTGCCATCAAAATTTGGCAGGCGAGGTTTGTTTTCCAGCGAAAAGCGCCGTTGTTTTTGTTTGGGGGCCTGTGGGTGGGAGTGGCCAGATGGCTAATTAGAATCCACGATACGCAGCATGGTTCCCAGACCTGAGGTGGCACCAGTGCCAAGTCGGGCTGGTTTGATACTATCAAGTGCGTCCTGCAATCTGCCATCCAGAAGCGGGGTAGCTTACTTTTGTTTGCCAGGGAAACGGGCCGAGGTTTGTGTCTGGGGGCCTATGGCTGGGAGTGACCGGCTGGCTCCTGAAAAGCTACGATAGGCAGGATGGTGACCAGACCCATGGTGGCACCAGTGCCAAGTTGGGCTGGTTTGATAGTACCAAGTGGCTCCTGCAATCTGCCATCAAAATGTTGGCAGGCGAGTTTTGTTTTCCAGGGAAAAGCGCCGTTGTTTTTGTTTGGGGGCCTGTTGGTGGGAGTGGCCGGCTGGCTCCTTAGAATCCACGATACGCAGGATGGTTCCCAGACCAGAGGTGGCACCAGTGCCAAGTCGGGCTAGTTTGATGGTGCAAAGTGGCTCCTGCAATCTGCCATCCAGAAGCGGGGCAGCTTACTTTTGTTTGCCAGGGAAACGGGCCGAGTATTGTTTCTGGGGGCCTATGGCTGCGAGTGACCGGCTGGCTCCTGAAAAGCTACGATAGGCAGGATGGTGACCAGACCCATGGTGGCACCAGTGCCAAGTTGGGCTGATTTGATAGTACCAAGTGGCTCCTGCAATCTGCCATCAAAAAGTTGGCAGGCGAGTTTTGTTTTCCAGGGAAAAGCGCCGTTGTTTGTGTTTGGGGGCCTGTGGCTGGGAGTGGACGGATGGCTCCTTAGAACCACGATACGCAGGATGGTTCCCAGACCAGAGGTGGCACCAGTGCCAAGTCGGGCTGGTTTGATAGTACCAAGTGGTTCCTGCAATCTGCCATCCAGAAGCGGGGCAGCTTACTTTTGTATGCCAGGGAAACGGGCCGAGGTTTTTGTCTGGGGGCCTATAGCTGGGAGTGACCGGCTGGCTCCTGAAAAGCTACGATAGGCAGGATGGTGACCAAACGCATGGTGGCACCGGTGCCAAGTTGGGCTGATTTGATAGTACCAAGTGGCTCCTGCAATCTGCCATCAAAAAGTTGGCAGGCGAGTTTTGTTTTCCAGGGAAAAGCGCCGTTGATTGTGTTTGGGGGCCTGTGGCTGGGAGTGGCCGGCTGGCTGCTTAGAATCCACGATACGCAGGATGGTTCCCAGACCAGAGGTGGCACCAGTGCCAAGTCGGGCTGGTTTGATACTACCAAGTGCGTCCTGCAATCTGCCATCCAGAAGCGGGGCAGCTTACTTTTGTTTGCCAGGGAAACGGGCCGAGGTTTGTGTCTGGGGGCCTATGGCTGGGAGTGACCGGCTGGCTCCTGAAAAGCTACGATAGGCAGGATGGTGACCAGACCCATGGTGGCACCAGTGCCAAGTTGGGCTGATTTGATAGTACCAAGTGGCTCCTGCAATCTGCCATCAAAAAGTTGGCAGGCGAGTTTTGTTTTCCAGGGAAAAGCGCCGTTGTTTGTGTTTGGGGGCCTCTGGCTGGGAGTGGACGGCTGGCTCCTTAGAATCCACGATACGCAGGATGGTTCCCAGACCAGAGGTGGCACCAGTGCCAAGTTGGGCTGGTTTGATAGTACCAAGTGCGTCCTGCAATCTACCATCCAGAAGCGGGGCAGCTTACTTTTGTTTGCCAGGGAAACGGGCCGAGGTTTGTGTCTCAGGGCCTATGGCTGGGAGTGACCGGCTGGCTCCTGAAAAGCTACGATAGGCAGGATGGTGACCAGACCCATGGTGGCACCAGTGCCAAGTTGGGCTGGTTTGATAGTACCAAGTGGCTCCTGCAATCTGCCATCAAAAAGTTGGCAGGAGAGTTTGTTATCCAGGGAAAAGCGCCGTTGTTTGTGTTTGGGGGCCTCTGGCTGGGAGTGGCCGGCTGGCTCCTTAGAATCCATGATACGCAGGATGGTTCCCAGACCAGAGGTGGCACCAGTGCCATGATGGCCTGGTTTGATGGTGAAAAGTGGCTCCTGCAATCTGCCATCCAGAAGCGGGATGACTTACTTTTGTTTGCCAGGGAAACGGGCCGAGGTTTTTGTCTGGGGGCCTATGGCTGGGAGTGACCGGCTGGCTCCTGAAAAGCTACGATAGGCAGGATGGTGACCAGACCCATGGTGGCACCAGTGCCAAGTTGGGCTGGTTTGATAGTACCAAGTGGCTCCTGCAATCTGCCATCAAAAAGTTGGCAGGCGAGTTTTGTTTTCCAGGGAAAAGTGCCGTTGTTTGTGTTTGGGGGCCTGTGGGTGGGAGTGACCGGCTGGCTCCTTAGAATCCACGATACGCAGGATGGTTCCCAGACCAGAGGTCGCACCAGTGCCAAGTCGGGCCAGTTTGATGGTGCAAAGTGGCTCCTGCAATCTGCCATCCAGAAGCGGGGTAGCTTACTTTTGTTTGCCAGGGAAACGGGCCGAGGTTTTTCTCTGGGGGCCTATGGCAGGGAGGGACCGGCTGGCTCCTGAAAAGCTACGATAGGCAGGATGGTGACCAGACCCATGGTGGCACCAGTGCCAAGTTGGGCTGATTTGATAGTAGCAAGTGGCTCCTGCAATCTGCCATCAAAATGTTGGCAGGCGAGTTTTGTTTTCCAGGGAAAAGCGCCGTTGTTTGTGTTTGGTGGCCTGTGGCTGGGAGTGACCGGCTGGCTCCTTAGAATCCACGATACGCAGGATGGTTCCCAGACCCAAGGTGGCACCAGTGCCAAGTTGGGCTGGTTTGATAGTACCAAGTGGTTCCTGCAATCTGCCATCCAGAAGCGGGGCAGCTTACTTTTGTTTGCCAGGGAAACGGGCCGAGGTTTGTGTCTGGGGGCCTATGGCTGGGAGTGACCGGCTGGCTCCTGAAAAGCTACGATAGGCAGGATGGTGACCAGACCCATGGTGGCACCAGTGCCAAGTTGGGCTGATTTGATAGTACCAAGTGGCTCCTGCAATCTGCCATCAAAATGTTGGCAGGCGAGTTTTGTTTTCCAGGGAAAAGCGCCGTTGTTTGTGTTTGGGGGCCTGTGGCTGGGAGTGGACGGATGGCTCCTTAGAATCCACGATACACAGCATGGTTCCCAGACCAGAGGTGGCACCAGTGCCAAGTTGGGCTGGTTTGATAGTACCAAGTGCGTCCTGCAATCTACCATCCAGAAGCGGGGCAGCTTACTTTTGTTTGCCAGGGAAACGGGCCGAGGTTTGTGTCTGGGGGCCTATGGCTGGGAGTGACCGGCTGGCTCCTGAAAAGCTACGATAGGCAGGATGGTGACCAGACCCATGGTGGCACCAGTGCCAAGTTGGGCTGGTTTGATAGTACCAAGTGGCTCCTGCAATCTGCCATCAAAAAGTTGGCAGGCGAGTTTGTTATCCAGGGAAAAGCGCCGTTGTTTGTGTTTGGGGGCCTCTGGCTGGGAGTGGCCGGCTGGCTCCTTAGAATCCACGATACGCAGGATGGTTCCCAGACCAGAGGTGGCACCAGTGCCAAGTCGGGCTGGTTTGATGGTGAAAAGTGGCTCCTGCAATCTGCCATCCAGAAGCGGGATGACTTACTTTTGTTTGCCAGGGAAACGGGCCGAGGTTTTTGTCTGGGGGCCTATGGCTGGGAGTGACCGGCTGGCTCCTGAAAAGCTACGATAGGCAGGATGGTGACCAGACCCATGGTGGCACCAGTGCCAAGTTGGGCTGGTTTGATAGTACCAAGTGGCTCCTGCAATCTGCCATCAAAATGTTGGCAGGCGAGTTTTGTTTTCCAGGGAAAAGTGCCGTTGTTTGTGTTTGGGGGCCTGTGGGTGGGAGTGACCGGCTGGCTCCTTAGAATCCACGATACGCAGGATGGTTCCCAGACCAGAGGTCGCACCAGTGCCAAGTCGGGCCAGTTTGATGGTGCAAAGTGGCTCCTGCAATCTGCCATCCAGAAGCGGGGTAGCTTACTTTTGTTTGCCAGGGAAACGGGCCGAGTTTTGTGTCTGGGGGCCTATGGCTGCGAGTGACCGGCTGGCTCCTGAAAAGCTACGATAGGCAGGATGGTGACCAGACCCATGGTGGCACCAGTGCCAAGTTGGGCTGATTTGATAGTACCAAGTGGCTCCTGCAATCTGCCATCAAAAAGTTGGCAGGCGAGTTTTGTTTTCCAGGGAAAAGCGCCGTTGTTTGTGTCTGGGGGCCTGTGGCTGGGAGTGGCCGGCTGGCTCCTTACAATGAACGATACGCAGGATGGTTCCCAGACCTGAGGTGGCACCAGTGCCAAGTCGGGCTAGTTTGATGGTGCAAAGTGGCTCCTGCAATCTGCCATCCAGAAGCGGGGTAGCTTACTTTTGTTTGCCAGGGAAACGGGCCGAGGTTTTTCTCTGGGGGCCTATGGCAGGGAGGGACCGGCTGGCTCCTGAAAAGCTACGATAGGCAGGATGGTGACCAGACCCATGGTGGCACCAGTGCCAAGTTGGGCTGATTTGATAGTAGCAAGTGGCTCCTGCAATCTGCCATCAAAATGTTGGCAGGCGAGTTTTGTTTTCCAGGGAAAAGCGCCGTTGTTTGTGTTTGGTGGCCTGTGGCTGGGAGTGACCGGCTGGCTCCTTAGAATCCACGATACGCAGGATGGTTCCCAGACCCAAGGTGGCACCAGTGCCAAGTTGGGCTGGTTTGATAGTACCAAGTGGTTCCTGCAATCTGCCATCCAGAAGCGGGGCAGCTTACTTTTGTTTGCCAGGGAAACGGGCCGAGGTTTGTGTCTGGGGGCCTATGGCTGGGAGTGACCGGCTGGCTCCTGAAAAGCTACGATAGGCAGGATGGTGACCAGACCCATGGTGGCACCAGTGCCAAGTTGGGCTGGTTTGATAGTACCAAGTGGCTCCTGCAATCTGCCATCAAAATGTTGGCAGGCGAGTTTTGTTTTCCAGGGAAAAGCGCCGTTGTTTGTGTTTGGGGGCCTGTGGCTGGGAGTGGACGGATGGCTCCTTAGAATCCACGATACACAGCATGGTTCCCAGACCAGAGGTGGCACCAGTGCCAAGTCGGGCTGGTTTGATGGTGAAAAGTGGCTCCTGCAATCTGCCATCCAGAAGCGGGATAACTTACTTTTGTTTGCCAGGGAAACGGGCCAAGGTTTTTGTCTGGGGGCCTATGGCTGGGAGTGACCGGCTGGCTCCTGAAAAGCTACGATAGGCAGGATGGTGACCAGACCCATGGTGGCACCAGTGTCAAGTTGGGCTGGTTTGATAGTACCAAGTGGCTCCGGCAATCTGCCATCAAAATTTGGCAGGCGAGGTTTGTTTTCCAGCGAAAAGCGCCGTTGTTTTTGTTTGGGGGCCTGTGGGTGGGAGTGGCCAGATGGCTAATTAGAATCCACGATACGCAGCATGGTTCCCAGACCTGAGGTGGCACCAGTGCCAAGTCGGGCTGGTTTGATACTATCAAGTGCGTCCTGCAATCTGCCATCCAGAAGCGGGGTAGCTTACTTTTGTTTGCCAGGGAAACGGGCCGAGGTTTGTGTCTGGGGGCCTATGGCTGGGAGTGACCGGCTGGCTCCTGAAAAGCTACGATAGGCAGGATGGTGACCAGACCCATGGTGGCACCAGTGCCAAGTTGGGCTGGTTTGATAGTACCAAGTGGCTCCTGCAATCTGCCATCAAAAAATTGGCAGGCGAGTTTTGTTTTCCAGGGAAAAGCGCCGTTGTTTTTGTTTGGGGGCCTGTGGCTGGGAGTGGCCGGCTGGCTCCTTAGAATCCACGATACGCAGGATGGTTCCCAGACCAGAGGTGGCACCAGTGCCAAGTCGGGCTAGTTTGATGGTGCAAAGTGGCTCCTGCAATCTGCCATCCAGAAGCGGGGCAGCTTACTTTTGTTTGCCAGGGAAACGGGCCGAGTATTGTTTCTGGGGGCCTATGGCTGGGAGTGACCGGCTGGCTCCTGAAAAGCTACGATAGGCAGGATGGTGACCAGACCCATGGTGGCACCAGTGCCAAGTTGGGCTGATTTGATAGTACCAAGTAGCTCCTGCAATCTGCCATCAAAAAGTTGGCAGGCGAGTTTTGTTTTCCAGGGAAAAGCGCCGTTGTTTGTGTTTGGGGGCCTGTGGCTGGGAGTGGACGGATGGCTCCTTAGAACCACGATACGCAGGATGGTTCCCAGACCAGAGGTGGCACCAGTGCCAAGTCGGGCTGGTTTGATAGTACCAAGTGCGTCCTGCAATCTGCCATCCAGAAGCGGGGCAGCTTACTTTTGTATGCCAGGGAAACGGGCCGAGGATTTGTCTGGGGGCCTATAGCTGGGAGTGACCGGCTGGCTCCTGAAAAGCTACGATAGGCAGGAGGGTGACCAAACGCATGGTGGCACCAGTGCCAAGTTGGGCTGATTTGATAGTACCAAGTGGCTCCTGCAATCTGCCATCAAAATGTTGGCAGGCGAGTTTTGTTTTCCAGGGAAAAGCGCCGTTGTTTGTGTTTGGGGGCCTGTGGCTGGGAGTGGCCGGCTGGCTGCTTAGAATCCACGATACGCAGGATGGTTCCCAGACCAGAGGTGGCACCAGTGCCAAGTCGGGCTGGTTTGATACTACGAAGTGCGTCCTACAATCTGCCATCCAGAAGCGGGGCAGCTTACTTTTGTTTGCCAGGGAAACGGGCCGAGGTTTGTGTCTGGGGGCCTATGGCTGGGAGTGACCGGCTGGCTCCTGAAAAGCTACGATAGGCAGGATGGTGACCAGACCCATGGTGGCACCAGTGCCAAGTTGGGCTGGTTTGATAGTACCAAGTGGCTCCTGCAATCTGCCATCAAAAAGTTGGCAGGCGAGTTTTGTTTTCCAGGGAAAAGCGCCGTTGTTTGTGTTTGGGGGCCTGTGGCTGGGACTGGACGGATGGCTCCTTAGAATCCACGATACACAGCATGGTTCCCAGACCAGAGGTGGCACCAGTGCCAAGTCGGGCTAGTTTGATGGTGCAAAGTGGCTCCTGCAATCTGCCATCCAGAAGCGGGGCAGCTTACTTTTGTTTGCCAGGGAAACGGGCCGAGGTTTGTGTCTGGGGGCCTATGGCTGGGAGTGACCGGCTGGCTCCTGAAAAGCTACGATAGGCAGGATGGTGACCAGACCCATGGTGGCACCAGTGCCAAGTTGGGCTGATTTGATAGTACCAAGTGGCTCCTGCAATCTGCCATCAAAAAGTTGGCAGGCGAGTTTTGTTTTCCAGGGAAAAGCGCCGTTGTTAGTGTTTGGGGGCCTGTGGCTGGGAGTGGACGGCTGGCTCCTTAGAATCCACGATACGCAGGATGGTTCCCAGACCAGAGGTGGCACCAGTGCCAAGTTGGGCTGGTTTGATAGTACCAAGTGCGTCCTGCAATCTACCATCCAGAAGCGGGGCAGCTTACTTTTGTATGCCAGGGAAACGGGCCGAGGTTTGTGTCTCAGGGCCTATGGCTGGGAGTGACCGGCTGGCTCCTGAAAAGCTACGATAGGCAGGATGGTGACCAGACCCATGGTGGCACCAGTGCCAAGTTGGGCTGGTTTGATAGTACCAAGTGGCTCCTGCAATCTGCCATCAAAAAGTTGGCAGGCGAGTTTGTTATCCAGGGAAAAGCGCCGTTGTTTTTGTTTGGGGGCCTCGGGCTGGGAGTGGCCGGCTGGCTCCTTAGAATCCATGATACGCAGGATGGTTCCCAGACCAGAGGTGGCACCAGTGCCAAGTCGGGCTGGTTTGATGGTGAAAAGTGGCTCCTGCAATCTGCCATCCAGAAGCGGGATGACTTACTTTTGTTTGTCAGGGAAACGGGCCGAGGTTTTTGTCTGGGGGCCTATGGCTGGGAGTGACCGGCTGGCTCCTGAAAAGCTACGATAGGCAGGATGGTGACCAGACCCATGGTGGCACCAGTGCCAAGTTGGGCTGGTTTGATAGTACCAAGTGGCTCCTGCAATCTGCCATCAAAAAGTTGGCAGGCGAGTTTGTTATCCAGGGAAAAGCGCCGTTGTTTTTGTTTGGGGGCCTCTGGCTGGGAGTGGCCGGCTGGCTCCTTAGAATCCACGATACGCAGGATGGTTCCCAGACCCAAGGTGGCACCAGTGCCAAGTCGGGCTGGTTTGATTACACCAAGTGGCTCCTGCAATCTGCCATCCAGAAGCGGGGTAGCTTACTTTTGTTTGCCAGGGAAACGGGCCGAGTTTTGTGTCTGGGGGCCTATGGCTGCGAGTGACCGGCTGGCTCCTGAAAAGCTACGATAGGCAGGATGGTGACCAGACCCATGGTGGCACCAGTGCCAAGTTGGGCTGATTTGATAGTACCAAGTGGCTCCTGCAATCTGCCATCAAAAAGTTGGCAGGCGAGTTTTGTTTTCCAGGGAAAAGCGCCGTTGTTTGTGTCTGGGGGCCTGTGGCTGGAGTGGCCGGCTGGCTCCTTACAATGAACGATACGCAGGATGGTTCCCATAGCTGAGGTGGCACCAGTGCCAAGTCGGGCTGGTTTGATGGTGCAAAGTGGCTCCTGCAATCTGCCATCCAGAAGCGGGGTAGCTTACTTTTGTTTGCCAGGGAAACGGGCCGAAATATTTGTCTAGGGGCCTCTGGCTGGGGGTGGCTGGCTGGCTCCTGAAAAGCTACGATAGGCAGGATGGTGACCAGACCCATGGTGGCACCAGTGCCAAGTTGGGCTGGTTTGATAGTACCAAGTGGCTCCTGCAATCTGCCATCAAAAAGTTGTCAGGCGAGTTTTGTTTTCCAGGGAAAAGCGCCGTTGTTTGTATTTGGGGACCTGTGGCTGGGAGTGGCCGGCTGGCTCCTTTGAACCCACGATACGCAGGATGGTTCCCAGACCCAAGGTGGCACCAGTGCCAAGTCGGGCTGGTTTGATACTACCAAATGCGTCCTGCAATCTGCCATCCAGAAGCGGGGCAGCTTAATTTTGTTTGCCAGGGAAACGGGCCGTGGGTTTTGTTTGGGGGCCTATGGCTGAGAGTGGCCTGCTGGCTCCTGAAAATCCACGCTAGGCAGCATGGTTCCCAGATGCAAGGTGGCACCAGTGCCAAGTCGGGCTGGTTTGATGGTGCAAAGTGGCTCCTGCAATCTGCCATCCAGAAGCGGGGCAGCTGATTTTTGTTTGCCAGAGAAAAATTCCGTGGATTGTTTTTGGGGGCATATTGCTGGGAGTGGCCGGCTGGCTCCTTAAAATGCTCGATACGCGTGATGGTTCCCAGGTCCAAGGTGTCACCACTACCAAGTCGGCCTGCGGTTTTAGTATCAAGTTCATCCTGCAATTTGCCATCCAGAAGAGGGGCAGTTGAGTTTTGTTTGCCAGAGAAACGGGCCGAGGTTTCTGTTTGGGGACATATGGCTGAGAGTGGCCGGCTGGCCCCTGAATATCCACGATACACAGCATGGTTCCCAGATCCAAGGTGGCACCAGTGCCAAGTTGGGCTGGTTTGATAGTACCAAGTGTCTCCTGCAATCTGCCATCCAGAAGCGGGGCAGCTTACTTTTGTTTGCCAGAGAAATAGGCCTAGGTTTTTGTCTGGGGGCCTGTGGCTAGGAGTGGCCGGCTGGCTCCTAAGAATCCACGATACGCAGGATGTTTCCCAGACCCAAGGTGGCACCAGTGCCAAGTCGGGCTGGTTTGATAGTACCAAGTGGCTCCTGCAAACTCCATCAAAAAGTTGGCAGGCGTGTTTTGTTTTCCAGGGAACAGTGCCGTTGATTTTGTTTGGGGGCCTGTGGCTGGGAGTGGCCGGCTGGCTCCTTAGAATCCACGATACGCAGGATGGTTCCCAGACCCAAGGTGGCACCAGTGCCAAGTCGGGCTGGTTTGATTACACCAAGTGGCTCCTGCAATCTGCCATCCAGAAGTGAGGCAGCTAAGTTTTGTTTGCCAGAAAAAAGGGCCGTGGTTTTTGTTGGGGGCCTGTGGCTGGGAGTGGCCGGCTGGCTCCTTAGAATCCACCATACGCAGGATGGTTCCCAGACCCAAGGTGGCACCAGTGCCAAGTCGGGCTGGTTTGATAGTACCAAGTGGCTCCTGCAATCTGCCATCCAGAAGCGGTGCAGTTGAGTTTTGTTTGCCAGAGAAAAGGGCCGTGGGTTGTGTTTGGGGGCATATGGCTGGGAGTGGCCGGCTGTCTCATTAAAAAGATCGATACGCAGGATGGTTCCCAGACCCAAGGTGGCACCAGTGCCAAGTCGGGCTGTTTTTATAGTACCAAGTGCGTCCTGCAATTTGCCATCCAGAAGAGGGGCAGTGGAGTTTTTTTTGCCAGAGAATAGCGCCGTTGTTTGTGTTTGGGGGCTTGTGGCTGGGAGTGGCCGACTGGCGCCTTAGAATCCGTGTTACGCAGCATGGTTCCCAGACCAGAGGTGGCACCAGTGCCAAGTTGGGCTGGTTTGATACTACCAAGTGGCTCCTGCAATCTGCCATCCAGAAGCGGGGCAGCTTACTTTTGTTTGCCAGGGAAACGGGCCGAGGTTTGTGTCTGGGGGCCTATGGCTGGGAGTGACCGGCTGGCTCCTGAAAAGCTACGATAGGCAGGATGGTGACCAGACCCATGGTGGCACCAGTGCCAAGTTGGGCTGGTTTGATAGTACCAAGTGGCTCCTGCAATCTGCCATCAAAAATTTGGCAGGCGAGTTTTGTTTTCCAGGGAAAAGCGCCGTTGTTTGTATTTGGGGGCCTGTGGCTGGGAGTGGCCGGCTGGCTCCTTAGAATCCACGATACGCGGCATGGTTCCCAGACCAGAGGTGGCACCAGTGCCAAGTTGGGCTGGTTTGATAGTACCAAGTGCGTCCTGCAATCTGCCATCCAGAAGCGGGGCAGCTTACTTTTGTTTGCCAGGGAAACGGGCCGAGGTTTGTGTCTCAGGGCCTATGGCTAGGAGTGACCGGCTGGCTCCTGAAAAGCTACGATAGGCAGGATGGTGACCAGACCCATGGTGGCACCAGTGCCAAGTTGGGCTGGTTTGATAGTACCAAGTGGCTCCTGCAATCTGCCATCAAAAAGTTGGCAGGCGAGTTTGTTATCCAGGGAAAAGCGCCGTTGTTTGTGTTTGGGGGCCTCTGGCTGGGAGTGGCCGGCTGGCTCCTTAGAATCCACGATACGCAGGATGGTTCCCAGACCAGAGGTGGCACCAGTGCCAAGTCGGGCTGGTTTGATGGTGAAAAGTGGCTCCTGCAATCTGCCATCCAGAAGCGGGATAACTTACTTTTGTTTGCCAGGGAAACAAGCCGAGGTTTTTGTCTGGGGGCCTATGGCTGCGAGTGACCGGCTGGCTCCTGAAAAGCTACGATAGGCAGGATGGTGACCAGACCCATGGTGGCACCAGTGCCAAGTTGGGCTGGTTTGATAGTACCAAGTGGCTCCTGCAATCTGCCATCAAAATGTTGGCAGGCGAGTTTTGTTTTCCAGGGAAAAGTGCCGTTGTTTGTGTTTGGGGGCCTGTGGGTGGGAGTGCCCGGCTGGCTCCTTAGAATCCACGATACGCAGGATGGTTCCCAGACCAGAGGTCGCACCAGTGCCAAGTCGGGCCAGTTTGATGGTGCAAATTGGCTCCTGCAATCTGCCATCCAGAAGCGGGGTAGCTTACTTTTGTTTGCCAGGGAAACGGGCCGAGTTTTGTGTCTGGGGGCCTATGGCTGCGAGTGACCGGCTGGCTCCTGAAAAGCTACGATAGGCAGGATGGTGACCAGACCCATGGTGGTACCAGTGCCAAGTTGGGCTGATTTGATAGTACCAAGTGGCTCCTGCAATCTGCCATCAAAAAGTTGGCAGGCGAGTTTTCTTTTCCAGGGAAAAGCGCCGTTGTTTGTGTCTGGGGGCCTGTGGCTGGGAGTGGCCGGCTGGCTCCTTACAATGAACGATACGCAGGATGGTTCCCAGACCTGAGGTGGCACCAGTGCCAAGTCGGGCTAGTTTGATGGTGCAAAGTGGCTCCTGCAATCTGCCATCCAGAAGCGGGGTAGCTTACTTTTGTTTGCCAGGGAAACGGGCCGAGGTTTTTCTCTGGGGGCCTATGGCAGGGAGGGACCGGCTGGCTCCTGAAAAGCTACGATAGGCAGGATGGTGACCAGACCCATGGTGGCACCAGTGCCAAGTTGGGCTGATTTGATAGTAGCAAGTGGCTCCTGCAATCTGCCATCAAAATGTTGGCAGGCGAGTTTTGTTTTCCAGGGAAAAGCGCCGTTGTTTGTGTTTGGTGGCCTGTGGCTGGGAGTGACCGGCTGGCTCCTTAGAATCCACGATACGCAGGATGGTTCCCAGACCCAAGGTGGCACCAGTGCCAAGTTGGGCTGGTTTGATAGTACCAAGTGGTTCCTGCAATCTGCCATCCAGAAGCGGGGCAGCTTACTTTTGTTTGCCAGGGAAACGGGCCGAGGTTTTTCTCTGGGGGCCTATGGCTTGGAGTGACCGGCTAGGTCCTGAAAAGCTACGATAGGCAGGATGGTGACCAGATCCATGGTGGCACCAGTGCCAAGTTGGGCTGGTTTGATAGTACCAAGTGGCTCCTGCAATCTGCCATCAAATATTTGGCAGGCGAGTTTTGTTTTCCAGGGAAACGCGCTGAGGTTTGTGTTTGGGGGCCTGTGGCTGGGAGTGGCCGGCTGGCTCCTTAGAATCCACGATACGCAGGATGGTTCCCAGACCAGAGGTGGCACCAGTGCCAAGTCGGGCTGGTTTGATGGTGAAAAGTGGCTCCTGCAATCTGCCATCCAGAAGCGGGATAACTTACTTTTGTTTGCCAGGGAAACGGGCCAAGGTTTTTGTCTGGGGGCCTATGGCTGGGAGTGACCGGCTGCCTCCTGAAAAGCTACGATAGGCAGGATGGTGACCAGACCCATGGTGGCACCAGTGTCAAGTTGGGCTGGTTTGATAGTACCAAGTGGCTCCGGCAATCTGCCATCAAAATTTGGCAGGCGAGGTTTGTTTTCCAGGGAAAAGCGCCGTTGTTTTTGTTTGGGGACCTGTGGGTGGGAGTGGCCAGATGGCTAATTAGAATCCACGATACGCAGCATGGTTCCCAGACCTGAGGTGGCACCAGTGCCAAGTCGGGCTGGTTTGATACTATCAAGTGCGTCCTGCAATCTGCCATCCAGAAGCGGGGTAGCTTACTTTTGTTTGCCAGGGAAACGGGCCGAGGTTTGTGTCTGGGGGCCTATGGCTGGGAGTGACCGGCTGGCTCCTGAAAAGCTACGATAGGCAGGATGGTGACCAGACCCATGGTGGCACCAGTGCCAAGTTGGGCTGGTTTGATAGTACCAAGTGGCTCCTGCAATCTGCCATCAAAATGTTGGCAGGCGAGTTTTGTTTTCCAGGGAAAAGCGCCGTTGTTTGTGTTTGGGGGCCTGTGGGTGGGAGTGGCCGGCTGGCTCCTTAGAATCCACGATACGCAGGATGGTTCCCAGAGCTGAGGTGGCACCAGTGCCAAGTCGGGCTAGTTTGATGGTGCAAAGTGGCTCCTGCAATCTGCCATCCAGAAGCGGGGCAGCTTACTTTTGTTTGCCAGGGAAACGGGCCGAGTATTGTTTCTGGGGGCCTATGGCTGCGAGTGACCGGCTGGCTCCTGAAAAGCTACGATAGGCAGGATGGTGACCAGACCCATGGTGGCACCAGTGCCAAGTTGGGCTGGTTTGATAGTACCAAGTGGCTCCTGCAATCTGCCATCAAAAAGTTGGCAGGCGAGTTTTGTTTTCCAGGGAAAAGCGCCGTTGTTTGTGTTTGGGGGCCTGTGGCTGGGAGTGGACGGATGGCTCCTTAGAACCACGATACGCAGGATGTTTCCCAGACCAGAGGTGGCACCAGTGCCAAGTTGGGCTGGTT
The DNA here is from genome assembly GCF_035770615.1 of Melospiza melodia melodia. Classification (NCBI taxonomy): domain Eukaryota; kingdom Metazoa; phylum Chordata; class Aves; order Passeriformes; family Passerellidae; genus Melospiza; species Melospiza melodia. Next base: position 38,368,143 of record NC_086195.1, on the reverse strand, counting down.
TGATAGTACCAAGTGGTTCCTGCAATCTGCCATCCAGAAGCGGGGCAGCTTACTTTTGTTTGCCAGGGAAACGGGCCGAGTTTTGTGTCTGGGGGCCTATGGCTGGGAGTGACCGCCTGGCTCCTGAAAAGCTACGATAGGCAGGATGGTGACCAGACCCATGGTGGCACCAGTGCCAAGTTGGGCTGGTTTGATAGTACCAAGTGGCTCCTGCAATCTGCCATCAAAAAGTTGGCAGGCGAATTTGTTATCCAGGGAAAAGCGCCGTTGTTTGTGTTTGGGGGCCTCTGGCTGGGAGTGGCCGGCTGGCTCCTTAGAATCCACGATACGCAGGATGGTTCCCAGACCAGAGGTGGCACCAGTGCCAAGTCGGGCTGGTTTGATGGTGAAAAGTGGCTCCTGCAATCTGCCATCCAGAAGCGGGATAACTTACTTTTGTTTGCCAGGGAAAGGGGCCGAGGTTTTTGTCTGGGGGCCTATGGCTGGGAGTGACCGGCTGGCTCCTGAAAAGCTACGATAGGCAGGATGGTGACCAGACCCATGGTGGCACCAGTGCCAAGTTGGGCTGGTTTGATAGTACCAAGTGGCTCCTGCAATCTGCCATCAAAATGTTGGCAGGCGAGTTTTGTTTTCCAGGGAAAAGTGCCGTTGTTTGTGTTTGGGGGCCTGTGGGTGGGAGTGCCCGGCTGGCTCCTTAGAATCCACGATACGCAGGATGGTTCCCAGACCAGAGGTCGCACCAGTGCCAAGTCGGGCCAGTTTGATGGTGCAAATTGGCTCCTGCAATCTGCCATCCAGAAGCGGGGTAGCTTACTTTTGTTTGCCAGGGAAACGGGCCGAGTTTTGTGTCTGGGGGCCTATGGCTGCGAGTGACCGGCTGGCTCCTGAAAAGCTACGATAGGCAGGATGGTGACCAGACCCATGGTGGTACCAGTGCCAAGTTGGGCTGATTTGATAGTACCAAGTGGCTCCTGCAATCTGCCATCAAAAAGTTGGCAGGCGAGTTTTCTTTTCCAGGGAAAAGCGCCGTTGTTTGTGTCTGGGGGCCTGTGGCTGGGAGTGGCCGGCTGGCTCCTTACAATGAACGATACGCAGGATGGTTCCCAGACCTGAGGTGGCACCAGTGCCAAGTCGGGCTAGTTTGATGGTGCAAAGTGGCTCCTGCAATCTGCCATCCAGAAGCGGGGTAGCTTACTTTTGTTTGCCAGGGAAACGGGCCGAGGTTTTTCTCTGGGGGCCTATGGCAGGGAGGGACCGGCTGGCTCCTGAAAAGCTACGATAGGCAGGATGGTGACCAGACCCATGGTGGCACCAGTGCCAAGTTGGGCTGATTTGATAGTAGCAAGTGGCTCCTGCAATCTGCCATCAAAATGTTGGCAGGCGAGTTTTGTTTTCCAGGGAAAAGCGCCGTTGTTTGTGTTTGGTGGCCTGTGGCTGGGAGTGACCGGCTGGCTCCTTAGAATCCACGATACGCAGGATGGTTCCCAGACCCAAGGTGGCACCAGTGCCAAGTTGGGCTGGTTTGATAGTACCAAGTGGTTCCTGCAATCTGCCATCCAGAAGCGGGGCAGCTTACTTTTGTTTGCCAGGGAAACGGGCCGAGGTTTTTCTCTGGGGGCCTATGGCTTGGAGTGACCGGCTAGGTCCTGAAAAGCTACGATAGGCAGGATGGTGACCAGATCCATGGTGGCACCAGTGCCAAGTTGGGCTGGTTTGATAGTACCAAGTGGCTCCTGCAATCTGCCATCAAATAGTTGGCAGGCGAGTTTTGTTTTCCAGGGAAAAGCGCTGTGGTTTGTGTTTGGGGGCCTGTGGCTGGGAGTGGCCGGCTGGCTCCTTAGAATCCACGATACGCAGGATGGTTCCCAGACCAGAGGTGGCACCAGTGCCAAGTCGGGCTGGTTTGATGGTGAAAAGTGGCTCCTGCAATCTGCCATCCAGAAGCGGGATAACTTACTTTTGTTTGCCAGGGAAACGGGCCAAGGTTTTTGTCTGGGGGCCTATGGCTGGGAGTGACCGGCTGGCTCCTGAAAAGCTACGATAGGCAGGATGGTGACCAGACCCATGGTGGCACCAGTGTCAAGTTGGGCTGGTTTGATAGTACCAAGTGGCTCCGGCAATCTGCCATCAAAAAGTTGGCAGGCGAGGTTTGTTTTCCAGGGAAAAGCGCCGTTGTTTTTGTTTGGGGGCCTGTGGGTGGGAGTGGCCAGATGGCTAATTAGAATCCACGATACGCAGCATGGTTCCCAGACCTGAGGTGGCACCAGTGCCAAGTCGGGCTGGTTTGATACTATCAAGTGCGTCCTGCAATCTGCCATCCAGAAGCGGGGTAGCTTACTTTTGTTTGCCAGGGAAACGGGCCGAGGTTTGTGTCTGGGGGCCTATGGCTGGGAGTGACCGCCTGGCTCCTGAAAAGCTACGATAGGCAGGATGGTGACCAGACCCATGGTGGCACCAGTGCCAAGTTGGGCTGGTTTGATAGTACCAAGTGGCTCCTGCAATCTGCCATCAAAATGTTGGCAGGCGAGTTTTGTTTTCCAGGGAAAAGTGCCGTTGTTTGTGTTTGGGGGCCTGTGGGTGGGAGTGCCCGGCTGGCTCCTTAGAATCCACGATACGCAGGATGGTTCCCAGACCAGAGGTCGCACCAGTGCCAAGTCGGGCCAGTTTGATGGTGCAAAGTGGCTCCTGCAATCTGCCATCCAGAAGCGGGGCAGCTTACTTTTGTTTGCCAGGGAAACGGGCCGAGTATTGTTTCTGGGGGCCTATGGCTGCGAGTGACCGGCTGGCTCCTGAAAAGCTACGATAGGCAGGATGGTGACCAGACCCATGGTGGCACCAGTGCCAAGTTGGGCTGATTTGATAGTACCAAGTGGCTCCTGCAATCTGCCATCAAAAAGTTGGCAGGCGAGTTTGTTATCCAGGGAAAAGCGCCGTTGTTTGTGTTTGGGGGCCTCTGGCTGGGAGTGGCCGGCTGGCTCCTTAGAATCCACGATACGCAGGATGGTTCCCAGACCAGAGGTGGCACCAGTGCCAAGTCGGGCTGGTTTGATGGTGAAAAGTGGCTCTGGCGATCTGCCATCCAGAAGCGGGATAACTTACTTTTGTTTGCCAGGGAAACGGGCCGAGGTTTTTGTCTGGGGGCCTATGGCTGGGAGTGACCGGCTGGCTCCTGAAAAGCTACGATAGGCAGGATGGTGACCAGACCCATGGTGGCACCAGTGCCAAGTTGGGCTGGTTTGATAGTACCAAGTGGCTCCTGCAATCTGCCATCAAAATGTTGGCAGGCGAGTTTTGTTTCCCAGGGAAAAGTGCCGTTGTTTGTGTTTGGGGGCCTGTGGGTGGGAGTGCCCGGCTGGCTCCTTAGAATCCACGATACGCAGGATGGTTCCCAGACCAGAGGTCGCACCAGTGCCAAGTCGGGCCAGTTTGATGGTGCAAATTGGCTCCTGCAATCTGCCATCCAGAAGCGGGGTAGCTTACTTTTGTTTGCCAGGGAAACGGGCCGAGTTTTGTGTCTGGGGGCCTATGGCTGCGAGTGACCGGCTGGCTCCTGAAAAGCTACGATAGGCAGGATGGTGACCAGACCCATGGTGGTACCAGTGCCAAGTTGGGCTGATTTGATAGTACCAAGTGGCTCCTGCAATCTGCCATCAAAAAGTTGGCAGGCGAGTTTTCTTTTCCAGGGAAAAGCGCCGTTGTTTGTGTCTGGGGGCCTGTGGCTGGGAGTGGCCGGCTGGCTCCTTACAATGAACGATACGCAGGATGGTTCCCAGACCTGAGGTGGCACCAGTGCCAAGTCGGGCTAGTTTGATGGTGCAAAGTGGCTCCTGCAATCTGCCATCCAGAAGCGGGGTAGCTTACTTTTGTTTGCCAGGGAAACGGGCCGAGGTTTTTCTCTGGGGGCCTATGGCAGGGAGGGACCGGCTGGCTCCTGAAAAGCTACGATAGGCAGGATGGTGACCAGACCCATGGTGGCACCAGTGCCAAGTTGGGCTGATTTGATAGTAGCAAGTGGCTCCTGCAATCTGCCATCAAAATGTTGGCAGGCGAGTTTTGTTTTCCAGGGAAAAGCGCCGTTGTTTGTGTTTGGTGGCCTGTGGCTGGGAGTGACCGGCTGGCTCCTTAGAATCCACGATACGCAGGATGGTTCCCAGACCCAAGGTGGCACCAGTGCCAAGTTGGGCTGGTTTGATAGTACCAAGTGGTTCCTGCAATCTGCCATCCAGAAGCGGGGCAGCTTACTTTTGTTTGCCAGGGAAACGGGCCGAGGTTTTTCTCTGGGGGCCTATGGCTTGGAGTGACCGGCTAGGTCCTGAAAAGCTACGATAGGCAGGATGGTGACCAGATCCATGGTGGCACCAGTGCCAAGTTGGGCTGGTTTGATAGTACCAAGTGGCTCCTGCAATCTGCCATCAAATAGTTGGCAGGCGAGTTTTGTTTTCCAGGGAAAAGCGCTGTGGTTTGTGTTTGGGGGCCTGTGGCTGGGAGTGGCCGGCTGGCTCCTTAGAATCCACGATACGCAGGATGGTTCCCAGACCAGAGGTGGCACCAGTGCCAAGTCGGGCTGGTTTGATGGTGAAAAGTGGCTCCTGCAATCTGCCATCCAGAAGCGGGATAACTTACTTTTGTTTGCCAGGGAAACGGGCCAAGGTTTTTGTCTGGGGGCCTATGGCTGGGAGTGACCGGCTGGCTCCTGAAAAGCTACGATAGGCAGGATGGTGACCAGACCCATGGTGGCACCAGTGTCAAGTTGGGCTGGTTTGATAGTACCAAGTGGCTCCGGCAATCTGCCATCAAAAAGTTGGCAGGCGAGGTTTGTTTTCCAGGGAAAAGCGCCGTTGTTTTTGTTTGGGGGCCTGTGGGTGGGAGTGGCCAGATGGCTAATTAGAATCCACGATACGCAGCATGGTTCCCAGACCTGAGGTGGCACCAGTGCCAAGTCGGGCTGGTTTGATACTATCAAGTGCGTCCTGCAATCTGCCATCCAGAAGCGGGGTAGCTTACTTTTGTTTGCCAGGGAAACGGGCCGAGGTTTGTGTCTGGGGGCCTATGGCTGGGAGTGACCGCCTGGCTCCTGAAAAGCTACGATAGGCAGGATGGTGACCAGACCCATGGTGGCACCAGTGCCAAGTTGGGCTGGTTTGATAGTACCAAGTGGCTCCTGCAATCTGCCATCAAAATGTTGGCAGGCGAGTTTTGTTTTCCAGGGAAAAGCGCCGTTGTTTGTGTTTGGGGGCCTGTGGGTGGGAGTGGCCGGCTGGCTCCTTAGAATCCACGATACGCAGGATGGTTCCCAGAGCTGAGGTGGCACCAGTGCCAAGTCGGGCTAGTTTGATGGTGCAAAGTGGCTCCTGCAATCTGCCATCCAGAAGCGGGGCAGCTTACTTTTGTTTGCCAGGGAAACGGGCCGAGTATTGTTTCTGGGGGCCTATGGCTGCGAGTGACCGGCTGGCTCCTGAAAAGCTACGATAGGCAGGATGGTGACCAGACCCATGGTGGCACCAGTGCCAAGTTGGGCTGATTTGATAGTACCAAGTGGCTCCTGCAATCTGCCATCAAAAAGTTGTCAGGCGAGTTTTGTTTTCCAGGGAAAAGCGCCGTTGTTTGTGTTTGGGGGCCTGTGGCTGGGAGTGGACGGATGGCTCCTTAGAACCACGATACGCAGGATGTTTCCCAGACCAGAGGTGGCACCAGTGCCAAGTCGGGCTGGTTTGATACTACCAAGTGGTTCCTGCAATCTGCCATCCAGAAGCGGGGCAGCTTACTTTTGTTTGCCAGGGAAACGGGCCGAGTTTTGTGTCTGGGGGCCTATGGCTGGGAGTGACCGCCTGGCTCCTGAAAAGCTACGATAGGCAGGATGGTGACCAGACCCATGGTGGCACCAGTGCCAAGTTGGGCTGGTTTGATAGTACCAAGTGGCTCCTGCAATCTGCCATCAAAAAGTTGGCAGGCGAGTTTGTTATCCAGGGAAAAGCGCCGTTGTTTGTGTTTGGGGGCCAGTGGCTGGGAGTGGCCGGCTGGCTCCTTAGAATCCACGATACGCAGGATGGTTCCCAGACCAGAGGTGGCACCAGTGCCAAGTCGGGCTGGTTTGAAGGTGAAAAGTGGCTCCTGCAATCTGCCATCCAGAAGCGGGATAACTTACTTTTGTTTGCCAGGGAAAAGGGCCGAGGTTTGTGTCTGGGGGCCTATGGCTGGGAGTGACCGGCTGGCTCCTGAAAAGCTACGATAGGCAGGATGGTGACCAGACCCATGGTGGCACCAGTGCCAAGTTGGGCTGGTTTGATAGTACCAAGTGGCTCCTGCAATCTGCCATCAAAATTTTGGCAGGCGAGTTTTGTTTTCCAGGGAAAAGTGCCGTTGTTTGTGTTTGGGGGCCTGTGGGTGGGAGTGACTGGCTGGCTCCTTAGAATCCACGATACGCAGGATGGTTCCCAGACCAGAGGTCGCACCAGTGCCAAGTCGGGCCAGTTTGATGGTGAAAAGTGGCTCCTGCAATCTGCCATCCAGAAGCGGGGTAGCTTACTTTTGTTTGCCAGGGAAACGGGCCGAGTTTTGTGTCTGGGGGCCTATGGCTGCGAGTGACCGGCTGGCTCCTGCAAAGCTACGATAGGCAGGATGGTGACCAGACCCATGGTGGCACCAGTGCCAAGTTGGGCTGATTTGATAGTACCAAGTGGCTCCTGCAATCTGCCATCTAAAAGTTGGCAGGCGAGTTTTGTTTTCCAGGGAAAAGCGCCGTTGTTTGTGTCTGGGGGCCTGTGGCTGGGAGTGGCCGGCTGGCTCCTTACAATGAACGATACGCAGGATGGTTCCCAGACCTGAGGTCGCACCAGTGCCAAGTCGGGCCAGTTTGATGGTGCAAAGTGGCTCCTGCAATCTGCCATCCAGAAGCGGGGTAGCTTACTTTTGTTTGCCAGGGAAACGGGCCGAGGTTTTTCTCTGGGGGCCTATGGCAGGGAGGGACCGGCTGGCTCCTGAAAAGCTACGATAGGCAGGATGGTGACCAGACCCATGGTGGCACCAGTGCCAAGTTGGGCTGATTTGATAGTAGCAAGTGGCTCCTGCAATCTGCCATCAAAATGTTGGCAGGCGAGTTTTGTTTTCCAGGGAAAAGCGCCGTTGTTTGTGTTTGGTGGCCTGTGGCTGGGAGTGACCGGCTGGCTCCTTAGAATCCACGATACGCAGGATGGTTCCCAGACCCAAGGTGGCACCAGTGCCAAGTTGGGCTGGTTTGATAGTACCAAGTGGTTCCTGCAATCTGCCATCCAGAAGCGGGGCAGCTTACTTTTGTTTGCCAGGGAAACGGGCCGAGGTTTTTCTCTGGGGGCCTATGGCTTGGAGTGACCGGCTAGGTCCTGAAAAGCTACGATAGGCAGGATGGTGACCAGATCCATGGTGGCACCAGTGCCAAGTTGGGCTGGTTTGATTACACCAAGTGGCTCCTGCAATCTGCCATCCAGAAGCGGGGTAGCTTACTTTTGTTTGCCAGGGAAACGGGCCGAGTTTTGTGTCTGGGGGCCTATGGCTGCGAGTGACCGGCTGGCTCCTGAAAAGCTACGATAGGCAGGATGGTGACCAGACCCATGGTGGCACCAGTGCCAAGTTGGGCTGATTTGATAGTAGCAAGTGGCTCCTGCAATCTGCCATCAAAAAGTTGGCAGGCGAGTTTTGTTTTCCAGGGAAAAGCGCCGTTGTTTGTGTCTGGGGGCCTGTGGCTGGAGTGGCCGGCTGGCTCCTTACAATGAACGATACGCAGGATGGTTCCCAGAGCTGAGGTGGCACCAGTGCCAAGTCGGGCTGGTTTGATGGTGCAAAGTGGCTCCTGCAATCTGCCATCCAGAAGCGGGGTAGCTTACTTTTGTTTGCCAGGGAAACGGGCCGAAATATTTGTCTAGGGGCCTCTGGCTGGGGGTGGCTGGCTGGCTCCTGAAAAGCTACGATAGGCAGGATGGTGACCAGACCCATGGTGGCACCAGTGCCAAGTTGGGCTGGTTTGATAGTACCAAGTGGCTCCTGCAATCTGCCATCAAAAAGTTGTCAGGCGAGTTTTGTTTTCCAGGGAAAAGCGCCGTTGTTTGTATTTGGGGGCCTGTGGCTGGGAGTGGCCGGCTGGCTCCTTTGAACCCACGATACGCAGGATGGTTCCCAGACCCAAGGTGGCACCAGTGCCAAGTCGGGCTGGTTTGATACTACCAAATGCGTCCTGCAATCTGCCATCCAGAAGCGGGGCAGCTTAATTTTGTTTGCCAGGGAAACGGGCCGTGGGTTTTGTTTGGGGGCCTATGGCTGAGAGTGGCCTGCTGGCTCCTGAAAATCCACGCTAGTCAGCATGGTTCCCAGATGCAAGGTGGCACCAGTGCCAAGTCGGGCTGGTTTGATGGTGCAAAGTGGCTCCTGCAATCTGCCATCCAGAAGCGGGGCAGCTGATTTTTGTTTGCCAGAGAAAAATTCCGTGGATTGTTTTTGGGGGCATATTGCTGGGAGTGGCCGGCTGGCTCCTTAAAATGCTCGATACGCATGATGGTTCCCAGGTCCAAGGTGTCACCACTACCAAGTCGGCCTGCGGTTTTAGTATCAAGTTCATCCTGCAATTTGCCATCCAGAAGAGGGGCAGTTGAGTTTTGTTTGCCAGAGAAACGGGCCGAGGTTTCTGTTTGGGGACATATGGCTGAGAGTGGCCGGCTGGCCCCTGAATATCCACGATACACAGCATGGTTCCCAGATCCAAGGTGGCACCAGTGCCAAGTTGGGCTGGTTTGATAGTACCAAGTGTCTCCTGCAATCTGCCATCCAGAAGCGGGGCAGCTTACTTTTGTTTGCCAGAGAAATAGGCCTAGGTTTTTGTCTGGGGGCCTGTGGCTAGGAGTGGCCGGCTGGCTCCTAAGAATCCACGATACGCAGGATGTTTCCCAGACCCAAGGTGGCACCAGTGCCAAGTCGGGCTGGTTTGATAGTACCAAGTGGCTCCTGCAAACTCCATCAAAAAGTTGGCAGGCGTGTTTTGTTTTCCAGGGAACAGTGCCGTTGATTTTGTTTGGGGGCCTGTGGCTGGGAGTGGCCGGCTGGCTCCTTAGAATCCACGATACGCAGGATGGTTCCCAGACCCAAGGTGGCACCAGTGCCAAGTCGGGCTGGTTTGATTACACCAAGTGGCTCCTGCAATCTGCCATCCAGAAGTGAGGCAGCTAAGTTTTGTTTGCCAGAAAAAAGGGCCGTGGTTTTTGTTGGGGGCCTGTGGCTGGGAGTGGCCGGCTGGCTCCTTAGAATCCACCATACGCAGGATGGTTCCCAGACCCAAGGTGGCACCAGTGCCAAGTCGGGCTGGTTTGATAGTACCAAGTGGCTCCTGCAATCTGCCATCCAGAAGCGGTGCAGTTGAGTTTTGTTTGCCAGAGAAAAGGGCCGTGGGTTGTGTTTGGGGGCATATGGCTGGGAGTGGCCGGCTGTCTCATTAAAAAGATCGATACGCAGGATGGTTCCCAGACCCAAGGTGGCACCAGTGCCAAGTCGGGCTGTTTTTATAGTACCAAGTGCGTCCTGCAATTTGCCATCCAGAAGAGGGGCAGTGGAGTTTTTTTTGCCAGAGAATAGCGCCGTTGTTTGTGTTTGGGGGCTTGTGGCTGGGAGTGGCCGACTGGCGCCTTAGAATCCGTGTTACGCAGCATGGTTCCCAGACCAGAGGTGGCACCAGTGCCAAGTTGGGCTGGTTTGATAGTACCAAGTGGCTCCTGCAATCTGCCATCCAGAAGCGGGGCAGCTTACTTTTGTTTGCCAGGGAAACGGGCCGAGGTTTGTGTCTGGGGGCCTATGGCTGGGAGTGACCGGCTGGCTCCTGAAAAGCTACGATAGGCAGGATGGTGACCAGACCCATGGTGGCACCAGTGCCAAGTTGGGCTGGTTTGATAGTACCAAGTGGCTCCTGCAATCTGCCATCAAAAATTTGGCAGGCGAGTTTTGTTTTCCAGGGAAAAGCGCCGTTGTTTGTATTTGGGGGCCTGTGGCTGGGAGTGGCCGGCTGGCTCCTTAGAATCCACGATACGCGGCATGGTTCCCAGACCAGAGGTGGCACCAGTGCCAAGTTGGGCTGGTTTGATAGTACCAAGTGCGTCCTGCAATCTGCCATCCAGAAGCGGGGCAGCTTACTTTTGTTTGCCAGGGAAACGGGCCGAGGTTTGTGTCTCAGGGCCTATGGCTAGGAGTGACCGGCTGGCTCCTGAAAAGCTACGATAGGCAGGATGGTGACCAGACCCATGGTGGCACCAGTGCCAAGTTGGGCTGGTTTGATAGTACCAAGTGGCTCCTGCAATCTGCCATCAAAAAGTTGGCAGGCGAGTTTGTTATCCAGGGAAAAGCGCCGTTGTTTGTGTTTGGGGGCCTCTGGCTGGGAGTGGCCGGCTGGCTCCTTAGAATCCACGATACGCAGCATGGTTCCCAGACCAGAGGTGGCACCAGTGCCAAGTCGGGCTGGTTTGATGGTGAAAAGTGGCTCCTGCAATCTGCCATCCAGAAGCGGGATAACTTACTTTTGTTTGCCAGGGAAACGGGCCGAGGTTTTTGTCTGGGTGCCTATGGCTGCGAGTGACCGGCTGGCTCCTGAAAAGCTACGATAGGCAGGATGGTGACCAGACCCATGGTGGCACCAGTGCCAAGTTGGGCTGGTTTGATAGTACCAAGTGGCTCCTGCAATCTGCCATCAAAATGTTGGCAGGCGAGTTTTGTTTTCCAGGGAAAAGTGCCGTTGTTTGTGTTTGAGGGCCTGTGGGTGGGAGTGCCCGGCTGGCTCCTTAGAATCCACGATACGCAGGATGGTTCCCAGACCAGAGGTCGCACCAGTGCCAAGTCGGGCCAGTTTGATGGTGCAAATTGGCTCCTGCAATCTGCCATCCAGAAGCGGGGTAGCTTACTTTTGTTTGCCAGGGAAACGGGCCGAGTTTTGTGTCTGGGGGCCTATGGCTGCGAGTGACCGGCTGGCTCCTGAAAAGCTACGATAGGCAGGATGGTGACCAGACCCATGGTGGTACCAGTGCCAAGTTGGGCTGATTTGATAGTACCAAGTGGCTCCTGCAATCTGCCATCAAAAAGTTGGCAGGCGAGTTTTCTTTTCCAGGGAAAAGCGCCGTTGTTTGTGTCTGGGGGCCTGTGGCTGGGAGTGGCCGGCTGGCTCCTTACAATGAACGATACGCAGGATGGTTCCCAGACCTGAGGTGGCACCAGTGCCAAGTCGGGCTAGTTTGATGGTGCAAAGTGGCTCCTGCAATCTGCCATCCAGAAGCGGGGTAGCTTACTTTTGTTTGCCAGGGAAACGGGCCGAGGTTTTTCTCTGGGGGCCTATGGCAGGGAGGGACCGGCTGGCTCCTGAAAAGCTACGATAGGCAGGATGGTGACCAGACCCATGGTGGCACCAGTGCCAAGTTGGGCTGATTTGATTGTAGCAAGTGGCTCCTGCAATCTGCCATCAAAATGTTGGCAGGCGAGTTTTGTTTTCCAGGGAAAAGCGCCGTTGTTTGTGTTTGGTGGCCTGTGGCTGGGAGTGACCGGCTGGCTCCTTAGAATCCACGATACGCAGGATGGTTCCCAGACCCAAGGTGGCACCAGTGCCAAGTTGGGCTGGTTTGATAGTACCAAGTGGTTCCTGCAATCTGCCATCCAGAAGCGGGGCAGCTTACTTTTGTTTGCCAGGGAAACGGGCCGAGGTTTTTCTCTGGGGGCCTATGGCTTGGAGTGACCGGCTAGGTCCTGAAAAGCTACGATAGGCAGGATGGTGACCAGATCCATGGTGGCACCAGTGCCAAGTTGGGCTGGTTTGATAGTACCAAGTGGCTCCTGCAATCTGCCATCAAATAGTTGGCAGGCGAGTTTTGTTTTCCAGGGAAAAGCGCTGTGGTTTGTGTTTGGGGGCCTGTGGCTGGGAGTGGCCGGCTGGCTCCTTAGAATCCACGATACGCAGGATGGTTCCCAGACCAGAGGTGGCACCAGTGCCAAGTCGGGCTGGTTTGATGGTGAAAAGTGGCTCCTGCAATCTGCCATCCAGAAGCGGGATAACTTACTTTTGTTTGCCAGGGAAACGGGCCAAGGTTTTTGTCTGGGGGCCTATGGCTGGGAGTGACCGGCTGCCTCCTGAAAAGCTACGATAGGCAGGATGGTGACCAGACCCATGGTGGCACCAGTGTCAAGTTTGGCTGGTTTGATAGTACCAAGTGGCTCCGGCAATCTGCCATCAAAATTTGGCAGGCGAGGTTTGTTTTCCAGGGAAAAGCGCCGTTGTTTTTGTTTGGGGGCCTGTGGGTGGGAGTGGCCAGATGGCTAATTAGAATCCACGATACGCAGCATGGTTCCCAGACCTGAGGTGGCACCAGTGCCAAGTCGGGCTGGTTTGATACTATCAAGTGCGTCCTGCAATCTGCCATCCAGAAGCGGGGTAGCTTACTTTTGTTTGCCAGGGAAACGGGCCGAGGTTTGTGTCTGGGGGCCTATGGCTGCGAGTGACCGGCTGGCTCCTGAAAAGCTACGATAGGCAGGATGGTGACCAGACCCATGGTGGCACCAGTGCCAAGTTGGGCTGGTTTGATAGTACCAAGTGGCTCCTGCAATCTGCCATCAAAATGTTGGCAGGCGAGTTTTGTTTTCCAGGGAAAAGCGCCGTTGTTTGTGTTTGGGGGCCTGTGGGTGGGAGTGGCCGGCTGGCTCCTTAGAATCCACGATACGCAGGATGGTTCCCAGAGCTGAGGTGGCACCAGTGCCAAGTCGGGCTAGTTTGATGGTGCAAAGTGGCTCCTGCAATCTGCCATCCAGAAGCGGGGCAGCTTACTTTTGTTTGCCAGGGAAACGGGCCGAGTATTGTTTCTGGGGGCCTATGGCTGCGAGTGACCGGCTGGCTCCTGAAAAGCTACGATAGGCAGGATGGTGACCAGACCCATGGTGGCACCAGTGCCAAGTTGGGCTGATTTGATAGTACCAAGTGGCTCCTGCAATCTGCCATCAAAAAGTTGGCAGGCGAGTTTTGTTTTCCAGGGAAAAGCGCCGTTGTTTGTGTTTGGGGGCCTGTGGCTGGGAGTGGACGGATGGCTCCTTAGAACCACGATACGCAGGATGTTTCCCAGACCAGAGGTGGCACCAGTGCCAAGTTTGGCTGGTTTGATAGTACCAAGTGGTTCCTGCAATCTGCCATCCAGAAGCGGGGCAGCTTACTTTTGTTTGCCAGGGAAACGGGCCGAGTTTTGTGTCTGGGGGCCTATGGCTGGGAGTGACCGCCTGGCTCCTGAAAAGCTACGATAGGCAGGATGGTGACCAGACCCATGGTGGCACCAGTGCCAAGTTGGGCTGGTTTGATAGTACCAAGTGGCTCCTGCAATCTGCCATCAAAAAGTTGGCAGGCGAGTTTGTTATCCAGGGAAAAGCGCCGTTGTTTGTGTTTGGGGGCCTCTGGCTGGGAGTGGCCGGCTGGCTCCTTAGAATCCACGATACGCAGGATGGTTCCCAGACCAGAGGTGGCACCAGTGCCAAGTCGGGCTGGTTTGATGGTGAAAAGTGGCTCCTGCAATCTGCCATCCAGAAGCGGGATAACTTACTTTTGTTTGCCAGGGAAACGGGCCGAGGTTTTTGTCTGGGGGCCTATGGCTGGGAGTGACCGGCTGGCTCCTGAAAAGCTACGATAGGCAGGATGGTGACCAGACCCATGGTGGCACCAGTGCCAAGTTGGGCTGGTTTGATAGTACCAAGTGGCTCCTGCAATCTGCCATCAAAATGTTGGCAGGCGAGTTTTGTTTTCCAGGGAAAAGTGCCGTTGTTTGTGTTTGGGGGCCTGTGGGTGGGAGTGCCCGGCTGGCTCCTTAGAATCCACGATACGCAGGATGGTTCCCAGACCAGAGGTCGCACCAGTGCCAAGTCGGGCCAGTTTGATGGTGCAAATTGGCTCCTGCAATCTGCCATCCAGAAGCGGGGTAGCTTACTTTTGTTTGCCAGGGAAACGGGCCGAGTTTTGTGTCTGGGGGCCTATGGCTGCGAGTGACCGGCTGGCTCCTGAAAAGCTACGATAGGCAGGATGGTGACCAGACCCATGGTGGTACCAGTGCCAAGTTGGGCTGATTTGATAGTACCAAGTGGCTCCTGCAATCTGCCATCAAAAAGTTGGCAGGCGAGTTTTCTTTTCCAGGGAAAAGCGCCGTTGTTTGTGTCTGGGGGCCTGTGGCTGGGAGTGGCCGGCTGGCTCCTTACAATGAACGATACGCAGGATGGTTCCCAGACCTGAGGTGGCACCAGTGCCAAGTCGGGCTAGTTTGATGGTGCAAAGTGGCTCCTGCAATCTGCCATCCAGAAGCGGGGTAGCTTACTTTTGTTTGCCAGGGAAACGGGCCGAGGTTTTTCTCTGGGGGCCTATGGCAGGGAGGGACCGGCTGGCTCCTGAAAAGCTACGATAGGCAGGATGGTGACCAGACCCATGGTGGCACCAGTGCCAAGTTGGGCTGATTTGATAGTAGCAAGTGGCTCCTGCAATCTGCCATCAAAATGTTGGCAGGCGAGTTTTGTTTTCCAGGGAAAAGCGCCGTTGTTTGTGTTTGGTGGCCTGTGGCTGGGAGTGACCGGCTGGCTCCTTAGAATCCACGATACGCAGGATGGTTCCCAGACCCAAGGTGGCACCAGTGCCAAGTTGGGCTGGTTTGATAGTACCAAGTGGTTCCTGCAATCTGCCATCCAGAAGCGGGGCAGCTTACTTTTGTTTGCCAGGGAAACGGGCCGAGGTTTTTCTCTGGGGGCCTATGGCTTGGAGTGACCGGCTAGGTCCTGAAAAGCTACGATAGGCAGGATGGTGACCAGATCCATGGTGGCACCAGTGCCAAGTTGGGCTGGTTTGATAGTACCAAGTGGCTCCTGCAATCTGCCATCAAATAGTTGGCAGGCGAGTTTTGTTTTCCAGGGAAAAGCGCTGTGGTTTGTGTTTGGGGGCCTGTGGCTGGGAGTGGCCGGCTGGCTCCTTAGAATCCACGATACGCAGGATGGTTCCCAGACCAGAGGTGGCACCAGTGCCAAGTCGGGCTGGTTTGATGGTGAAAAGTGGCTCCTGCAATCTGCCATCCAGAAGCGGGATAACTTACTTTTGTTTGCCAGGGAAACGGGCCAAGGTTTTTGTCTGGGGGCCTATGGCTGGGAGTGACCGGCTGGCTCCTGAAAAGCTACGATAGGCAGGATGGTGACCAGACCCATGGTGGCACCAGTGCCAAGTTGGGCTGATTTGATAGTAGCAAGTGGCTCCTGCAATCTGCCATCAAAATGTTGGCAGGCGAGTTTTGTTTTCCAGGGAAAAGCGCCGTTGTTTGTGTTTGGTGGCCTGTGGCTGGGAGTGACCGGCTGGCTCCTTAGAATCCACGATACGCAGGATGGTTCCCAGACCCAAGGTGGCACCAGTGCCAAGTTGGGCTGGTTTGATAGTACCAAGTGGTTCCTGCAATCTGCCATCCAGAAGCGGGGCAGCTTACTTTTGTTTGCCAGGGAAACGGGCCGAGGTTTTTCTCTGGGGGCCTATGGCTTGGAGTGACCGGCTAGGTCCTGAAAAGCTACGATAGGCAGGATGGTGACCAGATCCATGGTGGCACCAGTGCCAAGTTGGGCTGGTTTGATAGTACCAAGTGGCTCCTGCAATCTGCCATCAAATAGTTGGCAGGCGAGTTTTGTTTTCCAGGGAAAAGCGCTGTGGTTTGTGTTTGGGGGCCTGTGGCTGGGAGTGGCCGGCTGGCTCCTTAGAATCCACGATACGCAGGATGGTTCCCAGACCAGAGGTGGCACCAGTGCCAAGTCGGGCTGGTTTGATGGTGAAAAGTGGCTCCTGCAATCTGCCATCCAGAAGCGGGATAACTTACTTTTGTTTGCCAGGGAAACGGGCCAAGGTTTTTGTCTGGGGGCCTATGGCTGGGAGTGACCGGCTGCCTCCTGAAAAGCTACGATAGGCAGGATGGTGACCAGACCCATGGTGGCACCAGTGTCAAGTTTGGCTGGTTTGATAGTACCAAGTGGCTCCGGCAATCTGCCATCAAAATTTGGCAGGCGAGGTTTGTTTTCCAGGGAAAAGCGCCGTTGTTTTTGTTTGGGGGCCTGTGGGTGGGAGTGGCCAGATGGCTAATTAGAATCCACGATACGCAGCATGGTTCCCCGACCTGAGGTGGCACCAGTGCCAAGTCGGGCTGGTTTGATACTATCAAGTGCGTCCTGCAATCTGCCATCCAGAAGCGGGGTAGCTTACTTTTGTTTGCCAGGGAAACGGGCCGAGGTTTGTGTCTGGGGGCCTATGGCTGCGAGTGACCGGCTGGCTCCTGAAAAGCTACGATAGGCAGGATGGTGACCAGACCCATGGTGGCACCAGTGCCAAGTTGGGCTGGTTTGATAGTACCAAGTGGCTCCTGCAATCTGCCATCAAAAAGTTGGCAGGCGAGTTTTGTTTTCCAGGGAAAAGCGCCGTTGTTTGTGTTTGGGGGCCTGTGGGTGGGAGTGGCCGGCTGGCTCCTTAGAATCCACGATACGCAGGATGGTTCCCAGAGCTGAGGTGGCACCAGTGCCAAGTCGGGCTAGTTTGATGGTGCAAAGTGGCTCCTGCAATCTGCCATCCAGAAGCGGGGCAGCTTACTTTTGTTTGCCAGGGAAACGGGCCGAGTATTGTTTCTGGGGGCCTATGGCTGCGAGTGACCGGCTGGCTCCTGAAAAGCTACGATAGGCAGGATGGTGACCAGACCCATGGTGGCACCAGTGCCAAGTTGGGCTGATTTGATAGTACCAAGTGGCTCCTGCAATCTGCCATCAAAAAGTTGGCAGGCGAGTTTTGTTTTCCAGGGAAAAGCGCTGTGGTTTGTGTTTGGGGGCCTGTGGCTGGGAGTGGCCGGCTGGCTCCTTAGAATCCACGATACGCAGGATGGTTCCCAGACCAGAGGTGGCACCAGTGCCAAGTCGGGCTGGTTTGATGGTGAAAAGTGGCTCCTGCAATCTGCCATCCAGAAGCGGGATAACTTACTTTTGTTTGCCAGGGAAACGGGCCAAGGTTTTTGTCTGGGGGCCTATGGCTGGGAGTGACCGGCTGGCTCCTGAAAAGCTACGATAGGCAGGATGGTGACCAGACCCATGGTGGCACCAGTGCCAAGTTGGGCTGATTTGATAGTAGCAAGTGGCTCCTGCAATCTGCCATCAAAATGTTGGCAGGCGAGTTTTGTTTTCCAGGGAAAAGCGCCGTTGTTTGTGTTTGGTGGCCTGTGGCTGGGAGTGACCGGCTGGCTCCTTAGAATCCACGATACGCAGGATGGTTCCCAGACCCAAGGTGGCACCAGTGCCAAGTTGGGCTGGTTTGATAGTACCAAGTGGTTCCTGCAATCTGCCATCCAGAAGCGGGGCAGCTTACTTTTGTTTGCCAGGGAAACGGGCCGAGGTTTTTCTCTGGGGGCCTATGGCTTGGAGTGACCGGCTAGGTCCTGAAAAGCTACGATAGGCAGGATGGTGACCAGATCCATGGTGGCACCAGTGCCAAGTTGGGCTGGTTTGATAGTACCAAGTGGCTCCTGCAATCTGCCATCAAATAGTTGGCAGGCGAGTTTTGTTTTCCAGGGAAAAGCGCTGTGGTTTGTGTTTGGGGGCCTGTGGCTGGGAGTGGCCGGCTGGCTCCTTAGAATCCACGATACGCAGGATGGTTCCCAGACCAGAGGTGGCACCAGTGCCAAGTCGGGCTGGTTTGATGGTGAAAAGTGGCTCCTGCAATCTGCCATCCAGAAGCGGGATAACTTACTTTTGTTTGCCAGGGAAACGGGCCAAGGTTTTTGTCTGGGGGCCTATGGCTGGGAGTGACCGGCTGCCTCCTGAAAAGCTACGATAGGCAGGATGGTGACCAGACCCATGGTGGCACCAGTGTCAAGTTTGGCTGGTTTGATAGTACCAAGTGGCTCCGGCAATCTGCCATCAAAATTTGGCAGGCGAGGTTTGTTTTCCAGGGAAAAGCGCCGTTGTTTTTGTTTGGGGGCCTGTGGGTGGGAGTGGCCAGATGGCTAATTAAAATCCACGATACGCAGCATGGTTCCCCGACCTGAGGTGGCACCAGTGCCAAGTCGGGCTGGTTTGATACTATCAAGTGCGTCCTGCAATCTGCCATCCAGAAGCGGGGTAGCTTACTTTTGTTTGCCAGGGAAACGGGCCGAGGTTTGTGTCTGGGGGCCTATGGCTGCGAGTGACCGGCTGGCTCCTGAAAAGCTACGATAGGCAGGATGGTGACCAGACCCATGGTGGCACCAGTGCCAAGTTGGGCTGGTTTGATAGTACCAAGTGGCTCCTGCAATCTGCCATCAAAAAGTTGGCAGGCGAGTTTTGTTTTCCAGGGAAAAGCGCCGTTGTTTGTGTTTGGGGGCCTGTGGGTGGGAGTGGCCGGCTGGCTCCTTAGAATCCACGATACGCAGGATGGTTCCCAGAGCTGAGGTGGCACCAGTGCCAAGTCGGGCTAGTTTGATGGTGCAAAGTGGCTCCTGCAATCTGCCATCCAGAAGCGGGGCAGCTTACTTTTGTTTGCCAGGGAAACGGGCCGAGTATTGTTTCTGGGGGCCTATGGCTGCGAGTGACCGGCTGGCTCCTGAAAAGCTACGATAGGCAGGATGGTGACCAGACCCATGGTGGCACCAGTGCCAAGTTGGGCTGATTTGATAGTACCAAGTGGCTCCTGCAATCTGCCATCAAAAAGTTGGCAGGCGAGTTTTGTTTTCCAGGGAAAAGCGCCGTTGTTTGTGTTTGGGGGCCTGTGGCTGGGAGTGGACGGATGGCTCCTTAGAACCACGATACGCAGGATGTTTCCCAGACCAGAGGTGGCACCAGTGCCAAGTTTGGCTGGTTTGATAGTACCAAGTGGTTCCTGCAATCTGCCATCCAGAAGCGGGGCAGCTTACTTTTGTTTGCCAGGGAAACGGGCCGAGTTTTGTGTCTGGGGGCCTATGGCTGGGAGTGACCGCCTGGCTCCTGAAAAGCTACGATAGGCAGGATGGTGACCAGACCCATGGTGGCACCAGTGCCAAGTTGGGCTGGTTTGATAGTACCAAGTGGCTCCTGCAATCTGCCATCAAAAAGTTGGCAGGCGAGTTTGTTATCCAGGGAAAAGCGCCGTTGTTTGTGTTTGGGGGCCTCTGGCTGGGAGTGGCCGGCTGGCTCCTTAGAATCCACGATACGCAGGATGGTTCCCAGACCAGAGGTGGCACC
Source organism: Melospiza melodia melodia (assembly GCF_035770615.1). Taxonomy (NCBI): domain Eukaryota; kingdom Metazoa; phylum Chordata; class Aves; order Passeriformes; family Passerellidae; genus Melospiza; species Melospiza melodia. Next base: position 38,348,934 of record NC_086195.1, on the reverse strand, counting down.
AGTGCCAAGTCGGGCTGGTTTGATGGTGAAAAGTGGCTCCTGCAATCTGCCATCCAGAAGCGGGATAACTTACTTTTGTTTGCCAGGGAAACGGGCCGAGGTTTTTGTCTGGGGGCCTATGGCTGGGAGTGACCGGCTGGCTCCTGAAAAGCTACGATAGGCAGGATGGTGACCAGACCCATGGTGGCACCAGTGCCAAGTTGGGCTGGTTTGATAGTACCAAGTGGCTCCTGCAATCTGCCATCAAAATGTTGGCAGGCGAGTTTTGTTTTCCAGGGAAAAGTGCCGTTGTTTGTGTTTGGGGGCCTGTGGGTGGGAGTGCCCGGCTGGCTCCTTAGAATCCACGATACGCAGGATGGTTCCCAGACCAGAGGTCGCACCAGTGCCAAGTCGGGCCAGTTTGATGGTGCAAATTGGCTCCTGCAATCTGCCATCCAGAAGCGGGGTAGCTTACTTTTGTTTGCCAGGGAAACGGGCCGAGTTTTGTGTCTGGGGGCCTATGGCTGCGAGTGACCGGCTGGCTCCTGAAAAGCTACGATAGGCAGGATGGTGACCAGACCCATGGTGGTACCAGTGCCAAGTTGGGCTGATTTGATAGTACCAAGTGGCTCCTGCAATCTGCCATCAAAAAGTTGGCAGGCGAGTTTTCTTTTCCAGGGAAAAGCGCCGTTGTTTGTGTCTGGGGGCCTGTGGCTGGGAGTGGCCGGCTGGCTCCTTACAATGAACGATACGCAGGATGGTTCCCAGACCTGAGGTGGCACCAGTGCCAAGTCGGGCTAGTTTGATGGTGCAAAGTGGCTCCTGCAATCTGCCATCCAGAAGCGGGGTAGCTTACTTTTGTTTGCCAGGGAAACGGGCCGAGGTTTTTCTCTGGGGGCCTATGGCAGGGAGGGACCGGCTGGCTCCTGAAAAGCTACGATAGGCAGGATGGTGACCAGACCCATGGTGGCACCAGTGCCAAGTTGGGCTGATTTGATAGTAGCAAGTGGCTCCTGCAATCTGCCATCAAAATGTTGGCAGGCGAGTTTTGTTTTCCAGGGAAAAGCGCCGTTGTTTGTGTTTGGTGGCCTGTGGCTGGGAGTGACCGGCTGGCTCCTTAGAATCCACGATACGCAGGATGGTTCCCAGACCCAAGGTGGCACCAGTGCCAAGTTGGGCTGGTTTGATAGTACCAAGTGGTTCCTGCAATCTGCCATCCAGAAGCGGGGCAGCTTACTTTTGTTTGCCAGGGAAACGGGCCGAGGTTTTTCTCTGGGGGCCTATGGCTTGGAGTGACCGGCTAGGTCCTGAAAAGCTACGATAGGCAGGATGGTGACCAGATCCATGGTGGCACCAGTGCCAAGTTGGGCTGGTTTGATAGTACCAAGTGGCTCCTGCAATCTGCCATCAAATAGTTGGCAGGCGAGTTTTGTTTTCCAGGGAAAAGCGCTGTGGTTTGTGTTTGGGGGCCTGTGGCTGGGAGTGGCCGGCTGGCTCCTTAGAATCCACGATACGCAGGATGGTTCCCAGACCAGAGGTGGCACCAGTGCCAAGTCGGGCTGGTTTGATGGTGAAAAGTGGCTCCTGCAATCTGCCATCCAGAAGCGGGATAACTTACTTTTGTTTGCCAGGGAAACGGGCCAAGGTTTTTGTCTGGGGGCCTATGGCTGGGAGTGACCGGCTGGCTCCTGAAAAGCTACGATAGGCAGGATGGTGACCAGACCCATGGTGGCACCAGTGTCAAGTTGGGCTGGTTTGATAGTACCAAGTGGCTCCGGCAATCTGCCATCAAAAAGTTGGCAGGCGAGGTTTGTTTTCCAGGGAAAAGCGCCGTTGTTTTTGTTTGGGGGCCTGTGGGTGGGAGTGGCCAGATGGCTAATTAGAATCCACGATACGCAGCATGGTTCCCAGACCTGAGGTGGCACCAGTGCCAAGTCGGGCTGGTTTGATACTATCAAGTGCGTCCTGCAATCTGCCATCCAGAAGCGGGGTAGCTTACTTTTGTTTGCCAGGGAAACGGGCCGAGGTTTGTGTCTGGGGGCCTATGGCTGGGAGTGACCGCCTGGCTCCTGAAAAGCTACGATAGGCAGGATGGTGACCAGACCCATGGTGGCACCAGTGCCAAGTTGGGCTGGTTTGATAGTACCAAGTGGCTCCTGCAATCTGCCATCAAAATGTTGGCAGGCGAGTTTTGTTTTCCAGGGAAAAGCGCCGTTGTTTGTGTTTGGGGGCCTGTGGGTGGGAGTGGCCGGCTGGCTCCTTAGAATCCACGATACGCAGGATGGTTCCCAGAGCTGAGGTGGCACCAGTGCCAAGTCGGGCTAGTTTGATGGTGCAAAGTGGCTCCTGCAATCTGCCATCCAGAAGCGGGGCAGCTTACTTTTGTTTGCCAGGGAAACGGGCCGAGTATTGTTTCTGGGGGCCTATGGCTGCGAGTGACCGGCTGGCTCCTGAAAAGCTACGATAGGCAGGATGGTGACCAGACCCATGGTGGCACCAGTGCCAAGTTGGGCTGATTTGATAGTACCAAGTGGCTCCTGCAATCTGCCATCAAAAAGTTGTCAGGCGAGTTTTGTTTTCCAGGGAAAAGCGCCGTTGTTTGTGTTTGGGGGCCTGTGGCTGGGAGTGGACGGATGGCTCCTTAGAACCACGATACGCAGGATGTTTCCCAGACCAGAGGTGGCACCAGTGCCAAGTCGGGCTGGTTTGATAGTACCAAGTGGTTCCTGCAATCTGCCATCCAGAAGCGGGGCAGCTTACTTTTGTTTGCCAGGGAAACGGGCCGAGTTTTGTGTCTGGGGGCCTATGGCTGGGAGTGACCGCCTGGCTCCTGAAAAGCTACGATAGGCAGGATGGTGACCAGACCCATGGTGGCACCAGTGCCAAGTTGGGCTGGTTTGATAGTACCAAGTGGCTCCTGCAATCTGCCATCAAAAAGTTGGCAGGCGAGTTTGTTATCCAGGGAAAAGCGCCGTTGTTTGTGTTTGGGGGCCAGTGGCTGGGAGTGGCCGGCTGGCTCCTTAGAATCCACGATACGCAGGATGGTTCCCAGACCAGAGGTGGCACCAGTGCCAAGTCGGGCTGGTTTGAAGGTGAAAAGTGGCTCCTGCAATCTGCCATCCAGAAGCGGGATAACTTACTTTTGTTTGCCAGGGAAAAGGGCCGAGGTTTGTGTCTGGGGGCCTATGGCTGGGAGTGACCGGCTGGCTCCTGAAAAGCTACGATAGGCAGGATGGTGACCAGACCCATGGTGGCACCAGTGCCAAGTTGGGCTGGTTTGATAGTACCAAGTGGCTCCTGCAATCTGCCATCAAAATGTTGGCAGGCGAGTTTTGTTTTCCAGGGAAAAGTGCCGTTGTTTGTGTTTGGGGGCCTGTGGGTGGGAGTGACCGGCTGGCTCCTTAGAATCCACGATACGCAGGATGGTTCCCAGACCAGAGGTCGCACCAGTGCCAAGTCGGGCCAGTTTGATGGTGCAAAGTGGCTCCTGCAATCTGCCATCCAGAAGCGGGGTAGCTTACTTTTGTTTGCCAGGGAAACGGGCCGAGTTTTGTGTCTGGGGGCCTATGGCTGCGAGTGACCGGCTGGCTCCTGAAAAGCTACGATAGGCAGGATGGTGACCAGACCCATGGTGGCACCAGTGCCAAGTTGGGCTGATTTGATAGTACCAAGTGGCTCCTGCAATCTGCCATCAAAAAGTTGGCAGGCGAGTTTTGTTTTCCAGGGAAAAGCGCCGTTGTTTGTGTCTGGGGGCCTGTGGCTGGGAGTGGCCGGCTGGCTCCTTACAATGAACGATACGCAGGATGGTTCCCAGACCTGAGGTCGCACCAGTGCCAAGTCGGGCCAGTTTGATGGTGCAAAGTGGCTCCTGCAATCTGCCATCCAGAAGCGGGGTAGCTTACTTTTGTTTGCCAGGGAAACGGGCCGAGGTTTTTCTCTGGGGGCCTATGGCAGGGAGGGACCGGCTGGCTCCTGAAAAGCTACGATAGGCAGGATGGTGACCAGACCCATGGTGGCACCAGTGCCAAGTTGGGCTGATTTGATAGTAGCAAGTGGCTCCTGCAATCTGCCATCAAAATGTTGGCAGGCGAGTTTTGTTTTCCAGGGAAAAGCGCCGTTGTTTGTGTTTGGTGGCCTGTGGCTGGGAGTGACCGGCTGGCTCCTTAGAATCCACGATACGCAGGATGGTTCCCAGACCCAAGGTGGCACCAGTGCCAAGTTGGGCTGGTTTGATAGTACCAAGTGGTTCCTGCAATCTGCCATCCAGAAGCGGGGCAGCTTACTTTTGTTTGCCAGGGAAACGGGCCGAGGTTTTTCTCTGGGGGCCTATGGCTTGGAGTGACCGGCTAGGTCCTGAAAAGCTACGATAGGCAGGATGGTGACCAGATCCATGGTGGCACCAGTGCCAAGTTGGGCTGGTTTGATAGTACCAAGTGGCTCCTGCAATCTGCCATCAAAAAGTTGGCAGGCGAGTTTTGTTTTCCAGGGAAAAGCGCTGTGGTTTGTGTTTGGGGGCCTGTGGCTGGGAGTGGCCGGCTGGCTCCTTAGAATCCACGATACGCTGGATGGTTCCCAGACCAGAGGTGGCACCAGTGCCAAGTCGGGCTGGTTTGATGGTGAAAAGTGGCTCCTCCAATCTGCCATCCAGAAGCGGGATAACTTACTTTTGTTTGCCAGGGAAACGGGCCAAGGTTTTTGTCTGGGGGCCTATGGCTGGGAGTGACCGGCTGGCTCCTGAAAAGCTACGATAGGCAGGATGGTGACCAGACCCATGGTGGCACCAGTGTCAAGTTGGGCTGGTTTGATAGTACCAAGTGGCTCCGGCAATCTGCCATCAAAATTTGGCAGGCGAGGTTTGTTTTCCAGGGAAAAGCGCCGTTGTTTTTGTTTGGGGGCCTGTGGGTGGGAGTGGCCAGATGGCTAATTAGAATCCACGATACGCAGCATGGTTCCCAGACCTGAGGTGGCACCAGTGCCAAGTCGGGCCAGTTTGATACTATCAAGTGCGTCCTGCAATCTGCCATCCAGAAGCGGGGTAGCTTACTTTTGTTTGCCAGGGAAACGGGCCGAGGTTTGTGTCTGGGGGCCTATGGCTGGGAGTGACCGGCTGGCTCCTGAAAAGCTACGATAGGCAGGATGGTGACCAGACCCATGGTGGCACCAGTGCCAAGTTGGGCTGGTTTGATAGTACCAAGTGGCTCCTGCAATCTGCCATCAAAAAGTTGGCAGGCGAGTTTTGTTTTCCAGGGAAAAGCGCCGTTGTTTTTGTTTGGGGGCCTGTGGGTGGGAGTGGCCGGCTGGCTCCTTAGAATCCACGATACGCAGGATGGTTCCCAGACCAGAGGTGGCACCAATGCCAAGTCGGGCTGGTTTGATGGTGCAAAGTGGCTCCTGCAATCTGCCATCCAGAAGCGGGGCAGCTTACTTTTGTTTGCCAGGGAAACGGGCCGAGTATTGTTTCTGGGGGCCTATGGCTGCGAGTGACCGGCTGGCTCCTGAAAAGCTACGATAGGCAGGATGGTGACCAGACCCATGGTGGCACCAGTGCCAAGTTGGGCTGATTTGATAGTACCAAGTGGCTCCTGCAATCTGCCATCAAAAAGTTGGCAGGCGAGTTTTGTTTTCCAGGGAAAAGCGCCGTTGTTTGTGTTTGGGGGCCTGTGGCTGGGAGTGGCCGGCTGGCTCCTTAGAACCACGATACGCAGGATGGTTCCCAGACCAGAGGTGGCACCAGTGCCAAGTCGGGCTGGTTTGATACTACCAAGTGCGTCCTGCAATCTGCCATCCAGAAGCGGGGCAGCTTACTTTTGTATGCCAGGGAAACGGGCCGAGGTTTTTGTCTGGGGGCCTATAGCTGGGAGTGACCGTCTGGCTCCTGAAAAGCTACGATAGGCAGGATGGTGACCAAACGCATGGTGGCACCAGTGCCAAGTTGGGCTGATTTGATAGTACCAAGTGGCTCCTGCAATCTGCCATCAAAATGTTGGCAGGCGAGTTTTGTTTTCCAGGGAAAAGCGCCGTTGTTTGTGTTTGGGGGCCTGTGGCTGGGAGTGGCCGGCTGGCTGCTTAGAATCCACGATACGCAGGATGGTTCCCAGACCAGAGGTGGCACCAGTGCCAAGTCGGGCTGGTTTGATACTACCAAGTGCGTCCTGCAATCTGCCATCCAGAAGCGGGGCAGCTTACTTTTGTTTGCCAGGGAAACGGGCCGAGGTTTGTGTCTGGGGGCCTATGGCTGGGAGTGACCGGCTGGCTCCTGAAAAGCTACGATAGGCAGGATGGTGACCAGACCCATGGTGGCACCAGTGCCAAGTTGGGCTGATTTGATAGTACCAAGTGGCTCCTGCAATCTGCCATCAAAAAGTTGGCAGGCGAGTTTTGTTTTCCAGGGAAAAGTGCCGTTGTTTGTGTTTGGGCGCCTGTGGCTCAGAGTGGCCGGCTGGCTCCTTAGAATCCACGATACGCAGGATGGTTCCCAGACCAGAGGTCGCACCAGTGCCAAGTTGGGCTGGTTTGATAGTACCAAGTGCGTCCTGCAATCTACCATCCAGAAGCGGGATGACTTACTTTTGTTTGCCAGGGAAACGGGCCGAGAATTTTGTCTGGGGGCCTATGGCAGGGAGTGACCGGCTGGCTCCTGAAAAGCTACGATAGGCAGGATGGTGACCAGACCCATGGTGGCACCAGTGCCAAGTTGGGCTGGTTTGATAGTACCAAGTGGCTCCTGCAATCTGCCATCAAAATGTTGGCTGGCGAGTTTTGTTTTCCAGGGAAAAGTGCCGTTGTTTGTGTTTGGGGGCCTGTGGGTGGGAGTGACCGGCTGGCTCCTTAGAATCCACGATACGCAGGATGGTTCCCAGACCAGAGGTGGCACCAGTGCCAAGTCGGGCTAGTTTGATGGTGCAAAGTGGCTCCTGCAATCTGCCATCCAGAAGCGGGGTAGCTTACTTTTGTTTGCCAGGGAAACGGGCCGAGTTTTGTGTCTGGGGGCCTATGGCTGCGAGTGACCGGCTGGCTCCTGAAAAGCTACGATAGGCAGGATGGTGACCAGACCCATGGTGGCACCAGTGCCAAGTTGGGCTGATTTGATAGTAGCAAGTGGCTCCTGCAATCTGCCATCAAAAAGTTGGCAGGCGAGTTTTGTTTTCCAGGGAAAAGCGCCGTTGTTTGTGTTTGGGCGCCTGTGGCTCAGAGTGGCCGGCTGGCTCCTTACAATGAACGATACGCAGGATGGTTCCCAGAGCTGAGGTGGCACCAGTGCCAAGACGGGCTAGTTTGATGGTGCAAAGTGGCTCCTGCAATCTGCCATCCAGAAGCGGGGTAGCTTACTTTTGTTTGCCAGGGAAACGGGCCGAAATATTTGTCTAGGGGCCTCTGGCTGGGGGTGGCTGGCTGGCTCCTGAAAAGCTACGATAGGCAGGATGGTGACCAGACCCATGGTGGCACCAGTGCCAAGTTGGGCTGGTTTGATAGTACCAAGTGGCTCCTGCAATCTGCCATCAAAATGTTGTCAGGCGAGTTTTGTTTTCCAGGGAAAAGCGCCGTTGTTTGTATTTGGGGGCCTGTGGCTGGGAGTGGCCGGCTGGCTCCTTTGAACCCACAATACGCAGGATGGTTCCCAGACCCAAGGTGGCACCAGTGCCAAGTCGGGCTGGTTTGATACTACCAAGTGCGTCCTGCAATCTGCCATCCAGAAGCGGGGCAGCTTAATTTTGTTTGCCAGGGAAACGGGCCGTGGGTTTTGTTTGGGGGCCTATGGCTGAGAGTGGCCGGCTGGCTCCTGAAAATCCACGCTAGGCAGCATGGTTCCCAGATGCAAGGTGGCACCAGTGCCAAGTCGGGCTGGTTTGATGGTGCAAAGTGGCTCCTGCAATCTGCCATCCAGAAGCGGGGCAGCTGATTTTTGTTTGCCAGAGAAAAATTCCGTGGATTGTTTTTGGGGGCATATTGCTGGGAGTGGCCGGCTGGCTCCTTAAAATGCTCGATACGCATGATGGTTCCCAGGTCCAAGGTGTCACCACTACCAAGTCGGCCTGCGGTTTTAGTATCAAGTTCATCCTGCAATTTGCCATCCAGAAGAGGGGCAGTTGAGTTTTGTTTGCCAGAGAAACGGGCCGAGGTTTCTGTTTGGGGACATATGGCTGAGAGTGGCCGGCTGGCCCCTGAATATCCACGATACACAGCATGGTTCCCAGATCCAAGGTGGCACCAGTGCCAAGTTGGGCTGGTTTGATAGTACCAAGTGTCTCCTGCAATCTGCCATCCAGAAGCGGGGCAGCTTACTTTTGTTTGCCAGAGAAATAGGCCTAGGTTTTTGTCTGGGGGCCTGTGGCTAGGAGTGGCCGGCTGGCTCCTAAGATTCCACGATACGCAGGATGTTTCCCAGACCCAAGGTGGCACCAGTGCCAAGTCGGGCTGGTTTGATAGTACCAAGTGGCTCCTGCAAACTCCATCAAAAAGTTGGCAGGCGTGTTTTGTTTTCCAGGGAACAGCGCCGTTGATTTTGTTTGGGGGCCTGTGGCTGGGAGTGGCCGGCTGGCTCCTTAGAATCCACGATACGCAGGATGGTTCCCAGACCCAAGGTGGCACCAGTGCCAAGTCGGGCTGGTTTGATTACACCAAGTGGCTCCTGCAATCTGCCATCCAGAAGTGAGGCAGCTAAGTTTTGTTTGCCAGAAAAAAGGGCCGTGGTTTTTGTTGGGGGCCTGTGGCTGGGAGTGGCCGGCTGGCTCCTTAGAATCCACCATACGCAGGATGGTTCCCAGACCCAAGGTGGCACCAGTGCCAAGTCGGGCTGGTTTGATAGTACCAAGTGGCTCCTGCAAACTGCCATCCGGAAGCGGGGCAGCTGAGTTTTGTTTGCCAGGGAAATGGGCCGTTGTTTGTGTTTGGGGGCCTGTGGCTGGGAGTGTTCGGCTGGTTCCTGAATATGTACGATACGCAGGATTGTTCCCAGACCCAAGGTGGCACCAGTGCCAAGTCGGGCTGGTTTGATGGTGCAAAGTGGCTCCTGCAATCTGCCATCCAGACGCGGGGCAGCGGATTTTTGTTTCCATGAGAAATGGTCCGTGGTTTGTTTTGGGGGTATATGGCTGGGCCTGGCCGGCTGGCTCCTTAAAAAGCTCGATATGCAGGATGGTTCCCTGACACAAGGTGGCACCAGTGCCACGTCGGGCGGTTTTCGTAGTACAAAGTGCATCCTAAAATTTGCCATCCAGAAGAGGGGCAGTTGAGTTTTGTTTGCCAGAGAAAAGGTCCGTGGTTTGTTTTTGGGGGCCTATGGCTGAGAGTGGCCGGCTGGCTCCTGAAAATCCACGCTAGGCAGCATGGTTCCCAGATGCAAGGTGGCACCAGTGCCAAGTCGGGCTGGTTTGATGGTGCAAAGTGGCTCCTGCAATCTGCCATCCAGAAGCGGGGCAGCTGATTTTTGTTTGCCAGAGAAAAATTCCATGGATTGTTTTTGGGGGCATATTGCTGGGAGTGGCCGGCTGGCTCCTTAAAATGCTCGATACGCATGATGGTTCCCAGGTCCAAGGTGTCACCACTACCAAGTCGGCCTGCGGTTTTAGTATCAAGTTCATCCTGCAATTTGCCATCCAGAAGAGGGGCAGTTGAGTTTTGTTTGCCAGAGAAACGGGCCGAGGTTTCTGTTTGGGGACATATGGCTGAGAGTGGCCGGCTGGCCCCTGAATATCCACGATACACAGCATGGTTCCCAGATCCAAGGTGGCACCAGTGCCAAGTTGGGCTGGTTTGATAGTACCAAGTGTCTCCTGCAATCTGCCATCCAGAAGCGGGGCAGCTTACTTTTGTTTGCCAGAGAAATAGGCCTAGGTTTTTGTCTGGGGGCCTGTGGCTAGGAGTGGCCGGCTGGCTCCTAAGAATCCACGATACGCAGGATGTTTCCCAGACCCAAGGTGGCACCAGTGCCAAGTCGGGCTGGTTTGATAGTACCAAGTGGCTCCTGCAAACTCCATCAAAAAGTTGGCAGGCGTGTTTTGTTTTCCAGGGAACAGCGCCGTTGATTTTGTTTGGGGGCCTGTGGCTGGGAGTGGCCGGCTGGCTCCTTAGAATCCACGATACGCAGGATGGTTCCCAGACCCAAGGTGGCACCAGTGCCAAGTCGGGCTGGTTTGATTACACCAAGTGGCTCCTGCAATCTGCCATCCAGAAGTGAGGCAGCTAAGTTTTGTTTGCCAGAAAAAAGGGCCGTGGTTTTTGTTGGGGGCCTGTGGCTGGGAGTGGCGGGCTGGCTCCTTAGAATCCACCATACGCAGGATGGTTCCCAGACCCAAGGTGGCACCAGTGCCAAGTCGGGCTGGTTTGATAGTACCAAGTGGCTCCTGCAATCTGCCATCCAGAAGCGGTGCAGTTGAGTTTTGTTTGCCAGAGAAAAGGGCCGTGGGTTGTGTTTGGGGGCATATGGCTGGGAGTGGCCGGCTGTCTCATTAAAAAGATCGATACGCAGGATGGTTCCCAGACCCAAGGTGGCACCAGTGCCAAGTCGGGCTGTTTTTATAGTACCAAGTGCGTCCTGCAATTTGCCATCCAGAAGAGGGGCAGTGGAGTTTTGTTTGCCAGAGAATAGCGCCGTTGTTTGTGTTTGGGGGCTTGTGGCTGGGAGTGGCCGACTGGCGCCTTAGAATCTGTGTTACGCAGCATGGTTCCCAGACCAGAGGTGGCACCAGTGCCAAGTCGGGCTGGTTTGAAGGTGAAAAGTGGCTCCTGCAATCTGCCATCCAGAAGCGGGATAACTTACTTTTGTTTGCCAGGGAAAAGGGCCGAGGTTTGTGTCTGGGGGCCTATGGCTGGGAGTGACCGGCTGGCTCCTGAAAAGCTACGATAGGCAGGATGGTGACCAGACCCATGGTGGCACCAGTGCCAAGTTGGGCTGGTTTGATAGTACCAAGTGGCTCCTGCAATCTGCCATCAAAATGTTGGCAGGCGAGTTTTGTTTTCCAGGGAAAAGTGCCGTTGTTTCTGTTTGGGGGCCTGTGGGTGGGAGTGACCGGCTGGCTCCTTAGAATCCACGATACGCAGGATGGTTCCCAGACCCAAGGTGGCACCAGTGCCAAGTTGGGCTGGTTTGATAGTACCAAGTGGTTCCTGCAATCTGCCATCCAGAAGCGGGGCAGCTTACTTTTGTTTGCCAGGGAAACGGGCCGAGGTTTTTCTCTGGGGGCCTATGGCTTGGAGTGACCGGCTAGGTCCTGAAAAGCTACGATAAGCAGGATGGTGACCAGATCCATGGTGGCACCAGTGCCAAGTTGGGCTGGTTTGATAGTACCAAGTGGCTCCTGCAATCTGCCATCAAAAAGTTGGCAGGCGAGTTTTGTTTTCCAGGGAAAAGCGCTGTGGTTTGTGTTTGGGGGCCTGTGGCTGGGAGTGGCCGGCTGGCTCCTTAGAATCCACGATACGCAGGATGGTTCCCCGACCAGAGGTGGCACCAGTGCCAAGTCGGGCTGGTTTGATGGTGAAAAGTGGCTCCTGCAATCTGCCATCCAGAAGCGGGATAACTTACTTTTGTTTGCCAGGGAAACGGGCCAAGGTTTTTGTCTGGGGGCCTATGGCTGGGAGTGACCGGCTGGCTCCTGAAAAGCTACGATAGGCAGGATGGTGACCAGACCCATGGTGGCACCAGTGTCAAGTTGGGCTGGTTTGATAGTACCAAGTGGCTCCGGCAATCTGCCATCAAAATTTGGCAGGCGAGGTTTGTTTTCCAGGGAAAAGCGCCGTTGTTTTTGTTTGGGGGCCTGTGGGTGGGAGTGGCCAGATGGCTAATTAGAATCCATGATACGCAGCATGGTTCCCAGACCTGAGGTGGCACCAGTGCCAAGTTGGGCTGGTTTGATACTATCAAGTGGCTCCTGCAATCTGCCATCCAGAAGCGGGGTAGCTTACTTTTGTTTGCCAGGGAAACGGGCCGAGGTTTGTGTCTGGGGGCCTATGGCTGGGAGTGACCGGCTGGCTCCTGAAAAGCTACGATAGGCAGGATGGTGACCAGACCCATGGTGGCACCAGTGCCAAGTTGGGCTGGTTTGATAGTACCAAGTGGCTCCTGCAATCTGCCATCAAAAAATTGGCAGGCGAGTTTTGTTTTCCAGGGAAAAGCGCCGTTGTTTTTGTTTGGGGGCCTGTGGCTGGGAGTGGCCGGCTGGCTCCTTAGAATCCACGATACGCAGGATGGTTCCCAGACCAGAGGTGGCACCAGTGCCAAGTCGGGCTAGTTTGATGGTGCAAAGTGGCTCCTGCAATCTGCCATCCAGAAGCGGGGCAGCTTACTTTTGTTTGCCAGGGAAACGGGCCGAGTATTGTTTCTGGGGGCCTACGGCTGCGAGTGACCGGCTGGCTCCTGAAAAGCTACGATAGGCAGGATGGTGACCAGACCCATGGTGGCACCAGTGCCAAGTTGGGCTGATTTGATAGTACCAAGTGGCTCCTGCAATCTGCCATCAAAAAGTTGGCAGGCGAGTTTTGTTTTCCAGGGAAAAGCGCCGTTGTTTGTGTTTGGGGGCCTGTGGCTGGGAGCGGACGGATGGCTCCTTAGAACCACGATACGCAGGATGGTTCCCAGACCAGAGGTGGCACCAGTGCCAAGTCGGGCTGGTTTGATAGTACCAAGTGGTTCCTGCAATCTGCCATCCAGAAGCGGGGCAGCTTACTTTTGTATGCCAGGGAAACGGGCCGAGGTTTGTGTCTGGGGGCCTATGGCTGGGAGTGACCGGCTGGCTCCTGAAAAGCTACGATAGGCAGGATGGTGACCAGACCCATGGTGGCACCAGTGCCAAGTTGGGCTGATTTGATAGTACCAAGTGGCTCCTGCAATCTGCCATCAAAAAGTTGTCAGGCGAGTTTTGTTTTCCAGGGAAAAGCGCCGTTGTTTGTGTTTGGGGGCCTGTAGCTGGGAGTGGACGGCTGGCTCCTTAGAATCCACGATACGCAGGATGGTTCCCAGACCAGAGGTGGCACCAGTGCCAAGTTGGGCTGGTTTGATAGTACCAAGTGCGTCCTGCAATCTGCCATCCAGAAGCGGGGCAGCTTACTTTTGTTTGCCAGGGAAACGGGCCGAGGTTTGTGTCTCAGGGCCTATGGCTGGGAGTGACCGGCTGGCTCCTGAAAAGCTACGATAGGCAGGATGGTGACCAGACCCATGGTGGCACCAGTGCCAAGTTGGGCTGGTTTGATAGTACCAAGTGGCTCCTGCAATCTGCCATCAAAAAGTTGGCAGGCGAGTTTGTTTTCCAGGGAAAAGCGCCGTTGTTTGTGTTTGGGGGCCTGTGGGTGGGAGTGACGGGCTGGCTCCTTAGAATCCACGATACGCAGGATGGTTCCCTGACCAGAGGTCGCACCAGTGCCAAGTCGGGCCAGTTTGATGGTGCAAAGTGGCTCCTGCAATCTGCCATCCAGAAGCGGGGTAGCTTACTTTTGTTTGCCAGGGAAACGGGCCGAGTTTTGTGTCTGGGGGCCTATGGCTGGGAGTGACCGGCTGGCTCCTGAAAAGCTACGATAGGCAGGATGGTGACCAGACCCATGGTGGCACCAGTGCCAAGTTGGGCTGATTTGATAGTACCAAGTGGCTCCTGCAATCTGCCATCAAAATGTTGGCAGGCGAGTTTTGTTTTCCAGGGAAAAGCGCCGTTGTTTGTGTCTGGGGGCCTGTGACTGGGAGTGGCCGGCTGGCTCCTTACAATGAACGATACGCAGGATGGTTCCCAGACCTGAGGTGGCACCAGTGCCAAGTCGGGCTAGTTTGATGGTGCAAAGTGGCTCCTGCAATCTGCCATCCAGAAGCGGGGTAGCTTACTTTTGTTTGCCAGGGAAACGGGCCGAGGTTTTTCTCTGGGGGCCTATGGCAGGGAGTGACCGGCTGGCTCCTGAAAAGCTACGATAGGCAGGATGGTGACCCGACCCATGGTGGCACCAGTGCCAAGTTGGGCTGATTTGATAGTAGCAAGTGGCTCCTGCAATCTGCCATCTAAATGTTGGCAGGCGAGTTTTGTTTTCCAGGGAAAAGCGCCGTTGTTTGTGTTTGGTGGCCTGTGGCTGGGAGTGACCGGCTGGCTCCTAAGAATCCACGATACGCAGGATGGTTCCCAGACCCAAGGTGGCACCAGTGCCAAGTTGGGCTGGTTTGATACTACCAAGTGGTTCCTGCAATCTGCCATCCAGAAGCGGGGCAGCTTACTTTTGTTTGCCAGGGAAACGGGCCGAGGTTTTTCTCTGGGGGCCTATGGCTTGGAGTGACCGGCTAGGTCCTGAAAAGCTACGATAGGCAGGATGGTGACCAGATCCATGGTGGCACCAGTGCCAAGTTGGGCTGGTTTGATAGTACCAAGTGGCTCCTGCAATCTGCCATCAAAATGTTGGCAGGCGAGTTTTGTTTTCCAGGGAAAAGCGCCGTTGTTTGTGTTTGGGGGCCTGTGGCTGGGAGTGGACGGCTGGCTCCTTAGAATCCACGATACGCAGGATGGTTCCCAGACCTGAGGTGGCACCAGTGCCAAGTCGGGCTGGTTTGATGGTGAAAAGTGGCTCCTGCAATCTGCAATCCAGAAGCGGGATAACTTACTTTTGTTTGCCAGGGAAACGGGCCAAGGTTTTTGTCTGGGGGCCTATGGCTGGGAGTGACCGGCTGGCTCCTGAAAAGCTACGATAGGCAGGATGGTGACCAGACCCATGGTGGCACCAGTGTCAAGTTGGGCTGGTTTGATAGTACCAAGTGGCTCCGGCAATCTGCCATCAAAATTTGGCCGGCGAGGTTTGTTTTCCAGGGAAAAGCGCCGTTGTTTTTGTTTGGGGTCCTGTGGGTGGGAGTGGCCAGATGGCTAATTAGAATCCACGATACGCAGCATGGTTCCCAGACCTGAGGTGGCACCAGTGCCAAGTCGGGCTGGTTTGATACTATCAAGTGCGTCCTGCAATCTGCCATCCAGAAGCGGGGTAGCTTACTTTTGTTTGCCAGGGAAACGGGCCGAGGTTTGTGTCTGGGGGCCTATGGCTGCGAGTGACCGGCTGGCTCCTGAAAAGCTACGATAGGCAGGATGGTGACCAGACCCATGGTGGCACCAGTGCCAAGTTGGGCTGGTTTGATAGTACCAAGTGGCTCCTGCAATCTGCCATCAAAAAATTGGCAGGCGAGTTTTGTTTTCCAGGGAAAAGCGCCGTTGTTTATGTTTGGGGGCCTGTGGGTGGGAGTGGCCGGCTGGCTCCTTAGAATCCACGATACACAGCATGGTTCCCAGACCAGAGGTGGCACCAGTGCCAAGTCGGGCTAGTTTGATGGTGCAAAGTGGCTCCTGCAATCTGCCATCCAGAAGCGGGGCAGCTTACTTTTGTTTGCCAGGGAAACGGGCCGAGTATTGTTTCTGGGGGCCTATGGCTGCGAGTGACCGGCTGGCTCCTGAAAAGCTACGATAGGCAGGATGGTGACCAGACCCATGGTGGCACCAGTGCCAAGTAGGGCTGGTTTGATAGTACCAAGTGGCTCCTGCAATCTGCCATCAAAAAGTTGGCAGGCGAGTTTTGTTATCCAGGGAAAAGCGCCGTTGTTTGTGTTTGGGGGCCTGTGGCTGGGAGTGGACGGATGGCTCCTTAGAACCACGATACGCAGGATGGTTCCCAGACCAGAGGTGGCACCAGTGCCAAGTCGGGCTGGTTTGATAGTACCAAGTGGTTCCTGCAATCTGCCATCCAGAAGCGGGGCAGCTTACTTTTGTATGCCAGGGAAACGGGCCGAGGTTTTTGTCTGGGGGCCTATAGCTGGGAGTGACCGGCTGGCTCCTGAAAAGCTACGATAGGCAGGATGGTGACCAAACGCATGGTGGCACCAGTGCCAAGTTGGGCTGATTTGATAGTACCAAGTGGCTCCTGCAATCTGCCATCAAAATGTTGGCAGGCGAGTTTTGTTTTCCAGGGAAAAGCGCCGTTGTTTGTGTTTGGGGGCCTGTGGCTGGGAGTGGCCGGCTGGCTGCTTAGAATCCACCATACGCAGGATGGTTCCCAGACCCAAGGTGGCACCAGTGCCAAGTCGGGCTGGTTTGATAGTACCAAGTGGCTCCTGCAATCTGCCATCCAGAAGCGGTGCAGTTGAGTTTTGTTTGCCAGAGAAAAGGGCCGTGGGTTGTGTTTGGGGGCATATGGCTGGGAGTGGCCGGCTGTCTCATTAAAAAGATCGATACGCAGGATGGTTCCCAGACCCAAGGTGGCACCAGTGCCAAGTCGGGCTGTTTTTATAGTACCAAGTGCGTCCTGCAATTTGCCATCCAGAAGAGGGGCAGTGGAGTTTTGTTTGCCAGAGAATAGCGCCGTTGTTTGTGTTTGGGGGCTTGTGGCTGGGAGTGGCCGACTGGCGCCTTAGAATCTGTGTTACGCAGCATGGTTCCCAGACCAGAGGTGGCACCAGTGCCAAGTTGGGCTGGTTTGATAGTACCAAGTGGCTCCTGCAATCTGCCATCCAGAAGCGGGGCAGCTTACTTTTGTTTGCCAGGGAAACGGGCCGAGGTTTGTGTCTCAGGGCCTATGGCTGGGAGTGACCGGCTGGCTCCTGAAAAGCTACGATAGGCAGGATGGTGACCAGACCCATGGTGGCACCAGTGCCAAGTTGGGCTGATTTGATAGTACCAAGTGGCTCCTGCAATCTGCCATGAAAAAGTTGGCAGGCGAGTTTTGTTTTCCAGGGAAAAGCGCCGTTGTTTGTATTTGGGCGCCTGTGGCTGGGAGTGGCCGGCTGGCTCCTTAGAATCCACGATACGCGGCATGGTTCCCAGACCAGAGGTGGCACCAGTGCCAAGTTGGGGTGGTTTGATAGTACCAAGTGCGTCCTGCAATCTGCCATCCAGAAGCGGGGCAGCTTACTTTTGTTTGCCAGGGAAACGGGCCGAGGTTTGTGTCTCAGGGCCTATGGCTGGGAGTGACCGCCTGGCTCCTGAAAAGCTACGATAGGCAGGATGGTGACCAGACCCATGGTGGCACCAGTGCCAAGTTGGGCTGGTTTGATAGTACCAAGTGGCTCCTGCAATCTGCCATCAAAAAGTTGGCAGGCGAGTTTGTTATCCAGGGAAAAGCGCCGTTGTTTGTGTTTGGGGGCCTGTGGCTGGGAGTGGCCGGCTGGCTCCTTAGAATCCACGATACGCAGGATGGTTCCCAGACCAGAGGTGGCACCAGTGCCAAGTCGGGCTAGTTTGATGGTGAAAAGTGGCTCCTGCAATCTGCCATCAAAATTTGGCAGGCGAGGTTTGTTTTCCAGGGAAAAGCGCCGTTGTTTTTGTTTGGGGGCCTGTGGGTGGGAGTGGCCAGATGGCTAATTAGAATCCACGATACGCAGCATGGTTCCCAGACCTGAGGTGGCACCAGTGCCAAGTCGGGCTGGTTTGATACTATCAAGTGCGTCCTGCAATCTGCCATCCAGAAGCGGGGTAGCTTACTTTTGTTTGCCAGGGAAACGGGCCGAGGTTTGTGTCTGGGGGCCTATGGCTGGGAGTGACCGGCTAGGTCCTGAAAAGCTACGATAGGCAGGATGGTGACCAGACCCATGGTGGCACCAGTGCCAAGTTGGGCTGGTTTGATAGTACCAAGTGGCTCCTGCAATCTGCCATCAAAAAATTGGCAGGCGAGTTTTGTTTTCCAGGGAAAAGCGCCGTTGTTTTTGTTTGCGGGCCTGTGGGTGGGAGTGGCCGGCTGGCTCCTTAGAATCCACGATACGCAGGATGGTTCCCAGACCAGAGGTGGCACCAGTGCCAAGTCGGGCTAGTTTGATGGTGCAAAGTGGCTCCTGCAATCTGCCATCCAGAAGCGGGGCAGCTTACTTTTGTTTGCCAGGGAAACGGGCCGAGTATTGTTTCTGGGGGCCTATGGCTGCGAGTGACCGGCTGGCTCCTGAAAAGCTACGATAGGCAGGATGGTGACCAGACCCATGGTGGCACCAGTGCCAAGTTGGGCTGATTTGATAGTACCAAGTGGCTCCTGCAATCTGCCATCAAATAGTTGGCAGGCGAGTTTTGTTTTCATGGGAAAAGCGCCGTTGTTTGTGTTTGGGGGCCTGTGGCTGGGAGTGGACGGATGGCTCCTTAGAACCACGATACGCAGGATGGTTCCCAGACCAGAGGTGGCACCAGTGCCAAGTCGGGCTGGTTTGATAATACCAAGTGGTTCCTGCAATCTGCCATCCAGAAGCGGGGCAGCTTACTTTTGTTTGCCAGGGAAACGGGCCGAGGTTTGTGTCTGGGGGCCTATGGCTGGGAGTGACCGCCTGGCTCCTGAAAAGCTACGATAGGCAGGATGGTGACCAGACCCATGGTGACACCAGTGCCAAGTTGGGCTGATTTGATAGTACCAAGTGGCTCCTGCAATCTGCCATCAAAATGTTGGCAGGCGAGTTTTGTTTTCCAGGGAAAAGCGCCGTTGTTTGTGTTTGGGGGCCAGTGGCTGGGAGTGGCCGGCTGGCTCCTTAGAATCCACGATACGCAGGATGGTTCCCAGACCAGAGGTGGCACCAGTGCCAAGTCGGGCTGGTTTGATGGTGAAAAGTGGCTCCTGCAATCTGCCATCCAGAAGCGGGATAACTTACTTTTGTTTGCCAGGGAAACGGGCCGAGCTTTTTGTCTGGGGGCCTATGGCTGGGAGTGACCGGCTGGCTCCTGAAAAGCTACGATAGGCAGGATGGTGACCAGACCCATGGTGGCACCAGTGCCAAGTTGGGCTGGTTTGATAGTACCAAGTGGCTCCTGCAATCTGCCATCAAAAAGTTGGCAGGCGAGTTTGTTATCCAGGGAAAAGCGCCGTTGTTTGTGTTTGGGGGCCTGTGGCTGGGAGTGGCCGGCTGGCTCCTTAGAATCCACGATACGCAGGATGGTTCCCAGACCAGAGGTGGCACCAGTGCCAAGTCGGGCTGGTTTGATGGTGAAAAGTGGCTCCTGCAATCTGCCATCCAGAAGCGGGATAACTTACTTTTGTTTGCCAGGGAAACGGGCCGAGCTTTTTGTCTGGGGGCCTATGGCTGGGAGTGACCGGCTGGCTCCTGAAAAGCTACGATAGGCAGGATGGTGACCAGACCCATGGTGGCACCAGTGCCAAGTTGGGCTGATTTGATAGTACCAAGTGGCTCCTGCAATCTGCCATCCAGAATCGGGGGTGCTTACTTTTGTTTGCCAGGGAAACGGGCCGAGGTTTGTGTCTGGGGGCCTATGGCTGGGAGTGACCGGCTGGCTCCTGAAAAGCTACGATCGGCAGGATGGTGACCAGACCCATGGTGGCACCAGTGCCAAGTTGGGCTGATTTGATAGTACCAAGTGGCTCCTGCTATCTGCCATCAAAAAGTTGGCAGGCGAGTTTTGTTTTCCAGGGAAAAGAGCCGTTGTTTCTGTTTGGGGGCCTGTGGCTGGGAGTGGCCGGCTGGCTCCTTAGAATCCACGATACGCAGGATGGTTCCCAGACCAGAGGTGGCACCAGTGCCAAGTTGGGCTGGTTTGATAGTACCAAGTGCGTCCTGCAATCTACCATCCAGAAGCGGGGCAGCTTACTTTTGTTTGCCAGGGAAACGGGCCGAGGTTTGTGTCTCAGGGCCTATGGCTGGGAGTGACCGGCTGGCTCCTGAAAAGCTACGATAGGCAGGATGGTGACCAGATCCATGGTGGCACCAGTGCCAAGTTGGGCTGGTTTGATAGTACCAAGTGGCTCCTGCAATCTGCCATCAAAAAGTTGGCAGGCGAGTTTGTTATCCAGGGAAAAGCGCCGTTGTTTGTGTTTGGGGGCCTGTGGCAGGGAGTGGCCGGCTGGCTCCTTAGAATCCACGATACGCAGGATGGTTCCCAGACCAGAGGTGGCACCAGTGCCAAGTCGGTCTAGTTTGATGGTGCAAAGTGGCTCCTGCAATCTGCCATCCAGAAGCGGGGCAGCTTACTTTTGTTTGCCAGGGAAACGGGCCGAGTTTTGTGTCTGGGGGCATATGGCTGCGAGTGACCGGCTGGCTCCTGAAAAGCTACGATAGGCAGGATGGTGACCAGACCCATGGTGGCACCAGTGCCAAGTTGGGCTGATTTGATAGTAGCAAGTGGCTCCTGCAATCTGCCATCAAAAACTTGGCAGGCGAGTTTTGTTTTCCAGGGAAAAGCGACGTTGTTTGTGTCTGGGGGCCTGTGGCTGGAGTGGCCGGCTGGCTCCTTACCATGAACGATACGCAGGATGGTTCCCAGAGCTGAGGTGGCACCAGTGCCAAGTCGGGCTAGTTTGATGGTGCAAAGTGGCTCCTGCAATCTGCCATCCAGAAGCGGGGTAGCTTACTTTTGTTTGCCAGGGAAACGGGCCGAAATATTTGTCTAGGGGCCTCTGGCTGGGGGTGGCTGGCTGGCTCCTGAAAAGCTACGATCGGCAGGATGGTGACCAGACCCATGGTGACACCAGTGGCAAGTTGGGCTGGTTTGATAGTACCAAGTGGCTCCTGCAATCTGCCATCAAAAAGTTGTCAGGCGAGTTTTGTTTTCCAGGGAAAAGCGCCGTTGTTTGTATTTGGGGGCCTGTGGCTGGGAGTGGCCGGCTGGCTCCTTTGAACCCACGATACGCAGGATGGTTCCCAGACCCAAGGTGGCACCAGTGCCAAGTCGGGCTGGTTTGATACTACCAAGTGCGTCCTGCAATCTGCCATCCAGAAGCGGGGCAGCTTAATTTTGTTTGCCAGGGAAACGGGCCGTGGGTTTTTTTTGGGGGCCTATGGCTGAGAGTGGCCGGCTGGCTCCTGAAAATCCACGCTAGGCAGCATGCTTCCCAGATGCAAGGTGGCACCAGTGCCAAGTCGGGCTGGTTTGATGGTGCAAAGTGGCTCCTGCAATCTGCCATCCAGAAGCGGGGCAGCTGATTTTTGTTTGCCAGAGAAAAATTCCGTGGATTGTTTTTGGGGGCATATTGCTGGGAGTGGCCGGCTGGCTCCTTAAAATGCTCGATACGCATGATGGTTCCCAGGTCCAAGGTGTCACCACTACCAAGTCGGCCTGCGGTTTTAGTATCAAGTTCATCCTGCAATTTGCCATCCAGAAGAGGGGCAGTTGAGTTTTGTTTGCCAGGGAAACGGGCCGAGGTTTCTGTTTGGGGACATATGGCTGAGAGTGGCCGGCTGGCCCCTGAATATCCACGATACACAGCATGGTTCCCAGATCCAAGGTGGCACCAGTGCCAAGTTGGGCTGGTTTGATAGTCCCAAGTGTCTCCTGCAATCTGCCATCCAGAAGCGGGGCAGCTTACTTTTTTTTGCCAGAGAAATAGGCCTAGGATTTTGTCTGGGGGCCTGTGGCTAGGAGTGGCCGGCTGGCTCCTAAGAATCCACGATACGCAGGATGTTTCCCAGACCCAAGGTGGCACCAGTGCCAAGTCGGGCTGGTTTGATAGTACCAAGTGGCTCCTGCAAACTCCATCAAAAAGTTGGCAGGCGTGTTTTGTTTTCCGGGGAACAGCGCCGTTGATTTTGTTTGGGGGCCTGTGGCTGGGAGTGGCCGGCTGGCTCCTTAGAATCCACGATACGCAGGATGGTTCCCAGACCCAAGGTGGCACCAGTGCCAAGTCGGGCTGGTTTGATTACACCAAGTGGCTCCTGCAATCTGCCATCCAGAAGTGAGGCAGCTAAGTTTTGTTTGCCAGAAAAAAGGGCCGTGGTTTTTGTTGGGGGCCTGTGGCTGGGAGTGGCCGGCTGGCTCCTTAGAATCCACCATACGCAGGATGGTTCCCAGACCCAAGGTGGCACCAGTGCCAAGTCGGGCTGGTTTGATAGTACCAAGTGGCTCCTGCAATCTGCCATCCAGAAGCGGTGCAGTTGAGTTTTGTTTGCCATAGAAAAGGGCCGTGGGTTGTGTTTGGGGGCATATGGCTGGGAGTGGCCGGCTGTCTCATTAAAAAGATCGATACGCAGGATGGTTCCCAGACCCAAGGTGGCACCAGTGCCAAGTCGGGCTGTTTTTATAGTACCAAGTGCGTCCTGCAATTTGCCATCCAGAAGAGGGGCAGTGGAGTTTTGTTTGCCAGAGAATAGCGCCGTTGTTTGTGTTTGGGGGCTTGTGGCTGGGAGTGGCCGACTGGCGCCTTAGAATCTGTGTTACGCAGCATGGTTCCCAGACCAGAGGTGGCACCAGTGCCAAGTTGGGCTGGTTTGATAGTACCAAGTGGCTCCTGCAATCTGCCATCCAGAAGCGGGGCAGCTTACTTTTGTTTGCCAGGGAAACGGGCCGAGGTTTGTGACTGGGGACCTATGGCTGGGAGTGACCGGCTGGCTCCTGAAAAGCTACGATAGGCAGGATGGTGACCAGACCCATGGTGGCACCAGTGCCAAGTTGGGCTGGTTTGATAGTACCAAGTGGCTCCTGCAATCTGCCATCAAAAAGTTGTCAGGCGAGTTTTGTTTTCCAGGGAAAAGCGCCGTTGTTTGTATTTGGGGGCCTGTGGCTGGGAGTGGCCGGCTGGCTCCTTTGAACCCACAATACGCAGGATGGTTCCCAGACCCAAGGTGGCACCAGTGCCAAGTCGGGCTGGTTTGATACTACCAAGTGCGTCCTGCAATCTGCCATCCAGAAGCGGGGCAGCTTAATTTTGTTTGCCAGGGAAACGGGCCGTGGGTTTTGTTTGGGGGCCTATGGCTGAGAGTGGCCGGCTGGCTCCTGAAAATCCACGCTAGGCAGCATGGTTCCCAGATGCAAGGTGGCACCAGTGCCAAGTCGGGCTGGTTTGATGGTGCAAAGTGGCTCCTGCAATCTGCCATCCAGAAGCGGGGCAGCTGATTTTTGTTTGCCAGAGAAAAATTCCGTGGATTGTTTTTGGGGGCATATTGCTGGGAGTGGCCGGCTGGCTCCTTAAAATGCTCGATACGCATGATGGTTCCCAGGTCCAAGGTGTCACCACTACCAAGTCGGCCTGCGGTTTTAGTATCAAGTTCATCCTGCAATTTGCCATCCAGAAGAGGGGCAGTTGAGTTTTGTTTGCCAGAGAAACGGGCCGAGGTTTCTGTTTGGGGACATATGGCTGAGAGTGGCCGGCTGGCCCCTGAATATCCACGATACACAGCATGGTTCCCAGATCCAAGGTGGCACCAGTGCCAAGTTGGGCTGGTTTGATAGTACCAAGTGTCTCCTGCAATCTGCCATCCAGAAGCGGGGCAGCTTACTTTTGTTTGCCAGAGAAATAGGCCTAGGTTTTTGTCTGGGGGCCTGTGGCTAGGAGTGGCCGGCTGGCTCCTAAGAATCCACGATACGCAGGATGTTTCCCAGACCCAAGGTGGCACCAGTGCCAAGTCGGGCTGGTTTGATAGTACCAAGTGGCTCCTGCAAACTCCATCAAAAAGTTGGCAAGCGTGTTTTGTTTTCCAGGGAACAGCGCCGTTGATTTTGTTTGGGGGCCTGTGGCTGGGAGTGGCCGGCTGGCTCCTTAGAATCCACGATACGCAGGATGGTTCCCAGACCCAAGGTGGCACCAGTGCCAAGTCGGGCTGGTTTGATTACACCAAGTGGCTCCTGCAATCTGCCATCCAGAAGTGAGGCAGCTAAGTTTTGTTTGCCAGAAAAAAGGGCCGTGGTTTTTGTTGGGGGCCTGTGGGTGGGAGTGGCCGGCTGGCTCCTTAGAATCCACCATACGCAGGATGGTTCCCAGACCCAAGGTGGCACCAGTGCCAAGTCGGGCTGGTTTGATAGTCCCAAGTGGCTCCTGCAAACTGCCATCCGGAAGCGGGGCAGCTGAGTTTTGTTTGCCAGGGAAATGGGCCGTTGTTTGTGTTTGGGGGCCTGTGGCTGGGAGTGTTCGGCTGGTTCCTGAATATGTACGATACGCAGGATTGTTCCCAGACCCAAGGTGGCACCAGTGCCAAGTCGGGCTGGTTTGATGGTGCAAAGTGGCTCCTGCAATCTGCCATCCAGACGCGGGGCAGCGGATTTTTGTTTCCATGAGAAATGGTCCGTGGTTTGTTTTTGGGGGTATATGGCTGGGCCTGGCCGGCTGGCTCCTTAAAAAGCTCGATATGCAGGATGGTTCCCTGACACAAGGTGGCACCAGTGCCACGTCGGGCGGTTTTCGTAGTACAAAGTGCGTCCTGCAATTTTCCATCCAGAAGAGGGGCAGTTGAGTTTTGTTTGCCAGAGAAAAGGTCCGTGGTTTGTTTTTGGGGGCATATGGCTGAGAGTGGCCGGCTGGCTCCTGAAAGTCCACGCTAGGCAGCATGGTTCCCAGATGCAAGGTGGCACCAGTGCCAAGTCGGGCTGGTTTGATGGTGCAAAGTGGCTCCTGCAATCTGCCATCCAGAAGCGGGGCAGCTGATTTTTGTTTGCCAGAGAAAAATTCCGTGGATTGTTTTTGGGGGCATATTGCTGGGAGTGGCCGGCTGGCTCCTTAAAATGCTCGATACGCATGATGGTTCCCAGGTCCAAGGTGTCACCACTACCAAGTCGGCCTGCGGTTTTAGTATCAAGTTCATCCTGCAATTTGCCATCCAGAAGAGGGGCAGTTGAGTTTTGTTTGCCAGAGAAACGGGCCGAGGTTTCTGTTTGGGGACATATGGCTGAGAGTGGCCGGCTGGCCCCTGAATATCCACGATACACAGCATGGTTCCCAGATCCAAGGTGGCACCAGTGCCAAGTTGGGCTGGTTTGATAGTACCAAGTGTCTCCTGCAATCTGCCATCCAGAAGCGGGGCAGCTTACTTTTGTTTGCCAGAGAAATAGGCCTAGGTTTTTGTCTGGGGGCCTGTGGCTAGGAGTGGCCGGCTGGCTCCTAAGAATCCACGATACGCAGGATGTTTCCCAGACCCAAGGTGGCACCAGTGCCAAGTCGGGCTGGTTTGATAGTACCAAGTGGCTCCTGCAAACTCCATCAAAAAGTTGGCAGGCGTGTTTTGTTTTCCAGGGAACAGCGCCGTTGATTTTGTTTGGGGGCCTGTGGCTGGGAGTGGCCGGCTGGCTCCTTAGAATCCACGATACGCAGGATGGTTCCCAGACCCAAGGTGGCACCAGTGCCAAGTCGGGCTGGTTTGATTACACCAAGTGGCTCCTGCAATCTGCCATCCAGAAGTGAGGCAGCTAAGTTTTGTTTGCCAGAAAAAAGGGCCGTGGTTTTTGTTGGGGGCCTGTGGCTGGGAGTGGCCGGCTGGCTCCTTAGAATCCACCATACGCAGGATGGTTCCCAGACCCAAGGTGGCACCAGTGCCAAGTCGGGCTGGTTTGATAGTACCAAGTGGCTCCTGCAATCTGCCATCCAGAAGCGGTGCAGTTGAGTTTTGTTTGCCAGAGAAAAGGGCCGTGGGTTGTGTTTGGGGGCATATGGCTGGGAGTGGCCGGCTGTCTCATTAAAAAGATCGATACGCAGGATGGTTCCCAGACCCAAGGTGGCACCAGTGCCAAGTCGGGCTGTTTTTATAGTACCAAGTGCGTCCTGCAATTTGCCATCCAGAAGAGGGGCAGTGGAGTTTTGTTTGCCAGAGAATAGCGCCGTTGTTTGTGTTTGGGGGCTTGTGGCTGGGAGTGGCCGACTGGCGCCTTAGAATCTGTGTTACGCAGCATGGTTCCCAGACCAGAGGTGGCACCAGTGCCAAGTTGGGCTGGTTTGATAGTACCAAGTGGCTCCTGCAATCTGCCATCCAGAAGCGGGGCAGCTTACTTTTGTTTGCCAGGGAAACGGGCCGAGGTTTGTGACTGGGGACCTATGGCTGGTAGTGACCGGCTGGCTCCTGAAAAGCTACAATAGGCAGGATGGTGACCAGACCCATGGTGGCACCAGTGCCAAGTTGGGCTGGTTTGATAGTACCAAGTGGCTCCTGCAATCTGCCATCAAAAAGTTGTCAGGCGAGTTTTGTTTTCCAGGGAAAAGCGCCGTTGTTTGTATTTGGGGGCCTGTGGCTGGGAGTGGCCGGCTGGCTCCTTTGAACCCACAATACGCAGGATGGTTCCCAGACCCAAGGTGGCACCAGTGCCAAGTCGGGCTGGTTTGATACTACCAAGTGCGTCCTGCAATCTGCCATCCAGAAGCGGGGCAGCTTAATTTTGTTTGCCAGGGAAACGGGCCGTGGGTTTTGTTTGGGGGCCTATGGCTGAGAGTGGCCGGCTGGCTCCTGAAAATCCACGCTAGGCAGCATGGTTCCCAGATGCAAGGTGGCACCAGTGCCAAGTCGGGCTGGTTTGATGGTGCAAAGTGGCTCCTGCAATCTGCCATCCAGAAGCGGGGCAGCTGATTTTTGTTTGCCAGAGAAAAATTCCGTGGATTGTTTTTGGGGGCATATTGCTGGGAGTGGCCGGCTGGCTCCTTAAAATGCTCGATACGCATGATGGTTCCCAGGTCCAAGGTGTCACCACTACCAAGTCGGCCTGCGGTTTTAGTATCAAGTTCATCCTGCAATTTGCCATCCAGAAGAGGGGCAGTTGAGTTTTGTTTGCCAGAGAAACGGGCCGAGGTTTCTGTTTGGGGACATATGGCTGAGAGTGGCCGGCTGGCCCCTGAATATCCACGATACACAGCATGGTTCCCAGATCCAAGGTGGCACCAGTGCCAAGTTGGGCTGGTTTGATAGTACCAAGTGTCTCCTGCAATCTGCCATCCAGAAGCGGGGCAGCTTACTTTTGTTTGCCAGAGAAATAGGCCTAGGTTTTTGTCTGGGGGCCTGTGGCTAGGAGTGGCCGGCTGGCTCCTAAGAATCCACGATACGCAGGATGTTTCCCAGACCCAAGGTGGCACCAGTGCCAAGTCGGGCTGGTTTGATAGTACCAAGTGGCTCCTGCAAACTCCATCAAAAAGTTGGCAGGCGTGTTTTGTTTTCCAGGGAACAGCGCCGTTGATTTTGTTTGGGGGCCTGTGGCTGGGAGTGGCCGGCTGGCTCCTTAGAATCCACGATACGCAGGATGGTTCCCAGACCCAAGGTGGCACCAGTGCCAAGTCGGGCTGGTTTGATTACACCAAGTGGCTCCTGCAATCTGCCATCCAGAAGTGAGGCAGCTAAGTTTTGTTTGCCAGAAAAAAGGGCCGTGGTTTTTGTTGGGGGCCTGTGGCTGGGAGTGGCCGGCTGGCTCCTTAGAATCCACCATACGCAGGATGGTTCCCAGACCCAAGGTGGCACCAGTGCCAAGTCGGGCTGGTTTGATAGTCCCAAGTGGCTCCTGCAAACTGCCATCCAGAAGCGGGGCAGCTGAGTTTTGTTTGCCAGGGAAATGGGCTGTTGTTTGTGTTTGGGGGCCTGTGGCTGGGAGTGTTCGGCTGGTTCCTGAATATGTACGATACGCAGGATTGTTCCCAGACCCAAGGTGGCACCTGTGCCAAGTCGGGCTGGTTTGATGGTGCAAAGTGGCTCCTGCAATCTGCCATCCAGACGCGGGGCAGCGGATTTTTGTTTCCATGAGAAATGGTCCGTGGTTTGTTTTTGGGGGTATATGGCTGGGCCTGGCCGGCTGGCTCCTTAAAAAGCTCGATATGCAGGATGGTTCCCTGACACAAGGTGGCACCAGTGCCACGTCGGGCGGTTTTCGTAGTACAAAGTGCGTCCTAAAATTTGCCATCCAGAAGAGGGGCAGTTGAGTTTTGTTTGCCAGAGAAAAGGTCCGTGGTTTGTTTTTGGGGGCATATGGCTGAGAGTGGCTGGCTGGCCCCTGAAAATCCACGATACACAGGATGGTTCCCAGATCCAAGGTGGCACCTGTGCCAAGTCGGGCTGATTTGATAGTACTAAGTAGCTCCTGCAATCTGCCATCCAGAAGCGGGACAGCTTACTTTTGTTTGCCAGGGAAACGGGCCGAGGTTTGTGTTTGGGGGCCTATGGCTGAGAGTGACCGGCTGGCTCCTGAAAAGCTACAATAGGCAGGATGGTGACCAGACCCATGGTGGCACCAGTGCCAAGTTGGGCTGGTTTGATAGTACCAAGTGGTTCCTGCAATCTGCCATCCAGAAGCAGGGCAGCTGAGTTTTGTTTGCCAGAGAAAAGGGCCTTGGTTTGTGTTTGGGGGCATATGGCTGGGTGTGGCCAGCTGGCTCCTTAAAATGCACGATATGCAACATGGCTCCCAGACCCAAGGTGGCACCAGTGCCAAGTTGGGCTGGTTTGATAGTACCAAGTGGCTCCTGCAATCTTCCATGATCACGTGGAGAAATACTTTCTGGTTTCAGCCTCATGCTCTTTCTTCTCTCCCTCAACTTCTCTATCACCTCTCATCTGGTTCACATGCGCTGTCTTCAAGGTCCACAGGCTACTTTTCACAGAATCTTCTGGCCTGATGAAGTAAGAATGATGAATAGAACAGAGCTGGGATCTATTTTCCAGTTTGGATAAAATGCATTCTGCACACAAATCCAAGGAGAACGTGCTGCCCCAATGCCCAGAAAATCTTTCACTCCTGCTAGTGTTCTACGTCAACCGCAACTTAGTCTGAAAGAAAAGCTTTTTCTCTGAGAGCATCTGAGAGGTTTGCATGAAGCACTGATATCTGACATATGCAATTTTGAATAGGAGAGGAAAAAGAAAATGGCAAGGAGTTTTTAATTTTAGTGGTTTCAATTTTAATTTCCGTGCACTTTTTCAAAACTTGTCAGCTCAAATGCCCATCAACATCTTTTAGTCATCTGTAAGTCAGTATTCATATAAAATGTGCTTCAAATCCAAAGAATTTCAAATTTGCACTCCAAGCTTCTATGCCTAGATTTATGATTTCCTACACATATTAGATGAAAGGAAGGCCTTTTTTACTGTGGGAGTGCTGGAACACTGGAACAGGTTGCCCAGAGAAGTTGTGGGTGTCCCATCCCTGAAAGTATTCAAGGTCACCTTGGACGGGGCTTGGAGCAGCAACAAAGGAGAAGCTTGATGGTAGAGAAACAAAGTCGGACTATAGAAGAAACTCGGATTGAAGTATAGGATCAAGTTTTCTCTCAGCTCTTGGGGTAAATTCAAAGTTGTACAAAATGACATTTATCTGTGCTATTCACTACTGTAACAGAAAGTTTCATGAAAACTGTACAGAAGATAGTAAATTTTAAAAGAGATAAGAATTACAGCATAAAATCCATGGGATAGGTTACAACATGAGACACTCTCTAAGAGAAAATCTCTTTGTTTCAGCACTTCATCGGGGTAAGATTTCATGAAGTGCCAAAGAAGGCGGCAAAATATCATTCGGGACATTATTTACTGGAATTCAGCCTGGCCATTAGTAGGAACTGCCTTTGAACATATCATGTAGATATACCACACACGCTTTCCCTTCACTGAAAAATTACTGTTTACAACAAATAAGCAATTGACGATCAAAATTGATTGAAAGCATCTTAAACATGTCAAGTATTTCATTGTAGATGATCTGTGATCCAAATGCTTCTTCCACCTTCGAGAGGGACAGAAGAATTCTTCCATATCATGATGGTTTAAAATTGTATCAACCAATGTTTTCTGCTGAAAAGATATCATCTATTTTTTTCTATTTTTGGAAGAAAATATTCCTAGACATACAACAGGTGAGAACTAAGTAATTTTAAAGAAACAAATGAAATGAAAATATTCTGTAAATAGAATGAAATGAAAAGCTGTGTTTTAAATAGGAGCTAAATATTAAACAGAATTTTTGTACCAGGCATTTGAATTACTGCACCAGCTCTTTTGCCCATCAAGAGAGGCATTTAGCATTTCAGTCTTTTCCAAGGTGTTCATGATCTGCTATGCTGATCTCTGTGTGTGCCTAGGTGTGTGTGGAGGGGGGGGCATATGAAGGGGAGTGTGTATGTTTGCTTTACAATTGTTGTGGCAGATTCATGCCTCAGCTCCACATTTTGTTTTAAAAAGGTCACACCGAGTGGATATGAAGTTTACTATCAACAAGAGATCGATTCCCAAATCATCCATTTGACTCTCCCTTATAAATCATGTGCTTTGTTGCATATTTTATCAAATATACTTTCAAGCCAGATGGAGGAAGGAGGATGTGGGAATCCCTCCACCATCTTGCAACTTTTATGTAAGTAGGTTTTCAAGAAAATCATCATTTCTCTTTTAAATATGTCTGGAACAGGCATGATGGTAGTGTCAACCTGTTGGAGTTTTTGTTGCTGGAAGAAGTTGTACAAAAGGATTGGTTTTTACATTGACCAGTTACTGAATCAAGCGCAGGAATACATTGGAAATTTAGCTGGGGGTTCCTTTTCCCAGCAGACTACTTCTAGAACGAGCTTGTACACTGAAGCTGACTCTTTTGCTCTCTTTTTGTTTCTTTCCTATTTTCTTGGCTTCTTTGCCACTATCTAGACAATTTTGGAACTTTGTTCCCAACTAAAATGGTTTCAATAGTCTGATTGTGATCATACATTTTTACAAGGAATTTTTAAAATCTTTCCTCGAGTCCAGAAAGTCAAGGACTTAGATCTTTTTCTTCCCTTATCAATATTGCCATGAAATTGATAAATAAAGACCAACTCTTTATTTTTGTTTTTAACCCACGTAGATAATTCCCATCCATTAATCCATTTTGTGGACCAATAGCTGCCATTCTGATGGAAGCTGTCACTTCTTAACAATAGGCATTCTGTGACTATGTTGACTGCACTTTGGGTGAAGATCCTAACTGGTCTTAGATATACATAGGGAGAAATTTGCTCAGCCAGTGTCAGTCTTAAGCATGCGTATCAGAAGATCTTTCTAGAGCTGGGAATTTTCCCATGAAAGGGATTCAGTTAGGGAAGAGACACTTGTGCCAGAGTTTTACATTCTTCTTGAACACTGCTTAAGGAACTTAGATGCCATGTCCATTTGGATCTCTGTCTGCACAGAACTTTGTCATGCCAGCGCTTTGAAATGCATCTTGAAGAGAATTCACTAGCACAGAATGAAAGAGAGTGGAAGGGGTTGGTGGGGCTAACCAGGCCCAACCCCCCTGCCTAAACCAGGATACCTAGAGCCTCTTGCCCAGGATTCTATCTGGGTGTACTTTTAATGTCTTCAAAGATCCAGGCTCCACAATCTTTCTGGGCAGTCTGTGCCGTGGTTCAGTCACCCTGACAGTAAAGAAACATTTACTGATGTTCAAAGGCAATCTCCTGTATTTCAGTGTGTGCCCACTGCCTCTTGTCTTTTCCCTCAGCATCACTGAAAAGACACTGATTCCCTCCCCTTTGCACTATTGCTTCCATATGTATGTGTGATGCCATGTAGAGGTATGTCAAAAACCTCCCTGAAGCCCAGGCAGATAATATTCCCTTCATCTACCAGTCAAGTTGATTCATCAGAGGAGTTTAAAGTGATGTTCAGCATGAAATTCCCCTGAAAAATCATGCTAACTACATTATTTGGTCATCTGTCATGTGCCTGGCAAGGATTTCCAGGAAGAGCTGCTTCATCAACTTCCTGGGGATAAAAAAGAGGCTGGCTGGTTTGTACTATGGCGAGTCCTCTTAATTGCCTTTTTTGAAGATGGGTGTCATTTGCTAACATCCACTCTTTAGCTCCTCTTCTCATCTACACCTCGGCAAAAAGCTTTTCCACTATGTCTGGCTAGGAAAAACTGTGCCAGCACAGAAAACATCTCCCATCGTGTTCTAGAAGTTGCACGGATGTCTGCCAAGTGTTTGGCAGGAAGAAAAGAAAAGTTGTCCAAAACAGCTTCCAATCGAATGTTCCTGTGATTGGAAAAGTCAGGAGAGTGCAAAGGTACTGTTTTCTATCAGTTGGCAAGGTGCGCACACAATCCCAGTGTTGTACAGCTTGCTTCTTCACCTTCCCGAAGCTGCCGCTCTCGCCGGCTGCCGGAGCCCAAGAAGCGGCTTCTTCGCGCAAAGACGATTGTGCCGCTCACAGTGCTCTCCTTAGCGCGGCTTCTGCTGAAAGACGCCCGGCAGCGGCTCTTACCTCCGGAGAGCATCCTACCTTCGTCTTTCGCGTCTTTTGTAGTCTACATCTTAGCAAAAAGCTTTTCCACTATGTCTGGCTAGGAAAAACTGTGCCAGCACAGAAAACATCTCCCATCGTGTTCTAGAAGTTGCACGGATGTCTGCCAAGTGTTTGGCAGGAAGAAAAGAAAAGTTGTCCAAAACAGCTTCCAATCGAATGTTCCTGTGATTGGAAAAGTCAGGAGAGTGCAAAGGTACTGTTTTCTATCAGTTGGCAAGGTGCGCACACAATCCCAGTGTTGTACAGCTTGCTTCTTCACCTTCCCGAAGCTGCCGCTCTCGCCGGCTCCCGGAACCGAAGAAGCGGCTTCTTCGCGCAAAGACGATTGTGCCGCTCACAGTGCTCTCCTTAGCGCGGCTTCTGCCGAAAGACGCCCGGCAGCGGCTCTTACCTCCGGAGAGCATCCTACCTTCGTCTTTCGCGTCTTTTGTAGTCTACATCTTAGCAAAACGCTTTTCCACTAGGTCTGGCTAGGAAAAACTGTGCCAGCACAGAAAACATCTCCCATCGTGTTCTAGAAGTTGCACGGATGTCTGCCAAGTGTTTGGCAGGAAGAAAAGAAAAGTTGTCCAAAACAGCTTCCAATCGAATGTTCCTGTGATTGGAAAAGTCAGGAGAGTGCAAAGGTACTGTTTTCTATCAGTTGGCAAGGTGCGCACACAATCCCAGTGTTGTACAGCTTGCTTCTTCACCTTCCCGAAGCTGCCGCTCTCGCCGGCTGCCGGAGCCCAAGAAGCGGCTTCTTCGCGCAAAGACGATTGTGCCGCTCACAGTGCTCTCCTTAGCGCGGCTTCTGCCGAAAGACGCCCGGCAGCGGCTCTTACCTCCGGAGAGCATCCTACCTTCGTCTTTCGCGTCTTTTGTAGTCTACATCTTAGCAAAACGCTTTTCCACTATGTCTGGCTAGGAAAAACTGTGCCAGCACAGAAAACATCTCCCATCGTGTTCTAGAAGTTGCACGGATGTCTGCCAAGTGTTTGGCAGGAAGAAAAGAAAAGTTGTCCAAAACAGCTTCCAATCGAATGTTCCTGTGATTGGAAAAGTCAGGAGAGTGCAAAGGTACTGTTTTCTATCAGTTGGCAAGGTGCGCACACAATCCCAGTGTTGTACAGCTTGCTTCTTCACCTTCCCGAAGCTGCCGCTCTCGCCGGCTGCCGGAGCCCAAGAAGCGGCTTCTTCGCGCAAAGACGATTGTGCCGCTCACAGTGCTCCCCTTAGCGCGGCTTCTGCCGAAAGACGCCCGGCAGCGGCTCTTACCTCCTGAGAGTGGCAGCTTCGGGAAGGTGAAGAAGCAAGCTGTACAACACTGGGATTGTGTGCGCACCTTGCCAACTGATAGAAAACAGTACCTTTGCACTCTCCTGACTTTTCCAATCACAGGAACATTCGATTGGAAGCTGTTTTGGACAACTTTTCTTTTCTTCCTGCCAAACACTTGGCAGACATCCGTGCAACTTCTAGAACACGATGGGAGATGTTTTCTGTGCTGGCACAGTTTTTCCTAGCCAGACATAGTGGAAAAGCGTTTTGCTAAGATGTATACTACAAAAGACGCGAAAGACGAAGGTAGGATGCTCTCCGGAGGTAAGAGCCGCTGCCGGGCGTCTTTCGGCAGAAGCCGCGCTAAGGAGAGCACTGTGAGCGGCACAATCGTCTTTGCGCGAAGAAGCCGCTTCTTGGGCTCCGGCAGCCGGCGAGAGCGGCAGCTTCGGGAAGGTGAAGAAGCAAGCTGTACAACACTGGGATTGTGTGCGCACCTTGCCAACTGATAGAAAACAGTACCTTTGCACTCTCCTGACTTTTCCAATCACAGGAACATTCGATTGGAAGCTGTTTTGGACAACTTTTCTTTTCTTCCTGCCAAACACTTGGCAGACATCCGTGCAACTTCTAGAACACGATGGGAGATGTTTTCTTTGCTGGCACAGTTTTTCCTAGCCAGACATAGTGGAAAAGCGTTTTGCTAAGATGTAGACTACAAAAGACGCGAAAGACGAAGGTAGGATGCTCTCCGGAGGTAAGAGCCGCTGCCGGGCGTCTTTCGGCAGAAGCCGCGCTAAGGAGAGCACTGTGAGCGGCACAATCGTCTTTGCGCGAAGAAGCCGCTTCTTGGGCTCCGGCAGCCGGCGAGAGCGGCAGCTTCGGGAAGGTGAAGAAGCAAGCTGTACAACACTGGGATTGTGTGCGCACCTTGCCAACTGATAGAAAACAGTACCTTTGCACTCTCCTGACTTTTCCAATCACAGGAACATTCGATTGGAAGCTGTTTTGGACAACTTTTCTTTTCTTCCTGCCAAACACTTGGCAGACATCCGTGCAACTTCTAGAACACGATGGGAGATGTTTTCTGTGCTGGCACAGTTTTTCCTAGCCAGACATAGTGGAAAAGCTTTTTGCCGAGGTGTAGACTACATAAGACGCGAAAGACGAAGGTAGGATGCTCTCCGGAGGTAAGAGCCGCTGCCGGGCGTCTTTCGGCAGAAGCCGCGCTAAGGAGAGCACTGTGAGCGGCACAATCGTCTTTGCGCGAAGAAGCCGCTTCTTGGGCTCCGGCAGCCGGCGAGAGCGGCAGCTTCGGGAAGGTGAAGAAGCAAGCTGTACAACACTGGGATTGTGTGCGCACCTTGCCAACTGATAGAAAACAGTACCTTTGCACTCTCCTGACTTTTCCAATCACAGGAACATTCGATTGGAAGCTGTTTTGGACAACTTTTCTTTTCTTCCTGCCAAACACTTGGCAGACATCCGTGCAACTTCTAGAACACGATGGGAGATGTTTTCTGTGCTGGCACAGTTTTTCCTAGCCAGACATAGTGGAAAAGCGTTTTGCTAAGATGTAGACTACAAAAGACGCGAAAGACGAAGGTAGGATGCTCTCCGGAGGTAAGAGCCGCTGCCGGGCGTCTTTCGGCAGAAGCCGCGCTAAGGAGAGCACTGTGAGCGGCACAATCGTCTTTGCGCGAAGAAGCCGCTTCTTGGGCTCCGGCAGCCGGCGAGAGCGGCAGCTTCGGGAAGGTGAAGAAGCAAGCTGTACAACACTGGGATTGTGTGCGCACCTTGCCAACTGATAGAAAACAGTACCTTTGCACTCTCC
This sequence comes from Melospiza melodia melodia, assembly GCF_035770615.1. NCBI lineage: Eukaryota > Metazoa > Chordata > Aves > Passeriformes > Passerellidae > Melospiza > Melospiza melodia. The sequence continues at coordinate 38,313,997 of NC_086195.1, read as the reverse complement.
TGACTTTTCCAATCACAGGAACATTCGATTGGAAGCTGTTTTGGACAACTTTTCTTTTCTTCCTGCCAAACACTTGGCAGACATCCGTGCAACTTCTAGAACACGATGGGAGATGTTTTCTGTGCTGGCACAGTTTTTCCTAGCCAGACATAGTGGAAAAGCGTTTTGCTAAGATGTAGACTACAAAAGACGCGAAAGACGAAGGTAGGATGCTCTCCGGAGGTAAGAGCCGCTGCCGGGCGTCTTTCGGCAGAAGCCGCGCTAAGGAGAGCACTGTGAGCGGCACAATCGTCTTTGCGCGAAGAAGCCGCTTCTTGGGCTCCGGCAGCCGGCGAGAGCGGCAGCTTCGGGAAGGTGAAGAAGCAAGCTGTACAACACTGGGATTGTGTGCGCACCTTGCCAACTGATAGAAAACAGTACCTTTGCACTCTCCTGACTTTTCCAATCACAGGAACATTCGATTGGAAGCTGTTTTGGACAACTTTTCTTTTCTTCCTGCCAAACACTTGGCAGACATCCGTGCAACTTCTAGAACACGATGGGAGATGTTTTCTGTGCTGGCACAGTTTTTCCTAGCCAGACATAGTGGAAAAGCGTTTTGCCGAGGTGTAGACTACAAAAGACGCGAAAGACGAAGGTAGGATGCTCTCCGGAGGTAAGAGCCGCTGCCGGGCGTCTTTCGGCAGAAGCCGCGCTAAGGAGAGCCCTGTGAGCGGCACAATCGTCTTTGCGCGAAGAAGCCGCTTCTTGGGCTCCGGCAGCCGGCGAGAGCGGCAGCTTCGGGAAGGTGAAGAAGCAAGCTGTACAACACTGGGATTGTGTGCGCACCTTGCCAACTGATAGAAAACAGTACCTTTGCACTCTCCTGACTTTTCCAATCACAGGAACATTCGATTGGAAGCTGTTTTGGACAACTTTTCTTTTCTTCCTGCCAAACACTTGGCAGACATCCGTGCAACTTCTAGAACACGATGGGAGATGTTTTCTGTGCTGGCACAGTTTTTCCTAGCCAGACATAGTGGAAAAGCTTTTTGCCGAGGTGTAGACTACATAAGACGCGAAAGACGAAGGTAGGATGCTCTCCGGAGGTAAGAGCCGCTGCCGGGCGTCTTTCGGCAGAAGCCGCGCTAAGGAGAGCACTGTGAGCGGCACAATCGTCTTTGCGCGAAGAAGCCGCTTCTTGGGCTCCGGCAGCCGGCGAGAGCGGCAGCTTCGGGAAGGTGAAGAAGCAAGCTGTACAACACTGGGATTGTGTGCGCACCTTGCCAACTGATAGAAAACAGTACCTTTGCACTCTCCTGACTTTTCCAATCACAGGAACATTCGATTGGAAGCTGTTTTGGACAACTTTTCTTTTCTTCCTGCCAAACACTTGGCAGACATCCGTGCAACTTCTAGAACACGATGGGAGATGTTTTCTGTGCTGGCACAGTTTTTCCTAGCCAGACATAGTGGAAAAGCGTTTTGCTAAGATGTAGACTACAAAAGACGCGAAAGACGAAGGTAGGATGCTCTCCGGAGGTAAGAGCCGCTGCCGGGCGTCTTTCGGCAGAAGCCGCGCTAAGGAGAGCACTGTGAGCGGCACAATCGTCTTTGCGCGAAGAAGCCGCTTCTTGGGCTCCGGCAGCCGGCGAGAGCGGCAGCTTCGGGAAGGTGAAGAAGCAAGCTGTACAACACTGGGATTGTGTGCGCACCTTGCCAACTGATAGAAAACAGTACCTTTGCACTCTCCTGACTTTTCCAATCACAGGAACATTCGATTGGAAGCTGTTTTGGACAACTTTTCTTTTCTTCCTGCCAAACACTTGGCAGACATCCGTGCAACTTCTAGAACACGATGGGAGATGTTTTCTGTGCTGGCACAGTTTTTCCTAGCCAGACATAGTGGAAAAGCGTTTTGCTAAGATGTAGACTACAAAAGACGCGAAAGACGAAGGTAGGATGCTCTCCGGAGGTAAGAGCCGCTGCCGGGCGTCTTTCGGCAGAAGCCGCGCTAAGGAGAGCACTGTGAGCGGCACAATCGTCTTTGCGCGAAGAAGCCGCTTCTTGGGCTCCGGCAGCCGGCGAGAGCGGCAGCTTCGGGAAGGTGAAGAAGCAAGCTGTACAACACTGGGATTGTGTGCGCACCTTGCCAACTGATAGAAAACAGTACCTTTGCACTCTCCTGACTTTTCCAATCACAGGAACATTCGATTGGAAGCTGTTTTGGACAACTTTTCTTTTCTTCCTGCCAAACACTTGGCAGACATCCGTGCAACTTCTAGAACACGATGGGAGATGTTTTCTGTGCTGGCACAGTTTTTCCTAGCCAGACATAGTGGAAAAGCGTTTTGCTAAGATGTAGACTACAAAAGACGCGAAAGACGAAGGTAGGATGCTCTCCGGAGGTAAGAGCCGCTGCCGGGCGTCTTTCGGCAGAAGCCGCGCTAAGGAGAGCACTGTGAGCGGCACAATCGTCTTTGCGCGAAGAAGCCGCTTCTTGGGCTCCGGCAGCCGGCGAGAGCGGCAGCTTCGGGAAGGTGAAGAAGCAAGCTGTACAACACTGGGATTGTGTGCGCACCTTGCCAACTGATAGAAAACAGTACCTTTGCACTCTCCTGACTTTTCCAATCACAGGAACATTCGATTGGAAGCTGTTTTGGACAACTTTTCTTTTCTTCCTGCCAAACACTTGGCAGACATCCGTGCAACTTCTAGAACACGATGGGAGATGTTTTCTGTGCTGGCACAGTTTTTCCTAGCCAGACATAGTGGAAAAGCTTTTTGCCGAGGTGTAGATGAGAAGAGGAGCTAAAGACGAAGGTAGGATGCTCTCCGGAGGTAAGAGCCGCTGCCGGGCGTCTTTCGGCAGAAGCCGCGCTAAGGAGAGCACTGTGAGCGGCACAATCGTCTTTGCGCGAAGAAGCCGCTTCTTGGGCTCCGGCAGCCGGCGAGAGCGGCAGCTTCGGGAAGGTGAAGAAGCAAGCTGTACAACACTGGGATTGTGTGCGCACCTTGCCAACTGATAGAAAACAGTACCTTTGCACTCTCCTGACTTTTCCAATCACAGGAACATTCGATTGGAAGCTGTTTTGGACAACTTTTCTTTTCTTCCTGCCAAACACTTGGCAGACATCCGTGCAACTTCTAGAACACGATTGGAGATGTTTTCTGTGCTGGCACAGTTTTTCCTAGCCAGACATAGTGGAAAAGCTTTTTGCCGAGGTGTAGATGAGAAGAGGAGCTAAAGAGTGGATGTTAGCAAATGACACCCATCTTCAAAAAAGGCAATTAAGAGGACTCGCCATAGTACAAACCAGCCAGCCTCTTTTTTATCCCCAGGAAGTTGATGAAGCAGCTCTTCCTGGAAATCCTTGCCAGGCACATGACAGATGACCAAATAATGTAGTTAGCATGATTTTTCAGGGGAATTTCATGCTGAACATCACTTTAAACTCCTCTGATGAATCAACTTGACTGGTAGATGAAGGGAATATTATCTGCCTGGGCTTCAGGGAGGTTTTTGACATACCTCTACATGGCATCACACATACATATGGAAGCAATAGTGCAAAGGGGAGGGAATCAGTGTCTTTTCAGTGATGCTGAGGGAAAAGACAAGAGGCAGTGGGCACACACTGAAATACAGGAGATTGCCTTTGAACATCAGTAAATGTTTCTTTACTGTCAGGGTGACTGAACCACGGCACAGACTGCCCAGAAAGATTGTGGAGCCTGGATCTTTGAAGACATTAAAAGTACACCCAGATAGAATCCTGGGCAAGAGGCTCTAGGTATCCTGGTTTAGGCAGGGGGGTTGGGCCTGGTTAGCCCCACCAACCCCTTCCACTCTCTTTCATTCTGTGCTAGTGAATTCTCTTCAAGATGCATTTCAAAGCGCTGGCATGACAAAGTTCTGTGCAGACAGAGATCCAAATGGACATGGCATCTAAGTTCCTTAAGCAGTGTTCAAGAAGAATGTAAAACTCTGGCACAAGTGTCTCTTCCCTAACTGAATCCCTTTCATGGGAAAATTCCCAGCTCTAGAAAGATCTTCTGATACGCATGCTTAAGACTGACACTGGCTGAGCAAATTTCTCCCTATGTATATCTAAGACCAGTTAGGATCTTCACCCAAAGTGCAGTCAACATAGTCACAGAATGCCTATTGTTAAGAAGTGACAGCTTCCATCAGAATGGCAGCTATTGGTCCACAAAATGGATTAATGGATGGGAATTATCTACGTGGGTTAAAAACAAAAATAAAGAGTTGGTCTTTATTTATCAATTTCATGGCAATATTGATAAGGGAAGAAAAAGATCTAAGTCCTTGACTTTCTGGACTCGAGGAAAGATTTTAAAAATTCCTTGTAAAAATGTATGATCACAATCAGACTATTGAAACCATTTTAGTTGGGAACAAAGTTCCAAAATTGTCTAGATAGTGGCAAAGAAGCCAAGAAAATAGGAAAGAAACAAAAAGAGAGCAAAAGAGTCAGCTTCAGTGTACAAGCTCGTTCTAGAAGTAGTCTGCTGGGAAAAGGAACCCCCAGCTAAATTTCCAATGTATTCCTGCGCTTGATTCAGTAACTGGTCAATGTAAAAACCAATCCTTTTGTACAACTTCTTCCAGCAACAAAAACTCCAACAGGTTGACACTACCATCATGCCTGTTCCAGACATATTTAAAAGAGAAATGATGATTTTCTTGAAAACCTACTTACATAAAAGTTGCAAGATGGTGGAGGGATTCCCACATCCTCCTTCCTCCATCTGGCTTGAAAGTATATTTGATAAAATATGCAACAAAGCACATGATTTATAAGGGAGAGTCAAATGGATGATTTGGGAATCGATCTCTTGTTGATAGTAAACTTCATATCCACTCGGTGTGACCTTTTTAAAACAAAATGTGGAGCTGAGGCATGAATCTGCCACAACAATTGTAAAGCAAACATACACACTCCCCTTCATATGCCCCCCCCTCCACACACACCTAGGCACACACAGAGATCAGCATAGCAGATCATGAACACCTTGGAAAAGACTGAAATGCTAAATGCCTCTCTTGATGGGCAAAAGAGCTGGTGCAGTAATTCAAATGCCTGGTACAAAAATTCTGTTTAATATTTAGCTCCTATTTAAAACACAGCTTTTCATTTCATTCTATTTACAGAATATTTTCATTTCATTTGTTTCTTTAAAATTACTTAGTTCTCACCTGTTGTATGTCTAGGAATATTTTCTTCCAAAAATAGAAAAAAATAGATGATATCTTTTCAGCAGAAAACATTGGTTGATACAATTTTAAACCATCATGATATGGAAGAATTCTTCTGTCCCTCTCGAAGGTGGAAGAAGCATTTGGATCACAGATCATCTACAATGAAATACTTGACATGTTTAAGATGCTTTCAATCAATTTTGATCGTCAATTGCTTATTTGTTGTAAACAGTAATTTTTCAGTGAAGGGAAAGCGTGTGTGGTATATCTACATGATATGTTCAAAGGCAGTTCCTACTAATGGCCAGGCTGAATTCCAGTAAATAATGTCCCGAATGATATTTTGCCGCCTTCTTTGGCACTTCATGAAATCTTACCCCGATGAAGTGCTGAAACACAGAGATTTTCTCTTAGAGAGTGTCTCATGTTGTAACCTATCCCATGGATTTTATGCTGTAATTCTTATCTCTTTTAAAATTTACTATCTTCTGTACAGTTTTCATGAAACTTTCTGTTACAGTAGTGAATAGCACAGATAAATGTCATTTTGTACAACTTTGAATTTACCCCAAGAGCTGAGAGAAAACTTGATCCTATACTTCAATCCGAGTTTCTTCTATAGTCCAACTTTGTTTCTCTACCATCAAGCTTCTCCTTTGTTGCTGCTCCAAGCCCCGTCCAAGGTGACCTTGAATACTTTCAGGGATGGGACACCCACAACTTCTCTGGGCAACCTGTTCCAGTGTTCCAGCACTCCCACAGTAAAAAAGGCCTTCCTTTCATCTAATATGTGTAGGAAATCATAAATCTAGGCATAGAAGCTTGGAGTGCAAATTTGAAATTCTTTGGATTTGAAGCACATTTTATATGAATACTGACTTACAGATGACTAAAAGATGTTGATGGGCATTTGAGCTGACAAGTTTTGAAAAAGTGCACGGAAATTAAAATTGAAACCACTAAAATTAAAAACTCCTTGCCATTTTCTTTTTCCTCTCCTATTCAAAATTGCATATGTCAGATATCAGTGCTTCATGCAAACCTCTCAGATGCTCTCAGAGAAAAAGCTTTTCTTTCAGACTAAGTTGCGGTTGACGTAGAACACTAGCAGGAGTGAAAGATTTTCTGGGCATCGGGGCAGCCCGTTCTCCTTGGATTTGTGTGCAGAATGCATTTTATCCAAACTGGAAAATAGATCCCAGCTCTGTTCTATTCATCATTCTTACTTCATCAGGCCAGAAGATTCTGTGAAAAGTAGCCTGTGGACCTTGAAGACAGCGCATGTGAACCAGATGAGAGGTGATAGAGAAGTTGAGGGAGAGAAGAAAGAGCATGAGGCTGAAACCAGAAAGTATTTCTCCACGTGATCATGGAAGATTGCAGGAGCCACTTGGTACTATCAAACCAGCCCAACTTGGCACTGGTGCCACCTTGGGTCTGGGAGCCATGTTGCATATCGTGCATTTTAAGGAGCCAGCTGGCCACACCCAGCCATATGCCCCCAAACACAAACCAAGGCCCTTTTCTCTGGCAAACAAAACTCAGCTGCCCTGCTTCTGGATGGCAGATTGCAGGAACCACTTGGTACTATCAAACCAGCCCAATTTGGCACTGGTGCCACCATGGGTCTGGTCACCATCCTGCCTATTGTAGCTTTTCAGGAGCCAGCCGGTCACTCTCAGCCATAGGCCCCCAAACACAAACCTCGGCCCGTTTCCCTGGCAAACAAAAGTAAGCTGCCCCGCTTCTGGATGGCAGATTGCAGGAGCCACTTTGCACCATCAAACCAGCCCGACTTGGCACTGGTGCCACCTTGGGTCTGGGAACAATCCTGCGTATCGTACATATTCAGGAACCAGCCGAACACTCCCAGCCACAGGCCCCCAAACACAAACAACGGCCCATTTCCCTGGCAAACAAAACTCAGCTGCCCCGCTTCTGGATGGCAGTTTGCAGGAGCCACTTGGGACTATCAAACCAGCCCGACTTGGCACTGGTGCCACCTTGGGTCTGGGAACCATCCTGCGTATGGTGGATTCTAAGGAGCCAGCCAGCCACTCCCAGCCACAGGCCCCCAACAAAAACCACGGCCCTTTTTTCTGGCAAACAAAACTTAGCTGCCTCACTTCTGGATGGCAGATTGCAGGAGCCACTTGGTGTAATCAAACCAGCCCGACTTGGCACTGGTGCCACCTTGGGTCTGGGAACCATCCTGCGTATCGTGGATTCTAAGGAGCCAGCCGGCCACTCCCAGCCACAGGCCCCCAAACAAAATCAACGGCGCTGTTCCCTGGAAAACAAAACACGCTTGCCAACTTTTTGATGGAGTTTGCAGGAGCCACTTGGTACTATCAAACCAGCCCGACTTGGCACTGGTGCCACCTTGGGTCTGGGAAACATCCTGCGTATCGTGGATTCTTAGGAGCCAGCCGGCCACTCCTAGCCACAGGCCCCCAGACAAAAACCTAGGCCTATTTCTCTGGCAAACAAAAGTAAGCTGCCCCGCTTCTGGATGGCAGATTGCAGGAGACACTTGGTACTATCAAACCAGCCCAACTTGGCACTGGTGCCACCTTGGATCTGGGAACCATGCTGTGTATCGTGGATATTCAGGGGCCAGCCGGCCACTCTCAGCCATATGTCCCCAAACAGAAACCTCGGCCCGTTTCTCTGGCAAACAAAACTCAACTGCCCCTCTTCTGGATGGCAAATTGCAGGATGAACTTGATACTAAAACCGCAGGCCGACTTGGTAGTGGTGACACCTTGGACCTGGGAACCATCATGCGTATCGAGCATTTTAAGGAGCCAGCCGGCCACTCCCAGCAATATGCCCCCAAAAACAATCCACGGAATTTTTCTCTGGCAAACAAAAATCAGCTGCCCCGCTCCTGGATGGCAGATTGCAGGAGCCACTTTGCACCATCAAACCAGCCCGACTTGGCACTGGTGCCACCTTGCATCTGGGAACCATGCTGCCTAGCGTGGATTTTCAGGAGCCAGCCGGCCACTCTCAGCCATAGGCCCCCAAACAAAACCCACGGCCCGTTTCCCTGGCAAACAAAATTAAGCTGCCCCGCTTCTGGATGGCAGATTGCAGGACGCACTTGGTAGTATCAAACCAGCCCGACTTGGCACTGGTGCCACCTTGGGTCTGGGAACCATCCTGCGTATGGTGGGTTCAAAGGAGCCAGCCGGCCACTCCCAGCCACAGGCCCCCAAATACAAACAACGGCGCTTTTCCCTGGAAAACAAAACTCGCCTGACAACTTTTTGATGGCAGATTGCAGGAGCCACTTGGTACTATCAAACCAGCCCAACTTGGCACTGGTGCCACCATGGGTCTGGTCACCATCCTGCCTATCGTAGCTTTTCAGGAGCCAGCCGGTCACTCCCAGCCATAGGTCCCCAGTCACAAACCTCGGCCCGTTTCCCTGGCAAACAAAAGTAAGCTGCCCCGCTTCTGGATGGCAGATTGCAGGAGCCACTTGGTACTATCAAACCAGCCCAACTTGGCACTGGTGCCACCTCTGGTCTGGGAACCATGCTGCGTAACACAGATTCTACGGCGCCAGTCGGCCACTCCCAGCCACAAGCCCCCAAACACAAACAACGGCGCTATTCTCTGGCAAACAAAACTCCACTGCCCCTCTTCTGGATGGCAAATTGCAGGACGCACTTGGTACTATAAAAACAGCCCGACTTGGCACTGGTGCCACCTTGGGTCTGGGAACCATCCTGCGTATTGATCTTTTTAATGAGACAGCCGGCCACTCCCAGCCATATGCACCCAAACACAACCCACGGCCCTTTTCTCTGGCAAACAAAACTCAACTGCACCGCTTCTGGATGGCAGATTGCAGGAGCCACTTGGTACTATGAAACCAGCCCTACTTGGCACTGGTGCCACCTTGGGTCTGGGAACCATGCTGCCTAGCGTGGATTTTAAGGAGCCAGCCGGCTACTCCCAGCCACAGGCCCCCAACAAAAACCACGGCCCTTTTTTCTGGCAAACAAAACTTAGCTGCCTCACTTCTGGATGGCAGATTGCAGGAGCCACTTGGTGTAATCAAACCAGCCCGACTTGGCACTGGTGCCACCTTGGGTCTGGGAACCATCCTGCGTATCGTGGATTCTAAGGAGCCAGCCGGCCACTCCCAGCCACAGGTCCCCAAACAAAATCAACGGCGCTGTTCCCTGGAAAACAAAACACGTCTGCCAACATTTTGATGGAGTTTGCAGGAGCCACTTGGTACTATCAAACCAGCCCGACTTGGCACTGGTGCCACCTTGGGTCTGGGAAACATCCTGCGTATCGTGGATTCTAAGGAGCCAGCCGGCCACTCCTAGCCACAGGCCCCCAGACAAAAACCTAGGCCTATTTCTCTGGCAAACAAAAGTAAGCTGCCCCGCTTCTGGATGGCAGATTGCAGGAGACACTTGGGACTATCAAACCAGCCCAACTTGGCACTGGTGCCACCTTGGATCTGGGAACCATGCTGTGTATCGTGGATATTCAGGGGCCACCCGGCCACTCTCAGCCATATGTCCCCAAACAGAAACCTCGGCCCGTTTCTCTGGCAAACAAAACTCAACTGCCCCTCTTCTGGATGGCAAATTGCAGGATGAACTTGATACTAAAACCGCAGGCCGACTTGGTAGTGGTGACACCTTGGGCCTGGGAACCATCATGCGTATCGAGCATTTTAAGGAGCCAGCCGGCCACTCCCAGCAATATGCCCCCAAAAACAATCCACGGAATTTTTCTCTGGCAAACAAAAATCAGCTGCCCCGCTTCTGGATGGCAGATTGCAGGAGCCACTTTGCACCATCAAACCAGCCCGACTTGGCACTGGTGCCACCTTGCATCTGGGAACCATGCTGCCTAGCGTGGATTTTCAGGAGCCAGCCGGCCACTCTCAGCCATAGGCCCCCATACAAAACCCACGGACCGTTTCCCTGGCAAACAAAATTAAGCTGCCCCGCTTCTGGATGGCAGATTGCAGGACGCACTTGGTAGTATCAAACCAGCCCGACTTGGCACTGGTGCCACCTTGGGTCTGGGAACCATCCTGCGTATCATGGATTTTCAGGAGCCAGCCGTCCACTGCCAGCCACAGGCCCCGAAACACAAACAACAGCCTTTTTCTCTGGCAAACAAAATTCAGCTGCCCCGCTTCTGGATGGCAGATTGCAGGAACCACTTGTTACTAACAAACCAGCCCGACTTGGCACTGGTGCCACCTTGGGTCTGGGAACCATCCTGCGTATCGTGGATTCTAAGGAGCCAGCTGGCCACTCCCAGCCACAGGCGCCCAAAACACACACAACGGTGCTTTTCCCTGGAAAACAAAACTCGCCTGCCAAACATTTGATGGCAGATTGCAGGAGCCACTTGGTACTATCAAACCAGCCCAACTTGGCACTGGTGCCACCATGGGTCTGGTCACCATCCTGCCTATCGTAGCTTTTCAGGTGCCAGCCAGCCACCCCCAGCCAGAGCCCCCTAGATAAATATTTCGGCCCGTTTCCCTGGCAAACAAAAGTAAGCTACCCCGCTTCTGGATGGCAGATTGCAGGAGCCACTTTGCACCATCAAACCAGCCAAACTTGGCACTGGTGCCACCTCTGGTCTGGGAACCATCCTGCGTATCGTGGGTTCTAAGGAGCCAGCTGGCCACTCCCAGCCACAGGCCCCCAAACACAAACAACGGCGCTTTTCCCTGGAAAACAAAACTCGCCTGCCAACTTTTTGATGGCAGATTGCCGGAGCCACTTGGTACTATCAAACCAGCCCAACTTGGCACTGGTGCCACCATGGGTCTGGTCACCATCCTGCCTATCGTAGCTTTTCAGGAGCCAGCCGGTCATACCCAGCCATAGGCCCCCAGACACAAACCTCGGCCCGTTTCCCTGGCAAACAAAAGTAAGCTGCCCCGCTTCTGCATGGCAGATTGCAGGAGCTATTTAGTACTATCAAACCAGCCCGACTTGGCACTGGTGACACCTCTGGTCTGGGAACCATCCTGCCTATCGTGGATTTTCAGGGGCCAGCCGGCCACTCTCAGCCATATGCCCCCAAAAACAAACCACGGCCCTTTTCTCTGGCAAACAAAACTCAACTGCCCCTCTTCTGGATGGCAAATTTTAGGACGCACTTTGTACTACGAAAACCGCCCGACGTGGCACTGGTGCCACCTTGTGTCAGGGAACCATCCTGCATATCGAGCTTTTTAAGGAGCCAGCAGGCCACGCCCAGCCATATACCCCCAAAAACAAACCACGGACCATTTCTCATGGAAACAAAAATCCGCTGCCCCGCGTCTGGATGGCAGATTGCAGGAGCCACTTTGCACCATCAAACCAGCCCGACTTGGCACTGGTGCCACCTTGGGTCTGGGAACCATCCTGCGTATGGTGGGTTCAAAGGAGCCAGCCGGCCACTCCCAGCCACAGGCCCCCAAATACAAACAACGGCGCTTTTCCCTGGAAAACAAAACTCGCCTGACAACTTTTTGATGGCAGATTGCAGGAGCCACTTGGTACTATCAAACCAGCCCAACTTGGCACTGGTGCCACCATGGGTCTGGTCACCATCCTGCCTATCGTAGCTTTTCAGGAGCCAGCCGGTCACTCCCAGCCATAGGTCCCCAGTCACAAACCTCGGCCCGTTTCCCTGGCAAACAAAAGTAAGCTGCCCCGCTTCTGGATGGCAGATTGCAGGAGCCACTTGGTACTATCAAACCAGCCCAACTTGGCACTGGTGCCACCTCTGGTCTGGGAACCATGCTGCGTAACACAGATTCTACGGCGCCAGTCGGCCACTCCCAGCCACAAGCCCCCAAACACAAACAACGGCGCTATTCTCTGGCAAACAAAACTCCACTGCCCCTCTTCTGGATGGCAAATTGCAGGACGCACTTGGTACTATAAAAACAGCCCGACTTGGCACTGGTGCCACCTTGGGTCTGGGAACCATCCTGCGTATTGATCTTTTTAATGAGACAGCCGGCCACTCCCAGCCATATGCACCCAAACACAACCCACGGCCCTTTTCTCTGGCAAACAAAACTCAACTGCACCGCTTCTGGATGGCAGATTGCAGGAGCCACTTGGTACTATGAAACCAGCCCTACTTGGCACTGGTGCCACCTTGGGTCTGGGAACCATGCTGCCTAGCGTGGATTTTAAGGAGCCAGCCGGCTACTCCCAGCCACAGGCCCCCAACAAAAACCACGGCCCTTTTTTCTGGCAAACAAAACTTAGCTGCCTCACTTCTGGATGGCAGATTGCAGGAGCCACTTGGTGTAATCAAACCAGCCCGACTTGGCACTGGTGCCACCTTGGGTCTGGGAACCATCCTGCGTATCGTGGATTCTAAGGAGCCAGCCGGCCACTCCCAGCCACAGGTCCCCAAACAAAATCAACGGCGCTGTTCCCTGGAAAACAAAACACGTCTGCCAACATTTTGATGGAGTTTGCAGGAGCCACTTGGTACTATCAAACCAGCCCGACTTGGCACTGGTGCCACCTTGGGTCTGGGAAACATCCTGCGTATCGTGGATTCTAAGGAGCCAGCCGGCCACTCCTAGCCACAGGCCCCCAGACAAAAACCTAGGCCTATTTCTCTGGCAAACAAAAGTAAGCTGCCCCGCTTCTGGATGGCAGATTGCAGGAGACACTTGGGACTATCAAACCAGCCCAACTTGGCACTGGTGCCACCTTGGATCTGGGAACCATGCTGTGTATCGTGGATATTCAGGGGCCACCCGGCCACTCTCAGCCATATGTCCCCAAACAGAAACCTCGGCCCGTTTCTCTGGCAAACAAAACTCAACTGCCCCTCTTCTGGATGGCAAATTGCAGGATGAACTTGATACTAAAACCGCAGGCCGACTTGGTAGTGGTGACACCTTGGGCCTGGGAACCATCATGCGTATCGAGCATTTTAAGGAGCCAGCCGGCCACTCCCAGCAATATGCCCCCAAAAACAATCCACGGAATTTTTCTCTGGCAAACAAAAATCAGCTGCCCCGCTTCTGGATGGCAGATTGCAGGAGCCACTTTGCACCATCAAACCAGCCCGACTTGGCACTGGTGCCACCTTGCATCTGGGAACCATGCTGCCTAGCGTGGATTTTCAGGAGCCAGCCGGCCACTCTCAGCCATAGGCCCCCATACAAAACCCACGGACCGTTTCCCTGGCAAACAAAATTAAGCTGCCCCGCTTCTGGATGGCAGATTGCAGGACGCACTTGGTAGTATCAAACCAGCCCGACTTGGCACTGGTGCCACCTTGGGTCTGGGAACCATCCTGCGTATCATGGATTTTCAGGAGCCAGCCGTCCACTGCCAGCCACAGGCCCCGAAACACAAACAACAGCCTTTTTCTCTCGCAAACAAAATTCAGCTGCCCCGCTTCTGGATGGCAGATTGCAGGAACCACTTGTTACTAACAAACCAGCCCGACTTGGCACTGGTGCCACCTTGGGTCTGGGAACCATCCTGCGTATCGTGGATTCTAAGGAGCCAGCTGGCCACTCCCAGCCACAGGCGCCCAAAACACACACAACGGTGCTTTTCCCTGGAAAACAAAACTCGCCTGCCAAACATTTGATGGCAGATTGCAGGAGCCACTTGGTACTATCAAACCAGCCCAACTTGGCACTGGTGCCACCATGGGTCTGGTCACCATCCTGCCTATCGTAGCTTTTCAGGTGCCAGCCAGCCACCCCCAGCCAGAGCCCCCTAGATAAATATTTCGGCCCGTTTCCCTGGCAAACAAAAGTAAGCTGCCCCGCTTCTGGATGGCAGATTGCAGGAGCCACTTTGCACCATCAAACCAGCCAAACTTGGCACTGGTGCCACCTCTGGTCTGGGAACCATCCTGCGTATCGTGGGTTCTAAGGAGCCAGCTGGCCACTCCCAGCCACAGGCCCCCAAACACAAACAACGGCGCTTTTCCCTGGAAAACAAAACTCGCCTGCCAACTTTTTGATGGCAGATTGCCGGAGCCACTTGGTACTATCAAACCAGCCCAACTTGGCACTGGTGCCACCATGGGTCTGGTCACCATCCTGCCTATCGTAGCTTTTCAGGAGCCAGCCGGTCATACCCAGCCATAGGCCCCCAGACACAAACCTCGGCCCGTTTCCCTGGCAAACAAAAGTAAGCTGCCCCGCTTCTGCATGGCAGATTGCAGGAGCTATTTAGTACTATCAAACCAGCCCGACTTGGCACTGGTGACACCTCTGGTCTGGGAACCATCCTGCCTATCGTGGATTTTCAGGGGCCAGCCGGCCACTCTCAGCCATATGCCCCCAAAAACAAACCACGGCCCTTTTCTCTGGCAAACAAAACTCAACTGCCCCTCTTCTGGATGGCAAATTTTAGGACGCACTTTGTACTACGAAAACCGCCCGACGTGGCACTGGTGCCACCTTGTGTCAGGGAACCATCCTGCATATCGAGCTTTTTAAGGAGCCAGCAGGCCACGCCCAGCCATATACCCCCAAAAACAAACCACGGACCATTTCTCATGGAAACAAAAATCCGCTGCCCCGCGTCTGGATGGCAGATTGCAGGAGCCACTTTGCACCATCAAACCAGCCCGACTTGGCACTGGTGCCACCTTGGGTCTGGGAACAATCCTGCATATCGTGGATTCTAAGGAGCCAGCCGGCCACTCCCAGCCACAGGCCCCCAAACACAAACAACGGCGCTTTTCCCTGGAAAACAAAACTCGCCTGCCAACATTTTGATGGCAGATTGCAGGAGCCACTTGGTACTATCAAATCATCCCAACTTGGCACTGGTGCCACTATGGTTCTGGGAACCATCCTGCCTATTGTAGCTTTTCAGGAGCCAGCCGGTCACTCCCAGCCATAGGCCCCCAGACACAAACCTCGGACCGTTTCCCTGGCAAACAAAATTAAGCTGCCCCGATTCTGGATGGCAGATTGCAGGAGCCACTTGGTAGTGTCAAACCAGCCCGACTTGGCACTGGTGCCACCTTGGGTCTGGGAACCATCCTGCGTATCGTGGATTCTAAGCAGCCACCCGGCCACTCTGAGCCACAGGCGCCCAAACACAAACAACGGCGCTTTTCCCTGGAAAACAAAACTCGCCTGCCAACATTTTGATGGCAGATTGCAGGAGCCACTTGGTGCTATCAAACCAGCCCAACTTGGCACTGGTGCCACCATGGGTCTGGTCACCATCCTGCCTATCGTAGCTTTTCAGGAGCCAGCCGGTCACTCCCAGCCATAGACCCCCAGACACAAACCTCGGCCCGTTTCCCTGGAAAACAAAAGTAAGCTGCCCCGATTATGGATGGCAGATTGCAGGAGCCACTTGGTACTATCAAATCAGCCCAACTTGGCACTGGTGCCACCATGGGTCTGGTAAACATCCTGCCTATCATAGCTTTTCAGGAGCCAGCCGGTCACTCCCTGCCATAGGCCCCCAGACACAAACCTCGGCCCGTTTCCCTGGCAAACAAAAGTAAACTGCCCCGCTTTTGGATGGCAGATTGCAGGATGCATTTGGTACTATCAAACCTGCCCAACTTGGCCCTCGTGCCACCTTGGCTCTGGGAACCATGCTGCGTAACGTAGATTCTACGAGGACAGGCGGCCACTCCCAGCCACAGGCCTCTAAACAAAAACAACGGCGCTTTTCCCTGGAAAACAAAACTCGCCTGCCAACTTTTTGATGGCAGATTGCAGGAGCCACTTGGTACTATCAAACCAGCCCAACTTGGCACTGGTGCCACCATGGGTCTGGTCACCATCCTGCCTATCGTAGCTTTTCAGGAGCCAGCCGGTCACTCCCAGCCATAGGCCCCCAGACAAATATCTCGGCCCGTTTCCCTGGCAAACAAAAGTAAGCTGCCCCGCTTCTGGATGGCAGATTACAGCAGCCACATGGTACTATCAAACCAGGCCAACATGGCACTGGTGCCACCTTGGCTCTGGGAACCATCCTGCCTATCGTGGATTTTCAGGGGCCAGCCGGCCACTCTCAGCCATATGCCCCCAAACACATACCACGGCCCTTTGCTCTGGCAAACAAAACTCAACTGCCCCTCTTCTGGATGGCAAATTGCAAGACGCACTTGGTACTACGAAAACAGCCCGACTTGGCAGTGATGCCACCTTGGGTCAGGGAACAATCCTGCGTATCGATCTTTTTAAGGAGCCAGCCGGCCACGTCGAGCCATATACCCCCAAAAAATAACCACGGAACTTTTCTCCAGCAAACAAAAATCCGCTGCCCCGCGTCTGAATGGCAGATTTCAGGAGCTATTTAGTATTATCAAACCAGCCCGACTTGGCACTGGTGCCACCATGAGTCTGGTAACCATCCTGCCTATCGTAGCTTTTCAGTAGCCAGCCGGTCACTCCCAGCCATTGGCCCCCAGACACAAACCTCGGCCCGTTTCCCTGGCAAACAAAAGTAAGCTGACCCGCTTCTGGATGGCAGATTGCAGGAGCCACTTGGTACTATCAAACCAGCCCAACTTGGCACTGGTGCCACCTTGGCTCTGGGAACCATCCTGCGTATCCTGGGTTCAAAGGAGGCAGCCGGCCACTCCCAGCCACAGGCCTCTAAACAAGAACAACGGCGCTTTTCCCTGGAAAACAAAAGTCGCCTGACAACTTTTTGATGGCAGATTGCAGGAGCCACTTGGTACTATCAAACCAGCCCAACTTGGCACTGGTGCCACCATGGGTCTGGTCACCATCCTGCCTATCGTAGCTTTTCAGGAGCCAGCCGCTCACTCCCAGCCAAAGGCCCCCAGACAAATATCTCGGCCCGTTTCGCTGGCAAACAAAAGGAAGCAGCCCCGCTTCTGGATGGCAGATTGCAGGAGCCACATGGTACTATCAAACCAGGCCAACATGGCACTGGTGCCACCTCTGGTCTGGGAACCATCCTGCGTATCGTGGATTCTAAGGAGCCAGCTGGCCACTCCCAGCCACAGGCCCCCAAACACAAACAACGGTGCTTTTCCCTGGAAAACAAAACTCACCTGCCAACTTTTTGATGGCAGATTGCAGGAGCCACTTGGTACTATCAAACCAGCCCAACTTGGCACTGGTGCCACCATGGGTCTGGTCACCATCCTGCCTATCGTAGCTTTTCAGGAGCCAGCCGGTCACTCCCAGCCATAGGCCCCCAGACACAAAGCTCTACCCGTTTCCCTGGCAAACAAAAGTAAGCTACCCCGCTTCTGGATGGCAGATTGCAGGAGTCACGTTGCACCATCAAACCAGCCCGACTTGGCACTGGTGCCACCTCTGGTCTGGGACCCATCCTGCGTATCGTGGATTCTAAGGAGACAGCTGGCCACTCCCAGCCACAGGCCCCCAAACAAAAACAACGGCGCTTTTCCCTGGAAAACAAAACTCGCTTGCCAACTTTTTGATGGCAGATTGCAGGAGCCACTTGGTACTATCAAACCACCCCAACTTGGCAAGAAGTGGTTCCTGCAATCTGACATCCAGAAGCGGGGCAGCTTACTTTTGTTTGCCAGGGAAATGGACCGTTGTTTGTGTTTGGAGGCATATGGCTGGGAGTGGCCGACTGGCTCCTTAAAATCCACGATACGCAGCATGGTTCCCAGACCAGAGGTGGCACCAGTGCCAAGTCGGGCTGATTTGATAGTACAAAGTGGCTCCTGCAATCTGCCATCCAGAAGCGGGGCAGCTTACTTTTGTTTGCCAGGGAAACGGGCCGGGCTTTCTGTCTCGGGGCCTATGGCAGGGAGTGACCGGCTGGCTCCTGAAAAGCTACGATAGGCAGGATGGTGACCAGACCCATGGTGGCACCAGTGCCAAGTTGGGCTGGTTTGATAGTACCAAGTGGCTCCTGCAATCTGCCATCAAAAAGTTGGCAGGCGAGTTTTGTTTTCCAGGGAAAAACGCCATTGTTTGTGTTTGGGGACCTGTGGTTGGGAGTGCCCGGCTGGCTCCTTAGAAACCACGATACGCAGCATGGTTACCAGACAAGAGGTGCCACCAGTGCCAAGTTGTGCTGGTTTGATACTACCAAGTGGTTCCTGCAATCTGCCATCCAGAAGCGGGGCAGCTTACTTTTGTTTGCCACGGAAACGGGCCGTTGTTTGTGTTTGGGGGCCTGTGGCTGGGAGTGGCCGACTGGCTCCTTAGAATCCACGATACGCAAGATGGGTCCCAGACCAGAGGTGGCACCAGTGCCAAGTCGGACTGGTTTGATAGTCCCAAGTGGCTCCTGCAAACTGCCATCCAGAAGCGGGGCAGCTTACTTTTGTTTGCCAGGGAAACGGGCCGAGGTTTGTGACTGGGGACCCATGGCTGGGAGTGACCGGCTGGCTCCTGAAAAGTTACGATAGGCAGGATTGTGACCAGACCCATGGTGGCACCAGTGCCAAGTTGGGCTGGTTTGATAGTACCAAGTGGCTCCTGTAATCTGCCATCAAATAGTTGGTAGGCGAGTTTTGTTTTCCAGGGAAAAGCGCCGTTGTTTTTGTTTGGGGGCCTGTGGTAGGGAGTGGCCGGCTGGCTAATTAGAATCCACGATACGCAGGATGGTTCCCAGACCAGAGGTGGCACCAGTGCCAAGTCGGGCTAGTTTGATGGTGCAAAGTGGCTCCTGCAATCTGCCATCCTGAAGCGGGGTAGCTTACTTTTGTTTGCCAGGGAAACGGGCCGAGCTTTTTGTCTTGGGGCCTATGGCGGGGAGTGACCGGCTGGCTCCTGAAAAGCTAAGATAGGCAGGATGGTGACCAGACCCATGGTGGCACCAGTGCCAAGTTGGGCTGATTTGATAAAACCAAGTGGCTCCTGCAATCTGCCATCAAAAAGTTGGCAGGAGAGTTTTGTTTTCCAGGGAAAAGCGCCGTTGTTTGTGTTTGGGGGCCTGTGGCTGGGAGTGGCCGGCTGGCTCCTTAGAATCCACGATACGCAGCATGGTATCCAGACCCAAGGTGGCACCAGTGCCAAGTTTTGCTGGTTTGATAGTACCAAGTGGTTCCTGCAATCTGCCATCCAGAAGCAGGGCAGCTTACTTTTGTTTGCCAGGGAAACGGGCCGTGGTTTTTGTCTGGGGGCCTATGGCTGAGAGTGACCGGCTGGCTCCTGAAAAGCTACGATAGGCAGGATGGTGACCAGACCCATGGTGGCACCAGTCCCAAGTTGGGCTGATTTGATAGTACCAAGTGGCTCCTGCAATCTGCCGTCAAAATTTGGCAGGCGAGTTTTTATTTTCCAGGGAAAAGCGCCGTTGTTTGTGTTTGGGGGCCTGTGGCTGGGAGTGGCCGGCTGGCTGCTTAGAATCCACGATACGCAGGATGGTTCCCAGACCCAAGGTGGCACCAGTGCCAAGTCGGGCTAGTATGATGGTGCAAAGTGGCTCCTGCAATCTGCCATCCAGAAGCGGGGCAGCTTACTTTTGTTTGCCAGGGAAACGGTCCGAGCTTTGTGTCTCGGGGCCTATGGCTGGGAGTGACCGGCTGGCTCCTGAAAAGCTACGATAGGCAGGATGGTGACCAGACCCATGGTGGCACCAGTGCCAAGTTGGGCTGGTTTGATAGTACCAAGTGGCTCCTGCAATCTGCCATCAAAATGTCGGCAGGCGAGTTTTGTTTTCCAGGGAAAAGCGCCGTTGTTTGTGTTTGGGGGCCTGTGGCTGGGAGTGGCCGGCTGGCTCCTTAGAATCCACGATACGCAGGATGGTTCCCAGACCTGAGGTGGCACCAGTGCCAAGTCGGGCTGGTTTTATAGTACCAAGTGCATCCTGCAATCTGCCATCCAGAAGCGGGGCAGCTTACTTTTGTTTGCCAGGGAAACGGGCCGAGCTTTGTGTCAGGGGGCCTATGGCTGGGAGTGACCGGCTGGCTACTGAAAAGCTACGATAGGCAGGATGGTGACCAGACCCATGGTGGCACCAGTGCCATGTTCGGCTGATTTCATAGTACCAAGTGGCTCCTGCAATCTGCCATCAAAAAGTCGGCAGGCGAGTTTTGTTTTCCAGGGAAAAGTGCTGTTGTTTGTGTCTGCGGGCCTGTGGCTGGAGTGGCCGGCTGGCTCCTTAGAATCCACGATACGCAGCATGGTTCCCAGAACCAAGGTGGCACCAGTGCCAAGTTGGGCTGGTTTGATAGTACCAAGTGGTTCCTGCAATCTGCCATCAAAAAGATGGCAGGCGAGTTTTGTTTTCCAGGGAAAAGCGTCGTTGTTTGTGTTTGGGGGCCTGTGGCTGGGCGTGGCCGGCAGGCTCCTTAGAATCCACGATACACAGCATGGTTCCCAGACCCAAGGTGGCACCAGTCCCAAGTTGGGCTGGTTTGATAGTACCAAGTGGTTCCTGCAATCTGCCATCCAGAAGCGGGGCAGCTTACTTTTGTATGCCAGGGAAACGGGCCGAGGTTTGTGTCTGGGGGCCTATGGCTGGGAGTGACCGGCTGGCTCCTGAAAGGCTACGATAGGCAGGATGGTGACCAGACCCATGGTGGCACCAGTGCCAAGTTGGGCTGGTTTGATAGTACCAAGTGGCTCCTGCAATCTGCCATCAAAAAGTTGGCAAGCGAGTTTTGTTTTCCAGGGAAAAGCGCCGTTGTTTGTGTTTGGGGGCCTGTGGCTGGGAGTGGCCGGCTGGCTAATTAGAATCCACGACAGGCAGGATGGTTCCCAGACCAGAGGTGACACCAGTGCCAAGTCGGGCTAGTTTGATGGTGAAAAGCGGCTCCTGCAATCTGCCATCCAGAAGCGGGTTAACTTACTTTTGTTTGCCTGGGAAAAGGGCCGAGGTTTGTGTCTGGGGGCCTATGGCTGGGAGTGACCGGCTGTCTCCTGAAAAGCTACGATAGGCAGGATGGTGACCAGACCCATGGTGGCACCAGTGCCAAGTTGGGCTGGTTTGATAGTACCAAGTGGCTCCTGCAATCTGCCATCAAAAAGTTGGCAGGCGAGTTTGTTATCCAGGGAAAAGCGCCGTTGTTTTTGTTTGGGGGCCTGTGGTTGGGAGTGCCCGGCTGGCTCCTTAGAAACCACGATACGCAGCATGGTTACCAGACAAGAGGTGCCACCAGTGCCAAGTTGTGCTGGTTTGATACTACCAAGTGGTTCCTGCAATCTGCCATCCAGAAGCGGGGCAGCTTACTTTTGTTTGCCACGGAAACGGGCCGTTGTTTGTGTTTGGGGGCCTGTGGCTGGGAGTGGCCGACTGGCTCCTTAGAATCCACGATACGCAGGATGGGTCCCAGACCAGAGGTGGCACCAGTGCCAAGTCGGACTGGTTTGATAGTCCCAAGTGGCTCCTGCAAACTGCCATCCAGAAGCGGGGCAGCTTACTTTTGTTTGCCAGGGAAACGGGCCGAGGTTTGTGACTGGGGACCTATGGCTGGGAGTGACCGGCTGGCTCCTGAAAAGTTACGATAGGCAGGATGGTGACCAGACCCATGGTGGCACCAGTGCCAAGTTGGGCTGGTTTGATAGTACCAAGTGGCTCCTGTAATCTGCCATCAAATAGTTGGTAGGCGAGTTTTGTTTTCCAGGGAAAAGCGCCGTTGTTTTTGTTTGGGGGCCTGTGGTAGGGAGTGGCCGGCTGGCTAATTAGAATCCACGATACGCAGGATGGTTCCCAGACCAGAGGTGGCACCAGTGCCAAGTCGGGCTAGTTTGATGGTGCAAAGTGGCTCCTGCAATCTGCCATCCTGAAGCGGGGTAGCTTACTTTTGTTTGCCAGGGAAACGGGCCGAGCTTTTTGTCTGGGGGCCTATGGCGGGGAGTGACCGGCTGGCTCCTGAAAAGCTAAGATAGGCAGGATGGTGACCAGACCCATGGTGGCACCAGTGCCAAGTTGGGCTGATTTGATAAAACCAAGTGGCTCCTGCAATCTGCCATCAAAAAGTTGGCAGGAGAGTTTTGTTTTCCAG
This sequence comes from Melospiza melodia melodia, assembly GCF_035770615.1. NCBI lineage: Eukaryota > Metazoa > Chordata > Aves > Passeriformes > Passerellidae > Melospiza > Melospiza melodia. Next base: position 38,291,877 of record NC_086195.1, on the reverse strand, counting down.
GGAAAAGCGCCGTTGTTTGTGTTTGGGGGCCTGTGGCTGGGAGTGGCCGGCTGGCTCCTTAGAATCCACGATACGCAGCATGGTATCCAGACCCAAGGTGGCACCAGTGCCAAGTTTTGCTGGTTTGATAGTACCAAGTGGTTCCTGCAATCTGCCATCCAGAAGCAGGGCAGCTTACTTTTGTTTGCCAGGGAAACGGGCCGTGGTTTTTGTCTGGGGGCCTATGGCTGAGAGTGACCGGCTGGCTCCTGAAAAGCTACGATAGGCAGGATGGTGACCAGACCCATGGTGGCACCAGTCCCAAGTTGGGCTGATTTGATAGTACCAAGTGGCTCCTGCAATCTGCCGTCAAAATTTGGCAGGCGAGTTTTTATTTTCCAGGGAAAAGCGCCGTTGTTTGTGTTTGGGAGCCTGTGGCTGGGAGTGGCCGGCTGGCTGCTTAGAATCCACGATACGCAGGATGGTTCCCAGACCCAAGGTGGCACCAGTGCCAAGTCGGGCTAGTATGATGGTGCAAAGTGGCTCCTGCAATCTGCCATCCAGAAGCGGGGCAGCTTACTTTTGTTTGCCAGGGAAACGGTCCGAGCTTTGTGTCTCGGGGCCTATGGCTGGGAGTGACCGGCTGGCTCCTGAAAAGCTACGATAGGCAGGATGGTGACCAGACCCATGGTGGCACCAGTGCCAAGTTGGGCTGGTTTGATAGTACCAAGTGGCTCCTGCAATCTGCCATCAAAATGTCGGCAGGCGAGTTTTGTTTTCCAGGGAAAAGCGCCGTTGTTTGTGTTTGGGGGCCTGTGGCTGGGAGTGGCCGGCTGGCTCCTTAGAATCCACGATACGCAGGATGGTTCCCAGACCTGAGGTGGCACCAGTGCCAAGTCGGGCTGGTTTTATAGTACCAAGTGCATCCTGCAATCTGCCATCCAGAAGCGGGGCAGCTTACTTTTGTTTGCCAGGGAAACGGGCCGAGCTTTGTGTCGGGGCCTATGGCTGGGAGTGACCGGCTGGCTACTGAAAAGCTACGATAGGCAGGATGGTGACCAGACCCATGGTGGCACCAGTGCCATGTTCGGCTGATTTCATAGTACCAAGTGGCTCCTGCAATCTGCCATCAAAAAGTCGGCAGGCGAGTTTTGTTTTCCAGGGAAAAGTGCTGTTGTTTGTGTCTGCGGGCCTGTGGCTGGAGTGGCCGGCTGGCTCCTTAGAATCCACGATACGCAGCATGGTTCCCAGAACCAAGGTGGCACCAGTGCCAAGTTGGGCTGGTTTGATAGTACCAAGTGGTTCCTGCAATCTGCCATCAAAAAGATGGCAGGCGAGTTTTGTTTTCCAGGGAAAAGCGTCGTTGTTTGTGTTTGGGGGCCTGTGGCTGGGCGTGGCCGGCAGGCTCCTTAGAATCCACGATACACAGCATGGTTCCCAGACCCAAGGTGGCACCAGTCCCAAGTTGGGCTGGTTTGATAGTACCAAGTGGTTCCTGCAATCTGCCATCCAGAAGCGGGGCAGCTTACTTTTGTTTGCCAGGGAAACGGGCCGAGGTTTGTGTCTGGGGGCCTATGGCTGGGAGTGACCGGCTGGCTCCTGAAAGGCTACGATAGGCAGGATGGTGACCAGACCCATGGTGGCACCAGTGCCAAGTTGGGCTGGTTTGATAGTACCAAGTGGCTCCTGCAATCTGCCATCAAAAAGTTGGCAGGCGAGTTTTGTTTTCCAGGGAAAAGCGCCGTTGTTTGTGTTTGGGGGCCTGTGGCTGGGAGTGGCCGGCTGGCTAATTAGAATCCACGACAGGCAGGATGGTTCCCAGACCAGAGGTGACACCAGTGCCAAGTCGGGCTAGTTTGATGGTGAAAAGCGGCTCCTGCAATCTGCCATCCAGAAGCGGGTTAACTTACTTTTGTTTGCCTGGGAAAAGGGCCGAGGTTTTTGTCTGGGGGCCTATGGCTGGGAGTGACCGGCTGTCTCCTGAAAAGCTACGATAGGCAGGATGGTGACCAGACCCATGGTGGCACCAGTGCCAAGTTGGGCTGGTTTGATAGTACCAAGTGGCTCCTGCAATCTGCCATCAAAAAGTTGGCAGGCGAGTTTGTTATCCAGGGAAAAGCGCCGTTGTTTTTGTTTGGGGGCCTGTGGCTGGGAGTGGCCGGATGGCTAATTAGAATCCACGATACGCAGCATGGTTCCCAGACCTGAGGTGGCACCAGTGCCAAGTTGGGCTGGTTTGATACTACCAAGTGCGTCCTGCAATCTGCCATCCAGAAGCGGGGCAGCTTACTTTTGTTTGCCAGGGAAACGGGCCGAGGTTTTGTCTGGGGGCCTATGGCAGGGAGTGACCGGCTGGCTCCTGAAAAACTACGATAGGCAGGATGGTGACCAGACCCATGGTGGCACCAGTGGCAAGTTGGGCTGGTTTGATAGTACCAAGTGGCTCCTGCAATCTGCCATCAAAATGTTGGCAGGCAAGTTTTGTTTTCCAGGGAAAAGCGCCGTTGTTTGTGTTTGGGGGCCTGTGGCTGGGAGTGGCCGGCTGGCTCCTTAGAATCCAAAATACGCAGGATGGTTCCCAGACCTGAGGTGGCACCAGTGCCAAGTTGGGCTGGTTTGATTGTAGCAAATGGTTCCTGCAATCTACCATCCAGAAGCGGGGCAGCTTACTTTTGTTTGCCAGGGAAACGGGCCGAGGTTTGTGTCTGGGGGCCTATGGCTGGGAGTGACCGGCTGGCTCCTGAAAAGCTACGATAGGCAGGATGGTGACCAGACCCATGGTGGCACCAGTGCCATGTTCGGCTGATTTCATAGTACCAAGTGGCTCCTGCAATCTGCCATCCAGACGCGGGGCAGCGGATTTTTGCTTGCTGGAGAAAAGTTCCGTGGGTTTTTTTTGGGGGTATATGGCTGGACGTTGCCGGCTGACTCCTTAAAAACATCGATACGCAGGATGGTTCCCTGACCCAAGGTGGCATCACTGCCAAGTCGGGCTGTTTTCGTAGTACCAAGTGGCTCCTGCAATTTGCCATCCAGAAGAGGGGCAGTTGAGTTTTGTTTACCAGAGAAAAGGGCCGTGGTTTGTGTTTTGGGGCATATGGCTGAGAGTGGCCGGCTGGCGCCTGAAAATCAACGATAGGCAGGATGGTTCCCAGAGCCAAGGTGGCACCAGTGCCATGTTGGCCTGGTTTGATAGTACCATGTGGCTCCTGCAATCTGCCATCCAGAAGCGGGGCAGCTTACTTTTGTTTGCCAGGGAAACGGGCCGAGGTATTTGTCTGGGGGCCTAAGGCTGGGAGTGACCGGCTGGCTCCTGAAAAGCTACGATAGGCAGGATGGTGACCAGACCCATGGTGGCACCAGTGCCAAGTTGGGCTGGTTTGATAGTACCAAGTGGCTCCTGCAATCTGCCATCAAAATGTTGGCAGGCGAGTATTGTTTTCCAGGGTAACGCGCCGTTGTTTTTGTTTAGAGGCCTGTGGCTGGGAGTGTCCGCCGGTCCTCTTAGAATCTAGGTTACGCAGCATGGTTCCCAGAGCCAAGGTGGCACCAGTGCCAAGTCGGGCTGGTTTGATAGTAGCAAGTGGTTCCTGCAATCTGCCATCCAGAAGAGGGGCAGCTTACTTTTGTTTGCCAGGGAAACGGGCCGAGGTATTTCTCTGGGGGCCTATGGCTGGGAGTGACCGGCCGGCTCCTGAAAAGCTAAGATAGGCAGGATGTTTACCAGACCCATGATGGCACCAGTGCCAAGTTGGGCTAATTTGATACTACCAAGTGGCTCCTGCAATCTGCCATCCAGAAGCGGGGCAGCTTACTTTTGTTTGCCAGGGAAACGGGCCGACGTTTGTGTCTGGGGGTTTATGGCTGGGAGTGACCGGCTGGCTCCTGAAAAGCTACGATAGGCAGGATGGTGAGCAGACCCATGGTGGCACCAGTGCCAAGTTGGGCTGGTTTGATAGTACCAAGTGGCTCCTGCAATCTGCCATCAAAATGTTGGCAGGCGAGTTTTGTTTTCCAGGGAAAAGCGCCGTTGTTTGTGTTTGGGCGCCTGTGGCACGGAGTGGCCGGGTGGCTGCTTAGAATCCACGATACGCAGGATGGTTCCCAGACCCAAGGTGGCACCAGTGCCAAGTCGGGCTGTTTTGACACTACCAAGTGGCTCCTGCAATCTGCCATCCAGAATCGGGGCAGCTTAATTTTGTGTGCCAGGGAAACGGTCCGAGGTTTGTGATGGGGGCCTATGGCTGGGAGAGACCGGCTGGCTCCTGAAATGGTACAATTGGCAGGATGGTTCCCAGACCCATAGTGGCACCAGTGCCAAGTTGGGATGATTTGATAGTACCAAGTGGCTCCTGCAATCTGGAGGTCTGGATGGTCTGGTCACCATCCTGCCTATCGTAGCTTTTCAGGAGCCAGCCGGTCACTCTCAGCCATAGGCCCCCAGACAAAAACCACGGCCCGTTTCCCTGGCAAACAAAAGTAAGCTGCCCTGCTTCTGGATGGCAGATTGCAGGAACCACTTGGTACTATCAAACCAGCAAAACTTGGCACTGGTGCCACCTTGGGTCTGGATACCATGCTGCGTATCGTGGATTCTAAGGAGCCAGCCGGCCACTCCCAGCCACAGGCCCCCAAACACAAACAACGGCGCTTTTCCCTGGAAAACAAAACTCTCCTGCCAACTTTTTGATGGCAGATTGCAGGAGCCACTTGGTTTTATCAAATCAGCCCAACTTGGCACTGGTGCCACCATGGGTCTGGTCACCATCCTGCCTATCTTAGCTTTTCAGGAGCCAGCCGGTCACTCCCCGCCATAGGCCCCCAGACAAAAAGCTCGGCCCGTTTCCCTGGCAAACAAAAGTAAGCTACCCCGCTTCAGGATGGCAGATTGCAGGAGCCACTTTGCACCATCAAACTAGCCCGACTTGGCACTGGTGCCACCTCTGGTCTGGGAACCATCCTGCGTATCGTGGATTCTAATTAGCCAGCCGGCCACTCCCTACCACAGGCCCCCAAACAAAAACAACGGCGCTTTTCCCTGGAAAACAAAACTCGCCTACCAACTATTTGATGGCAGATTACAGGAGCCACTTGGTACTATCAAACCAGCCCAACTTGGCACTGGTGCCACCATGGGTCTGGTCACAATCCTGCCTATCGTAACTTTCCAGGAGCCAGCCGGTCACTCTCAGCCATAGGTCCCCAGTCACAAACCTCGGCCCGTTTCCCTGGCAAACAAAAGTAAGCTGCCCCGCTTCTGGATGGCAGTTTGCAGGAGCCACTTGGGACTATCAAACCAGTCCGACTTGGCACTGGTGCCACCTCTGGTCTGGGACCCATCCTGCGTATCGTGGATTCTAAGGAGCCAGTCGGCCACTCCCAGCCACAGGCCCCCAAACACAAACAACGGCCCGTTTCCGTGGCAAACAAAAGTAAGCTGCCCCGCTTCTGGATGGCAGATTGCAGGAACCACTTGGTAGTATCAAACCAGCACAACTTGGCACTGGTGGCACCTCTTGTCTGGTAACCATGCTGCGTATCGTGGTTTCTAAGGAGCCAGCCGGGCACTCCCAACCACAGGCCCCCAAACAAAAACAACGGCGCTTTTCCCTGGATAACAAACTCGCCTGCCAACTTTTTGATGGCAGATTGCAGGAGCCACTTGGTACTATCAAACCAGCCCAACTTGGCACTGGTGCCACCATGGGTCTGGTCACCATCCTGCCTATCGTAGCTTTTCAGGAGACAGCCGGTCACTCCCAGCCATAGGCCCCCAGACACAAACCTCGGCCCTTTTCCCAGGCAAACAAAAGTAAGTTAACCCGCTTCTGGATGGCAGATTGCAGGAGCCGCTTTTCACCATCAAACTAGCCCGACTTGGCACTGGTGTCACCTCTGGTCTGGGAACCATCCTGCCTGTCGTGGATTCTAATTAGCCAGCCGGCCACTCCCAGCCACAGGCCCCCAAACACAAACAACGGCGCTTTTCCCTGGAAAACAAAACTCGCCTGCCAACTTTTTGATGGCAGATTGCAGGAGCCACTTGGTACTATCAAACCAGCCCAACTTGGCACTGGTGCCACCATGGGTCTGGTCACCATCCTGCCTATCGTAGCCTTTCAGGAGCCAGCCGGTCACTCCCAGCCATAGGCCCCCAGACACAAACCTCGGCCCGTTTCCCTGGCATACAAAAGTAAGCTGCCCCGCTTCTGGATGGCAGATTGCAGGAACCACTTGGTACTATCAAACCAGCCCAACTTGGGACTGGTGCCACCTTGGGTCTGGGAACCATGCTGTGTATCGTGGATTCTAAGGAGCCTGCCGGCCACGCCCAGCCACAGGCCCCCAAACACAAACAACGACGCTTTTCCCTGGAAAACAAAACTCGCCTGCCATCTTTTTGATGGCAGATTGCAGGAACCACTTGGTACTATCAAACCAGCCCAACTTGGCACTGGTGCCACCTTGGTTCTGGGAACCATGCTGCGTATCGTGGATTCTAAGGAGCCAGCCGGCCACTCCAGCCACAGGCCCGCAGACACAAACAACAGCACTTTTCCCTGGAAAACAAAACTCGCCTGCCGACTTTTTGATGGCAGATTGCAGGAGCCACTTGGTACTATGAAATCAGCCGAACATGGCACTGGTGCCACCATGGGTCTGGTCACCATCCTGCCTATCGTAGCTTTTCAGTAGCCAGCCGGTCACTCCCAGCCATAGGCCCCCTGACACAAAGCTCGGCCCGTTTCCCTGGCAAACAAAAGTAAGCTGCCCCGCTTCTGGATGGCAGATTGCAGGATGCACTTGGTACTATAAAACCAGCCCGACTTGGCACTGGTGCCACCTCAGGTCTGGGAACCATCCTGCGTATCGTGGATTCTAAGGAGCCAGCCGGCCACTCCCAGCCACAGGCCCCCAAACACAAACAACGGCGCTTTTCCCTGGAAAACAAAACTCGCCTGCCGACATTTTGATGGCAGATTGCAGGAGCCACTTGGTACTATCAAACCAGCCCAACTTGGCACTGGTGCCACCATGGGTCTGGTCACCATCCTGCCTATCGTAGCTTTTCAGGAGCCAGCCGGTCACTCCCAGCCATAGGCCCCGAGACACAAAGCTCGGACCGTTTCCCTGGCAAACAAAAGTAAGCTGCCCCGCTTCTGGATGGCAGATTGCAGGAGCCACTTTGCACCATCATACTAGCCCGACTTGGCACTGGTGCCACCTTGGGTCTGGGAACCATCCTGCGTATCGTGGATTCTAAGCAGCCAGCCGGCCACTCCCAGCCACAGGCCCCCAAACACAAACAACGGCGCTTTTCCCTGGAAAATAAAAACTCGCCTGCCAAATTTTGACGGCAGATTGCAGGAGCCACTTGGTACTATCAAATCAGCCCAACTTGGGACTGGTGCCACCATGGGTCTGGTCACCATCCTGCCTATCGTAGCTTTTCAGGAGCCAGCCGGTCACTCTCAGCCATAGGCCCCCAGACAAAAACCACGGCCCGTTTCCCTGGCAAACAAAAGTAAGCTGCCCTGCTTCTGGATGGCAGATTGCAGGAACCACTTGGTACTATCAAACCAGCAAAACTTGGCACTGGTGCCACCTTGGGTCTGGATACCATGCTGCGTATCGTGGATTCTAAGGAGCCAGCCGGCCACTCCCAGCCACAGGCCCCCAAACACAAACAACGGCGCTTTTCCCTGGAAAACAAAACTCTCCTGCCAACTTTTTGATGGCAGATTGCAGGAGCCACTTGGTTTTATCAAATCAGCCCAACTTGGCACTGGTGCCACCATGGGTCTGGTCACCATCCTGCCTATCTTAGCTTTTCAGGAGCCAGCCGGTCACTCCCCGCCATAGGCCCCAAGACAAAAAGCTCGGCCCGTTTCCCTGGCAAACAAAAGTAAGCTACCCCGCTTCAGGATGGCAGATTGCAGGAGCCACTTTGCACCATCAAACTAGCCCGACTTGGCACTGGTGCCACCTCTGGTCTGGGAACCATCCTGCGTATCGTGGATTCTAATTAGCCAGCCGGCCACTCCCTACCACAGGCCCCCAAACAAAAACAACGGCGCTTTTCCCTGGAAAACAAAACTCGCCTACCAACTATTTGATGGCAGATTACAGGAGCCACTTGGTACTATCAAACCAGCCCAACTTGGCACTGGTGCCACCATGGGTCTGGTCACAATCCTGCCTATCGTAACTTTTCAGGAGCCAGCCGGTCACTCCCAGCCATGGGTCCCCAGTCACAAACCTCGGCCCGTTTCCCTGGCAAACAAAAGTAAGCTGCCCCGCTTCTGGATGGCAGTTTGCAGGAGCCACTTGGGACTATCAAACCAGTCCGACTTGGCACTGGTGCCACCTCTGGTCTGGGACCCATCCTGCGTATCGTGGATTCTAAGGAGCCAGTCGGCCACTCCCAGCCACAGGCCCCCAAACACAAACAACGGCCCGTTTCCGTGGCAAACAAAAGTAAGCTGCCCCGCTTCTGGATGGCAGATTGCAGGAACCACTTGGTAGTATCAAACCAGCACAACTTGGCACTGGTGGCACCTCTTGTCTGGTAACCATGCTGCGTATCGTGGTTTCTAAGGAGCCAGCCGGGCACTCCCAACCACAGGTCCCCAAACACAAACAATGGCGTTTTTCCCTGGAAAACAAAACTCGCCTGCCAACTTTTTGATGGCAGATTGCAGGAGCCACTTGGTACTATCAAACCAGCCCAACTTGGCACTGGTGCCACCATGGGTCTGGTCACCATCCTGCCTATCGTAGCTTTTCAGGAGCCAGCCGGTCACTCCCTGCCATAGGCCCCGAGACAGAAAGCCCGGCCCGTTTCCCTGGCAAACAAAAGTAAGCTGCCCCGCTTCTGGATGGCAGATTGCAGGAGCCACTTTGTACTATCAAACCAGCCCGACTTGGCACTGGTGCCACCTCTGGTCTGGGAACCATGCTGCGTATCGTGGATTTTAAGGAGCCAGTCGGCCACTCCCAGCCATATGCCTCCAAACACAAACAACGGTCCATTTCCCTGGCAAACAAAAGTAAGCTGCCCCGCTTCTGGATGTCAGATTGCAGGAACCACTTCTTGCCAAGTTGGGGTGGTTTGATAGTACCAAGTGGCTCCTGCAATCTGCCATGAAAAAGTTGGCAAGCGAGTTTTGTTTTCCAGGGAAAAGCGCCGTTGTTTTTGTTTGGGGGCCTGTGGCTGGGAGTGGCCAGCTGTCTCCTTAGAATCCACGATACGCAGGATGGGTCCCAGACCAGAGGTGGCACCAGTGCCAAGTCGGGCTGGTTTGATGGTGCAACGTGACTCCTGCAATCTGCCATCCAGAAGCGGGGTAGCTTACTTTTGTTTGCCAGGGAAACGGGTAGAGCTTTGTGTCTGGGGGCCTATGGCTGGGAGTGACCGGCTGGCTCCTGAAAAGCTACGATAGGCAGGATGGTGACCAGACCCATGGTGGCACCAGTGCCAAGTTGGGCTGGTTTGATAGTACCAAGTGGCTCCTGCAATCTGCCATCAAAAAGTTGGCAGGTGAGTTTTGTTTTCCAGGGAAAAGCACCGTTGTTTGTGTTTGGGGGCCTGTGGCTGGGAGTGGCCAGCTGGCTCCTTAGAATCCACGATACGCAGGATGGTTCCCAGACCAGAGGTGGCACCAGTGCCATGTTGGCCTGGTTTGATAGTACCATGTGGCTCCTGCAATCTGCCATCCAGAAGCGGGGCTGCTTACTTTTGTTTGCCAGGGAAACGGGCCGAGATATTTGTCTGGGGGCCTTTGGCTGGGAGTGAGCGGCTGGCTCCTGAAAAGCTACGATAGGCAGGATGGTGACCAGACCCATGGTGGCACCAGTGCCAAGTTGGGCTGGTTTGATAGTACCAAGTGGCTCCTGCAATCTGCCATCAAAAAGTTGTCAGGCGACTTTTGTTTTCCAGGGAAAAGCGCCGTTGTTCTTGTTTAGAGGCCTGTGGCTGGGAGTGGCCGGCTGCCTCCTTTGAACCCAGGATACGCAGGATGGTTCCCAGAGCCAAGGTGGCACCAGTGCCAAGTTGGGCTGGTTTGATAGTACCAAGTGGCTCCTGCAATCTGCCATCCAGAAGCGGGTCAGCTTACTTTTGTTTGCCAGGGAAACGGGCCGAGGTTTGTGTCTGGGGGCCAATGGCTGGGAGTGACCGGCTGGCTACTGAAAAGCTACGATAGGCAGGATGGTTACCAGACTCATGGTGGCACCAGTGCCAAGTCGGGCTGGTTTGATAATACTAAATAGCTCCTGAAATCTGCCATTCAGACGCGGGGCAGCGGATTTTTGTTTGCTGGAGAAAAGTTCCGTGGTTATTTTTTGGGGGTATATGGCTCGACGTGGCCGGCTGGCTCCTTAAAAAGATCGATACGCAGGATTGTTCCCTGACCCAAGGTGGCATCACTGCCAAGTCGGGCTGTTTTCGTAGTACCAAGTGCGTCTTGCAATTTGCCATCCAGAAGAGGGGCAGTTGAGTTTTGTTTGCCAGAGCAAAGGGCCGTGGTATGTGTTTGGGGGCATATGGCTGAGAGTGGCCGGCTGGCCCCTGAAAATCCACGATAGGCAGGATGGTTCCCAGAGCCAAGGTGGCACCAGTGCCATGTTGGCCTGGTTTGATAGTACCATGTGGCTGCTGTAATCTGCCATCCAGAAGCGGGGCAGCTTACTTTTGTTTGCCAGGGAAACGGGCCGAGATATTTGTCTGGGGGCCTATGGCTGGGAGTGACCGGCTGGCTCCTGAAAAGCTATGATAGGCAGGATGGTGACCAGACCCATGGTGGCACCAGTGCCAAGTTGGGCTGGTTTGATAGTACCAAGTGGCTCCTGCAATCTGCCATCAAAAAGTTGGCAGGCGAGTTTTGTTTTCCAGGGAAAAGCGCCGTTGTTTTTGTTTAGAGGCCTGTGGCTGGGAGTGGCCGCCTGTCCTCGTAGAATCTACGTTACGCAGCATGGTTCCCAGAGCCAAGGTGGCACGAGGGCCAAGTTGGGCAGGTTTGATAGTACCAAATGCATCCTGCAATCTGCCATCCAAAAGCGGGGCAGTTTACTTTTGTTTGCCAGGGAAACGGGCCGAGGTTTGTGTCTGGGGGCCTATGGCAGGGAGTGACCGGCTGGCTCCTGAAAAGCTATGATAGGCAGGATGTTTACCAGACCCATGGTGGCACCAGTGCCAAGTTGGGCTGATTTGATAGTACCAAGTGGCTCCTGCAATCTGCCATCCATAATCGGGGCAGCTTACTTTTGTTTTCCAGGGAAACGGGCCGAGGTTTGTGTCTGGGGGTCTATGGCTGGGAGTGACCGGCTGGCTCCTGAAAAGCTACGATAGGCAGGATGGTGACCAGACCCATGGTGGCACCAGTGCCAAGTTGGGCTGGTTTGATAGCACCAAGTGGCTCCTGCAATCTGCCATCAAAATGTTGGCAGGCGAGTTTTGTTTTCCAGGGAAAAGCGCCGTTGTTTGTGTTTGGGCGCCTGTGGCTCAGAGTGGCCGGGTGGCTGCTTAGAATCCACGATACGCAGGATGGTTCCCAGACCCAAGGTGGCACCAGTGCCAAGTCGGGCTGGTTTGACACTACCAAGTGGCTCCTGCAATCTGCCATCCAGAATCGGGGCAGCTTAATTTTGTTTGCCAGGGAAACGGTCCGAGGTTTGTGTCTGGGGGCCTATGGCTGGGAGTGACCGGCTGGCTCCTGAAAAGCTACAATAGGCAGGATGGTTCCCAGAACCATAGTGGCACCAGTGCCAAGTTGGGATGATTTGATAGTACCAAGTGGCTCCTGCAATCTGCCATCAAAATGTTGGCAGGCGAGTTTTGTTTTCCAGGGAAAAGCGCCGTTGTTTGTGTTTGGGGGCCTGTGGCTGGGAGTGGCCGGCTGGCTCCTTAGAATCCACGATATGCAGGATTGTTCCCAGACCCAAGGTGGCACCAGTGCCAAGTCGGGCTGGTTTGATGGTGCAAAGTGGCTCCTGCAATCTGCCATCCAGACGCGGGGCAGCGGATTTTTGTTTCCATGAGAAATGGTCCGTGGTTTGGTTTTGGGGGTATATGGCTGGGCGTGGCCTGCTGGCTCCTTAAAAAGCTCGATATGCAGGATGGTTCCCTGACACAAGGTGGCACCAGTGCCACGTCGGGCGGTTTTCGTAGTACAAAGTGCGTCCTAAAATTTGCCATCCAGAAGAGGGGCAGTTGAGTTTTGTTTGCCAGAGAAAAGGGCCGTGGTTTGTTTTTGGGGGCATATGGCTGAGAGTGGCCGGCTGGCCCCTGAAAATCCACGATAGGCAGGATGGTTCCCAGACCAGAGGTGTCACCAGTGCCAAGTCGGGCTGGTTTGATAGTACTAAATAGCTCCTGCAATCTGCCATGCAGAAGCGGGGCAGCTTACTTTTGTTTGCCAGGGAAACGGGCCGAGGTTTGTGTCTGGGGGCCTATGGCTGGGTATGACCGGCTGGCTCCTGAAAAGCTACGATAGGCAGGATGGTGACCAGACCCATGGTGGCACCAGTGCCAAGTTGGGCTGGTTTGATAGTACCAAGTGGCTCCGGCAATCTGCCATCAAAAAGTTGGCAGGCGAGTTTTGTTTTCCAGGGAAAAGCGCCGTTGTTTGTGTTTGGGGGCCTGTGGCTGGGAGTGGCCAGCTGGCTCCTTAGAACCCACGATACGCAGGATGGTTCCCAGACCAGAGGTGGCACCAGTGCCAAGTTTGGCTGGTTTGATGGTGCAAAGTGGCTCCTGCAATCTGCCATCCAGAAGCGGGGTAGCTTACTTTTGTTTGCCAGGGAAACGGGCCGAAATATTTATCTAGGGGGCTCTGGCTGGGGGTGGCTGGCTGGCACCTGAAAAGCTACGATAGGCAGGATGGTGACCAGACCCATGGTGGCACCAGTGCCAAGTTGGGCTGGTTTGATAGTACCAAGTGGCTCCTGCAATCTGCCATCAAATGTTTGGCAGGCGAGTTTTGTTTTCCAGGGAAAAGCACCGTTGTGTGTGTTTTGGGCGCCTGTGGCTGGGAGTGGCCAGCTGGCTCCTTAGAATCCACGATACGCAGGATGGTTCCCAGACCCAAGGTGGCACCAGTGCCAAGTCGGGCTGGTTTGTTAGTAACAAGTGGTTCCTGCAATCTGCCATCCAGAAGCGGGGCAGCTGAATTTTGTTTGCCAGAGAAAAAGGCTGTTGTTTGTGTTTCGGGGCCTGTGGCTGGCAGTGGACGGCTGGCTCCTGAAAATCCATGATACGCAGGATGGTTCCCAGACCCAAGGTGGCACCAGTGCCAAGTCGGGCTGGTTTGATACTACCAAGTGCGTCCTGCAATCTGCCATCCAGAAGCGGGGCAGCTTAATTTTGTTTGCCAGGGAAACGGTCCGTGGGTTTTGTATGGGGGCCTATGGCTGAGAGTGGCCGGCTGGCTCCTGAAAATCCACGCTAGGCAGCATGGTTCCCAGATGCAAGGTGGCACCAGTGCCAAGTCGGGCTGGTTTGATGGTGCAAAGTGGCTCCTGCAATCTGCCATCCAGAAGCGGGGCAGCTGATTTTTGTTTGCCAGAGAAAAATTCCGTGGATTGTTTTTGGGGGCATATTGCTGGGAGTGGCCGGCTGGCTCCTTAAAATGCTCGATACGCATGATGGTTCCCAGGCCCAAGGTGTCACCACTACCAAGTCGGCCTGCGGTTTTAGTATCAAGTTCATCCTGCAATTTGCCATCCAGAAGAGGGGCAGTTGAGTTTTGTTTGCCAGAGAAACGGGCCGAGGTTTCTGTTTGGGGACATATGGCTGAGAGTGGCCGGGTGGCCCCTGAATATCCACGATACACAGCATGGTTCCCAGATCCAAGGTGGCACCAGTGCCAAGTTGGGCTGGTTTGATAGTCCCAAGTGTCTCCTGCAATCTGCCATCCAGAAGCGGGGCAGCTTACTTTTGTTTGCCAGAGAAATAGGCCTAGGTTTTTGTCTGGGGGCCTGTGGCTAGGAGTGGCCGGCTGGCTCCTTAGAATCCACGATACGCAGGATGTTTCCCAGACCCAAGGTGGCACCAGTGCCAAGTCGGGCTGGTTTGATAGTACCAAGTGGCTCCTGCAAACTCCATCAAAATGTTGGCAGACGTGTTTTGTTTTCCAGGGAACAGCGCCGTTGATTTTGTTTGGGGACCTGTGGCTGGGAGTGGCCGGCTGGCTCCTTAGAATCCACGATACGCAGGATGGTTCCCAGACCCAAGGTGGCACCAGTGCCAAGTCGGGCTGGTTTGATTACACCAAGTGGCTCCTGCAATCTGCCATCCAGAAGTGAGGCAGCTAAGTTTTGTTTGCCAGAAAAAAGGGCCGTGGTTTTTGTTGGGGGCCTGTGGCTGGGAGTAGCCGGCTGGCTCCTTAAAATCCACGCTAGGCAGCATGGTTCCCAGACCACCTTGGCTCTGGGAACCATCCTGCGTATCGTGGATTCTAAGGAGCCAGCTGGCCACTCCCAGCCACAGGCCCCAAAACACACACAACGGCGCTTTTCCCTGGAAAACAAAACTCGCCTGCCAACTTTTTGATGGCAGATTGCAGGAGCCACTTGGTACTATCAAACCAGCCCAACTTGGCACTGGTGCCACCATGGGTCTGGTCACCATCCTGCCTATCGTAGCTTTTCAGGAGCCAGCCGGTCACTCCCAGCCATAGGCCCCCAGACACAAACCTCGGCCTGTTTCCCTGGCACACAAAAGTAAGCTACCGCACTTCTGGATGGCAGATTGCAGGAGCCACTTTGCACCATCAAACCAGCCCAACTTGGCACTGGTGCCACCTTGGCTCTGGGAACCATGCTGTGTAACCCGGATTCTAAGAAGACAGGCAGCCACTGCCAGCCACAGTCCTCCAAACAAAATCAACGGCGCTTTTCCCTGGAAAACAAAACTCGCCTGACAACTTTTAGATGGCAGATTGCAGGAGCCAGTTGGTACCATCAAACCAGCCCAACTTGGCACTGGTGCCACCTTGGGTCTGGGAACCATCCTGCGTATCGTGTGTTCTAAGGAGCCAGCCGGCCACTCCCACCAACAGTCCCCCAAACACAAACAACGGCGCTTTTCCCTGGAAAACAAAACTGGCCTGCCAACTTTTTGATGGCAGATTGCAGGAGCCACTTGGTACTATCAAACCAGCCCAACTTGGCACTGGTGCCACCATGGGTCTGGTCACCATCCTGCCTATCGTAGCTTTTCAGGAGCCAGCCGGTCACTCCCAGCCATAGGCCCCCAGACACAAACCTCGGCCCGTTTCCCTGGCAAACAAAAGTAAGCTGCCCCGCTTCTGCATGGCAGATTGCAGGTGCTATTTAGTACTATCAAACCAGCCCGACTTGGCACTGGTGCCACCTCTGGTCTGGGAACCATCCTGCCTATCGTGGATTTTCAGGCGCCAGACGGCCACTATCAGCCATATGCCCCCAAAAACAAACCACGGCCCTTTTCTCTGGTAAACAAAACTCAACTGCCCCTCTTCTGGATGGCAAATTTTAGGACGCACTTTGTACTACGAAAACCGCCCGACTTGGCACTGGTGCCACCTTGGGTCAGGGAACCATCCTGCCTATCGTAGCTTTTTAAGGAGCCAGCAGGCCACGCCCAGCCATATAGCCCCAAAAACAAACCACGGACCATTTCTCTTGGAAACAAAAATCCGCTGCCCCGCGTCAGGATGGCAGATTGCAGGAGCCACGTTGCACCATCAAACCACCCCGACTTGGCACTGGTGCCATCTTGGATCTGGGAACCATCCTGCCTATCTTAGCTTTTCAGGAGCCAGCCGGTTACTCCCAACCATAGGCCCCCAGACAGAAAGCTCTGCCCGTTTCCCTGGCAAACAAAAGTAAGCTACCCCGCTTCTGGATGGCAGATTGCAGGAGCCACTTGGTACTAACAAACCAGCCCAACTTGACACTCGTGCCACTTTGGGTCTGGGAACCATGCTGCGTAACGTAGATTCTAAGGCGCCAGGCGGCCACTCCCAGCCACAGGCCCCCAAATACAAACAACGGCGCTTTTCCCTGGAAAACAAAACTCGCCTGCCAGCTTTTTGATGGCAGATTGCAGGAGCCACTTTTCACCATCAAACCAGCCCAACTTGGCACTGGTGCCACCTCTGGTCTGGGAACCATCCTGCGTATCGTGGATTCTAAGGAGCCAGCCGGCCACTCCCTGCCACAGGCCCCCAAACACAAACAACGGCGCTTTTCCCTGGATAACAAACTCGCCTGCCAACTTTTTGATGGCAGATTGCAGGAGCCACTTGGTACTATCAAACCAGCCCAACTTGGCACTGGTGCCACCATGGGTCTGGTCACCATCCTGCCTATCGTAGCTTTTCAGGAGCCAGGCGGTCACTCCCAGCCATAGGCCCTGAGACACAAACCTCGGCCCGTATCCCTGGCAAACAAAAGTAAGCTACCCAGCTTCTGGATGGCAGATTGCAGGAGCCACTTGGTACTATCAAACCAGCCCAACTTGGCACTGGTGCCACCTCTGGTCTGGGAACCATGCCGCGTATCGTGGATTCTAAGGAGCCAGCCGGCCACTCCCAGCCACAGGCCCCCAAACAGAAACAACGGCGCTTTTCCCTGGAAAACAAAACTCGCCTGCCAACTTTTTGATGGCAGATTGCAGGAGCCACTTGGGACTATCAAACCAGCCCGACTTGGCACTGGTGCCACCATGGGTCTGGTCACCATCCTGCCTATCGTGGATTCTAATTAGCCATCTGTCCACTCCCAGCCACAGGCCCCCAAACAAAAACAACGGCGCTTTTCCCTGGAAAACAAAACTCGTCTGCCAACTTTTTGATGGCAGATTGCAGGAGCCACTTGGTACTATCAAACCAGCCCAACTTGGCACTGGTGCCACCTTGGGTCTGGGAACCATGCTGCGTATCGTGGATTATAAGGAGCCAGCCGGCCACTCCCAGCCACAGGCCCCCAAACACAAACCACAGCGCTTTTCCCTGGAAAACAAAATTCGCCGGCCAACTTTTTGATGGCAGATTGCAGGAGCCACTTGGTACTATCAAATCAGCCCAACTTGGCACTGGTGCCACCATGGGTCTGGTCACCATCCTGCTTATCGTAGCTTTTCAGGAGCCAGCCGGTCACTCCCAGCCATAGGCGCCCAGACACAATGCTCTGCCCTTTTCCCTGGCAAACCAAAGTAAGCTGCCCCGCTTCTGGATGGCAGATTGCAGGAACCACTTGGTACTATAAAACCAGCCCGACTTGGCACTGGTGCCACCTCTGGTCTGGGAACCATGCTGCGTATCGTGGATTCTAAGGAGCCAGCCGGCCACTCCCAGCCACAGGCCCCCAAACACAAACAACGGCGCTTTTCCCTGGAAAACAAAACTCGCCTGCCAAAATTTTGATGGCAGATTGCAGGAGACACTTGGTACTATCAAACCAGCCCAACTTGAAACTGGTGCCACCATGGGTCTGGTCACCATCCTGCCTATCTTAGCTTTTCAGGAGCCAGCCGGTCACTCCCAGCCATAGGCCCCCAGACACAAAGCTCGGCCCGTTTCCCTGGCAAACAAAAGTAAGCTGCCCCGCTTCTGGATGGCAGATTGCAGGAGCCACTTGGTACTATCAAACCAGCCCAACTTGGCACTTGTGCCACCTTGGGTCTGGGAACCATCCTGCGTATCGTGGATTCTAAGGAGCCAGCCGGTCACTCCCAGCCACAGGCCCCCAAACACAAACCACAGCGCTTTTCCCTGGAAAACAAACCCGCCTGCCGACATTTTGATGGCAGATTGCAGGAGCCACTTGCTGCTATCAAATCAGCCCAACTTGGCACTGGTGCCACCATGGGTCTGGTCACCATCCTGCCTATCGTAGCTCTTCAGGAGCCAGCCGGTCACTCCCAGTCATAGGCCCCCAGACACAAAGCTCGGCCCGTTTCCCTGGCAAACAAAAGTAAGCTGCCCCGCTTCTGGATGGCAGATTGTAGGACGCACTTGGTACTATCAAACCAGCCCGACTTGGCACTGGTGCCACCTCTGGTCTGGGAACTATGGTGCGTATCGTGGATTCTAAGGAGCCAGCCGGCCACTCCCAGCCATAGGCACCCAAACACAAACAACGGCGCTTTTCCCTGGAAAACAAAACTCGCCTGCCAACTTTTTGATGGCAGATTGCAGGAGCCACTTGGTACTATCAAACCAGCTCAACTTGGCACTGGTGCCACCATGGGTCTGCTCACCATCCTGCCTATCGTAGCTTTTCAGGAGCCAGCCGGTCACTCCAAGCCATAGGCCCCCAGACAAAAACCTCGGCCCGTTTCCCTGGCAAACAAAAGTAAGCTGCCCCGCTTCTGCATGGCAGATTGCAGGAGCTATTTAGTACTATCAAACCAGCCCGACTTGGCACTGGTGCCACCATGGGTCTGGTCACCATCCTGCCTATCGTAGCTTTTCAGGAGCCAGCCGGTCACTCCCAGCCATAGGCCCCCAGACAAAAACCTCGGCCCGTTTCCCTGGCAAACAAAAGTAAGTTATCCCGCTTCTGGATGGCAGATTGCAGGAGCCACTTTTCACCATCAAACCAGCCCAACTTGGCACTGGTGCCACCTCTGGTCTGGGAACCATCCTGCGTATCGTGGATTCTAAGGAGCCAGCCGGCCACTCCCTGCCACAGGCCCCCAAACACAAACAACGGCGCTTTTCCCTGGATAACAAACTCGCCTGCCAAATTTTGATGGCAGATTGCAGGAGCCACTTGGTACTATCAAACCAGCCCAACTTGGCACTGGTGCCACCATGGGTCTGGTCACCATCCTGCCTATCGTAGCTTTTCAGGAGCCAGGTGGTCACTCCCAGCCATAGGCCCTGAGACACAAACCTCGGCCCGTATCCCTGGCAAACAAAAGTAAGCTGCCCCGCTTCTGGATGGCAGATTGCAGGAGCCACTTGGTACTATCAAACCAGCCCAACTTGGCACTGGTGCCACCTCTGGTCTGGGAACCATGCCGCGTATCGTGGATTCTAAGGAGCCAGCCGGCCACTCCCAGCCACAGGCCCCCAAACAGAAACAACGGCGCTTTTCCCTGGAAAACAAAACTAGCCTGCCAACTTTTTCATGGCAGATTGCAGGAGCCACTTGGTACTATCTAATCAGCCCAACTTGGCACTGGTGCCACCATGGGTCTGGTCACCATCCTGCCTATCGTAGCTTTTCAGGAGCCAGCCGGTCACTCCCAGCCATAGGCCCCCAGACACAAACCTCGGCCCGTTTCCCTGGCAAACAAAAGTAAGCTACCCCGCTTCTGGATGGCAGATTGCAGGAACCACTTTGCACCATCAAACTAGCCCGACTTGGCACTGGTGCCACCTCTGGTCTGGGAACCATGCTGCGTATCGTGGATTCTAAGGAGCCATCCGTCCACTCCCAGACACAGGCCCCCAAACACAAACAACGGCGCTTTTCCCTGGAAAACAAAACTCGCCTGCCAACTTTTTGATGGCAGATTGCAGGAGCCACTTGGTACTATCAAACCAGCCCAACTTGGCACTGGTGCCACCATGGGTCTGGTCACCATCCTGCCTATCGTAGCTTTTCAGGAGCCAGCCGGTCACTCGCAGCCATAGGCCCCCAGACAAAAACCTCGGCCCGTTTCCCTGGCAAACAAAAGTAAGCTGCCCCGCTTCTGGATGGCAGATTGCAGGACGCACTTGGTAGTATCAAACCAGCCCGACTTGGCACTGGTGCCACCTCTGGTCTGGGAACCATCCTGCGTATCGTGGATTCCTAGCAGCCAGCCGGCCACTCCCAGCCACAGGCCCCCAAACACAAACAACGGCGCTTTTCCCTGGAAAACAAAACTCGCCTGCCGACATTTTGATGGCAGATTGCAGGAGCCACTTGGTACTATCAAATCAGCCCAACTTGGCACTGGTGCCACCATGCGTTTGGTCACCATCCTGCCTATCGTAGCTTTTCAGGAGCCAGACGGTCACTCCCAGCTATAGGCCCCCAGACAAAAACCTCGGCCCGTTTCCCTGGCATACAAAAGTAAGCTGCCCCGCTTCTGGATGGCAGATTGCAGGAACAACTTGGTACTATCAAACCAGCCCGACTTGGCACTGGTGCCACCTCTGGTCTGGGAACCATCCTGCGTATCGTGGTTCTAAGGAGCCATCCGTCCACTCCCAGCCACAGGCCCCCAAACACAAACAACGGCGCTTTTCCCTGGAAAACAAAACTCGCCTGCCAACTTTTTGATGGCAGATTGCAGGAGCCACTTGGTACTATCAAACCAGCCCAACTTGGCACTGGTGCCACCATGGATCTGGTCACCATCCTGCCTATCGTAGCTTTTCAGGACCTAGCCGGTCACTCCAAGCCATAGGCGCCCAGACAAAAAGCTCGGCCCGTTTCCCTGGCAAACAAAGTAAGCTGCCCCGCTTCTGGATGGCAGATTGCAGGACGCACTTGGTACTATCAAACCAGCCCGACTTGGCACTGGTGCCGCCTTGGGTCTGGGAACCATCCTGCGTATCGTGGATTCTAAGGAGCCAGCCGGTCACTCCCAGCCACAGGCCCCCAAACACAAACCACAGCGCTTTTCCCTGGAAAACAAAACTCGCCTGCCAATATTTTGATGGCAGATTGCAGGAGCCACTTGGTACTATCAAATCAGCCCAACTTGGCACTGGTGCCACCATGGGTCTGGTCACCATCCTGCCTATCGTAGCTTTTCAGGAGCCAGCCGGTCCCTCCCTGCCATAGGCCCCCAGAGAAAAACTTTGGCCCGTTTCCCTGGCAAACAAAAGTAAGCTGCCCCGCTTCTGGATGGCAGATTGCAGGAGCCACTTTGCACCATCAAACTAGCCCGACTTGGCACTGGTGCCACCTCAGGTCTGGGAACCATCCTGCGTATCGTTCATTCTAAGGAGCCAGCCGGCCACTCCAGCCACAGGCCCCCAGACACAAACAACGGCGCTTTTCCCTGGAAAACAAAACTCGCCTGCCAACTTTTAGATGGCAGATTGCAGGAGCCACTTGGTACTGTCAAATCAGCCCAACTTGGCACTGGTGCCACCATGGGTCTGGTCACCATCCTGCCTATCGTAGCTTTTCAGGACCTAGCAGGTCACTCCCAGCCATAGGCGCCCAGACACAAAGCTCGGCCCGTTTCCCTGGCAAACAAAAGTAAGCTGCCCCGCTTCTGGATGGCAGATTTCCGGAGCCACTTGGTACTATCAAACCATCCCGACTTGGCACTGGTGCCACCTCTGGTCTGGGAACCATGCTGCGTATCGTTCATTCTAACGAGCCATCCGTCCACTCCCAGCCACAGGCCCCCAAACACAAACAACGGCGCTTTTCCCTGGAAAACAAAACTCGCCTGCCAACATTTTGATGGCAGATTGCAGGAGCCACTTGCTACTATCAAATCAGCCCATCTTGGCACTGGTGCCACCATGGGTCTGGTCACCATCCTGCCTATCGTAGGTGCTCAGGCGCCAGCCGGTCACTCCCAGCCATAGGCCCCCAGAGAAAAACCTCGGCCCGTTTCCCTGGCAAACAAAAGTAAGCTGCCCCGCTTCTGGATGGCAGATTGCAGGAGCCACTTTGCACCATCAAACCAGCCCAACTTGGCACTGGTGCCACCTCTGGTCTGGGAACCATGCTGTGTATCGTGGATTCCAATTAGCAAGCCGGCCACTCCCAGCCACAGGCCTCCAAACACAAACAACGGCGCTTTTCCCTGGAAAACAAAACTCGCCTGCCAACTTTTTGATGGCAGATTGCAGGAGCCACTTGGTACTATCAAACCAGCCCAACTTGGCACTGGTGCCACCATGGGTCTGGTCACCATCCTGCCTATCGTAGCTTTTCAGTACCTAGACGGTCACTCCCAGCCATAGGCCCCGTGACACAAAGCTCGGCCCGTTTCCCTGGCAAACAAAAGTAAGCTGTCCCGCTTCTGGATGGCAGATTGCAGGATCCACTAGGTATTATCAAACCAGCCCGACTTGGCACTGGTGCCACCTCTGGTCTGGGAACCATCCTGCGTATCGTGGATTCTAAGCAGCCAGCCGGCCACTCCCAGCCACAGGCCCCCAAACACAAACAACGGCGCTTTTCCCTGGAAAACAAAACTCGCCTGCCAACATTTTGATGGCAGATTGCAGGAGCCACTTGGTACTATCAAACCAGCCCAACTTGGCACTGGTGCCACCATGGGTCTGGTCACCATCCTGCCTATCGTAGCTTTTCAGGAGCCAGCCGGTCACTCCAAGCCATAGGCCCCCAGACACAAACCTCGGCCCGTTTCCCTGGCAAAGAAAAATAAGCTACCCCGCTTCTGGATGGCACATTGCAGGAGCCACTTTGCACCATCAAACCAGCCCGACTTGGCACTGGTGCCACCTCTGGTCTGGGAACCATCCTGCGTATCGTGGATTCTAATTAGCCATCCGTCCACTCCCAGCCACAGGCCCCCAAACAAAAACAACGGCGCTTTTCCCTGGAAAACAAAACTCGCCTGCCAAATTTTGATGGCAGATTGCCGGAGCCACTGGGTACTATCAAACCAGCCCAACTTGACACTGGTGCCACCATGGGTCTGGTCACCATCCTGCCTATCGTAGCTTTTCAGGAGCCAGCCGGTCACTCCCAGCCATAGGCCCCCAGACAAAAAGCTCGGACCGTTTCCCTGGCAAACAAAAGTAAGTTATTCCGCTACTGGATGGCAGATTGCAGGAGCCACTTTTCACCATCAAACCAGCCCGACTTGGCACTGGTGCCACCTCTGGTCTGGGAACCATGCTGCGTATCGTGGATTCTAAGCAGCCAGCCGGCCACTCCCAGCCACAGGCCCCCAAACAAAAACAACGGCGCATTTCCCTGGATAACAAACTCGCCTGCCAACTTTTTGATGGCAGATTGCAGGAGCCACTTGGTACTATCAAACCAGCCCAACTTGGCACTGGTGCCACCATGGGTCTGGTCACCATCCTGCCTATCGTAGCTTTTCAGGAGCCAGCCGGTCACTCCCAGCCATAGGCCCCGAGACACAAACCTCGGCCCGTTTCCCTGGCAAACAAAAGTAAGCTACCCCGCTTCTGGATGGCAGATTGCAGGACGCACTTGGTACTATCAAACCAGCCCAACTTGGCACTGGTGCCACCTTGGGTCTGGGAACCATCCTGCGTATCGTGGATTCTAAGGAGCCAGCCGGTCACTCCCAGCCACAGGCCCCCAAACAGAAACCACAGCGCTTTTCCCTGGAAAACAAAACCCGCCTGCCGACATTTTGATGGCAGATTGCAGGAGCCACTTGCTACTATCAAATCAGCCCAACTTGGCACTGGTGCCACCATGGGTCTGGTCACCATCCTGCCTATCGTAGCTTTTCAGGAGCCAGCCGGTCACTCCCAGCCATAGGCCCCCAGACACAAAGCTCGGCCCGTTTCCCTGGCAAACAAAAGTAAGCTGCCCCGCTTCTGCATGGCAGATTATAGGAGTTATTTAGTACTATCAAACGAGCCCGACTTGGCACTGGTGCCACCTCAGGTCTGGGAACCATCCTGCGTATCGTGGATTCTAAGGAGCCAGCCGGTCACTCCAAGCCATAGGCACCCAAACACAAACAACGGCGCTTTTCCCTGGAAAACAAAACTCGCCTGCCAACTTTTTGATGGCAGATTGCAGGAGCCACTTGGTACTATCAAACCAGCTCAACTTGGCACTGGTGCCACCATGGGTCTGCTCACCATCCTGCCTATCGTAGCTTTTCAGGAGCCAGACGGTCACTCGCAGCCATAGGCCCCCAGACAAAAACCTCGGCCTGTTTCCCTGGCAAACAAAAGTAAGCTGCCCCGCTTCTGCATGGCAGATTGCAGGAGCTATTTAGTACTATCAAACCAGCCCGACTTGGCACTGGTGCCACCTCAGGTCTGGGAACCATCCTGCGTATCGTGGATTCTAAGGAGCCAGCCGGCCACTCCCACGCACAGGCCCCCAAACACAAACAACGGCGCTTTTCCCTGGAAAACAAAACTCGCCTGCCAAATTTTGACGGCAGATTGCAGGAGCCACTTGGTACTATCAAATCAGCCCAACTTGAGACTGGTGCCACCATGGGTCTGGTCACCATCCTGCCTATCGTAGCTTTTCAGGAGCCAGCCGGTCACTCCCAGCCATAGGCCCCCAGAGAAAAACCTCGGCCCGTTTCCCTGACAAACAAAAGTAAGTTATCCCGCTTCTGGATGGCAGATTCCAGGAGCCACTTGGTACTATCAAACCAGCCCGACTTGGCACTGGTGCCACCATGGGTCTGGTCACCATCCTGCGTATCGTGGATTCTAATTAGCCATCCGTCCACTCCCAGCCACAGGCCCCCAAACAAAAACAACGGCGCTTTTCCCTGGAAAACAAAACTCGTCTGCCAACTTTTTGATGGCAGATTGCCAGAGCCACTTGGTACTATCAAACCAGCCCAACTTGGCACTGGTGCCACCTTGGGTCTGGGAACCATGCTGCGTATCGTGGATTATAAGGATCCAGCCGGCCACTCCCAGCCACAGGCCCCCAAACACAAACCACAGCGCTTTTCCCTGGAAAACAAAACTCGCCTGCCAACTTTTTGATGGCAGATTGCAGGAGCCACTTGGTACTATCAAATCAGCCCAACTTGGCACTGGTGCCACCATGGGTCTGGTCACCATCCTGCTTATCGTAGCTTTTCAGGAGCCAGCCGGTCACTCCCAGCCATAGGCGCCCAGACACAATGCTCTGCCCTTTTCCCTGGCAAACCAAAGTAAGCTGCCCCGCTTCTGGATGGCAGATTGCAGGAACCACTTTGCACCATCAAATAGCCCGACTTGGAACTGGAGCCACCTCTGGTCTGGGAACCATGCTGCGTATCGTGGATTCTAAGGAGCCAGCCGGCCACTCCCAGCCACAGGCCCCCAAACACAAACAACGGCGCTTTTCCCTGGAAAACAAAACTCGCCTGACAACTTTTTGATGGCAGATTGCAGGAGCCACTTGCTACTATCAAATCAGCCCAACTTGGCACTGGTGCCACCATGGGTCTGGTCACCATCCTGCCTATCGTAGCTTTTCAGGAGCCAGCCGGTCACTCCCAGCCATAGGCTCCCAGACCAAAACCTCGGCCCGTTTCCCTGGCAAACAAAAGTAAGCTGCCCCGCTTCTGGATGGCAGATTGCAGGAACCACTTGGTACTATAAAACCAGCCCGACTTGGCACTGGTGCCACCTCTGGTCTGGGAACCATGCTGCGTATCGTGGATTCTAAGGAGCCAGCCGGCCACTCCCAGCCAAAGGCCCCCAAACACAATCAACGGCGCTTTTCCCTGGAAAACAAAACTCGCCTGCCAACGTTTTGATGGCAGATTGCAGGAGCCACTTGGTACTATCAAACCAGCCCAACTTGGCACTGGTGCCACCATGGGTCTGGTCACCATCCTGCCTACCTTAGCTTTTCAGGACCTAGCCGGTCACTCCCAGCCATAGGCCCCCAGACACAAATCTCGACCCGTTTCCCTGGCAAACAAAAGCAAGCTGTCCCGCTTCTGGATGGCAGATTGTAGGACGCACTCGGTACTATCAAACCAGCCCGACTTGGCACTGGTGCCACCTCTGGTCTGGGAACCATCCTGCGTATCGTGGATTCTAAGGAGCCAGCCGGCCACTCCCAGACATAGGCACCCAAACACAAACAACGGCGCTTTTCCCTGGAAAACAAAACTCGCCTGCCAACATTTTGATGGCAGATTGCAGGAGCCACTTGGTGCTATCAAACCAGCCCAACTTGGCACTTGTGCCACCATGGGTCTGCTCACCATTCTGCCTATCGTACCTTTTCAGGAGCCAGCCGCTCACTCCCAGCCATAGGCCCCCAGACAAAAAGCTCGGCCCGTTTCCCTGGCAAACAAAAGTAAGCTGCCCCGCTTCTGGATGGCAGATTGCAGGACGCACTTGGTACTATCAAACCAGCCCGACTTGGCACTGGTGCCACCTCAGGTCTGGGAACCATCCTGCGTAGGGTGGATTCTAAGGAGCCAGCCGGCCACTCCCAGCCACAGGCCCCCAAACACAAACAACGGCGCTTTTCCCTGGAAAACAAAACTCGCCTGCCGACATTTTGATGGCAGATTGCAGGAGCCACTTGGTACTATCAAACCAGCCCAACTTGGCACTGGTGCCACCATGGGTCTGGTCACCATCCTGCCTATCGTAGCTTTTCAGGAGCCAGCCGGTCACTCCCAGCCATAGGCCCCGAGACACAAACCTCGGCCCTTTTCCCTGGCAAATAAAAGTAATCTGCCCCGCTTCTGGATGGCAGATTGCAGGAGCCACTTTTCACCATCAAACGAGCCCGACTTGGCACTGGTGCCACCTCAGGTCTGGGAACCATCCTGCGTATCGTGGATTCTAAGGAGCCAGCCGGTCACTCCAAGCCATAGGCACCCAAACACAAACAACGGCGCTTTTCCCTGGAAAACAAAACTCGCCTGCCGACATTTTGATGGCAGATTGCAGGAGCCACTTGGTACTATCAAACCAGCCCAACTTGACACTGGTGCCACCATGGGTCTGGTCACCATCCTGCCTATCGTAGCTTTTCAGGAGCCAGCCGGTCACTCCCAGCCATAGGCCCCCAGACAAAAACCTTGGCCCGTTTCCCTGGCAAACAAAAGTAAGTTATCCCGCTTCTGGATGGCAGATTGCAGGAGCCACTTTTCACCATCAAACGAGCCCGACTTGGCACTGGTGCCACCTCAGGTCTGGGAACCATCCTGCGTATCGTGGATTCTAAGGAGCCAGCCGGTCACTCCAAGCCATAGGCACCCAAACACAAACAACGGCGCTTTTCCCTGGAAAACAAAACTCGCCTGCCAACTTTTTGATGGCAGATTGCAGGAGCCACTTGGTACTATCAAACCAGCTCAACTTGGCACTGGTGCCACCATGGGTCTGCTCACCATCCTGCCTATCGTAGCTTTTCAGGAGCCAGACGGTCACTCGCAGCCATAGGCCCCCAGACAAAAACCTCGGCCTGTTTCCCTGGCAAACAAAAGTAAGCTGCCCCGCTTCTGCATGGCAGATTGCAGGAGCTATTTAGTACTATCAAACCAGCCCGACTTGGCACTGGTGCCACCTCAGGTCTGGGAACCATCCTGCGTATCGTGGATTCTAAGGAGCCAGCCGGCCACTCCCACGCACAGGCCCCCAAACACAAACAACGGCGCTTTTCCCTGGAAAACAAAACTCGCCTGCCAAATTTTGACGGCAGATTGCAGGAGCCACTTGGTACTATCAAATCAGCCCAACTTGAGACTGGTGCCACCATGGGTCTGGTCACCATCCTGCCTATCGTAGCTTTTCAGGAGCCAGCCGGTCACTCCCAGCCATAGGCCCCCAGAGAAAAACCTCGGCCCGTTTCCCTGACAAACAAAAGTAAGTTATCCCGCTTCTGGATGGCAGATTCCAGGAGCCACTTGGTACTATCAAACCAGCCCGACTTGGCACTGGTGCCACCATGGGTCTGGTCACCATCCTGCGTATCGTGGATTCTAATTAGCCATCCGTCCACTCCCAGCCACAGGCCCCCAAACAAAAACAACGGCGCTTTTCCCTGGAAAACAAAACTCGTCTGCCAACTTTTTGATGGCAGATTGCCAGAGCCACTTGGTACTATCAAACCAGCCCAACTTGGCACTGGTGCCACCTTGGGTCTGGGAACCATGCTGCGTATCGTGGATTATAAGGATCCAGCCGGCCACTCCCAGCCACAGGCCCCCAAACACAAACCACAGCGCTTTTCCCTGGAAAACAAAACTCGCCTGCCAACTTTTTGATGGCAGATTGCAGGAGCCACTTGGTACTATCAAATCAGCCCAACTTGGCACTGGTGCCACCATGGGTCTGGTCACCATCCTGCTTATCGTAGCTTTTCAGGAGCCAGCCGGTCACTCCCAGCCATAGGCGCCCAGACACAATGCTCTGCCCTTTTCCCTGGCAAACCAAAGTAAGCTGCCCCGCTTCTGGATGGCAGATTGCAGGAACCACTTTGCACCATCAAATAGCCCGACTTGGAACTGGAGCCACCTCTGGTCTGGGAACCATGCTGCGTATCGTGGATTCTAAGGAGCCAGCCGGCCACTCCCAGCCACAGGCCCCCAAACACAAACAACGGCGCTTTTCCCTGGAAAACAAAACTCGCCTGACAACTTTTTGATGGCAGATTGCAGGAGCCACTTGCTACTATCAAATCAGCCCAACTTGGCACTGGTGCCACCATGGGTCTGGTCACCATCCTGCCTATCGTAGCTTTTCAGGAGCCAGCCGGTCACTCCCAGCCATAGGCTCCCAGACCAAAACCTCGGCCCGTTTCCCTGGCAAACAAAAGTAAGCTGCCCCGCTTCTGGATGGCAGATTGCAGGAACCACTTGGTACTATAAAACCAGCCCGACTTGGCACTGGTGCCACCTCTGGTCTGGGAACCATGCTGCGTATCGTGGATTCTAAGGAGCCAGCCGGCCACTCCCAGCCAAAGGCCCCCAAACACAATCAACGGCGCTTTTCCCTGGAAAACAAAACTCGCCTGCCAACGTTTTGATGGCAGATTGCAGGAGCCACTTGGTACTATCAAACCAGCCCAACTTGGCACTGGTGCCACCATGGGTCTGGTCACCATCCTGCCTACCTTAGCTTTTCAGGACCTAGCCGGTCACTCCCAGCCATAGGCCCCCAGACACAAATCTCGACCCGTTTCCCTGGCAAACAAAAGCAAGCTGTCCCGCTTCTGGATGGCAGATTGTAGGACGCACTCGGTACTATCAAACCAGCCCGACTTGGCACTGGTGCCACCTCTGGTCTGGGAACCATCCTGCGTATCGTGGATTCTAAGGAGCCAGCCGGCCACTCCCAGACATAGGCACCCAAACACAAACAACGGCGCTTTTCCCTGGAAAACAAAACTCGCCTGCCAACATTTTGATGGCAGATTGCAGGAGCCACTTGGTGCTATCAAACCAGCCCAACTTGGCACTTGTGCCACCATGGGTCTGCTCACCATTCTGCCTATCGTACCTTTTCAGGAGCCAGCCGCTCACTCCCAGCCATAGGCCCCCAGACAAAAAGCTCGGCCCGTTTCCCTGGCAAACAAAAGTAAGCTGCCCCGCTTCTGGATGGCAGATTGCAGGACGCACTTGGTACTATCAAACCAGCCCGACTTGGCACTGGTGCCACCTCAGGTCTGGGAACCATCCTGCGTAGGGTGGATTCTAAGGAGCCAGCCGGCCACTCCCAGCCACAGGCCCCCAAACACAAACAACGGCGCTTTTCCCTGGAAAACAAAACTCGCCTGCCGACATTTTGATGGCAGATTGCAGGAGCCACTTGGTACTATCAAACCAGCCCAACTTGGCACTGGTGCCACCATGGGTCTGGTCACCATCCTGCCTATCGTAGCTTTTCAGGAGCCAGCCGGTCACTCCCAGCCATAGGCCCCGAGACACAAACCTCGGCCCTTTTCCCTGGCAAATAAAAGTAATCTGCCCCGCTTCTGGATGGCAGATTGCAGGAGCCACTTTGCACCATCATACTAGCCCAACTTGGCACTGGTGCCACCTTGGGTCTGGGAACCATCCTGCGTATCGTGGATTCTAAGGAGCCAGCCGGCCACTCCCAGCCACAGGCCCCCAAACACAAACAACGGCGCTTTTCCCTGGAAAACAAAACTCGCCTGCCAAATTTTGACGACAGATTGCAGGAGCCACTTGGTACTATCAAATCAGCCCAACTTGGGACTGGTGCCACCATGGGTCTGGTCACCATCCTGCCTATCGTAGCTTTTCAGGAGCCAGCCGGTCACTCCCAGCCATAGGCCCCCAGACAAAAACCTCGGCCCGTTTCCCTGGCAAACAAAAGTAAGCTGCCCCGCTTCTGGATGGCAGATTGCAGGAACCACTTTGTACTATCAAACCAGCCCGACTTGGCACTGGTGCCACCTTGGGTCTGGATACCATGCTGCGTATCGTGGATTCTAAGGAGCCAGCCGGCCACTCCCAGCCACAGGCCCCCAAACACAAACAACGGCGCTTTTCCCTGGAAAACAAAACTCTCCTGCCAACTTTTTGATGGCAGATTGCAGGAGCCACTTGGTTTTATCAAATCAGCCCAACTTGGCACTGGTGCCACCATGGGTCTGGTCACCATCCTGCCTATCGTAGCTTTTCAGGAGCCAGCCGGTCACTCGCAGCCATAGGGCCCCAGACAAAAAGCTCGGCCCGTTTCCCTGGCAAACAAAAGTAAGCTACCCCGCTTCTGGATGGCAGATTGCAGGAGCCACTTTGCACCATCAAACTAGCCCGTCTTGGCAGTGGTGCCACCTCTGGTCTGGGAACCATCCTGCGTATCGTGGATTTTAAGGAGCCAGTCGGCCACTCCCAGCCATACGCCTCCAAACACAAACAACGGTCCGTTTCCCTGGCAAAGAAAAGTAAGCTGCCCAGCTTCTGGATGTCAGATTGGAGGAACCACTTGTTGCCAAGTTGGGGTGGTTTGATAGTACAAAGTGGCTCCTGCAATCTTCCATCAAAAAGTTGGCAACGAGTTTTGTTTTCCAGGGAAAAGCGCCGTTGTTTGTGTTTGGGGGCCTGTGGCTGGGAGTGGCCAGCTGTCTCCTTAGAATCCACAATACGCAGGATGGGTCCCAGACCAGAGGTGGCACCAGTGCCAAGTCGGGCTGGTTTGATGGTGCAAAGTGACTCCTGCAATCTGCCATCCAGAAGCAGGGTAGCTTACTTTTGTTTGCCAGGGAAACGGGCAGAGCTTTGTGTCTGGGGGCCTATGGCTGGGAGTGACCGGCTGCCTCCTGAAAAGCTACGATAGGCAGGATGGTGACCAGACCCATGGTGGCACCAGTGCCAAGTTGGGCTGGTTTGATAGTACCAAGTGGCTCCTTCAATCTGCCATCAAAAAGTTGGCAGGTGAGTTTTGTTTTCCAGGGAAAAGCGCAGTTGTTTGTGTTTGGGGGCCTGTGGCTGGGAGTGGCCAGCTGGCTCCTTAGAATCCACGATACGCAGGATGGTTCCCAGACCAGAGGTGGCACCAGTGCCAAGTCGGGCTGGTTTGATGGTACAAAGTGGCTCCTGCAATCTGCCATCCAGAAGCGGGGTAGCTTACTTTTGTTTGCCAGGGAAACGGGCCGAGGTTTGTGTCTGGGGGCCTATGGCTGGGAGTGACCGGCTGGCGCCTGAAAAGCTACGATAGGCAGGATGGTGACCAGACCCATGGTGGCACCAGTGCCAAGTTGGGCTGGTTTGATAGTACCAAGTGGCTCCTGCAATCTGCCATCAAAAAGTTGGCAGGCCAGTTTTGTTTTCCAGGGAAAAGCGCCGTTGTTTGTGTTTGGAGGCCTGTGGCTGGGAGTGGCCGGCTGCCTCCTTTGAACCCAGGATACGCAGGATGGTTCCCAGAGCCAAGGTGGCGCCAGTGCCAAGTTGGGCTGGTTTGATAGTACCAAGCGGCTCCTGCAATCTGCCATCCAGAAGCGGGACAGCTTAATTTTGTTTCCCAGGGAAACGGGCCGAGGTATTTGTCTGGGGGCCTATGGCTGGGAGTGACTGGCTGGCTACTGAAAAGCTACGATAGGCAGGATGGTTACCAAACTCATGGTGGCACCAGTGCCAAGTTGGGCTGGTTTGATAATACTAAATAGCTCCTGCAATCTGCCATCCAGACGGGGGGCAGCGGATTTTTGTTTGCTGCAGAAAAGTTCCGTGGTTTTTTTTTGGGGGTATATGGCTGGACGCGGCCGGCTGGCTCCTTAAAAGATCGATACGCAGGATTGTTCCCTGACCCAAGGTGGCATCAGTGCCAAGTCGGGCTGTTTTCGTAGTACCAAGTGCGTCCTGCAATTTGCCATCCAGAAGAGGGGCAGTTGAGTTTTTTTTGCCAGAGAAAAGGGCCGTGGTATATGTTTGGGGGCATATGGTTGAGAGTGGCCGGCTGGCCCCTGAAAATCCACGATAGGCAGGATGGTTCCCAGAACCAAGGTGGCACCAGTGCCATGTTGGCCTGGTTTGATAGTACCATGTGGCTCCTGCAATCTGCCATCCAGAAGCGGGGCTGCTTACTTTTGTTTGCCAGGGAAACGGGCCGAGATATTTGTCTGGGGGCCTATGGCTGGGAGTGAGCGGCTGGCTCCTGAAAAGCTACGATAGGCAGGATGGTGACCAGACCCATGGTGGCACCAGTGCCAAGTTGGGCTGGTTTGATAGTACCAAGTGGCTCCTGCAATCTGCCATCAAAAAGTTGTCAGGCGAGTTTTGTTTTCCAGGGAAAAGCGCCGTTGTTCTTGTTTAGAGGCCTGTGGCTGGGAGTGGCCGGCTGCCTCCTTTGAACCCAGGATACGCAGGATGGTTCCCAGACCCAAGGTGGCACCAGTGCCAAGTTGGGCTGGTTTGATAGTACCAAGTGGCTCCTGCAATCTGCCATCCAGAAGCGGGACAGCTTACCTTTGTTTCCCAGGGAAACGGGCCGAGGTATTTGTCTGGGGGCCTATGGCTGGGAGTGACCAGTTGGCTACTGAAAAGCTACGATAGGCAGGATGGTTACCAGACTCATGGTGGCACCAGTGCCAAGTCGGGCTGGTTTGATAATACTAAATAGCTCCTGAAATCTGCCATTCAGACGCGGGGCAGCGGATTTTTGTTTGCTGGAGAAAAGTTCCGTGGTTTTTTTTTGGGGGTATATGGCTGGACGTGGCCGGCTGGCTCCTTAAAAAGATCGATACGCAGGATTGTTCCCTGACCCAAGGTGGCATCACTGCCAAGTCGGGCTGTTTTCGTAGTACCAAGTGCGTCCTGCAATTTGCCATCCAGAAGAGGGGCAGTTGAGTTTTGTTTGCCAGAGCAAAGGGCCGTGGTATGTGTTTGGGGGCATATGGCTGAGAGTGGCCGGCTGGCCCCTGAAAATCCACGATAGGCAGGATGGTTCCCAGAGCCAAGGTAGCACCAGTGCCATGTTGGCCTGGTTTGATAGTACCATGTGGCTCCTGCAATCTGCCATCCAGAAGCGGGGCAGCTTACTTTTGTTTGCCAGGGAAACGGGCCGAGATATTTGTCTGGGGGCCTATGGCTGGGAGTGACCGGCTGGCTCCTGCAGTGCTACAATAGGCAGGATGGTTCCCAGACCCATAGTGGCACCAGTGCCAAGTTGGGATGATTTGATAGTACCAAGTGGCTCCTGCAATCTGCCATCAAAAATTTGGCAGGCGAGTTTTGTTTTCCAGGGAAAAGCGCCGTTGTTTAGAGGCCTGTGGCTGGGAGTGGCCGCCTGTCCTCGTAGAATCTACGTTACGCAGCATGGTTCCCAGAGCCAAGGTGGCACCAGGGCCAAGTCGGGCAGGTTTGATAGTACCAAATGCATCCTGCAATCTGCCATCCAAAAGCGGGGCAGTTTACTTTTGTTTGCCAGGGAAACGGGCCGAGGTTTTTGTCTGGGGGCCTATGGCAGGGAGTGACCGTCTGGCTCCTGAAAAGCTACGATAGGCAGGATGTTTACCAGACCCATGGTGGCACCAGTGCCAAGTTGGCTGATTTGATAGTACCAAGTGGCTCCTGCAATCTGCCATCCAGAATCGGGGCAGCTTACTTTTGTTTTCCAGGGAAACGGGCCGAGGTTTGTGTCTGGGGGTCTATGGCTGGGAGTGACCGGCTGGCTCCTGAAAAGCTACGATAGGCAGGATGGTGACCAGACCCATGGTGGCACCAGTGCCAAGTTGGGCTGGTTTTATAGCACCAAGTGGCTCCTGCAATCTGCCATCAAAATGTTGGCAGGCGATTTTTGTTTTCCAGGGAAAAGCGCCGTTGTTTGTGTTTGGGCGCCTGTGGCTCAGAGTGGCCGGGTGGCTGCTTAGAATCCACGATAAGCCGGATGGTTCCCAGACCCAAGGCGGCACCAGTGCCAAGTCGGGCTGGTTTGACACTACCACGTGGCTCCTGCAATCTGCCATCCAGAATCGGGGCAGCTTAATTTTGTTTGCCAGGGAAACGGTCCGAGGTTTGTGTCTGGGGGCCTATGGCTGGGAGTGACCGGCTGGCTCCTGAAATGCTACAATAGGCAGGATGGTTCCCAGACCCATAGTGGCACCAGTGCCAAGTTGGGATGATTTGATAGTACCAAGTGGCTCCTGCAATCTGCCATCAAAAAGCTGGCAGGCGAGTTTTGTTTTCCAGGGAAAAGCGCCGTTGTTTGTGTTTGGGGGCCTGTGGCTGGGAGTGGCCGGCTGGCTCCTTAGAATCCACGATATGCAGGATTGTTCCCAGACCCAAGGTGGCACCAGTGCCAAGTCGGGCTGGTTTGATGGTGCAAAGTGGCTCCTGCAATCTGCCATCCAGACGCGGGGCAGCGGATTTTTGTTTCCATGAGAAATGGTCCGTGGTTTGTTTTTGGGGGTATATGGCTGGGCCTGGCCGGCTGGCTCCTTAAAAAGCTCGATATGCAGGATGGTTCCCTGACACAAGGTGGCACCAGTGCCACGTTGGGCGGTTTTCGTAGTACAAAGTGCGTCCTAAAATTTGCCATCCAGAAGAGGGGCAGTTGAGTTTTGTTTGCCAGAGAAAAGGGCCGTGGTTTGTTTTTGGGGGCATATGGCTGATAGTGGCCGGCTGGCCCCTGAAAATCCACAATAAGCAGGATGGTTCCCACACCAGAGGTGTCACCAGTGCCAAGTCGGGGTGGTTTGATAGTACTAAATAGCTCCTGCAATCTGCCATGCAGAAGCGGGGCAGCTTACTTTTGTTTCCCAGGGAAACGGGCCGAGGTTTGTGTCTCGGGGCCTATGGCTGCGAGTGACCGGCTGGCTCCTGAAAAGCTACGATAGGCAGGATGGTGACCAGACCCATGGTGGCACCAGTGCCAAGTTGGGCTGGTTTGATAGTACCAAGTGGCTCTGGCAATCTGCCATCAAAAAGTTGGCAGGCGAGTTTTGTTTTCCAGGGAAAAGCGCCGTTGTTTGTGTTTGGGGGCCTGTGGCTGGGAGTGGCTAGCTGGCTCCTTAGAACCCACGATACGCAGGATGGTTCCCAGACCAGAGGTGGAAACAGTGCCAAGTTGGGCTGGTTTGATGGTGCAAAGTGGCTCCTGCAATCTGCCATCCAGAAGCGGGGTAGCTTACTTTTGTTTGCCAGGGAAACGGGCCGAAATATTTGTCTAGGGGCCTCTGGCTGGGGGTGACTGGGTGGCACCTGAAAAGCTACGATAGGCAGGATGGTGACCAGACCCATGGTGGCACCAGTGCCAAGTTCGGCTGATTTGATAAAACCAAGTGGCTCCTGCAATCTGCCATCAAATGTTTGGCAGGCGAGTTTTGTTTTCCAGGGAAAAGCACCGTTGTGTGTGTTTTGGGGCCTGTGGCTGGGAGTGGCCAGCTGGCTCCTTAGAATCCACGATACGCAGGATGGTTCCCAGACCCAAGGTGGCACCAGTGCCAAGTCGGGCTGGTTTGATAGTACCAAGTGGTTCCTGCAATCTGCCATCCAGAAGCGGGGCAGCTGAATTTTGTTTGCCAGAGAAAAAGGCTGTTGTTTGTGTTTCGGGGCCTGTGGCTGGCAGTGGCCGGCTGGCTCCTGAAAATCCATGATACGCAGCATGGTTCCCAGACCCAAGGTGGCACCAGTGCCAAGTAGGGCTGGTTTCATAGTACCCAGTGGCTCCTGCAATCTCCCATCAGGAAGAGGGGCAGTTGAGTTTTGTTTTCCAGAGAAAAGGGCCGTGGTTTGTGTTTGGGGCCTATGGCTGAGAGTGACCGGCTGGCCCCTGAAAATCCACGATAGGAAGGATGGTTCCCAGATCCAAGGTGGCAGCAGTGCCATGTTGTGCTGGTGTGATAGTCCCAAGTGGCTCCTGCAATCTGCCATCCAGAAGCGGGGCAGCTGAATTTTGTTTGCCAGAGAAAAATGCTGTGGTTTGTGTTTGGGGGCCTGTGGCTGGGAGTGGCCGGCTGGCTCCTGAAAATCCATGATACGCAGCATGGTTCCCAGACCCAAGGTGGCACCAGTGCCAAGTGGGGCTGGTTTCACAGTGTCAAGTGCCTCCTGCAATCTCCCATCCAGAAGCGGGGCAGCTGAGTTTTGTTTGCCTGTGAAACGGGCCGTTGTTTTTGATTGGGGTCTGTGGCCGAGAGTGTTCGGCTGGCTCCTGACAACCCACAATACGCAGGATGTTTCCCAGACCCAAGGTGGCACCAGTGCCAAGTCGGGCTGGTTTGATAGTACCATGTGGCTCCTGCAATCTGCCATCCAGAAGCGGTGCAGTTGAGTGTTGTTTGCCAGAGAAAAGGGCCGTGGGTTTTGTTTGGGGGCATATGGCTGGGAGTGGCCGGCTGTCTCATTATAAAGATCGATACGCAGGATGGTTCCCAGACCCAAGGTGGCACCAGTGCCAAGTAGGGCTGTTTTTATAGTACCAAGTGCGTCCTGCAATTTGCCATCCAGAAGAGGGGCAGTTGAGTTTTGTTTGCCAGAGAATAGCGCCGTTGTTTGTGTTTGGGGGCTTGTGGCTGGGAGTGGCCGACTGGCGCCTTAGAATCTGTGTTACGCAGCATGGTTCCCAGACCAGAGGTGGCACCAGTGCCAAGTTGGGCTGGTTTGATAGTACCATGTGGCTCCTGCAATCTGCCATCCAGAAGCGGGGCAGCTTACTTTTGTTTGCCAGTGAAACGGGCCGAGGTTTGTGACTTGGGACCTATGGCTGGGAGTGGCCGTCTGGCTCCTTTGAACCCACGATACGCAGGATGGTTCCCAGACCCAAGGTGGCACCAGTGCCAAGTCGGGCTGGTTTGATACTACCAAGTGCGTCCTGCAATCTGCCATCCAGAAGCGGGGCAGCTTAATTTTGCTTGCCAGGGAATCGGGCCGTGGGTTTTGTATGGGGGCCTATGGCTGAGAGTGGCCGGCTGGCTCCTGAAAATCCACGCTAGGCAGCATGGTTCCCAGATGCAAGCTGGCACCAGTGCCAAGTCGGGCTGGTTTGATGGTGCAAAGTGGCTCCTGCAATCTGCCATCCAGAAGCGGGGCAGCTGATTTTTGTTTGCCAGAGAAAAATTCCGTGGATTGTTTTTGGGGGCATATTGCTGGGAGTGGCCGGCTGGCTCCTTAAAATGCTCGATACGCATGATGGTTCCCAGGCCCAAGGTGTCACCACTACCAAGTCGGCCTGCGGTTTTAGTATCAAGTTCATCCTGCAATTTGCCATCCAGAAGAGGGGCAGTTGAGTTTTGTTGGCCAGAGAAACGGGCCGAGGTTTCTGTTTGGGGACATATGGCTGAGAGTGGCCGGGTGGCCCCTGAATATCCACGATACACAGCATGGTTCCCAGATCCAAGGTGGCACCAGTGCCAAGTTGGGCTGGTTTGATAGTACCAAGTGTCTCCTGCAATCTGCCATCCAGAAGCGGGGCAGCTTACTTTTGTTTGCCAGAGAAATAGGCCTAGGTTTTTGTCTGGGGGCCTGTGGCTAGGAGTGGCCGGCTGGCTCCTAAGAATCCACGATACGCAGGATGTTTCCCAGACCCAAGGTGGCACCAGTGCCAAGTTGGGCTGGTTTGATAGTACCAAGTGGCTCCTGCAAACTCCATCAAAATGTTGGCAGACGTGTTTTGTTTTCCAGGGAACAGCGCCGTTGATTTTGTTTGGGGGCCTGTGGCTGGGAGTGGCCGGCTGGCTCCTTAGAATCCACGATACGCAGGATGGTTCCCAGACCCAAGGTGGCACCAGTGCCAAGTCGGGCTGGTTTGATTACACCAAATGGCTCCTGCAATCTGCCATCCAGAAGTGAGGCAGCTGAGTTTGGTTTGCCAGAATAAAGGGCCGTGGTTTTTGTTGGGGGCCTGTGGCTGGGAGTAGCCGGCTGGCTCCTTAAAATCCACGATAGGCTGGATGGTTCCCAGACCCAAGGTGGCACCAGTGCCAAGTCGGGCTGGTTTGATAGTACCAAGTGGCTCCTGCAATCTGCCATCCAGAAGCGGTGCAGTTGAGTTTTGTTTGCCAGAGAAAAGGGCCGTGGGTTGTGTTTGGGGGCATATGGCTGGGAGTGGCCGGCTGTCTCATTAAAAAGACCGATACGCAGGATGGTTCCCAGACCCAAGGTGGCACCAGTGCCAAGTAGGGCTGTTTTTATAGTACCAAGTGCGTCCTGCAATTTGCCATCCAGAAGAGGGGCAGTGGAGTTTTGTTTGCCAGAGAATAGCGCCGTTGTTTGTGTTTGGGGGCTTGTGACTGGGAGTGGCCGACTGGCGCCTTAGAATCTGTGTTACGCAGCATGGTTCCCAGACCAGAGGTGGCACCAGTGCCAAGTTGGGCTGGTTTGATAGTACCAAGTGGCTCCTGCAATCTGCCATCAAAAAGTTGTCAGGCGAGTTTTGTTTTCCAGGGAAAAGCGCCGTTGTTTGTATTTGGGGGCCTGTGGCTGGGAGTGGCCGGCTGGCTCCTTTGAACCCACGATACGCAGGATGGTTCCCAGACCCAAGGTGGCACCAGTGCCAAGTCGGGCTGGTTTGATACTACCAAGTGCGTCCTGCAATCTGCCATCCAGAAGCGGGGCAGCTTAATTTTGTTTGCCAGGGAAACGGGCCGTGGGTTTTGTTTGGGGGCCTATGGCTGAGAGTGGCCGGCTGGCTCCTGAAAATCCACGCTAGGCAGCATGCTTCCCAGATGCAAGGTGGCACCAGTGCCAAGTCGGGCTGGTTTGATGGTGCAAAGTGGCTCCTGCAATCTGCCATCCAGAAGCGGGGCAGCTGATTTTTGTTTGCCAGAGAAAAATTCCGTGGATTGTTTTTGGGGGCATATTGCTGGGAGTGGCCGGCTGGCTCCTTAAAATGCTCGATACGCATGATGGTTCCCAGGTCCAAGGTGTCACCACTACCAAGTCGGCCTGCGGTTTTAGTATCAAGTTCATCCTGCAATTTGCCATCCAGAAGAGGGGCAGTTGAGTTTTGTTTGCCAGAGAACAGGGCCGAGGTTTCTGTTTGGGGATATATGGCTGAGAGTGGCCGGCTGGCCCCTGAATATCCACGATACACAGCATGGTTCCCAGATCCAAGGTGGCACCAGTGCCAAGTTGGGCTGGTTTGATAGTCCCAAGTGTCTCCTGCAATCTGCCATCCAGAAGCGGGGCAGCTTACTTTTGTTTGCCAGAGAAATAGGCCTAGGTTTTTGTTTGGGGGCCTGTGGCTAGGAGTGGCCGGCTGGCTCCTAAGAATCCACGATACGCAGGATGTTTCCCAGACCCAAGGTGGCACCAGTGCCAAGTCGGGCTGGTTTGATAGTCCCAAGTGGCTCCTGCAAACTGCCATCCAGAAGCGGGGCCGCTGAGTTTTGTTTGCCAGGGAAATGGGCCGTTGTTTGTGTTTGGGGGCCTGTGGCTGGGAGTGTTCGGCTGGTTCCTGAATATGTACGATACGCAGGATTGTTCCCAGACCCAAGGTGGCACCAGTGCCAAGTCGGGCTGGTTTGATGGTGCAAAGTGGCTCCTGCAATCTGCCATCCAGACGCGGGGCAGCGGATTTTTTTTTCCATGAGAAATGGTCCGTGGTTTGTTTTTGGGGGTATATGGCTGGGGCTGGCCGGCTGGCTCCTTAAAAAGCTCGATATGCAGGATGGTTCCCTGACACAAGGTGGCACCAGTGCCACAACGGGCGGTTTTCGTAGTACAAAGTGCGTCCTAAAATTTGCCATCCAGAAGAGGGGCAGTTGAGTTTTGTTTGCCAGAGAAAAGGTCCGTGGTTTGTTTTTGGGGGCATATGGCTGAGAGTGGCTGGCTGGCCCCTGAAAATCCACGATACACAGGATGGTTCCCAGATCCAAGGTGGCACCTGTGCCAAGTCGGGCTGATTTGATAGTACTAAGTAGCTCCTGCAATCTGCCATCCAGAAGCGGGGCAGCTTACTTTTGTTTGCCAGGTAAACGGGCCGAGGTTTGTGTTTGGGTGCCTATGGCTGAGAGTGACCGGCTGGCTCCTGAAAAGCTACAATAGGCAGGATGGTGACCAGACCCATGGTGGCACCAGTGCCAAGTTGGGCTGGTTTGATAGTACCAAGTGGTTCCTGCAATCTGCCATCCAGAAGCAGGGCAGCTGAGTTTTGTTTGCCAGAGAAAAGGGCCTTGGTTTGTGTTTTTGGGGGCATATGGCTGGGTGTGGCCAGCTGGCTCCTTAAAATGCACGATATGCAACATGGCTCCCAGACCCAAGGTGGCACCAGTGCCAAGTTGGGCTGGTTTGATAGTATCAAGTGGCTCCTGCAATCTTCCATGATCACGTGGAGAAATACTTTCTGGTTTCAGCCTCATGCTCTTTCTTCTCTCCCTCAACTTCTCTATCACCTCTCATCTGGTTCACATGCGCTGTCTTCAAGGTCCACAGGCTACTTTTCACAGAATCTTCTGGCCTGATGAAGTAAGAATGATGAATAGAACAGAGCTGGGATCTATTTTCCAGTTTGGATAAAATGCATTCTGCACACAAATCCAAGGAGAACGGGCTGCCCCGATGCCCAGAAAATCTTTCACTCCTGCTAGTGTTCTACGTCAACCGCAACTTAGTCTGAAAGAAAAGCTTTTTCTCTGAGAGCATCTGAGAGGTTTGCATGAAGCACTGATATCTGACATATGCAATTTTGAATAGGAGAGGAAAAAGAAAATGGCAAGGAGTTTTTAATTTTAGTGGTTTCAATTTTAATTTCCGTGCACTTTTTCAAAACTTGTCAGCTCAAATGCCCATCAACATCTTTTAGTCATCTGTAAGTCAGTATTCATATAAAATGTGCTTCAAATCCAAAGAATTTCAAATTTGCACTCCAAGCTTCTATGCCTAGATTTATGATTTCCTACACATATTAGATGAAAGGAAGGCCTTTTTTACTGTGGGAGTGCTGGAACACTGGAACAGGTTGCCCAGAGAAGTTGTGGGTGTCCCATCCCTGAAAGTATTCAAGGTCACCTTGGACGGGGCTTGGAGCAGCAACAAAGGAGAAGCTTGATGGTAGAGAAACAAAGTCGGACTATAGAAGAAACTCGGATTGAAGTATAGGATCAAGTTTTCTCTCAGCTCTTGGGGTAAATTCAAAGTTGTACAAAATGACATTTATCTGTGCTATTCACTACTGTAACAGAAAGTTTCATGAAAACTGTACAGAAGATAGTAAATTTTAAAAGAGATAAGAATTACAGCATAAAATCCATGGGATAGGTTACAACATGAGACACTCTCTAAGAGAAAATCTCTTTGTTTCAGCACTTCATCGGGGTAAGATTTCATGAAGTGCCAAAGAAGGCGGCAAAATATCATTCGGGACATTATTTACTGGAATTCAGCCTGGCCATTAGTAGGAACTGCCTTTGAACATATCATGTAGATATACCACACACACTTTCC
The DNA here is from genome assembly GCF_035770615.1 of Melospiza melodia melodia. Taxonomy (NCBI): domain Eukaryota; kingdom Metazoa; phylum Chordata; class Aves; order Passeriformes; family Passerellidae; genus Melospiza; species Melospiza melodia. The sequence goes on along the minus strand of NC_086195.1, from coordinate 38,250,443 downwards.
CTTCACTGAAAAATTACTGTTTACAACAAATAAGCAATTGACGATCAAAATTGATTGAAAGCATCTTAAACATGTCAAGTATTTCATTGTAGATGATCTGTGATCCAAATGCTTCTTCCACCTTCGAGAGGGACAGAAGAATTCTTCCATATCATGATGGTTTAAAATTGTATCAACCAATGTTTTCTGCTGAAAAGATATCATCTATTTTTTTCTATTTTTGGAAGAAAATATTCCTAGACATACAACAGGTGAGAACTAAGTAATTTTAAAGAAACAAATGAAATGAAAATATTCTGTAAATAGAATGAAATGAAAAGCTGTGTTTTAAATAGGAGCTAAATATTAAACAGAATTTTTGTACCAGGCATTTGAATTACTGCACCAGCTCTTTTGCCCATCAAGAGAGGCATTTAGCATTTCAGTCTTTTCCAAGGTGTTCATGATCTGCTATGCTGATCTCTGTGTGTGCCTAGGTGTGTGTGGAGGGGGGGGCATATGAAGGGGAGTGTGTATGTTTGCTTTACAATTGTTGTGGCAGATTCATGCCTCAGCTCCACATTTTGTTTTAAAAAGGTCACACCGAGTGGATATGAAGTTTACTATCAACAAGAGATCGATTCCCAAATCATCCATTTGACTCTCCCTTATAAATCATGTGCTTTGTTGCATATTTTATCAAATATACTTTCAAGCCAGATGGAGGAAGGAGGATGTGGGAATCCCTCCACCATCTTGCAACTTTTATGTAAGTAGGTTTTCAAGAAAATCATCATTTCTCTTTTAAATATGTCTGGAACAGGCATGATGGTAGTGTCAACCTGTTGGAGTTTTTGTTGCTGGAAGAAGTTGTACAAAAGGATTGGTTTTTACATTGACCAGTTACTGAATCAAGCGCAGGAATACATTGGAAATTTAGCTGGGGGTTCCTTTTCCCAGCAGACTACTTCTAGAACGAGCTTGTACACTGAAGCTGACTCTTTTGCTCTCTTTTTGTTTCTTTCCTATTTTCTTGGCTTCTTTGCCACTATCTAGACAATTTTGGAACTTTGTTCCCAACTAAAATGGTTTCAATAGTCTGATTGTGATCATACATTTTTACAAGGAATTTTTAAAATCTTTCCTCGAGTCCAGAAAGTCAAGGACTTAGATCTTTTTCTTCCCTTATCAATATTGCCATGAAATTGATAAATAAAGACCAACTCTTTATTTTTGTTTTTAACCCACGTAGATAATTCCCATCCATTAATCCATTTTGTGGACCAATAGCTGCCATTCTGATGGAAGCTGTCACTTCTTAACAATAGGCATTCTGTGACTATGTTGACTGCACTTTGGGTGAAGATCCTAACTGGTCTTAGATATACATAGGGAGAAATTTGCTCAGCCAGTGTCAGTCTTAAGCATGCGTATCAGAAGATCTTTCTAGAGCTGGGAATTTTCCCATGAAAGGGATTCAGTTAGGGAAGAGACACTTGTGCCAGAGTTTTACATTCTTCTTGAACACTGCTTAAGGAACTTAGATGCCATGTCCATTTGGATCTCTGTCTGCACAGAACTTTGTCATGCCAGCGCTTTGAAATGCATCTTGAAGAGAATTCACTAGCACAGAATGAAAGAGAGTGGAAGGGGTTGGTGGGGCTAACCAGGCCCAACCCCCCTGCCTAAACCAGGATACCTAGAGCCTCTTGCCCAGGATTCTATCTGGGTGTACTTTTAATGTCTTCAAAGATCCAGGCTCCACAATCTTTCTGGGCAGTCTGTGCCGTGGTTCAGTCACCCTGACAGTAAAGAAACATTTACTGATGTTCAAAGGCAATCTCCTGTATTTCAGTGTGTGCCCACTGCCTCTTGTCTTTTCCCTCAGCATCACTGAAAAGACACTGATTCCCTCCCCTTTGCACTATTGCTTCCATATGTATGTGTGATGCCATGTAGAGGTATGTCAAAAACCTCCCTGAAGCCCAGGCAGATAATATTCCCTTCATCTACCAGTCAAGTTGATTCATCAGAGGAGTTTAAAGTGATGTTCAGCATGAAATTCCCCTGAAAAATCATGCTAACTACATTATTTGGTCATCTGTCATGTGCCTGGCAAGGATTTCCAGGAAGAGCTGCTTCATCAACTTCCTGGGGATAAAAAAGAGGTTGGCTGGTTTGTACTATGGCGAGTCCTCTTAATTGCCTTTTTTGAAGATGGGTGTCATTTGCTAACATCCACTCTTTAGCCTCTCTTGTCGTCTACATCTTAGCAAAACGCTTTTCCACTATGTCTGGCTAGGAAAAACTGTGCCAGCACAGAAAACATCTCCCATCGTGTTCTAGAAGTTGCACGGATGTCTGCCAAGTGTTTGGCAGGAAGAAAAGAAAAGTTGTCCAAAACAGCTTCCAATCGAATGTTCCTGTGATTGGAAAAGTCAGGAGAGTGCAAAGGTACTGTTTTCTATCAGTTGGCAAGGTGCGCACACAATCCCAGTGTTGTACAGCTTGCTTCTTCACCTTCCCGAAGCTGCCGCTCTCGCCGGCTGCCGGAGCCCAAGAAGCGGCTTCTTCGCGCAAAGACGATTGTGCCGCTCACAGGGCTCTCCTTAGCGCGGCTTCTGCCGAAAGACGCCCGGCAGCGGCTCTTACCTCCGGAGAGCATCCTACCTTCGTCTTTAGCTCCTCTTCTCATCTACACCTCGGCAAAACGCTTTTCCACTATGTCTGGCTAGGAAAAACTGTGCCAGCACAGAAAACATCTCCCATCGTGTTCTAGAAGTTGCACGGATGTCTGCCAAGTGTTTGGCAGGAAGAAAAGAAAAGTTGTCCAAAACAGCTTCCAATCGAATGTTCCTGTGATTGGAAAAGTCAGGAGAGTGCAAAGGTACTGTTTTCTATCAGTTGGCAAGGTGCGCACACAATCCCAGTGTTGTACAGCTTGCTTCTTCACCTTCCCGAAGCTGCCGCTCTCGCCGGCTCCCGGAGCCCAAGAAGCGGCTTCTTCGCGCAAAGACGATTGTGCCGCTCACAGTGCTCTCCTTAGCGCGGCTTCTGCCGAAAGACGCCCGGCAGCGGCTCTTACCTCCGGAGAGCATCCTACCTTCGTCTTTCGCGTCTTATGTAGTCTACACCTCGGCAAAAAGCTTTTCCACTATGTCTGGCTAGGAAAAACTGTGCCAGCACAGAAAACATCTCCCATCGTGTTCTAGAAGTTGCACGGATGTCTGCCAAGTGTTTGGCAGGAAGAAAAGAAAAGTTGTCCAAAACAGCTTCCAATCGAATGTTCCTGTGATTGGAAAAGTCAGGAGAGTGCAAAGGTACTGTTTTCTATCAGTTGGCAAGGTGCGCACACAATCCCAGTGTTGTACAGCTTGCTTCTTCACCTTCCCGAAGCTGCCGCTCTCGCCGGCTGCCGGAGCCCAAGAAGCGGCTTCTTCGCGCAAAGACGATTGTGCCGCTCACAGTGCTCTCCTTAGCGCGGCTTCTGCCGAAAGACGCCCGGCAGCGGCTCTTACCTCCGGAGAGCATCCTACCTTCGTCTTTCGCGTCTTTTGTAGTCTACATCTTAGCAAAACGCTTTTCCACTATGTCTGGCTAGGAAAAACTGTGCCAGCACAGAAAACATCTCCCATCGTGTTCTAGAAGTTGCACGGATGTCTGCCAAGTGTTTGGCAGGAAGAAAAGAAAAGTTGTCCAAAACAGCTTCCAATCGAATGTTCCTGTGATTGGAAAAGTCAGGAGAGTGCAAAGGTACTGTTTTCTATCAGTTGGCAAGGTGCGCACACAATCCCAGTGTTGTACAGCTTGCTTCTTCACCTTCCCGAAGCTGCCGCTCTCGCCGGCTGCCGGAGCCCAAGAAGCGGCTTCTTCGCGCAAAGACGATTGTGCCGCTCACAGTGCTCTCCTTAGCGCGGCTTCTGCCGAAAGACGCCCGGCAGCGGCTCTTACCTCCGGAGAGCATCCTACCTTCGTCTTTCGCGTCTTTTGTAGTCTACATCTTAGCAAAACGCTTTTCCACTATGTCTGGCTAGGAAAAACTGTGCCAGCACAGAAAACATCTCCCATCGTGTTCTAGAAGTTGCACGGATGTCTGCCAAGTGTTTGGCAGGAAGAAAAGAAAAGTTGTCCAAAACAGCTTCCAATCGAATGTTCCTGTGATTGGAAAAGTCAGGAGAGTGCAAAGGTACTGTTTTCTATCAGTTGGCAAGGTGCGCACACAATCCCAGTGTTGTACAGCTTGCTTCTTCACCTTCCCGAAGCTGCCGCTCTCGCCGGCTGCCGGAGCCCAAGAAGCGGCTTCTTCGCGCAAAGACGATTGTGCCGCTCACAGTGCTCTCCTTAGCGCGGCTTCTGCTGAAAGACGCCCGGCAGCGGCTCTTACCTCCGGAGAGCATCCTACCTTCGTCTTTCGCGTCTTATGTAGTCTACACCTCGGCAAAAAGCTTTTCCACTATGTCTGGCTAGGAAAAACTGTGCCAGCACAGAAAACATCTCCCATCGTGTTCTAGAAGTTGCACGGATGTCTGCCAAGTGTTTGGCAGGAAGAAAAGAAAAGTTGTCCAAAACAGCTTCCAATCGAATGTTCCTGTGATTGGAAAAGTCAGGAGAGTGCAAAGGTACTGTTTTCTATCAGTTGGCAAGGTGCGCACACAATCCCAGTGTTGTACAGCTTGCTTCTTCACCTTCCCGAAGCTGCCACTCTCAGGAGGTAAGAGCCGCTGCCGGGCGTCTTTCGGCAGAAGCCGCGCTAAAGAGAGCCCTGTGAGCGGCACAATCGTCTTTGCGCGAAGAAGCCGCTTCTTGGGCTCCGGCAGCCGGCGAGAGCGGCAGCTTCGGGAAGGTGAAGAAGCAAGCTGTACAACACTGGGATTGTGTGCGCACCTTGCCAACTGATAGAAAACAGTACCTTTGCACTCTCCTGACTTTTCCAATCACAGGAACATTCGATTGGAAGCTGTTTTGGACAACTTTTCTTTTCTTCCTGCCAAACACTTGGCAGACATCCGTGCAACTTCTAGAACACGATGGGAGATGTTTTCTGTGCTGGCACAGTTTTTCCTAGCCAGACATAGTGGAAAAGCGTTTTGCTAAGATGTAGACTACAAAAGACGCGAAAGACGAAGGTAGGATGCTCTCCGGAGGTAAGAGCCGCTGCCGGGCGTCTTTCGGCAGAAGCCGCGCTAAGGAGAGCACTGTGAGCGGCACAATCGTCTTTGCGCGAAGAAGCCGCTTCTTGGGCTCCGGCAGCCGGCGAGAGCGGCAGCTTCGGGAAGGTGAAGAAGCAAGCTGTACAACACTGGGATTGTGTGCGCACCTTGCCAACTGATAGAAAACAGTACCTTTGCACTCTCCTGACTTTTCCAATCACATGAACATTCGATTGGAAGCTGTTTTGAACAACTTTTCTTTTCTTCCTGCCAAACACTTGGCAGACATCCGTGCAACTTCTAGAACACGATGGGAGATGTTTTCTGTGCTGGCACAGTTTTTCCTAGCCAGACATAGTGGAAAAGCGTTTTGCCGAGGTGTAGACTACAAAAGACGCGAAAGACGAAGGTAGGATGCTCTCCGGAGGTAAGAGCCGCTGCCGGGCGTCTTTCGGCAGAAGCCGCGCTAAGGAGAGCCCTGTGAGCGGCACAATCGTCTTTGCGCGAAGAAGCCGCTTCTTGGGCTCCGGGAGCCGGCGAGAGCGGCAGCTTCGGGAAGGTGAAGAAGCAAGCTGTACAACACTGGGATTGTGTGCGCACCTTGCCAACTGATAGAAAACAGTACCTTTGCACTCTCCTGACTTTTCCAATCACAGGAACATTCGATTGGAAGCTGTTTTGGACAACTTTTCTTTTCTTCCTGCCAAACACTTGGCAGACATCCGTGCAACTTCTAGAACACGATGGGAGATGTTTTCTGTGCTGGCACAGTTTTTCCTAGCCAGACATAGTGGAAAAGCTTTTTGCCGAGGTGTAGACTACATAAGACGCGAAAGACGAAGGTAGGATGCTCTCCGGAGGTAAGAGCCGCTGCCGGGCGTCTTTCGGCAGAAGCCGCGCTAAGGAGAGCACTGTGAGCGGCACAATCGTCTTTGCGCGAAGAAGCCGCTTCTTGGGCTCCGGGAGCCGGCGAGAGCGGCAGCTTCGGGAAGGTGAAGAAGCAAGCTGTACAACACTGGGATTGTGTGCGCACCTTGCCAACTGATAGAAAACAGTACCTTTGCACTCTCCTGACTTTTCCAATCACAGGAACATTCGATTGGAAGCTGTTTTGGACAACTTTTCTTTTCTTCCTGCCAAACACTTGGCAGACATCCGTGCAACTTCTAGAACACGATGGGAGATGTTTTCTGTGCTGGCACAGTTTTTCCTAGCCAGACATAGTGGAAAAGCGTTTTGCTAAGATGTAGACTACAAAAGACGCGAAAGACGAGGGTAGGATGCTCTCCGGAGGTAAGAGCCGCTGCCGGGCGTCTTTCGGCAGAAGCCGCGCTAAGGAGAGCACTGTGAGCGGCACAATCGTCTTTGCGCGAAGAAGCCGCTTCTTGGGCTCCGGCAGCCGGCGAGAGCGGCAGCTTCGGGAAGGTGAAGAAGCAAGCTGTACAACACTGGGATTGTGTGCGCACCTTGCCAACTGATAGAAAACAGTACCTTTGCACTCTCCTGACTTTTCCAATCACAGGAACATTCGATTGGAAGCTGTTCTGGACAACTTTTCTTTTCTTCCTGCCAAACACTTGGCAGACATCCGTGCAACTTCTAGAACACGATGGGAGATGTTTTCTGTGCTGGCACAGTTTTTCCTAGCCAGACATAGTGGAGAAGCGTTTTGCTAAGATGTAGACTACATAAGACGCGAAAGACGAAGGTAGGATGCTCTCCGGAGGTAAGAGCCGCTGCCGGGCGTCTTTCGGCAGAAGCTGCGCTAAGGAGAGCACTGTGAGCGGCACAATCGTCTTTGCGCGAAGAAGCCGCTTCTTGGGCTCCGGCAGCCGGCGAGAGCGGCAGCTTCGGGAAGGTGAAGAAGCAAGCTGTACAACACTGGGATTGTGTGCGCACCTTGCCAACTGATAGAAAACAGTACCTTTGCACTCTCCTGACTTTTCCAATCACAGGAACATTCGATTGGAAGCTGTTCTGGACAACTTTTCTTTTCTTCCTGCCAAACACTTGGCAGACATCCGTGCAACTTCTAGAACACGATGGGAGATGTTTTCTGTGCTGGCACAGTTTTTCCTAGCCAGACATAGTGGAAAAGCGTTTTGCTAAGATGTAGACTACAAAAGACGCGAAAGACGAGGGTAGGATGCTCTCCGGAGGTAAGAGCCGCTGCCGGGCGTCTTTCGGCAGAAGCCGCGCTAAGGAGAGCACTGTGAGCGGCACAATCGTCTTTGCGCGAAGAAGCCGCTTCTTGGGCTCCGGCAGCCGGCGAGAGCGGCAGCTTCGGGAAGGTGAAGAAGCAAGCTGTACAACACTGGGATTGTGTGCGCACCTTGCCAACTGATAGAAAACAGTACCTTTGCACTCTCCTGACTTTTCCAATCACAGGAACATTCGATTGGAAGCTGTTTTGGACAACTTTTCTTTTCTTCCTGCCAAACACTTGGCAGACATCCGTGCAACTTCTAGAACACGATGGGAGATGTTTTCTGTGCTGGCACAGTTTTTCCTAGCCAGACATAGTGGAAAAGCTTTTTGCCGAGGTGTAGATGAGAAGAGGAGCTAAAGAGTGGATGTTAGCAAATGACACCCATCTTCAAAAAAGGCAATTAAGAGGACTCGCCATAGTACAAACCAGCCAGCCTCTTTTTTATCCCCAGGAAGTTGATGAAGCAGCTCTTCCTGGAAATCCTTGCCAGGCACATGACAGATGACCAAATAATGTAGTTAGCATGATTTTTCAGGGGAATTTCATGCTGAACATCACTTTAAACTCCTCTGATGAATCAACTTGACTGGTAGATGAAGGGAATATTATCTGCCTGGGCTTCAGGGAGGTTTTTGACATACCTCTACATGGCATCACACATACATATGGAAGCAATAGTGCAAAGGGGAGGGAATCAGTGTCTTTTCAGTGATGCTGAGGGAAAAGACAAGAGGCAGTGGGCACACACTGAAATACAGGAGATTGCCTTTGAACATCAGTAAATGTTTCTTTACTGTCAGGGTGACTGAACCACGGCACAGACTGCCCAGAAAGATTGTGGAGCCTGGATCTTTGAAGACATTAAAAGTACACCCAGATAGAATCCTGGGCAAGAGGCTCTAGGTATCCTGGTTTAGGCAGGGGGGTTGGGCCTGGTTAGCCCCACCAACCCCTTCCACTCTCTTTCATTCTGTGCTAGTGAATTCTCTTCAAGATGCATTTCAAAGCGCTGGCATGACAAAGTTCTGTGCAGACAGAGATCCAAATGGACATGGCATCTAAGTTCCTTAAGCAGTGTTCAAGAAGAATGTAAAACTCTGGCACAAGTGTCTCTTCCCTAACTGAATCCCTTTCATGGGAAAATTCCCAGCTCTAGAAAGATCTTCTGATACGCATGCTTAAGACTGACACTGGCTGAGCAAATTTCTCCCTATGTATATCTAAGACCAGTTAGGATCTTCACCCAAAGTGCAGTCAACATAGTCACAGAATGCCTATTGTTAAGAAGTGACAGCTTCCATCAGAATGGCAGCTATTGGTCCACAAAATGGATTAATGGATGGGAATTATCTACGTGGGTTAAAAACAAAAATAAAGAGTTGGTCTTTATTTATCAATTTCATGGCAATATTGATAAGGGAAGAAAAAGATCTAAGTCCTTGACTTTCTGGACTCGAGGAAAGATTTTAAAAATTCCTTGTAAAAATGTATGATCACAATCAGACTATTGAAACCATTTTAGTTGGGAACAAAGTTCCAAAATTGTCTAGATAGTGGCAAAGAAGCCAAGAAAATAGGAAAGAAACAAAAAGAGAGCAAAAGAGTCAGCTTCAGTGTACAAGCTCGTTCTAGAAGTAGTCTGCTGGGAAAAGGAACCCCCAGCTAAATTTCCAATGTATTCCTGCGCTTGATTCAGTAACTGGTCAATGTAAAAACCAATCCTTTTGTACAACTTCTTCCAGCAACAAAAACTCCAACAGGTTGACACTACCATCATGCCTGTTCCAGACATATTTAAAAGAGAAATGATGATTTTCTTGAAAACCTACTTACATAAAAGTTGCAAGATGGTGGAGGGATTCCCACATCCTCCTTCCTCCATCTGGCTTGAAAGTATATTTGATAAAATATGCAACAAAGCACATGATTTATAAGGGAGAGTCAAATGGATGATTTGGGAATCGATCTCTTGTTGATAGTAAACTTCATATCCACTCGGTGTGACCTTTTTAAAACAAAATGTGGAGCTGAGGCATGAATCTGCCACAACAATTGTAAAGCAAACATACACACTCCCCTTCATATGCCCCCCCCTCCACACACACCTAGGCACACACAGAGATCAGCATAGCAGATCATGAACACCTTGGAAAAGACTGAAATGCTAAATGCCTCTCTTGATGGGCAAAAGAGCTGGTGCAGTAATTCAAATGCCTGGTACAAAAATTCTGTTTAATATTTAGCTCCTATTTAAAACACAGCTTTTCATTTCATTCTATTTACAGAATATTTTCATTTCATTTGTTTCTTTAAAATTACTTAGTTCTCACCTGTTGTATGTCTAGGAATATTTTCTTCCAAAAATAGAAAAAAATAGATGATATCTTTTCAGCAGAAAACATTGGTTGATACAATTTTAAACCATCATGATATGGAAGAATTCTTCTGTCCCTCTCGAAGGTGGAAGAAGCATTTGGATCACAGATCATCTACAATGAAATACTTGACATGTTTAAGATGCTTTCAATCAATTTTGATCGTCAATTGCTTATTTGTTGTAAACAGTAATTTTTCAGTGAAGGGAAAGTGTGTGTGGTATATCTACATGATATGTTCAAAGGCAGTTCCTACTAATGGCCAGGCTGAATTCCAGTAAATAATGTCCCGAATGATATTTTGCCGCCTTCTTTGGCACTTCATGAAATCTTACCCCGATGAAGTGCTGAAACAAAGAGATTTTCTCTTAGAGAGTGTCTCATGTTGTAACCTATCCCATGGATTTTATGCTGTAATTCTTATCTCTTTTAAAATTTACTATCTTCTGTACAGTTTTCATGAAACTTTCTGTTACAGTAGTGAATAGCACAGATAAATGTCATTTTGTACAACTTTGAATTTACCCCAAGAGCTGAGAGAAAACTTGATCCTATACTTCAATCCGAGTTTCTTCTATAGTCCGACTTTGTTTCTCTACCATCAAGCTTCTCCTTTGTTGCTGCTCCAAGCCCCGTCCAAGGTGACCTTGAATACTTTCAGGGATGGGACACCCACAACTTCTCTGGGCAACCTGTTCCAGTGTTCCAGCACTCCCACAGTAAAAAAGGCCTTCCTTTCATCTAATATGTGTAGGAAATCATAAATCTAGGCATAGAAGCTTGGAGTGCAAATTTGAAATTCTTTGGATTTGAAGCACATTTTATATGAATACTGACTTACAGATGACTAAAAGATGTTGATGGGCATTTGAGCTGACAAGTTTTGAAAAAGTGCACGGAAATTAAAATTGAAACCACTAAAATTAAAAACTCCTTGCCATTTTCTTTTTCCTCTCCTATTCAAAATTGCATATGTCAGATATCAGTGCTTCATGCAAACCTCTCAGATGCTCTCAGAGAAAAAGCTTTTCTTTCAGACTAAGTTGCGGTTGACGTAGAACACTAGCAGGAGTGAAAGATTTTCTGGGCATCGGGGCAGCCCGTTCTCCTTGGATTTGTGTGCAGAATGCATTTTATCCAAACTGGAAAATAGATCCCAGCTCTGTTCTATTCATCATTCTTACTTCATCAGGCCAGAAGATTCTGTGAAAAGTAGCCTGTGGACCTTGAAGACAGCGCATGTGAACCAGATGAGAGGTGATAGAGAAGTTGAGGGAGAGAAGAAAGAGCATGAGGCTGAAACCAGAAAGTATTTCTCCACGTGATCATGGAAGATTGCAGGAGCCACTTGGTACTATCAAACCAGCCCAACTTGGCACTGGTGCCACCTTGGGTCTGGGAGCCATGTTGCATATCGTGCATTTTAAGGAGCCAGCTGGCCACACCCAGCCATATGCCCCCAAACACAAACCAAGGCCCTTTTCTCTGGCAAACAAAACTCAGCTGCCCTGCTTCTGGATGGCAGATTGCAGGAACCACTTGGTACTATCAAACCAGCCCAACTTGGCACTGGTGCCACCATGGGTCTGGGAACCATCCTGCGTATCGTGGATTCTAAGGAGCCAGCCGGCCACTCCCAGCCACAGGCCTCCAAACAAAATCAACGTCGCTGTTCCCTGGAAAGCAAAACACGCCTGCCAACTTTTTGATGGAGTTTGCAGCAGCCACTTGGTACTATCAAACCAGCCCAACTTGGCACTGGTGCCACCATGGGTCTGGTAAACATCCTGCGTATCGTGGATTCTTAGGAGCCAGCAGGCCACTCCTAGCCACAGGCCCCCAAACAAAAACCTAGGCCTATTTCTCTGGCAAACAAAAGTAAGCTGCCCCGCTTCTGGATGGCAGATTGCAGGAGACACTTGGTACTATCAAACCAGCCCAACTTGGCACTGGTGCCACCTTGGATCTGGGAACCATGTTGTGTATCGTGGATTTTCAGGGGCCAGCCGGCCACTCTCAGCCATATGTCCCCAAACAGAAACCTCGGCCCGTTTCTCTGGCAAACAAAACTCAACTGCCCCTCTTCTGGATGGCAAATTGCAGGATGAACTTGATACTAAAACCGCAGGCCGACTTGGTAGTGGTGACACCTTGGGCCTGGGAACCATCATGCGTATCGAGCATTTTAAGGAGCCAGCCGGCCACTCCCAGCAATATGCCCCCAAAAACAATCCACGGAATTTTTCTCTGGCAAACAAAAATCAGCTGCCCCGCTTCTGGATGGCAGATTGCAGGAGCCACTTTGCACCATCAAACCAGCCCGACTGGGCACTGGTGCCACCTTGCATCTGGGAACCATGCTGCCTAGCGTGGATTTTCAGGGGCCAGCGGGCCACTCTCAGCTATATGCCCCCAAACAAAACCCACGGCCCGTTTCCCTGGCAAACAAAAGTAAGCTGCCCTGCTTCTGGATGGCAGATTGCAGGAACCACTTGGTAGTATCAAACCAGCCCGACTTGGCACTGGTGCCACCTTGGGTCTGGGAACCATCCTGCGTATCGTGGATTCTAAGGAGCCAGCCGGCCACTCCCAGCCACAGGCCCCCAAACACAAACCACAGCGCTTTTCCCTGGAAAACAAAACTCGCCTGCCAACTTTTTGATGGCAGATTGCAGGAGCAACTTGGTACTATCAAACCAGCCCAACTTGGCACTGGTGCCACCATAGGTCTGGTCACCATCCTGCCTATTGTAGCTTTCCAGGAGCCAGCCGGTCACTCCCAGCCATAGGCCCCCAAACACAAACCTCGGCCCGTTTCCCTGGCAAACAAAAGTAAGCTGCCCCGCTTCTGGATGGCAGATTGCAGGAGCCACTTGGTACTATCAAACCAGCCCAACTTGGAACTGGTGCCACCTTGGGTCTGGGAACCATGCTGCGTATCGCAGATTCTAAGGCGCCAGTCGGCCACTCCCAGCCACAAGCCCCCAAACACAAACAACGGCGCTTTTCTCTGGCAAACAAAACTCAACTGCCCCTCTTCTGGATGGCAAATTGCAGGACGCACTTGGTACTATAAAAACAGCCCGACTTGGCACTGGTGCCACCTTGGGTCTGGGAACCATCCTGCGTATCGATCTTTTTAATGAGACAGCCGGCCACTCCCAGCCATATGCCCCCAAACACAAACCACGGCCCTTTCCTCTGGCAAACAAAACTCAACTGCCCCTCTTCTGGATGGCAGATTGCAGGAGCCACTTGGTACTATCAAACCAGCAAGACTTGGCACTGGTGCCACCTTGGGTCTGGGAACCATCCTGCGTATTGTGGATTGTCAGGAGCCAGCTGAACATTCTCGGCCACAGACCCAAATCAAAAACAACGGCCTGTTTCACAGGCAAACAAAACTCAGCTGCCCCGCTTCTGGATGGGAGATTGCAGGAGGCACTTGACACTGTGAAACCAGCCCCACTTGGCACTGGTGCCACCTTGGGTCTGGGAACCATGCTGCGTATCATGGATTTTCAGGAGCCAGCCAGCCACTCCCAGCCATAGGCCCCCAAACAAAAACCACAGCCTTTTTCTCTGGCAAACAAAATTCAGCTGCCCCACTTCTGGATGGCAGATTGCAGGAGCCACTTGGGACTATCACACCAGCACAACATGGCACTGCTGCCACCTTGGATCTGGGAACCATCCTGCCTATCGTGGATTTTCAGGGGCCAGCCGGTCACTCTCAGCCATAGGCCCCAAACACAAACCACGGCCCTTTTCTCTGGAAAACAAAACTCAACTGCCCCTATTCTGGATGGCAGATTGCAGGAGCCACTGGGTACTATGAAACTAGCCCTACTTGGCACTGGTGCCACCTTGGGTCTGGGAACCATGCTGCGTATCATGGATTTTCAGGAGCCAGCCGTCCACTGTCAGCCACAGGCCCCGAAACACAAACAACAGCCTTTTTCTCTGGCAAACAAAATTCAGCTGCACCGCTTCTGGATGGCAGATTGCAGGAACCACTTGGTACTAACAAACCAGCCCGACTTGGCACTGGTGCCACCTTGGGTCTGGGAACCATCCTGCGTATCGTGGATTCTAAGGAGCCAGCTGGCCACTCCCAGCCACAGGCCCCAAAATACACACTACGGCGCTTTTCCCTGGAAAACAAAACTCGCCTGCCAACTTTTTGATGGCAGATTGCAGGAGCCACTTGGTACTATCAAACCAGCCCGACTTGGCACTGGTGCCACCATGGGTCTGGTCACCATCCTGCCTATCGTAGCTTTTCAGGAGCCAGCCGGTCACTCCCAGCCATAGGCCCCCAGAAAAAAACCTCGGTCCGTTTCCCTGGAAAACAAAAGTAAGCTGCCCCGCTTCTGGATGGCAGATTGCAGGAGCCACTTGGTGCTATCAAACCAGCCCGACTTGGCACTGGTGCCACCTTGGGTCTGGGAACCATCCTGCGTATCCTGTGTTCTAAGGAGCCAGCCGGCCACTCCCAGCCACAGTCCCCCAAACACAAACAACGGCGCTTTTCCCTGGAAAACAAAACTGACCTGCCAACTTTTTGATGGCAGATTGCAGGAGCCACTTGGTACTATCAAACCAGCCCAACTTGGCACTGGTGCCACCATGGGTCTGGTCACCATCCTGCCTATCGTAGCTTTTCAGGAGCCAGCCGGTCACTCCCAGCCATAGGCCCCCAGACAAATACCTCGGCCCGTTTCCCTGGCAAACAAAAGTAAGCTGCCCCGCTTCTGGATGGCAGACTGCAGGAGCCACTTGGTACAATCAAACCAGCCCGACTTGGCACTGGTGCCACCTTGGCTCTGGGAACCATGCTGCGTAACCCGGATTCTAAGAGGAAAGGCAGGCACTGCCAGCCACAGGCCTCCAAACAAAATCAACGGCGCTTTTCCCTGGAAAACAAAACTCGCCTGACAACTTTTAGATGGCAGATTGCAGGAGCCAGTTGGTACCATCAAACCAGCCCAACTTGGCACTGGTGCCACCTTGGGTCTGGGAACCATCCTGCCTATTGTTGCTTTTCAGGAGCCAGCCGGTCACTTCTAGCCCTAGGCCCCCAGTCATAAACCTCGGCCCGTTTCCCTGGCACACAAATGTAAGCTACCCCGCTTCAGGATGGCAGATTGCAGGAGCCACTTTTCACCATCAAACCAGCCCAACGTGGCACTGGTGCCACCTTGGGTCTGGGAACCATCCTGCGTATCGTGCGTTCTAAGGAGCCAGCCGGCCACTCCCAGCCACAGTCCCCCAAACACAAACAACGGCGCTTTTCCCTGGAAAACAAAACTGGCCTGCCAACTTTTTGATGGCAGATTGCAGGAGCCACTTGGTACTATCAAACCAGCCCAACTTGGCACTGGTGCCACCATGGGTCTGGTCACCATCCTGCCTATCGTAGCTTTTCAGGAGCCAGCCGGTCACTCCCAGCCATAGGCCCCCAGACACAAACCTCGGCCCGTTTCCCTGGCAAACAAAAGTAAGCTGCCCCGCTTCTGGATGGCAGATTGCAGGAACCACTTTGCACCATCAAACTAGCCCGACTTGTCACTGGTGCCACCTCTGGTCTGGGAACCATGCTGTGTATCGTGGATTCTAAGGAGCCATCCGTCCACTCCCAGCCACAGGCCCCCAAACACAAACAACGGCGCTTTTCCCTGGAAAACAAAACTCGCCTGCCAACATTTTGATGGCAGATTGCAGGAGCCACTTGGTACTATCAAATCAGCCCAACTTGGCACTGGTGCCACCATGGGTCTGGTCACCATCCTGCCTATCGTAGCTTTTCAGGAGCCAGCCGGTCACTCCCAGCCATAGGCCCCCAGACACAAACCTCGGCCCGTTTCCCTGGCAAACAAAAGTAAGCTGCCCCGCTTCTGGATGGCAGATTGCAGGACGCACTTGGTAGTATCAAACCAGCCCGACTTGGCACTGGTGCCACCTCTGGTCTGGGAACCATCCTGCGTATCGTGGATTCTAAGCAGCCAGCCGGCCACTCCCAGCCACAGGCCCCCAAACACAATCAACGGCGCTTTTCCCTGGAAAACAAAACTCGCCTGCCAACATTTTGATGGCAGATTGCAGGAGCCACTTGGTACTGTCAAATCAGCCCAACTTGGCACTGGTGCCACCATGCGTTTGGTCACCATCCTGCCTATCGTAGCTTTTCAGGAGCCAGCCGTTCACTCCCAGCTATAGGCCCCCAGACAAAAACCTCGGCCCGTTTCCCTGGCATACAAAAGTAAGCTGCCCCGCTTCTGGATGGCAGATTGCAGGAACCACTTGGTACTATCAAACCAGCCCGACTTGGCACTGGTGCCACCTGTGGTCTGGGAACCATCCTGCGTATCGTGGTTCTAAGGAGCCATCCGTCCACTCCCAGCCACAGGCCCCCAAACACAAACAACGGCGCTTTTCCCTGGAAAACAAAACTCGCCTGCCAACATTTTGATGGCAGATTGCAGGAGCCACTTGGTACTATCAAATCAGCCCAACTTGGCACTGGTGCCACCATGGGTCTGGTCACCATCCTGCCTATCGTAGCTTTTCAGGAGCCAGACGGTCACTCGCAGCCGTAGGCACCCAGAGAAAAACCTCGGCCCGTTTCCCTGGCAAACAAAAGTAAGCTACCCCGCTTCTGGATGGCAGATTGCAGGAGCCACTTTGCACCATCAAACTAGCCCGACTTGGCACTGGTGCCACCTCAGGTCTGGGAACCATCCTGCGTATCGTTCATTCTAAGGAGCCAGCCGGCCACTCCAGCCACAGGCCCCCAGACAGAAACAACGGCGCTTTTCCCTGGAAAACAAAACTCGCCTGCCAACTTTTAGATGGCAGATTGCAGGAGCCACTTGGTACTGTCAAATCAGCCCAACTTGGCACTGGTGCCACCTCTGGTCTGGGAACCATGCTGTGTATCGTGGATTCCAATTAGCAAGCCGGCCACTCCCAGCCACAGGCCTCCAAACACAAACAACGGCGCTTTTCCCTGGAAAACAAAACTCGCCTGCCAACTTTTTGATGGCAGATTGCAGGAGCCACTTGGTACTATCAAACCAGCCCAACTTGGCACTGGTGCCACCATGGGTCTGGTCACCATCCTGCCTATCGTAGCTTTTCAGGACCTAGACGGTCACTCCCAGCCATAGGCCCCGTGACACAAAGCGCGGCCCGTTTCCCTGGCAAACAAAAGTAAGCTGTCCCGCTTCTGGATGGCAGATTGCAGGATCCACTAGGTATTATCAAACCAGCCCGACTTGGCACTGGTGCCACCTCTGGTCTGGGAACCATCCTGCGTATCGTGGATTCTAAGCAGCCAGCCGGCCACTCCCAGCCACAGGCCCCCAAACACAAACAACGGCGCTTTTCCCTGGAAAACAAAACTCGCCTGCCAACATTTTGATGGCAGATTGCAGGAGCCACTTGGTACTATCAAACCAGCCCAACTTGGCACTGGTGCCACCATGGGTCTGGTCACCATCCTGCCTATCGTAGCTTTTCAGGAGCCAGCCGGTCACTCCAAGCCATAGGCCCCCAGACAAAAACCTCGGCCCGTTTCCCTGGCAAAGAAAAATAAGCTACCCCGCTTCTGGATGGCACATTGCAGGAGCCACTTTGCACCATCAAACCAGCCCGACTTGGCACTGGTGCCACCTCTGGTCTGGGAACCATCCTGCGTATCGTGGATTCTAATTAGCCATCCGTCCACTCCCAGCCACAGGCCCCCAAACAAAAACAACGGCGCTTTTCCCTGGAAAACAAAACTCGCCTGCCAAATTTTGATGGCAGATTGCCGGAGCCACTGGGTACTATCAAACCAGCCCAACTTGACACTGGTGCCACCATGGGTCTGGTCACCATCCTGCCTATCGTAGCTTTTCAGGAGCCAGCCGGTCACTCCCAGCCATAGGCCCCCAGACAAAAAGCTCGGACCGTTTCCCTGGCAAACAAAAGTAAGTTATTCCGCTACTGGATGGCAGATTGCAGGAGCCACTTTTCACCATCAAACCAGCCTGACTTGGCACTGGTGCCACCTCTGGTCTGGGAACCATGCTGCGTATCGTGGATTCTAAGGAGCCAGCCGGCCACTCCCAGCCACAGGCCCTCAAACAAAAACAACGGCGCATTTCCCTGGATAACAAACTCGCCTGCCAACTTTTTGATGGCAGATTGCAGGAGCCACTTGGTACTATCAAACCAGCCCAACTTGGCACTGGTGCCACCATGGGTCTGGTCACCATCCTGCCTATCGTAGCTTTTCAGGAGCCAGGCGGTCACTCCCAGCCATAGGCCCTGAGACACAAACCTCGGCCCGTATCCCTGGCAAACAAAAGTAAGCTGCCCCGCTTCTGGATGGCAGATTGCAGGACGCACTTGGTACTATCAAACCAGCCCAACTTGGCACTGGTGCCACCTCTGGTCTGGGAACCATGCCGCGTATCGTGGATTCTAAGGAGCCAGCCGGCCACTCCCAGCCACAGGCCCCCAAACAGAAACAACGGCGCTTTTCCCTGGAAAACAAAACTCGCCTGCCAACTTTTTCATGGCTGATTGCAGGAGCCACTTGGTACTATCAAATCAGCCCAGCTTGGCACTGGTGCCACCATGGGTCTGGTCACCATCCTGCCTATTGTAGCTTTTCAGGAGCCAGCCGGTCACTCCCAGCCATAGGCCCCCAGACACAAACCTCGGCCCGTTTCCCTGGCAAACAAAAGTAAGCTACCCCGCTTCTGGATGGCAGATTGCAGGAACCACTTTGCACCATCAAACTAGCCCGACTTGGCACTGGTGCCACCTCTGGTCTGGGAACCATGCTGCGTATCGTGGATTCTAAGGAGCCATCCGTCCACTCCCAGACACAGGCCCCCAAACACAAACAACGGCGCTTTTCCCTGGAAAACAAAACTCGCCTGCCAACTTTTTGATGGCAGATTGCAGGAGCCACTTGGTACTATCAAACCAGCCCAACTTGGCACTGGTGCCACCATGGGTCTGGTCACCATCCTGCCTATCGTAGCTTTTCAGGAGCAAGCCGGTCACTCCCAGCCATAGGCCCCCAGACACAAACCTCGGCCCGTTTCCCTGGCAAACAAAAGTAAGCTGCCCCGCTTCTGGATGGCAGATTGCAGGACGCACTTGGTACTATCAAACCAGCCCGACTTGGCACTGGTGCCACCTCTGGTCTGGGAACCATCCTGCGTATCGTGGATTCTAAGCAGCCAGCCGGCCACTCCCAGCCACAGGCCCCCAAACACAAACAACGGCGCTTTTCCCTGGAAAACAAAACTCGCCTGCCAACATTTTGATGGCAGATTGCAGGAGCCACTTGGTACTATCAAATCAGCCCAACTTGGCACTGGTGCCACCATGCGTTTGGTCACCATCCTGCCTATCGTAGCTTTTCAGGAGCCAGACGGTCACTCCCAGCTATAGGCCCCCAGACAAAAACCTCGGCCCGTTTCCCTGGCATACAAAAGTAAGCTGCCCCGCTTCTGGATGGCAGATTGCAGGAGCTATTTAGTACTATCAAACCAGCCCGACTTGGCACTGGTGCCACCTCAGGTCTGGGAACCATCCTGCGTATCGTGGATTCTAAGGAGCCAGCCGGCCACTCCCAGCCACAGGCCCCCAAACACAAACAACGGCGCTTTTCCCTGGAAAACAAAACTCGCCTGCCAACATTTTGATGGCAGATTGCAGGAGCCACTTGGTACTATCAAACCAGCCCAACTTGGCACTGGTGCCACCATGGATCTGGTCACCATCCTGCCTATCGTAGCTTTTCAGGACCTAGCCGGTCACTCCAAGCCATAGGCGCCCAGACAAAAAGCTCGGCCCTTTTCCCTGGCAAACAAAGTAAGCTGCCCCGCTTCTGGATGGCAGATTGCAGGAACCACTTGGTACTATCAAACCAGCCCGACTTGGCACTGGTGCCACCTTGGGTCTGGGAACCATCCTGCGTATCGTGGATTCTAAGGAGCCAGCCGGTCACTCCCAGCCACAGGCCCCCAAACACAAACAACGGCGCTTTTCCCTGGAAAACAAAACTCGCCTGCCAATATTTTGATGGCAGATTGCAGGAGCCACTTGCTACTATCAAATCAGCCCAACTTGGCACTGGTGCCACCATGGGTCTGGTCACCATCCTGCCTATCGTAGCTTTTCAGGAGCCAGCCGGTCCCTCCCTGCCATAGGCCCCCAGAGAAAAACCTCGGCCCGTTTCCCTGGCAAACAAAAGTAAGCTGCCCCGCTTCTGGATGGCAGATTGCAGGAGCCACTTTGCACCATCAAACTAGCCCGACTTGGCACTGGTGCCACCTCAGGTCTGGGAACCATCCTGCGTATCGTGGATTCTAAGGAGCCAGCCGGCCACTCCAGCCACAGGCCCCCAGACACAAACAACGGCGCTTTTCCCTGGAAAACAAAACTCGCCTGCCAACTTTTAGATGGCAGATTGCAGGAGCCACTTGGTACTGTCAAATCAGCCCAACTTGGCACTGGTGCCACCATGGGTCTGGTCACCATCCTGCCTATCGTAGCTTTTCAGGACCTAGCAGGTCACTCCCAGCCATAGGCGCCCAGACACAAAGCTCGGCCCGTTTCCCTGGCAAACAAAAGTAAGCTGCCCCGCTTCTGGATGGCAGATTTCCGGAGCCACTTGGTACTATCAAACCAGCCCGACTTGGCACTGGTGCCACCTCTGGTCTGGGAACCATGCTGCGTATCGTGGATTCTAAGGAGCCATCCGTCCACTCCCAGCCACAGGCCCCCAAACACAAACAACGGCGCTTTTCCCTGGAAAACAAAACTCGCCTGCCAACATTTTGATGGCAGATTGCAGGAGCCACTTGCTACTATCAAATCAGCCCATCTTGGCACTGGTGCCACCATGGGTCTGGTCACCATCCTGCCTATCGTAGGTGTTCAGGCGCCAGCCGGTCACTCCCAGCCATAGGCCCCCAGAGAAAAACCTCGGCCCGTTTCCCTGGCATACAAAAGTAAGCTGCCCCGCTTCTGGATGGCAGATTGCAGGAGCCACTTTGCACCATCAAACCAGCCCAACTTGGCACTGGTGCCACCTCTGGTCTGGGAACCATGCTGTGTATCGTGGATTCCAATTAGCAAGCCGGCCACTCCCAGCCACAGGCCTCCAAACACAAACAACGGCGCTTTTCCCTGGAAAACAAAACTCGCCTGCCAACTTTTTGATGGCAGATTGCAGGAGCCACTTGGTACTATCAAACCAGCCCAACTTGGCACTGGTGCCACCATGGGTCTGGTAACCATCCTGCCTATCGTAGCTTTTCAGGACCTAGACGGTCACTCCCAGCCATAGGCCCCGTGACACAAAGCTCGGCCCTTTTCCCTGGCAAACAAAAGTAAGCTGTCCCGCTTCTGGATGGCAGATTGCAGGATCCACTAGGTATTATCAAACCAGCCCGACTTGGCACTGGTGCCACCTCTGGTCTGGGAACCATCCTGCGTATCGTGGATTCTAAGCAGCCAGCCGGCCACTCCCAGCCACAGGCGCCCAAACACAAACAACGGCGCTTTTCCCTGGAAAACAAAACTCGCCTGCCAACATTTTGATGGCAGATTGCAGGAGCCACTTGGTACTATCAAACCAGCCCAACTTGGCACTGGTGCCACCATGGGTCTGGTCACCATCCTGCCTATCGTAGCTTTTCAGGAGCCAGCCGGTCACTCCAAGCCATAGGCCCCCAGACAAAAACCTCGGCCCGTTTCCCTGGCAAAGAAAAATAAGCTACCCCGCTTCTGGATGGCACATTGCAGGAGCCACTTTGCACCATCAAACCAGCCCGACTTGGCACTGGTGCCACCTCTGGTCTGGGAACCATCCTGCGTATCGTGGATTCTAATTAGCCATCCGTCCACTCCCAGCCACAGGCCCCCAAACAAAAACAACGGCGCTTTTCCCTGGAAAACAAAACTCGCCTGCCAAATTTTGATGGCAGATTGCCGGAGCCACTGGGTACTATCAAACCAGCCCGACTTGGCACTGGTGCCACCTCAGGTCTGGGAACCATGCTGCGTATCGTAGATTCTAATTAGCCATCTGGCCACTCCCAGCCATAGGCCCCCAGACAAAAACCTCGGCCCGTTTCCCTGGCAAACAAAAGTAAGTTATCCCGCTTCTGGATGGCAGATTGCAGGAGCCACTTTTCACCATCAAACCAGCCCAACTTGGCACTGGTGCCACCTCTGGTCTGGGAACCATCCTGCGTATCGTGGATTCTAAGGAGCCAGCCGGCCACTCCCTGCCACAGGCCCCCAAACACAAACAACGGCGCTTTTCCCTGGATAACAAACTCGCCTGCTAACTTTTTGATGGCAGATTGCAGGAGCCACTTGGTACTATCAAACCAGCCCAACTTGGCACTGGTGCCACCATGGGTCTGGTCACCATCCTGCCTATCGTAGCTTTTCAGGAGCCAGGCGGTCACTCCCAGCCATAGGCCCTGAGACACAAACCTCGGCCCGTATCCCTGGCAAACAAAAGTAAGCTGCCCCGCTTCTGGATGGCAGATTGCAGGACGCACTTGGTACTATCAAACCAGCCCAACTTGGCACTGGTGCCACCTCTGGTCTGGGAACCATGCCGCGTATCGTGGATTCTAAGGAGCCAGCCGGCCACTCCCAGCCACAGGCCCCCAAACAGAAACAACGGCGCTTTTCCCTGGAAAACAAAACTCGCCTGCCAACTTTTTCATGGCTGATTGCAGGAGCCACTTGGTACTATCAAATCAGCCCAGCTTGGCACTGGTGCCACCATGGGTCTGGTCACCATCCTGCCTATTGTAGCTTTTCAGGAGCCAGCCGGTCACTCCCAGCCATAGGCCCCCAGACACAAACCTCGGCCCGTTTCCCTGGCAAAGAAAAATAAGCTACCCCGCTTCTGGATGGCACATTGCAGGAGCCACTTTGCACCATCAAACCAGCCCGACTTGGCACTGGTGCCACCTCTGGTCTGGGAACCATCCTGCGTATCGTGGATTCTAATTAGCCATCCGTCCACTCCCAGCCACAGGCCCCCAAACAAAAACAACGGCGCTTTTCCCTGGAAAACAAAACTCGCCTGCCAAATTTTGATGGCAGATTGCCGGAGCCACTGGGTACTATCAAACCAGCCCGACTTGGCACTGGTGCCACCTCAGGTCTGGGAACCATGCTGCGTATCGTAGATTCTAATTAGCCATCTGGCCACTCCCAGCCATAGGCCCCCAGACAAAAACCTCGGCCCGTTTCCCTGGCAAACAAAAGTAAGTTATCCCGCTTCTGGATGGCAGATTGCAGGAGCCACTTTTCACCATCAAACCAGCCCAACTTGGCACTGGTGCCACCTGTGGTCTGGGAACCATCCTGCGTATCGTGGATTCTAAGGAGCCAGCCGGCCACTCCCTGCCACAGGCCCCCAAACACAAACAACGGCGCTTTTCCCTGGATAACAAACTCGCCTGCTAACTTTTTGATGGCAGATTGCAGGAGCCACTTGGTACTATCAAACCAGCCCAACTTGGCACTGGTGCCACCATGGGTCTGGTCACCATCCTGCCTATCGTAGCTTTTCAGGAGCCAGGCGGTCACTCCCAGCCATAGGCCCTGAGACACAAACCTCGGCCCGTATCCCTGGCAAACAAAAGTAAGCTGCCCCGCTTCTGGATGGCAGATTGCAGGACGCACTTGGTACTATCAAACCAGCCCAACTTGGCACTGGTGCCACCTCTGGTCTGGGAACCATGCCGCGTATCGTGGATTCTAAGGAGCCAGCCGGCCACTCCCAGCCACAGGCCCCCAAACAGAAACAACGGCGCTTTTCCCTGGAAAACAAAACTCGCCTGCCAACTTTTTCATGGCTGATTGCAGGAGCCACTTGGTACTATCAAATCAGCCCAGCTTGGCACTGGTGCCACCATGGGTCTGGTCACCATCCTGCCTATTGTAGCTTTTCAGGAGCCAGCCGGTCACTCCCAGCCATAGGCCCCCAGACACAAACCTCGGCCCGTTTCCCTGGCAAACAAAAGTAAGCTACCCCGCTTCTGGATGGCAGATTGCAGGAACCACTTTGCACCATCAAACTAGCCCGACTTGGCACTGGTGCCACCTCTGGTCTGGGAACCATGCTGCGTATCGTGGATTCTAAGGAGCCATCCGTCCACTCCCAGACACAGGCCCCCAAACACAAACAACGGCGCTTTTCCCTGGAAAACAAAACTCGCCTGCCAACTTTTTGATGGCAGATTGCAGGAGCCACTTGGTACTATCAAACCAGCCCAACTTGGCACTGGTGCCACCATGGGTCTGGTCACCATCCTGCCTATCGTAGCTTTTCAGGAGCAAGCCGGTCACTCCCAGCCATAGGCCCCCAGACACAAACCTCGGCCCGTTTCCCTGGCAAACAAAAGTAAGCTGCCCCGCTTCTGGATGGCAGATTGCAGGACGCACTTGGTACTATCAAACCAGCCCGACTTGGCACTGGTGCCACCTCTGGTCTGGGAACCATCCTGCGTATCGTGGATTCTAAGCAGCCAGCCGGCCACTCCCAGCCACAGGCCCCCAAACACAAACAACGGCGCTTTTCCCTGGAAAACAAAACTCGCCTGCCAACATTTTGATGGCAGATTGCAGGAGCCACTTGGTACTATCAAATCAGCCCAACTTGGCACTGGTGCCACCATGCGTTTGGTCACCATCCTGCCTATCGTAGCTTTTCAGGAGCCAGACGGTCACTCCCAGCTATAGGCCCCCAGACAAAAACCTCGGCCCGTTTCCCTGGCATACAAAAGTAAGCTGCCCCGCTTCTGGATGGCAGATTGCAGGAACAACTTGGTACTATCAAACCAGCCCGACTTGGCACTGGTGCCACCTCTGGTCTGGGAACCATCCTGCGTATCGTGGATTCTAAGGAGCCAGCCGGCCACTCCCAGCCACAGGCCCCCAAACACAAACAACGGCGCTTTTCCCTGGAAAACAAAACTCGCCTGCCAACATTTTGATGGCAGATTGCAGGAGCCACTTGGTACTGTCAAATCAGCCCAACTTGGCACTGGTGCCACCATGGGTCTGGTCACCATCCTGCCTATCGTAGCTTTTCAGGACCTAGCAGGTCACTCCCAGCCATAGGCGCCCAGACACAAAGCTCGGCCCGTTTCCCTGGCAAACAAAAGTAAGCTGCCCCGCTTCTGGATGGCAGATTTCCGGAGCCACTTGGTACTATCAAACCAGCCCGACTTGGCACTGGTGCCACCTCTGGTCTGGGAACCATGCTGCGTATCGTGGATTCTAAGGAGCCATCCGTCCACTCCCAGCCACAGGCCCCCAAACACAAACAACGGCGCTTTTCCCTGGAAAACAAAACTCGCCTGCCAACATTTTGATGGCAGATTGCAGGAGCCACTTGCTACTATCAAATCAGCCCATCTTGGCACTGGTGCCACCATGGGTCTGGTCACCATCCTGCCTATCGTAGGTGTTCAGGCGCCAGCCGGTCACTCCCAGCCATAGGCCCCCAGAGAAAAACCTCGGCCCGTTTCCCTGGCAAACAAAAGTAAGCTACCCCGCTTCTGGATGGCAGATTGCAGGAGCCACTTTGCACCATCAAACCAGCCCAACTTGGCACTGGTGCCACCTCTGGTCTGGGAACCATGCTGTGTATCGTGGATTCCAATTAGCAAGCCGGCCACTCCCAGCCACAGGCCTCCAAACACAAACAACGGCGCTTTTCCCTGGAAAACAAAACTCGCCTGCCAACTTTTTGATGGCAGATTGCAGGAGCCACTTGGTACTATCAAACCAGCCCAACTTGGCACTGGTGCCACCATGGGTCTGGTAACCATCCTGCCTATCGTAGCTTTTCAGGACCTAGACGGTCACTCCCAGCCATAGGCCCCGTGACACAAAGCTCGGCCCTTTTCCCTGGCAAACAAAAGTAAGCTGTCCCGCTTCTGGATGGCAGATTGCAGGATCCACTAGGTATTATCAAACCAGCCCGACTTGGCACTGGTGCCACCTCTGGTCTGGGAACCATCCTGCGTATCGTGGATTCTAAGCAGCCAGCCGGCCACTCCCAGCCACAGGCCCCCAAACACAAACAACGGCGCTTTTCCCTGGAAAACAAAACTCGCCTGCCAACATTTTGATGGCAGATTGCAGGAGCCACTTGGTACTATCAAACCAGCCCAACTTGGCACTGGTGCCACCATGGGTCTGGTCACCATCCTGCCTATCGTAGCTTTTCAGGAGCCAGCCGGTCACTCCAAGCCATAGGCCCCCAGACAAAAACCTCGGCCCGTTTCCCTGGCAAAGAAAAATAAGCTACCCCGCTTCTGGATGGCACATTGCAGGAGCCACTTTGCACCATCAAACCAGCCCGACTTGGCACTGGTGCCACCTCTGGTCTGGGAACCATCCTGCGTATCGTGGATTCTAATTAGCCATCCGTCCACTCCCAGCCACAGGCCCCCAAACAAAAACAACGGCGCTTTTCCCTGGAAAACAAAACTCGCCTGCCAAATTTTGATGGCAGATTGCCGGAGCCACTGGGTACTATCAAACCAGCCCAACTTGACACTGGTGCCACCATGGGTCTGGTCACCATCCTGCCTATCGTAGCTTTTCAGGAGCCAGCCGGTCACTCCCAGCCATAGGCCCCCAGAAAAAAAGCTCGGACCGTTTCCCTGGCAAACAAAAGTAAGTTATTCCGCTACTGGATGGCAGATTGCAGGAGCCACTTTTCACCATCAAACCAGCCCGACTTGGCACTGGTGCCACCTCTGGTCTGGGAACCATGCTGCGTATCGTGGATTCTAAGGAGCCAGCCGGCCACTCCCAGCCACAGGCCCCCAAACACAAACAACGGCGCATTTCCCTGGATAACAAACTCGCCTGCCAACTTTTTTTATGGCAGATTGCAGGAGCCACTTGGTACTATCAAACCAGCCCAACTTGGCACTGGTGCCACCATGGGTCTGGTCACCATCCTGCCTATCGTAGCTTTTCAGGAGCCAGCCGGTCACTCCCAGCCATAGGCCCCGAGACACAAACCTCGGCCCGTTTCCCTGGCAAACAAAAGTAAGCTACCCCGCTTCTGGATGGCAGATTGCAGGACGCACTTGGTACTATCAAACCAGCCCAACTTGGCACTGGTGCCACCTCTGGTCTGGGAACCATGCTGCGTATCGTGGATTCTAAGGAGCCAGCCGGCCACTCCCAGCCACAGGCCCCCAAATACAAACAACGGCGCTTTTCCCTGGAAAACAAAACTCGCCTGCCAACATTTTGATGGCAGATTGCAGGAGCCACTTGGTACTATCAAACCAGCCCAACTTGGCACTGGTGCCACCATGGGTCTGGTCACCATCCTGCCTATCGTAGCTTTTCAGGAGCCAGCCGGTCACTCCCAGCCATAGGCCCCCAGACACAAACCTCGGCCCGTTTCCCTGGCAAACAAAAGTAAGCTGCCCCGCTTCTGGATGGCAGATTGCAGGAGCCACTTGGTACTATCAAACCAGCCCAACTTGGCACTGGTGCCACCTTGGGTCTGGGAACCATCCTGCGTATCGTGGATTCTAAGGAGCCAGCCGGTCACTCTCAGCCACAGGCCCCCAAACACAAACCACAGCGCTTTTCCCTGGAAAACAAAACCCGCCTGCCGACATTTTGATGGCAGATTGCAGGAGCCACTTGCTACTATCAAATCAGCCCAACTTGGCACTGGTGCCACCATGGGTCTGGTCACCATCCTGCCTATCGTAGCTTTTCAGGAGCCAGCCGGTCACTCCCAGCCATAGGCCCCCAGACACAAAGCTCGGCCCGTTTCCCTGGCAAACAAAAGTAAGCTGCCCCGCTTCTGGATGGCAGATTGCAGGACGCACTTGGTACTATCAAACCAGCCCGACTTGGCACTGGTGCCACCTCTGGTCTGGGAACCATGGTGCGTATCGTGAATTCTAAGGAGCCAGCCGGCCACTCCCAGCCATAGGCACCCAAACACAAACAACGGCGCTTTTCCCTGGAAAACAAAACTCGCCTGCCAACTTTTTCATGGCTGATTGCAGGAGCCACTTGGTACTATCAAACCAGCTCAACTTGGCACTGGTGCCACCATGGGTCTCCTCACCATCCTGCCTATCGTAGCTTTTCAGGAGCCAGCCGGTCACTCCCAGCCATAGGCCCCCAGACACAAACCTCGGCCCGTTTCCCTGGCAAACAAAAGTAAGCTGCCCCGCTTCTGCATGGCAGATTGCAGGAGCTATTTAGTACTATCAAACCAGCCCGACTTGGCACTGGTGCCACCTCAGGTCTGGGAACCATCCTGCCTATCGTGGATTCTAAGGAGCCAGCCGGCCACTCCCAGCCACAGGCGCCCAAACACAAACAACGGCGCTTTTCCCTGGAAAACAAAACTCGCCCTCCAAATTTTGACGGCAGATTGCAGGAGCCACTTGGTACTATCAAATCAGCCCAACTTGGGACTGGTGCCACCATGGGTCTGGTCACCATCCTGCCTATCGTAGCTTTTCAGGAGCCAGCCGGTCACTCCCAGCCATAGGCCCCCAGACAAAAACCTCGGCCCGTTTCCCTGGCATACAAAAGTAAGCTGCCCTGCTTCTGGATGGCAGATTGCAGGAACCACTTGGTACTATCAAACCAGCAAAACTTGGCACTGGTGCCACCTTGGGTCTGGATACCATGCTGCGTATCGTGGATTCTAAGGAGCCAGCCGGCCACTCCCAGCCACAGGCCCCCAAACACAAACAACGGCGCTTTTCCCTGGAAAACAAAACTCTCCTGCCAACTTTTTGATGGGAGATTGCAGGAGCCACTTGTTTTTATCAAATCAGACCAACTTGGCACTGGTGCCACCATGGGTCTGGTCACCATCCTGCCTATCGTAGCTTTTCAGGAGCCAGCCGGTCACTCGCAGCCATAGGCCCCCGGACACAAACCTCGGCCCGTTTCCCTGACAAACAAAAGTAAGTTATCCCGCTTCTGGATGGCAGATTGCCGGAGCCACTTGGTACTATCAAACCAGCCCGACTTGGCACTGGTGCCACCATGGGTCTGGTCACCATCCTGCCTATCGTGGATTCTAATTAGCCCTCTGTCCACTCCCAGCCACAGGCCCCCAAACAAAAACAACGGCGCTTTTCCCTGGAAAAAAAAACTCGTCTGCCAACTTTTTGATGGCAGATTGCCAGAGCCACTTGGTACTATCAAACCAGCCCAACTTGGCACTGGTGCCACCTTGGGTCTGGGAACCATGCTGCGTATCGTGGATTATAAGGAGCCATCCGGCCACTCCCAGCCACAGGCCCCCAAACAAATACAACGGCGCTTTTCCCTGGAAAACAAAACTCGCCTGCCAAATTTTTGATGGCAGATTGCAGGAGCCACTTGGTACTATCAAACCAGCCCAACTTGACACTGGTGCCACCATGGGTCTGGTCACCATCCTGCCTATCTTAGCTTTTCTGGAGCCAGCCGGTCACTCCCAGCCATAGGCCCCCAGACACAAACCTCGGCCCGTTTCCCTGGCAAACAAAAGTAAGCTGCCCCGCTTCTGGATGGCAGATTGCAGGAGCCACTTGGTACTATCAAACCAGCCCAACTTGGCACTGGTGCCACCTTGGGTCTGGGAACCATCCTGCGTATCGTGGATTCTAAGGAGCCAGCCCGTCACTCCCAGCCACAGGCCCCCAAACACAAACCACAGCGCTTTTCTCTGGAAAACAAACCCGCCTGCCGACATTTTGATGGCAGATTGCAGGAGCCACTTGCTGCTATCAAATCAGCCCAACTTGGCACTGGTGCCACCATGGGTCTGGTCACCATCCTGCCTATCGTAGCTTTTCAGGAGCCAGCCGGTCACTCCCAGTCATAGGCCCCCAGACACAAACCTCTGCCCGTTTCCCTGGCAAACAAAAGTAAGCTGCCCCGCTTCTGGATGGCAGATTGTAGGACGCACTTGGTACTATCAAACCAGCCCGACTTGGCACTGGTGCCACCTCTGGTCTGGGAACTATGGTGCGTATCGTGGATTCTAAGGAGCCAGCCGGCCACTCCCAGCCATAGGCACCCAAACACAAACAACGGCGCTTTTCCCTGGAAAACAAAACTCGCCTGCCAACTTTTTGATGGCAGATTGCAGGAGCCACTTGGTACTATCAAACCAGCTCAACTTGGCACTGGTGCCACCATGGGTCTGCTCACCATCCTGCCTATCGTAGCTTTTCAGGAGCCAGACGGTCACTCGCAGCCATAGGCCCCCAGACAAAAACCTCGGCCCGTTTCCCTGGCAAACAAAAGTAAGCTGCCCCGCTTCTGCATGGCAGATTGCAGGAGCTATTTAGTACTATCAAACCAGCCCGACTTGGCACTGGTGCCACCATGGGTCTGGTCACCATCCTGCCTATCGTAGCTTTTCAGGAGCCAGCCGGTCACTCCCAGCCATAGGCCCCCAGACAAAAACCTCGGCCCGTTCCCCTGGCAAACAAAAGTAAGTTATCCCACTTCTGGATGGCAGATTGCAGGAGCCACTTTTCACCATCAAACCAGCCCAACTTGGCACTGGTGCCACCTCTGGTCTGGGAACCATCCTGCGTATCGTGGATTCTAAGGAGCCAGCCGGCCACTCCTGCCACAGGCCCCCAAACACAAACAACGGCGCTTTTCCCTGGATAACAAACTCGCCTGCCAACTTTTTGATGGCAGATTGCAGGAGCCACTTGGTACTATCAAACCAGCCCAACTTGGCACTGGTGCCACCATGGGTCTGGTCACCATCCTGCCTATCGTAGCTTTTCAGGAGCCAGGCGGTCACTCCCAGCCATAGGCCCTGAGACACAAACCTCGGCCCGTATCCCTGGCAAACAAAAGTAAGCTGCCCCGCTTCTGGATGGCAGATTGCAGGACGCACTTGGTACTATCAAACCAGCCCAACTTGGCACTGGTGCCACCTCTGGTCTGGGAACCATGCCGCGTATCGTGGATTCTAAGGAGCCAGCCGGCCACTCCCAGCCACAGGCCCCCAAACAGAAACAACGGCGCTTTTCCCTGGAAAACAAAACTCGCCTGCCAACTTTTTCATGGCTGATTGCAGGAGCCACTTGGTACTATCAAATCAGCCCAGCTTGGCACTGGTGCCACCATGGGTCTGGTCACCATCCTGCCTATCTTAGCTTTTCAGGAGCCAGCCGGTCACTCCCAGCCATAGGCCCCCAGACACAAACCTCGGCCCGTTTCCCTGGCAAACAAAAGTAAGCTACCCCGCTTCTGGATGGCAGATTGCAGGAACCACTTTGCACCATCAAACTAGCCCGACTTGGCACTGGTGCCACCTCTGGTCTGGGAACCATCCTGCGTATCGTGGATTCTAAGGAGCCAGCCGGCCACTCCCAGACACAGGCCCCCAAACACAAACAACGGCGCTTTTCCCTGGAAAACAAAACTCGCCTGCCAACTTTTTGATGGCAGATTGCAGGAGCCACTTGGTACTATCAAACCAGCCCAACTTGGCACTGGTGCCACCATGGGTCTGGTCACCATCCTGCCTATCGTAGCTTTTCAGGAGCAAGCCGGTCACTCCCAGCCATAGGCCCCCAGACACAAACCTCGGCCCGTTTCCCTGGCAAACAAAAGTAAGCTGCCCCGCTTCTGGATGGCAGATTGCAGGACGCACTTGGTAGTATCAAACCAGCCCGACTTGGCACTGGTGCCACCTCTGGTCTGGGAACCATCCTGCGTATCGTGGATTCTAAGGAGCCAGCCGGCCACTCCCAGCCACAGGCCCCCAAACACAAACAACGGCGCTTTTCCCTGGAAAACAAAACTCGCCTGCCAACATTTTGATGGCAGATTGCAGGAGCCACTTGGTACTATCAAATCAGCCCAACTTGGCACTAGTGCCACCATGCGTTTGGTCACCATCCTGCCTATCGTAGCTTTTCAGGAGCCAGACGGTCACTCCCAGCTATAGGCCCCCAGACAAAAACCTCGGCCCGTTTCCCTGGCATACAAAAGTAAGCTGCCCCGCTTCTGGATGGCAGATTGCAGGAACAACTTGGTACTATCAAACCAGCCCGACTTGGCACTGGTGCCACCTCTGGTCTGGGAACCATCCTGCGTATCGTGGATTCTAAGCAGCCAGCCGGCCACTCCCAGCCACAGGCCCCCAAACACAAACAACGGCGCTTTTCCCTGGAAAACAAAACTCGCCTGCCAACATTTTGATGGCAGATTGCAGGAGCCACTTGGTACTATCAAACCAGCCCAACTTGGCACTGGTGCCACCATGGATCTGGTCACCATCCTGCCTATCGTAGCTTTTCAGGACCTAGCCGGTCACTCCAAGCCATAGGCGCCCAGACAAAAAGCTCGGCCCGTTTCCCTGGCAAACAAAGTAAGCTGCCCCGCTTCTGGATGGCAGATTGCAGGAACCACTTGGTACTATCAAACCAGCCCGACTTGGCACTGGTGCCACCTTGGGTCTGGGAACCATCCTGCGTATCGTGGATTCTAAGGAGCCAGCCGGTCACTCCCAGCCACAGGCCCCCAAACACAAACAACGGCGCTTTTCCCTGGAAAACAAAACTCGCCTGCCAATATTTTGATGGCAGATTGCAGGAGCCACTTGCTACTATCAAATCAGCCCAACTTGGCACTGGTGCCACCATGGGTCTGGTCACCATCCTGCCTATCGTAGCTTTTCAGGAGCCAGCCGGTCCCTCCCTGCCATAGGCCACCAGAGAAAAACCTCGGCCCGTTTCCCTGGCAAACAAAAGTAAGCTGCCCCGCTTCTGGATGGCAGATTGCAGGAGCCACTTTGCACCATCAAACTAGCCCGACTTGGCACTGGTGCCACCTCAGGTCTGGGAACCATCCTGCGTATCGTGGATTCTAAGGAGCCAGCCGGCCACTCCAGCCACAGGCCCCCAGACACAAACAACGGCGCTTTTCCCTGGAAAACAAAACTCGCCTGCCAACTTTTAGATGGCAGATTGCAGGAGCCACTTGGTACTGTCAAATCAGCCCAACTTGGCACTGGTGCCACCATGGGTCTGGTCACCATCCTGCCTATCGTAGCTTTTCAGGACCTAGCAGGTCACTCCCAGCCATAGGCGCCCAGACACAAAGCTCGGCCCGTTTCCCTGGCAAACAAAAGTAAGCTGCCCCGCTTCTGGATGGCAGATTTCCGGAGCCACTTGGTACTATCAAACCAGCCCGACTTGGCACTGGTGCCACCTCTGGTCTGGGAACCATGCTGCGTATCGTGGATTCTAAGGAGCCATCCGTCCACTCCCAGCCACAGGCCCCCAAACACAAACAACGGCGCTTTTCCCTGGAAAACAAAACTCGCCTGCCAACATTTTGATGGCAGATTGCAGGAGCCACTTGCTACTATCAAATCAGCCCATCTTGGCACTGGTGCCACCATGGGTCTGGTCACCATCCTGCCTATCGTAGGTGTTCAGGCGCCAGCCGGTCACTCCCAGCCATAGGCCCCCAGAGAAAAACCTCGGCCCGTTTCCCTGGCAAACAAAAGTAAGCTGCCCCGCTTCTGGATGGCAGATTGCAGGAGCCACTTTGCACCATCAAACCAGCCCAACTTGGCACTGGTGCCACCTCTGGTCTGGGAACCATGCTGTGTATCGTGGATTCCAATTAGCAAGCCGGCCACTCCCAGCCACAGGCCTCCAAACACAAACAACGGCGCTTTTCCCTGGAAAACAAAACTCGCCTGCCAACTTTTTGATGGCAGATTGCAGGAGCCACTTGGTACTATCAAACCAGCCCAACTTGGCACTGGTGCCACCATGGGTCTGGTAACCATCCTGCCTATCGTAGCTTTTCAGGACCTAGACGGTCACTCCCAGCCATAGGCCCCGTGACACAAAGCTCGGCCCTTTTCCCTGGCAAACAAAAGTAAGCTGTCCCGCTTCTGGATGGCAGATTGCAGGATCCACTAGGTATTATCAAACCAGCCCGACTTGGCACTGGTGCCACCTCTGGTCTGGGAACCATCCTGCGTATCGTGGATTCTAAGCAGCCAGCCGGCCACTCCCAGCCACAGGCCCCCAAACACAAACAACGGCGCTTTTCCCTGGAAAACAAAACTCGCCTGCCAACATTTTGATGGCAGATTGCAGGAGCCACTTGGTACTATCAAACCAGCCCAACTTGGCACTGGTGCCACCATGGGTCTGGTCACCATCCTGCCTATCGTAGCTTTTCAGGAGCCAGCCGGTCACTCCAAGCCATAGGCCCCCAGACAAAAACCTCGGCCCGTTTCCCTGGCAAAGAAAAATAAGCTACCCCGCTTCTGGATGGCACATTGCAGGAGCCACTTTGCACCATCAAACCAGCCCGACTTGGCACTGGTGCCACCTCTGGTCTGGGAACCATCCTGCGTATCGTGGATTCTAATTAGCCATCCGTCCACTCCCAGCCACAGGCCCCCAAACAAAAACAACGGCGCTTTTCCCTGGAAAACAAAACTCGCCTGCCAAATTTTGATGGCAGATTGCCGGAGCCACTGGGTACTATCAAACCAGCCCAACTTGACACTGGTGCCACCATGGGTCTGGTCACCATCCTGCCTATCGTAGCTTTTCAGGAGCCAGCCGGTCACTCCCAGCCATAGGCCCCCAGAAAAAAAGCTCGGACCGTTTCCCTGGCAAACAAAAGTAAGTTATTCCGCTACTGGATGGCAGATTGCAGGAGCCACTTTTCACCATCAAACCAGCCCGACTTGGCACTGGTGCCACCTCTGGTCTGGGAACCATGCTGCGTATCGTGGATTCTAAGGAGCCAGCCGGCCACTCCCAGCCACAGGCCCCCAAACACAAACAACGGCGCATTTCCCTGGATAACAAACTCGCCTGCCAACTTTTTTTATGGCAGATTGCAGGAGCCACTTGGTACTATCAAACCAGCCCAACTTGGCACTGGTGCCACCATGGGTCTGGTCACCATCCTGCCTATCGTAGCTTTTCAGGAGCCAGCCGGTCACTCCCAGCCATAGGCCCCGAGACACAAACCTCGGCCCGTTTCCCTGGCAAACAAAAGTAAGCTACCCCGCTTCTGGATGGCAGATTGCAGGACGCACTTGGTACTATCAAACCAGCCCAACTTGGCACTGGTGCCACCTCTGGTCTGGGAACCATGCTGCGTATCGTGGATTCTAAGGAGCCAGCCGGCCACTCCCAGCCACAGGCCCCCAAATACAAACAACGGCGCTTTTCCCTGGAAAACAAAACTCGCCTGCCAACATTTTGATGGCAGATTGCAGGAGCCACTTGGTACTATCAAACCAGCCCAACTTGGCACTGGTGCCACCATGGGTCTGGTCACCATCCTGCCTATCTTAGCTTTTCAGGAGCCAGCCGGTCACTCCCAGCCATAGGCCCCCAGACACAAACCTCGGCCCGTTTCCCTGGCAAACAAAAGTAAGCTGCCCCGCTTCTGGATGGCAGATTGCAGGAGCCACTTGGTACTATCAAACCAGCCCAACTTGGCACTGGTGCCACCTTGGGTCTGGGAACCATCCTGCGTATCGTGGATTCTAAGGAGCCAGCCGGTCACTCTCAGCCACAGGCCCCCAAACACAAACCACAGCGCTTTTCCCTGGAAAACAAAACCCGCCTGCCGACATTTTGATGGCAGATTGCAGGAGCCACTTGCTACTATCAAATCAGCCCAACTTGGCACTGGTGCCACCATGGGTCTGGTCACCATCCTGCCTATCGTAGCTTTTCAGGAGCCAGCCGGTCACTCCCAGCCATAGGCCCCCAGACACAAAGCTCGGCCCGTTTCCCTGGCAAACAAAAGTAAGCTGCCCCGCTTCTGGATGGCAGATTGCAGGACGCACTTGGTAGTATCAAACCAGCCCGACTTGGCACTGGTGCCACCTCTGGTCTGGGAACCATGGTGCGTATCGTGAATTCTAAGGAGCCAGCCGGCCACTCCCAGCCATAGGCACCCAAACACAAACAACGGCGCTTTTCCCTGGAAAACAAAACTCGCCTGCCAACTTTTTGATGGCAGATTGCAGGAGCCACTTGGTACTATCAAACCAGCTCAACTTGGCACTGGTGCCACCATGGGTCTGCTCACCATCCTGCCTATCGTAGCTTTTCAGGAGCCAGCCGGTCACTCCCAGCCATAGGCCCCCAGACACAAACCTCGGCCCGTTTCCCTGGCAAACAAAAGTAAGCTGCCCCGCTTCTGCATGGCAGATTGCAGGAGCTATTTAGTACTATCAAACCAGCCCGACTTGGCACTGGTGCCACCTCAGGTCTGGGAACCATCCTGCCTATCGTGGATTCTAAGGAGCCAGCCGGCCACTCCCAGCCACAGGCGCCCAAACACAAACAACGGCGCTTTTCCCTGGAAAACAAAACTCGCCCTCCAAATTTTGACGGCAGATTGCAGGAGCCACTTGGTACTATCAAATCAGCCCAACTTGGGTCTGGTGCCACCATGGGTCTGGTCACCATCCTGCCTATCGTAGCTTTTCAGGAGCCAGCCGGTCACTCCCAGCCATAGGCCCCCAGACAAAAACCTCGGCCCGTTTCCCTGGCATACAAAAGTAAGCTGCCCTGCTTCTGGATGGCAGATTGCAGGAACCACTTGGTACTATCAAACCAGCAAAACTTGGCACTGGTGCCACATTGGGTCTGGATACCATGCTGCGTATCGTGGATTCTAAGGAGCCAGCCGGCCACTCCCAGCCACAGGCCCCCAAACACAAACAACGGCGCTTTTCCCTGGAAAACAAAACTCTCCTGCCAACTTTTTGATGGGAGATTGCAGGAGCCACTTGGTTTTATCAAATCAGACCAACTTGGCACTGGTGCCACCATGGGTCTGGTCACCATCCTGCCTATCGTAGCTTTTCAGGAGCCAGCCGGTCACTCGCAGCCATAGGCCCCCGGACACAAACCTCGGCCCGTTTCCCTGACAAACAAAAGTAAGTTATCCCGCTTCTGGATGGCAGATTGCCGGAGCCACTTGGTACTATCAAACCAGCCCGACTTGGCACTGGTGCCACCATGGGTCTGGTCACCATCCTGCCTATCGTGGATTCTAATTAGCCCTCTGTCCACTCCCAGCCACAGGCCCCCAAACAAAAACAACGGCGCTTTTCCCTGGAAAACAAAACTCGTCTGCCAACTTTTTGATGGCAGATTGCCAGAGCCACTTGGTACTATCAAACCAGCCCAACTTGGCACTGGTGCCACCTTGGGTCTGGGAACCATGCTGCGTATCGTGGATTATAAGGAGCCATCCGGCCACTCCCAGCCACAGGCCCCCAAACAAAAACAACGGCGCTTTTCCCTGGAAAACAAAACTCGCCTGCCAAATTTTTGATGGCAGATTGCAGGAGCCACTTGGTACTATCAAACCAGCCCAACTTGACACTGGTGCCACCATGGGTCTGGTCACCATCCTGCCTATCTTAGCTTTTCTGGAGCCAGCCGGTCACTCCCAGCCATAGGCCCCCAGACACAAACCTCGGCCCGTTTCCCTGGCAAACAAAAGTAAGCTGCCCCGCTTCTGGATGGCAGATTGCAGGACGCACTTGGTACTATCAAACCAGCCCAACTTGGCACTGGTGCCACCTCTGGTCTGGGAACCATGCCGCGTATCGTGGATTCTAAGGAGCCAGCCGGCCACTCCCAGCCACAGGCCCCCAAACAGAAACAACGGCGCTTTTCCCTGGAAAACAAAACTCGCCTGCCAACTTTTTCATGGCTGATTGCAGGAGCCACTTGGTACTATCAAATCAGCCCAGCTTGGCACTGGTGCCACCATGGGTCTGGTCACCATCCTGCCTATTGTAGCTTTTCAGGAGCCAGCCGGTCACTCCCAGCCATAGGCCCCCAGACACAAACCTCGGCCCGTTTCCCTGGCAAAGAAAAATAAGCTACCCCGCTTCTGGATGGCACATTGCAGGAGCCACTTTGCACCATCAAACCAGCCCGACTTGGCACTGGTGCCACCTCTGGTCTGGGAACCATCCTGCGTATCGTGGATTCTAATTAGCCATCCGTCCACTCCCAGCCACAGGCCCCCAAACAAAAACAACGGCGCTTTTCCCTGGAAAACAAAACTCGCCTGCCAAATTTTGATGGCAGATTGCCGGAGCCACTGGGTACTATCAAACCAGCCCGACTTGGCACTGGTGCCACCTCAGGTCTGGGAACCATGCTGCGTATCGTAGATTCTAATTAGCCATCTGGCCACTCCCAGCCATAGGCCCCCAGACAAAAACCTCGGCCCGTTTCCCTGGCAAACAAAAGTAAGTTATCCCGCTTCTGGATGGCAGATTGCAGGAGCCACTTTTCACCATCAAACCAGCCCAACTTGGCACTGGTGCCACCTGTGGTCTGGGAACCATCCTGCGTATCGTGGATTCTAAGGAGCCAGCCGGCCACTCCCTGCCACA
Organism: Melospiza melodia melodia; assembly: GCF_035770615.1. Taxonomy (NCBI): domain Eukaryota; kingdom Metazoa; phylum Chordata; class Aves; order Passeriformes; family Passerellidae; genus Melospiza; species Melospiza melodia. Next base: position 38,212,244 of record NC_086195.1, on the reverse strand, counting down.
GGCCCCCAAACACAAACAACGGCGCTTTTCCCTGGATAACAAACTCGCCTGCTAACTTTTTGATGGCAGATTGCAGGAGCCACTTGGTACTATCAAACCAGCCCAACTTGGCACTGGTGCCACCATGGGTCTGGTCACCATCCTGCCTATCGTAGCTTTTCAGGAGCCAGGCGGTCACTCCCAGCCATAGGCCCTGAGACACAAACCTCGGCCCGTATCCCTGGCAAACAAAAGTAAGCTGCCCCGCTTCTGGATGGCAGATTGCAGGACGCACTTGGTACTATCAAACCAGCCCAACTTGGCACTGGTGCCACCTCTGGTCTGGGAACCATGCCGCGTATCGTGGATTCTAAGGAGCCAGCCGGCCACTCCCAGCCACAGGCCCCCAAACAGAAACAACGGCGCTTTTCCCTGGAAAACAAAACTCGCCTGCCAACTTTTTCATGGCTGATTGCAGGAGCCACTTGGTACTATCAAATCAGCCCAGCTTGGCACTGGTGCCACCATGGGTCTGGTCACCATCCTGCCTATTGTAGCTTTTCAGGAGCCAGCCGGTCACTCCCAGCCATAGGCCCCCAGACACAAACCTCGGCCCGTTTCCCTGGCAAACAAAAGTAAGCTACCCCGCTTCTGGATGGCAGATTGCAGGAACCACTTTGCACCATCAAACTAGCCCGACTTGGCACTGGTGCCACCTCTGGTCTGGGAACCATGCTGCGTATCGTGGATTCTAAGGAGCCATCCGTCCACTCCCAGACACAGGCCCCCAAACACAAACAACGGCGCTTTTCCCTGGAAAACAAAACTCGCCTGCCAACTTTTTGATGGCAGATTGCAGGAGCCACTTGGTACTATCAAACCAGCCCAACTTGGCACTGGTGCCACCATGGGTCTGGTCACCATCCTGCCTATCGTAGCTTTTCAGGAGCAAGCCGGTCACTCCCAGCCATAGGCCCCCAGACACAAACCTCGGCCCGTTTCCCTGGCAAACAAAAGTAAGCTGCCCCGCTTCTGGATGGCAGATTGCAGGACGCACTTGGTACTATCAAACCAGCCCGACTTGGCACTGGTGCCACCTCTGGTCTGGGAACCATCCTGCGTATCGTGGATTCTAAGCAGCCAGCCGGCCACTCCCAGCCACAGGCCCCCAAACACAAACAACGGCGCTTTTCCCTGGAAAACAAAACTCGCCTGCCAACATTTTGATGGCAGATTGCAGGAGCCACTTGGTACTATCAAATCAGCCCAACTTGGCACTGGTGCCACCATGCGTTTGGTCACCATCCTGCCTATCGTAGCTTTTCAGGAGCCAGACGGTCACTCCCAGCTATAGGCCCCCAGAGAAAAACCTCGGCCCGTTTCCCTGGCATACAAAAGTAAGCTGCCCCGCTTCTGGATGGCAGATTGCAGGAACAACTTGGTACTATCAAACCAGCCCGACTTGGCACTGGTGCCACCTCTGGTCTGGGAACCATCCTGCGTATCGTGGATTCTAAGGAGCCAGCCGGCCACTCCCAGCCACAGGCCCCCAAACACAAACAACGGCGCTTTTCCCTGGAAAACAAAACTCGCCTGCCAACATTTTGATGGCAGATTGCAGGAGCCACTTGGTACTGTCAAATCAGCCCAACTTGGCACTGGTGCCACCATGGGTCTGGTCACCATCCTGCCTATCGTAGCTTTTCAGGACCTAGCAGGTCACTCCCAGCCATAGGCGCCCAGACACAAAGCTCGGCCCGTTTCCCTGGCAAACAAAAGTAAGCTGCCCCGCTTCTGGATGGCAGATTTCCGGAGCCACTTGGTACTATCAAACCAGCCCGACTTGGCACTGGTGCCACCTCTGGTCTGGGAACCATGCTGCGTATCGTGGATTCTAAGGAGCCATCCGTCCACTCCCAGCCACAGGCCCCCAAACACAAACAACGGCGCTTTTCCCTGGAAAACAAAACTCGCCTGCCAACATTTTGATGGCAGATTGCAGGAGCCACTTGCTACTATCAAATCAGCCCATCTTGGCACTGGTGCCACCATGGGTCTGGTCACCATCCTGCCTATCGTAGGTGTTCAGGCGCCAGCCGGTCACTCCCAGCCATAGGCCCCCAGAGAAAAACCTCGGCCCGTTTCCCTGGCAAACAAAAGTAAGCTGCCCCGCTTCTGGATGGCAGATTGCAGGAGCCACTTTGCACCATCAAACCAGCCCAACTTGGCACTGGTGCCACCTCTGGTCTGGGAACCATGCTGTGTATCGTGGATTCCAATTAGCAAGCCGGCCACTCCCAGCCACAGGCCTCCAAACACAAACAACGGCGCTTTTCCCTGGAAAACAAAACTCGCCTGCCAACTTTTTGATGGCAGATTGCAGGAGCCACTTGGTACTATCAAACCAGCCCAACTTGGCACTGGTGCCACCATGGGTCTGGTAACCATCCTGCCTATCGTAGCTTTTCAGGACCTAGACGGTCACTCCCAGCCATAGGCCCCGTGACACAAAGCTCGGCCCTTTTCCCTGGCAAACAAAAGTAAGCTGTCCCGCTTCTGGATGGCAGATTGCAGGATCCACTAGGTATTATCAAACCAGCCCGACTTGGCACTGGTGCCACCTCTGGTCTGGGAACCATCCTGCGTATCGTGGATTCTAAGCAGCCAGCCGGCCACTCCCAGCCACAGGCCCCCAAACACAAACAACGGCGCTTTTCCCTGGAAAACAAAACTCGCCTGCCAACATTTTGATGGCAGATTGCAGGAGCCACTTGGTACTATCAAACCAGCCCAACTTGGCACTGGTGCCACCATGGGTCTGGTCACCATCCTGCCTATCGTAGCTTTTCAGGAGCCAGCCGGTCACTCCAAGCCATAGGCCCCCAGACAAAAACCTCGGCCCGTTTCCCTGGCAAAGAAAAATAAGCTACCCCGCTTCTGGATGGCACATTGCAGGAGCCACTTTGCACCATCAAACCAGCCCGACTTGGCACTGGTGCCACCTCTGGTCTGGGAACCATCCTGCGTATCGTGGATTCTAATTAGCCATCCGTCCACTCCCAGCCACAGGCCCCCAAACAAAAACAACGGCGCTTTTCCCTGGAAAACAAAACTCGCCTGCCAAATTTTGATGGCAGATTGCCGGAGCCACTGGGTACTATCAAACCAGCCCAACTTGACACTGGTGCCACCATGGGTCTGGTCACCATCCTGCCTATCGTAGCTTTTCAGGAGCCAGCCGGTCACTCCCAGCCATAGGCCCCCAGAAAAAAAGCTCGGACCGTTTCCCTGGCAAACAAAAGTAAGTTATTCCGCTACTGGATGGCAGATTGCAGGAGCCACTTTTCACCATCAAACCAGCCCGACTTGGCACTGGTGCCACCTCTGGTCTGGGAACCATGCTGCGTATCGTGGATTCTAAGGAGCCAGCCGGCCACTCCCAGCCACAGGCCCCCAAACACAAACAACGGCGCATTTCCCTGGATAACAAACTCGCCTGCCAACTTTTTTTATGGCAGATTGCAGGAGCCACTTGGTACTATCAAACCAGCCCAACTTGGCACTGGTGCCACCATGGGTCTGGTCACCATCCTGCCTATCGTAGCTTTTCAGGAGCCAGCCGGTCACTCCCAGCCATAGGCCCCGAGACACAAACCTCGGCCCGTTTCCCTGGCAAACAAAAGTAAGCTACCCCGCTTCTGGATGGCAGATTGCAGGACGCACTTGGTACTATCAAACCAGCCCAACTTGGCACTGGTGCCACCTCTGGTCTGGGAACCATGCTGCGTATCGTGGATTCTAAGGAGCCAGCCGGCCACTCCCAGCCACAGGCCCCCAAATACAAACAACGGCGCTTTTCCCTGGAAAACAAAACTCGCCTGCCAACATTTTGATGGCAGATTGCAGGAGCCACTTGGTACTATCAAACCAGCCCAACTTGGCACTGGTGCCACCATGGGTCTGGTCACCATCCTGCCTATCGTAGCTTTTCAGGAGCCAGCCGGTCACTCCCAGCCATAGGCCCCCAGACACAAACCTCGGCCCGTTTCCCTGGCAAACAAAAGTAAGCTGCCCCGCTTCTGGATGGCAGATTGCAGGAGCCACTTGGTACTATCAAACCAGCCCAACTTGGCACTGGTGCCACCTTGGGTCTGGGAACCATCCTGCGTATCGTGGATTCTAAGGAGCCAGCCGGTCACTCTCAGCCACAGGCCCCCAAACACAAACCACAGCGCTTTTCCCTGGAAAACAAAACCCGCCTGCCGACATTTTGATGGCAGATTGCAGGAGCCACTTGCTACTATCAAATCAGCCCAACTTGGCACTGGTGCCACCATGGGTCTGGTCACCATCCTGCCTATCGTAGCTTTTCAGGAGCCAGCCGGTCACTCCCAGCCATAGGCCCCCAGACACAAAGCTCGGCCCGTTTCCCTGGCAAACAAAAGTAAGCTGCCCCGCTTCTGGATGGCAGATTGCAGGACGCACTTGGTACTATCAAACCAGCCCGACTTGGCACTGGTGCCACCTCTGGTCTGGGAACCATGGTGCGTATCGTGAATTCTAAGGAGCCAGCCGGCCACTCCCAGCCATAGGCACCCAAACACAAACAACGGCGCTTTTCCCTGGAAAACAAAACTCGCCTGCCAACTTTTTGATGGCAGATTGCAGGAGCCACTTGGTACTATCAAACCAGCTCAACTTGGCACTGGTGCCACCATGGGTCTCCTCACCATCCTGCCTATCGTAGCTTTTCAGGAGCCAGCCGGTCACTCCCAGCCATAGGCCCCCAGACACAAACCTCGGCCCGTTTCCCTGGCAAACAAAAGTAAGCTGCCCCGCTTCTGCATGGCAGATTGCAGGAGCTATTTAGTACTATCAAACCAGCCCGACTTGGCACTGGTGCCACCTCAGGTCTGGGAACCATCCTGCCTATCGTGGATTCTAAGGAGCCAGCCGGCCACTCCCAGCCACAGGCGCCCAAACACAAACAACGGCGCTTTTCCCTGGAAAACAAAACTCGCCCTCCAAATTTTGACGGCAGATTGCAGGAGCCACTTGGTACTATCAAATCAGCCCAACTTGGGACTGGTGCCACCATGGGTCTGGTCACCATCCTGCCTATCGTAGCTTTTCAGGAGCCAGCCGGTCACTCCCAGCCATAGGCCCCCAGACAAAAACCTCGGCCCGTTTCCCTGGCATACAAAAGTAAGCTGCCCTGCTTCTGGATGGCAGATTGCAGGAACCACTTGGTACTATCAAACCAGCAAAACTTGGCACTGGTGCCACCTTGGGTCTGGATACCATGCTGCGTATCGTGGATTCTAAGGAGCCAGCCGGCCACTCCCAGCCACAGGCCCCCAAACACAAACAACGGCGCTTTTCCCTGGAAAACAAAACTCTCCTGCCAACTTTTTGATGGGAGATTGCAGGAGCCACTTGTTTTTATCAAATCAGACCAACTTGGCACTGGTGCCACCATGGGTCTGGTCACCATCCTGCCTATCGTAGCTTTTCAGGAGCCAGCCGGTCACTCGCAGCCATAGGCCCCCGGACACAAACCTCGGCCCGTTTCCCTGACAAACAAAAGTAAGTTATCCCGCTTCTGGATGGCAGATTGCCGGAGCCACTTGGTACTATCAAACCAGCCCGACTTGGCACTGGTGCCACCATGGGTCTGGTCACCATCCTGCCTATCGTGGATTCTAATTAGCCCTCTGTCCACTCCCAGCCACAGGCCCCCAAACAAAAACAACGGCGCTTTTCCCTGGAAAACAAAACTCGTCTGCCAACTTTTTGATGGCAGATTGCCAGAGCCACTTGGTACTATCAAACCAGCCCAACTTGGCACTGGTGCCACCTTGGGTCTGGGAACCATGCTGCGTATCGTGGATTATAAGGAGCCATCCGGCCACTCCCAGCCACAGGCCCCCAAACAAATACAACGGCGCTTTTCCCTGGAAAACAAAACTCGCCTGCCAAATTTTTGATGGCAGATTGCAGGAGCCACTTGGTACTATCAAACCAGCCCAACTTGACACTGGTGCCACCATGGGTCTGGTCACCATCCTGCCTATCTTAGCTTTTCTGGAGCCAGCCGGTCACTCCCAGCCATAGGCCCCCAGACACAAACCTCGGCCCGTTTCCCTGGCAAACAAAAGTAAGCTGCCCCGCTTCTGGATGGCAGATTGCAGGAGCCACTTGGTACTATCAAACCAGCCCAACTTGGCACTGGTGCCACCTTGGGTCTGGGAACCATCCTGCGTATCGTGGATTCTAAGGAGCCAGCCCGTCACTCCCAGCCACAGGCCCCCAAACACAAACCACAGCGCTTTTCTCTGGAAAACAAACCCGCCTGCCGACATTTTGATGGCAGATTGCAGGAGCCACTTGCTGCTATCAAATCAGCCCAACTTGGCACTGGTGCCACCATGGGTCTGGTCACCATCCTGCCTATCGTAGCTTTTCAGGAGCCAGCCGGTCACTCCCAGTCATAGGCCCCCAGACACAAACCTCTGCCCGTTTCCCTGGCAAACAAAAGTAAGCTGCCCCGCTTCTGGATGGCAGATTGTAGGACGCACTTGGTACTATCAAACCAGCCCGACTTGGCACTGGTGCCACCTCTGGTCTGGGAACTATGGTGCGTATCGTGGATTCTAAGGAGCCAGCCGGCCACTCCCAGCCATAGGCACCCAAACACAAACAACGGCGCTTTTCCCTGGAAAACAAAACTCGCCTGCCAACTTTTTGATGGCAGATTGCAGGAGCCACTTGGTACTATCAAACCAGCTCAACTTGGCACTGGTGCCACCATGGGTCTGCTCACCATCCTGCCTATCGTAGCTTTTCAGGAGCCAGACGGTCACTCGCAGCCACAGGCCCCCAGACAAAAACCTCGGCCCGTTTCCCTGGCAAACAAAAGTAAGCTGCCCCGCTTCTGCATGGCAGATTGCAGGAGCTATTTAGTACTATCAAACCAGCCCGACTTGGCACTGGTGCCACCATGGGTCTGGTCACCATCCTGCCTATCGTAGCTTTTCAGGAGCCAGCCGGTCACTCCCAGCCATAGGCCCCCAGACAAAAACCTCGGCCCGTTCCCCTGGCAAACAAAAGTAAGTTATCCCACTTCTGGATGGCAGATTGCAGGAGCCACTTTTCACCATCAAACCAGCCCAACTTGGCACTGGTGCCACCTCTGGTCTGGGAACCATCCTGCGTATCGTGGATTCTAAGGAGCCAGCCGGCCACTCCTGCCACAGGCCCCCAAACACAAACAACGGCGCTTTTCCCTGGATAACAAACTCGCCTGCCAACTTTTTGATGGCAGATTGCAGGAGCCACTTGGTACTATCAAACCAGCCCAACTTGGCACTGGTGCCACCATGGGTCTGGTCACCATCCTGCCTATCGTAGCTTTTCAGGAGCCAGGCGGTCACTCCCAGCCATAGGCCCTGAGACACAAACCTCGGCCCGTATCCCTGGCAAACAAAAGTAAGCTGCCCCGCTTCTGGATGGCAGATTGCAGGACGCACTTGGTACTATCAAACCAGCCCAACTTGGCACTGGTGCCACCTCTGGTCTGGGAACCATGCCGCGTATCGTGGATTCTAAGGAGCCAGCCGGCCACTCCCAGCCACAGGCCCCCAAACAGAAACAACGGCGCTTTTCCCTGGAAAACAAAACTCGCCTGCCAACTTTTTCATGGCTGATTGCAGGAGCCACTTGGTACTATCAAATCAGCCCAGCTTGGCACTGGTGCCACCATGGGTCTGGTCACCATCCTGCCTATCTTAGCTTTTCAGGAGCCAGCCGGTCACTCCCAGCCATAGGCCCCCAGACACAAACCTCGGCCCGTTTCCCTGGCAAACAAAAGTAAGCTACCCCGCTTCTGGATGGCAGATTGCAGGAACCACTTTGCACCATCAAACTAGCCCGACTTGGCACTGGTGCCACCTCTGGTCTGGGAACCATGCTGCGTATCGTGGATTCTAAGGAGCCATCCGTCCACTCCCAGACACAGGCCCCCAAACACAAACAACGGCGCTTTTCCCTGGAAAACAAAACTCGCCTGCCAACTTTTTGATGGCAGATTGCAGGAGCCACTTGGTACTATCAAACCAGCCCAACTTGGCACTGGTGCCACCATGGGTCTGGTCACCATCCTGCCTATCGTAGCTTTTCAGGAGCAAGCCGGTCACTCCCAGCCATAGGCCCCCAGACACAAACCTCGGCCCGTTTCCCTGGCAAACAAAAGTAAGCTGCCCCGCTTCTGGATGGCAGATTGCAGGACGCACTTGGTAGTATCAAACCAGCCCGACTTGGCACTGGTGCCACCTCTGGTCTGGGAACCATCCTGCGTATCGTGGATTCTAAGCAGCCAGCCGGCCACTCCCAGCCACAGGCCCCCAAACACAAACAACGGCGCTTTTCCCTGGAAAACAAAACTCGCCTGCCAACATTTTGATGGCAGATTGCAGGAGCCACTTGGTACTATCAAATCAGCCCAACTTGGCACTAGTGCCACCATGCGTTTGGTCACCATCCTGCCTATCGTAGCTTTTCAGGAGCCAGACGGTCACTCCCAGCTATAGGCCCCCAGACAAAAACCTCGGCCCGTTTCCCTGGCATACAAAGGTAAGCTGCCCCGCTTCTGGATGGCAGATTGCAGGAACAACTTGGTACTATCAAACCAGCCCGACTTGGCACTGGTGCCACCTCTGGTCTGGGAACCATCCTGCGTATCGTGGATTCTAAGCAGCCAGCCGGCCACTCCCAGCCACAGGCCCCCAAACACAAACAACGGCGCTTTTCCCTGGAAAACAAAACTCGCCTGCCAACATTTTGATGGCAGATTGCAGGAGCCACTTGGTACTATCAAACCAGCCCAACTTGGCACTGGTGCCACCATGGATCTGGTCACCATCCTGCCTATCGTAGCTTTTCAGGACCTAGCCGGTCACTCCAAGCCATAGGCGCCCAGACAAAAAGCTCGGCCCGTTTCCCTGGCAAACAAAGTAAGCTGCCCCGCTTCTGGATGGCAGATTGCAGGAACCACTTGGTACTATCAAACCAGCCCGACTTGGCACTGGTGCCACCTTGGGTCTGGGAACCATCCTGCGTATCGTGGATTCTAAGGAGCCAGCCGGTCACTCCCAGCCACAGGCCCCCAAACACAAACAACGGCGCTTTTCCCTGGAAAACAAAACTCGCCTGCCAATATTTTGATGGCAGATTGCAGGAGCCACTTGCTACTATCAAATCAGCCCAACTTGGCACTGGTGCCACCATGGGTCTGGTCACCATCCTGCCTATCGTAGCTTTTCAGGAGCCAGCCGGTCCCTCCCTGCCATAGGCCACCAGAGAAAAACCTCGGCCCGTTTCCCTGGCAAACAAAAGTAAGCTGCCCCGCTTCTGGATGGCAGATTGCAGGAGCCACTTTGCACCATCAAACTAGCCCGACTTGGCACTGGTGCCACCTCAGGTCTGGGAACCATCCTGCGTATCGTGGATTCTAAGGAGCCAGCCGGCCACTCCAGCCACAGGCCCCCAGACACAAACAACGGCGCTTTTCCCTGGAAAACAAAACTCGCCTGCCAACTTTTAGATGGCAGATTGCAGGAGCCACTTGGTACTGTCAAATCAGCCCAACTTGGCACTGGTGCCACCATGGGTCTGGTCACCATCCTGCCTATCGTAGCTTTTCAGGACCTAGCAGGTCACTCCCAGCCATAGGCGCCCAGACACAAAGCTCGGCCCGTTTCCCTGGCAAACAAAAGTAAGCTGCCCCGCTTCTGGATGGCAGATTTCCGGAGCCACTTGGTACTATCAAACCAGCCCGACTTGGCACTGGTGCCACCTCTGGTCTGGGAACCATGCTGCGTATCGTGGATTCTAAGGAGCCATCCGTCCACTCCCAGCCACAGGCCCCCAAACACAAACAACGGCGCTTTTCCCTGGAAAACAAAACTCGCCTGCCAACATTTTGATGGCAGATTGCAGGAGCCACTTGCTACTATCAAATCAGCCCATCTTGGCACTGGTGCCACCATGGGTCTGGTCACCATCCTGCCTATCGTAGGTGTTCAGGCGCCAGCCGGTCACTCCCAGCCATAGGCCCCCAGAGAAAAACCTCGGCCCGTTTCCCTGGCAAACAAAAGTAAGCTGCCCCGCTTCTGGATGGCAGATTGCAGGAGCCACTTTGCACCATCAAACCAGCCCAACTTGGCACTGGTGCCACCTCTGGTCTGGGAACCATGCTGTGTATCGTGGATTCCAATTAGCAAGCCGGCCACTCCCAGCCACAGGCCTCCAAACAGAAACAACGGCGCTTTTCCCTGGAAAACAAAACTCGCCTGCCAACTTTTTGATGGCAGATTGCAGGAGCCACTTGATACTATCAAACCAGCCCAACTTGGCACTGGTGCCACCATGGGTCTGGTAACCATCCTGCCTATCGTAGCTTTTCAGGACCTAGACGGTCACTCCCAGCCATAGGCCCCGTGACACAAAGCTCGGCCCTTTTCCCTGGCAAACAAAAGTAAGCTGTCCCGCTTCTGGATGGCAGATTGCAGGATCCACTAGGTATTATCAAACCAGCCCGACTTGGCACTGGTGCCACCTCTGGTCTGGGAACCATCCTGCGTATCGTGGATTCTAAGCAGCCAGCCGGCCACTCCCAGCCACAGGCCCCCAAACACAAACAACGGCGCTTTTCCCTGGAAAACAAAACTCGCCTGCCAACATTTTGATGGCAGATTGCAGGAGCCACTTGGTACTATCAAACCAGCCCAACTTGGCACTGGTGCCACCATGGGTCTGGTCACCATCCTGCCTATCGTAGCTTTTCAGGAGCCAGCCGGTCACTCCAAGCCATAGGCCCCCAGACAAAAACCTCGGCCCGTTTCCCTGGCAAAGAAAAATAAGCTACCCCGCTTCTGGATGGCACATTGCAGGAGCCACTTTGCACCATCAAACCAGCCCGACTTGGCACTGGTGCCACCTCTGGTCTGGGAACCATCCTGCGTATCGTGGATTCTAATTAGCCATCCGTCCACTCCCAGCCACAGGCCCCCAAACAAAAACAACGGCGCTTTTCCCTGGAAAACAAAACTCGCCTGCCAAATTTTGATGGCAGATTGCCGGAGCCACTGGGTACTATCAAACCAGCCCAACTTGACACTGGTGCCACCATGGGTCTGGTCACCATCCTGCCTATCGTAGCTTTTCAGGAGCCAGCCGGTCACTCCCAGCCATAGGCCCCCAGAAAAAAAGCTCGGACCGTTTCCCTGGCAAACAAAAGTAAGTTATTCCGCTACTGGATGGCAGATTGCAGGAGCCACTTTTCACCATCAAACCAGCCCGACTTGGCACTGGTGCCACCTCTGGTCTGGGAACCATGCTGCGTATCGTGGATTCTAAGGAGCCAGCCGGCCACTCCCAGCCACAGGCCCCCAAACACAAACAACGGCGCATTTCCCTGGATAACAAACTCGCCTGCCAACTTTTTTTATGGCAGATTGCAGGAGCCACTTGGTACTATCAAACCAGCCCAACTTGGCACTGGTGCCACCATGGGTCTGGTCACCATCCTGCCTATCGTAGCTTTTCAGGAGCCAGCCGGTCACTCCCAGCCATAGGCCCCGAGACACAAACCTCGGCCCGTTTCCCTGGCAAACAAAAGTAAGCTACCCCGCTTCTGGATGGCAGATTGCAGGACGCACTTGGTACTATCAAACCAGCCCAACTTGGCACTGGTGCCACCTCTGGTCTGGGAACCATGCTGCGTATCGTGGATTCTAAGGAGCCAGCCGGCCACTCCCAGCCACAGGCCCCCAAATACAAACAACGGCGCTTTTCCCTGGAAAACAAAACTCGCCTGCCAACATTTTGATGGCAGATTGCAGGAGCCACTTGGTACTATCAAACCAGCCCAACTTGGCACTGGTGCCACCATGGGTCTGGTCACCATCCTGCCTATCTTAGCTTTTCAGGAGCCAGCCGGTCACTCCCAGCCATAGGCCCCCAGACACAAACCTCGGCCCGTTTCCCTGGCAAACAAAAGTAAGCTGCCCCGCTTCTGGATGGCAGATTGCAGGAGCCACTTGGTACTATCAAACCAGCCCAACTTGGCACTGGTGCCACCTTGGGTCTGGGAACCATCCTGCGTATCGTGGATTCTAAGGAGCCAGCCGGTCACTCTCAGCCACAGGCCCCCAAACACAAACCACAGCGCTTTTCCCTGGAAAACAAAACCCGCCTGCCGACATTTTGATGGCAGATTGCAGGAGCCACTTGCTACTATCAAATCAGCCCAACTTGGCACTGGTGCCACCATGGGTCTGGTCACCATCCTGCCTATCGTAGCTTTTCAGGAGCCAGCCGGTCACTCCCAGCCATAGGCCCCCAGACACAAAGCTCGGCCCGTTTCCCTGGCAAACAAAAGTAAGCTGCCCCGCTTCTGGATGGCAGATTGCAGGACGCACTTGGTAGTATCAAACCAGCCCGACTTGGCACTGGTGCCACCTCTGGTCTGGGAACCATGGTGCGTATCGTGAATTCTAAGGAGCCAGCCGGCCACTCCCAGCCATAGGCACCCAAACACAAACAACGGCGCTTTTCCCTGGAAAACAAAACTCGCCTGCCAACTTTTTGATGGCAGATTGCAGGAGCCACTTGGTACTATCAAACCAGCTCAACTTGGCACTGGTGCCACCATGGGTCTGCTCACCATCCTGCCTATCGTAGCTTTTCAGGAGCCAGCCGGTCACTCCCAGCCATAGGCCCCCAGACACAAACCTCGGCCCGTTTCCCTGGCAAACAAAAGTAAGCTGCCCCGCTTCTGCATGGCAGATTGCAGGAGCTATTTAGTACTATCAAACCAGCCCGACTTGGCACTGGTGCCACCTCAGGTCTGGGAACCATCCTGCCTATCGTGGATTCTAAGGAGCCAGCCGGCCACTCCCAGCCACAGGCGCCCAAACACAAACAACGGCGCTTTTCCCTGGAAAACAAAACTCGCCTGCCAACATTTTGACGGCAGATTGCAGGAGCCACTTGGTACTATCAAATCAGCCCAACTTGGGTCTGGTGCCACCATGGGTCTGGTCACCATCCTGCCTATCGTAGCTTTTCAGGAGCCAGCCGGTCACTCCCAGCCATAGGCCCCCAGACAAAAACCTCGGCCCGTTTCCCTGGCATACAAAAGTAAGCTGCCCTGCTTCTGGATGGCAGATTGCAGGAACCACTTGGTACTATCAAACCAGCAAAACTTGGCACTGGTGCCACATTGGGTCTGGATACCATGCTGCGTATCGTGGATTCTAAGGAGCCAGCCGGCCACTCCCAGCCACAGGCCCCCAAACACAAACAACGGCGCTTTTCCCTGGAAAACAAAACTCTCCTGCCAACTTTTTGATGGGAGATTGCAGGAGCCACTTGGTTTTATCAAATCAGACCAACTTGGCACTGGTGCCACCATGGGTCTGGTCACCATCCTGCCTATCGTAGCTTTTCAGGAGCCAGCCGGTCACTCGCAGCCATAGGCCCCCGGACACAAACCTCGGCCCGTTTCCCTGACAAACAAAAGTAAGTTATCCCGCTTCTGGATGGCAGATTGCCGGAGCCACTTGGTACTATCAAACCAGCCCGACTTGGCACTGGTGCCACCATGGGTCTGGTCACCATCCTGCCTATCGTGGATTCTAATTAGCCCTCTGTCCACTCCCAGCCACAGGCCCCCAAACAAAAACAACGGCGCTTTTCCCTGGAAAACAAAACTCGTCTGCCAACTTTTTGATGGCAGATTGCCAGAGCCACTTGGTACTATCAAACCAGCCCAACTTGGCACTGGTGCCACCTTGGGTCTGGGAACCATGCTGCGTATCGTGGATTATAAGGAGCCATCCGGCCACTCCCAGCCACAGGCCCCCAAACAAAAACAACGGCGCTTTTCCCTGGAAAACAAAACTCGCCTGCCAAATTTTTGATGGCAGATTGCAGGAGCCACTTGGTACTATCAAACCAGCCCAACTTGACACTGGTGCCACCATGGGTCTGGTCACCATCCTGCCTATCTTAGCTTTTCTGGAGCCAGCCGGTCACTCCCAGCCATAGGCCCCCAGACACAAACCTCGGCCCGTTTCCCTGGCAAACAAAAGTAAGCTGCCCCGCTTCTGGATGGCAGATTGCAGGAGCCACTTGGTACTATCAAACCAGCCCAACTTGGCACTGGTGCCACCTTGGGTCTGGGAACCATCCTGCGTATCGTGGATTCTAAGGAGCCAGCCCGTCACTCCCAGCCACAGGCCCCCAAACACAAACCACAGCGCTTTTCTCTGGAAAACAAACCCGCCTGCCGACATTTTGATGGCAGATTGCAGGAGCCACTTGCTGCTATCAAATCAGCCCAACTTGGCACTGGTGCCACCATGGGTCTGGTCACCATCCTGCCTATCGTAGCTTTTCAGGAGCCAGCCGGTCACTCCCAGTCATAGGCCCCCAGACACAAACCTCTGCCCGTTTCCCTGGCAAACAAAAGTAAGCTGCCCCGCTTCTGGATGGCAGATTGCAGGACGCACTTGGTACTATCAAACCAGCCCGACTTGGCACTGGTGCCACCTCTGGTCTGGGAACTATGGTGCGTATCGTGGATTCTAAGGAGCCAGCCGGCCACTCCCAGCCATAGGCACCCAAACACAAACAACGGCGCTTTTCCCTGGAAAACAAAACTCGCCTGCCAACTTTTTGATGGCAGATTGCAGGAGCCACTTGGTACTATCAAACCAGCTCAACTTGGCACTGGTGCCACCATGGGTCTGCTCACCATCCTGCCTATCGTAGCTTTTCAGGAGCCAGACGGTCACTCGCAGCCATAGGCCCCCAGACAAAAACCTCGGCCCGTTTCCCTGGCAAACAAAAGTAAGCTGCCCCGCTTCTGCATGGCAGATTGCAGGAGCTATTTAGTACTATCAAACCAGCCCGACTTGGCACTGGTGCCACCATGGGTCTGGTCACCATCCTGCCTATCGTAGCTTTTCAGGAGCCAGCCGGTCACTCCCAGCCATAGGCCCCCAGACAAAAACCTCGGCCCGTTCCCCTGGCAAACAAAAGTAAGTTATCCCACTTCTGGATGGCAGATTGCAGGAGCCACTTTTCACCATCAAACCAGCCCAACTTGGCACTGGTGCCACCTCTGGTCTGGGAACCATCCTGCGTATCGTGGATTCTAAGGAGCCAGCCGGCCACTCCTGCCACAGGCCCCCAAACACACACAACGGCGCTTTTCCCTGGATAACAAACTCGCCTGCCAACTTTTTGATGGCAGATTGCAGGAGCCACTTGGTACTATCAAACCAGCCCAACTTGGCACTGGTGCCACCATGGGTCTGGTCACCATCCTGCCTATCGTAGCTTTTCAGGAGCCAGGCGGTCACTCCCAGCCATAGGCCCTGAGACACAAACCTCGGCCCGTATCGCTGGCAAACAAAAGTAAGCTGCCCCGCTTCTGGATGGCAGATTGCAGGAGCCACTTGGTACTATCAAACCAGCCCAACTTGGCACTGGTGCCACCTCTGGTCTGGGAACCATGCCGCGTATCGTGGATTCTAAGGAGCCAGCCGGCCACTCCCAGCCACAGGCCCCCAAACAGAAACAACGGCGCTTTTCCCTGGAAAACAAAACTCGCCTGCCAACTTTTTGATGGCAGATTGCAGGAGCCACTTGGTACTATCAAACCAGCCCGACTTGGCACTGGTGCCACCATGGGTCTGGTCACCATCCTGCCTATCGTGGATTCTAATTAGCCATCTGTCCACTCCCAGCCACAGGCCCCCAAACAAAAACAACGGCGCTTTTCCCTGGAAAACAAAACTCGTCTGCCAACTTTTTGATGGCAGATTGCAGGAGCCACTTGGTACTATCAAACCAGCGCAACTTGGCACTGGTGCCACCTTGGGTCTGGGAACCATGCCGCGTATCGTGGATTATAAGGAGCCAGCCGGCCACTCCCAGCCACAGGCCCCCAAACACAAACCACAGCGCTTTTGCCTGGAAAACAAAATTCGCCGGCCAACTTTTTGATGGCAGATTGCAGGAGCCACTTGGTACTATCAAATCAGCCCAACTTGGCACTGGTGCCACCATGGGTCTGGTCACCATCCTGCTTATCGTAGCTTTTCAGGAGCCAGCCGGTCACTCCCAGCCATAGGCGCCCAGACACAATGCTCTGCCCTTTTCCCTGGCAAACCAAAGTAAGCTGCCCCGCTTCTGGATGGCAGATTGCAGGAACCACTTGGTACTATAAAACCAGCCCAACTTGGCACTGGTGCCACCTCTGGTCTGGGAACCATGCTGCGTATCGTGGATTCTAAGGAGCCAGCCGGCCACTCCCAGCCACAGGCCCCCAAACAAAATCAACGGCGCTTTTCCCTGGAAAACAAAACTCGCCTGCCAACATTTTGATGGCAGATTGCAGGAGACACTTGGTACTATCAAACCAGCCCAACTTGACACTGGTGCCACCATGGGTCTGGTCACCATCCTGCCTATCTTAGCTTTTCAGGAGCCAGCCGGTCACTCCCAGCCATAGGCCCCCAGACACAAAGCTCGGCCCGTTTCCCTGGCAAACAAAAGTAAGCTGCCCCGCTTCTGGATGGCAGATTGCAGGAGCCACTTGGTACTATCAAACCAGCCCAACTTGGCACTGGTGCCACCTTGGGTCTGGGAACCATCCTGCGTATCGTGGATTCTAAGGAGCCAGCCGGTCACTCCCAGCCACAGGCCCCCAAACACAAACCACAGCGCTTTTCCCTGGAAAACAAACCCGCCTGCCGACATTTTGATGGCAGATTGCAGGAGCCACTTGCTGCTATCAAATCAGCCCAACTTGGCACTGGTGCCACCATGGGTCTGGTCACCATCCTGCCTATCGTAGCTCTTCAGGAGCCAGCCGGTCACTCCCAGTCATAGGCCCCCAGACACAAAGCTCGGCCCGTTTCCCTGGCAAACAAAAGTAAGCTGCCCCGCTTCTGGATGGCAGATTTTAGGACGCACTTGGTACTATCAAACCAGCCCGACTTGGCACTGGTGCCACCTCTGGTCTGGGAACTATGGTGCGTATCGTGGATTCTAAGGAGCCAGCCGGCCACTCCCAGCCATAGGCACCCAAACACAAACAACGGCGCTTTTCCCTGGAAAACAAAACTCGCCTGCCAACTTTTTGAAGGCAAATTGCAGGAGCCACTTGGTACTATCAAACCAGCTCAATTTGGCACTGGTGCCACCATGGGTCTGCTCACCATCCTGCCTATCGTAGCTTTTCAGGAGCCAGCCGGTCACTCCAAGCCATAGGCCCCCAGACAAAAACCTCGGCCCGTTTCCCTGGCAAACAAAAGTAAGCTGCCCCGCTTCTGCATGGCAGATTGCAGGAGCTATTTAGTACTATCAAACCAGCCCGACTTGGCACTGGTGCCACCATGGGTCTGGTCACCATCCTGCCTATCGTAGCTTTTCAGGAGCCAGCCGGTCACTCCCAGCCATAGGCCCCCAGACAAAAACCTCGGCCCGTTTCCCTGGCAAACAAAAGTAAGTTATCCCGCTTCTGGATGGCAGATTGCAGGAGCCACTTTTCACCATCAAACCAGCCCAACTTGGCACTGGTGCCACCTCTGGTCTGGGAACCATCCTGCGTATCGTGGATTCTAAGGAGCCAGCCGGCCACTCCCAGCCACAGGCCCCCAAACACAAACAACGGCGCTTTTCCCTGGATAACAAACTCGCCTGCCAACTTTTTGATGGCAGATTGCAGGAGCCACTTGGTACTATCAAACCAGCCCAACTTGGCACTGGTGCCACCATGGGTCTGGTCACCATCCTGCCTATCGTAGCTTTTCAGGAGCCAGGTGGTCACTCCCAGCCATAGGCCCTGAGACACAAACCTCGGCCCGTATCCCTGGCAAACAAAAGTAAGCTGCCCCGCTTCTGGATGGCAGATTGCAGGAGCCACTTGGTACTATCAAACCAGCCCAACTTGGCACTGGTGCCACCTCTGGTCTGGGAACCATGCTGCGTATCGTGGATTCTAAGGAGCCATCCGTCCACTCTCAGACACAGGCCACCAAACACAAACAACGGCGCTTTTCCCTGGAAAACAAAACTCGCCTGACAACTTTTTGATGGCAGATTGCAGGAGCCACTTGGTACTATCAAACCAGCCCAACTTGGCACTGGTGCCACCATGGGTCTGGTCACCATCCTGCCTATCGTAGCTTTTCAGGAGCCAGCCGGTCACTCCCAGCCATAGGCCCCCAGACACAAACCTCGGCCCGTTTCCCTGGCAAACAAAAGTAAGCTGCCCCGCTTCTGGATGGCAGATTGCAGGACGCACTTGGTAGTATCAAACCAGCCCGACTTGGCACTGGTGCCACCTCTGGTCTGGGAACCATCCTGCGTATCGTGGATTCCTAGCAGCCAGCCGGCCACTCCCAGCCACAGGCCCCCAAACACAAACAACGGCGCTTTTCCCTGGAAAACAAAACTCGCCTGCCAACATTTTGATGGCAGATTGCAGGAGCCACTTGGTACTATCAAATCAGCCCAACTTGGCACTGGTGCCACCATGCGTTTGGTCACCATCCTGCCTATCGTAGCTTTTCAGGAGCCAGACGGTCACTCCCAGCTATAGGCCCCCAGAGAAAAACCTCGGCCCGTTTCCCTGGCATACAAAAGTAAGCTGCCCCGCTTCTGGATGGCAGATTGCAGGAACAACTTGGTACTATCAAACCAGCCCGACTTGGCACTGGTGCCACCTCTGGTCTGGGAACCATCCTGCGTATCGTGGTTCTAAGGAGCCATCCGTCCACTCCCAGCCACAGGCCCCCAAACACAAACAACGGCGCTTTTCCCTGGAAAACCAAACTCGCCTGCCAACATTTTGATGGCAGATTGCAGGAGCCACTTGGTACTATCAAACCAGCCCAACTTGGCACTGGTGCCACCATGGATCTGGTCACCATCCTGCCTATCGTAGCTTTTCAGGAGCCAGACGGTCACTCCAAGCCATAGGCGCCCAGACAAAAAGCTCGGCCCGTTTCCCTGGCAAACAAAGTAAGCTGCCCCGCTTCTGGATGGCAGATTGCAGGACGCACTTGGTACTATCAAACCAGCCCGACTTGGCACTGGTGCCACCTTGGGTCTGGGAACCATCCTGCGTATCGTGGATTCTAAGGAGCCAGCCGGTCACTCCCAGCCACAGGCCCCCAAACACAAACCACAGCGCTTTTCCCTGGAAAACAAAACTCGCCTGCCAATATTTTGATGGCAGATTGCAGGAGCCACTTGGTACTATCAAATCAGCCCAACTTGGCACTGGTGCCACCATGGGTCTGGTCACCATCCTGCCTATCGTAGCTTTTCAGGAGCCAGCCGGTCCCTCCCTGCCATAGGCCCCCAGAGAAAAACTTTGGCCCGTTTCCCTGGCAAACAAAAGTAAGCTACCCCGCTTCTGGATGGCAGATTGCAGGAGCCACTTTGCACCATCAAACTAGCCCGACTTGGCACTGGTGCCACCTCAGGTCTGGGAACCATCCTGCGTATCGTTCATTCTAAGGAGCCAGCCGGCCACTCCAGCCACAGGCCCCCAGACACAAACAACGGCGCTTTTCCCTGGAAAACAAAACTCGCCTGCCAACTTTTAGATGGCAGATTGCAGGAGCCACTTGGTACTGTCAAATCAGCCCAACTTGGCACTGGTGCCACCATGGGTCTGGTCACCATCCTGCCTATCGTAGCTTTTCAGGACCTAGCAGGTCACTCCCAGCCATAGGCGCCCAGACACAAAGCTCGGCCCGTTTCCCTGGCAAACAAAAGTAAGCTGCCCCGCTTCTGGATGGCAGATTTCCGGAGCCACTTGGTACTATCAAACCAGCCCGACTTGGCACTGGTGCCACCTCTGGTCTGGGAACCATGCTGCGTATCGTGGATTCTAAGGAGCCATCCGTCCACTCCCAGCCACAGGCCCCCAAACACAAACAACGGCGCTTTTCCCTGGAAAACAAAACTCGCCTGCCAACATTTTGATGGCAGATTGCACGAGCCACTTGCTACTATCAAATCAGCCCATCTTGGCACTGGTGCCACCATGGGTCTGGTCACCATCCTGCCTATCGTAGGTGTTCAGGCGCCAGCCGGTCACTCCCAGCCATAGGCCCCCAGAGAAAAACCTCGGCCCGTTTCCCTGGCAAACAAAAGTAAGCTGCCCCGCTTCTGGATGGCAGATTGCAGGAGCCACTTTGCACCATCAAACCAGCCCAACTTGGCACTGGTGCCACCTCTGGTCTGGGAACCATGCTGTGTATCGTGGATTCCAATTAGCAAGCCGGCCACTCCCAGCCACAGGCCTCCAAACACAAACAACGGCGCTTTTCCCTGGAAAACAAAACTCGCCTGCCAACTTTTTGATGGCAGATTGCAGGAGCCACTTGGTACTATCAAACCAGCCCAACTTGGCACTGGTGCCACCATGGGTCTGGTCACCATCCTGCCTATCGTAGCTTTTCAGGACCTAGACGGTCACTCCCAGCCATAGGCCCCGTGACACAAAGCTCGGCCCGTTTCCCTGGCAAACAAAAGTAAGCTGTCCCGCTTCTGGATGGCAGATTGCAGGATCCACTAGGTATTATCAAACCAGCCCGACTTGGCACTGGTGCCACCTCTGGTCTGGGAACCATCCTGCGTATCGTGGATTCTAAGCAGCCAGCCGGCCACTCCCAGCCACAGGCCCCCAAACACAAACAACGGCGCTTTTCCCTGGAAAACAAAACTCGCCTGCCAACATTTTGATGGCAGATTGCAGGAGCCACTTGGTACTATCAAACCAGCCCAACTTGGCACTGGTGCCACCATGGGTCTGGTCACCATCCTGCCTATCGTAGCTTTTCAGGAGCCAGCCGGTCACTCCAAGCCATAGGCCCCCAGACAAAAACCTCGGCCCGTTTCCCTGGCAAAGAAAAATAAGCTACCCCGCATCTGGATGGCACATTGCAGGAGCCACTTTGCACCATCAAACTAGCCCGACTTGGCACTGGTGCCACCTCTGGTCTGGGAACCATCCTGCGTATCGTGGATTCTAATTAGCCATCCGTCCACTCCCAGCCACAGGCCCCCAAACAAAAACAACGGCGCTTTTCCCTGGAAAACAAAACTCGCCTGCCAAATTTTGATGGCAGATTGCCGGAGCCACTGGGTACTATCAAACCAGCCCAACTTGACACTGGTGCCACCATGGGTCTGGTCACCATCCTGCCTATCGTAGCTTTTCAGGAGCCAGCCGGTCACTCCCAGCCATAGGCCCCCAGACAAAAAGCTCGGACCGTTTCCCTGGCAAACAAAAGTAAGTTATTCCGCTACTGGATGGCAGATTGCAGGAGCCACTTTTCACCATCAAACCAGCCCGACTTGGCACTGGTGCCACCTCTGGTCTGGGAACCATGCTGCGTATCGTGGATTCTAAGGAGCCTGCCGGCCACTCCCAGCCACAGGCCCCCAAACACAAACAACGGCGCATTTCCCTGGATAACAAACTCGCCTGCCAACTTTTTGATGGCAGATTGCAGGAGCCACTTGGTACTATCAAACCAGCCCAACTTGGCACTGGTGCCACCATGGGTCTGGTCACCATCCTGCCTATCGTAGCTTTTCAGGAGCCAGCCGGTCACTCCCAGCCATAGGCCCCGGGACACAAACCTCGGCCCGTTTCCCTGGCAAACAAAAGTAAGCTACCCCGCTTCTGGATGGCAGATTGCAGGACGCACTTGGTACTATCAAACCAGCCCAA
Organism: Melospiza melodia melodia; assembly: GCF_035770615.1. Taxonomy (NCBI): domain Eukaryota; kingdom Metazoa; phylum Chordata; class Aves; order Passeriformes; family Passerellidae; genus Melospiza; species Melospiza melodia. The sequence goes on along the minus strand of NC_086195.1, from coordinate 38,190,439 downwards.
CTTGGCACTGGTGCCACCTTGGGTCTGGGAACCATCCTGCGTATCGTGGATTCTAAGGAGCCAGCCGGTCACTCCCAGCCACAGGCCCCCAAACACAAACCACAGCGCTTTTCCCTGGAAAACAAAACCCGCCTGCCGACATTTTGATGGCAGATTGCAGGAGCCACTTGCTACTATCAAATCAGCCCAACTTGGCACTGGTGCCACCATGGGTCTGGTCACCATCCTGCCTATCGTAGCTTTTCAGGAGCCAGCCGGTCACTCCCAGCCATAGGCCCCCAGACACAAAGCTCGGCCCGTTTCCCTGGCAAACAAAAGTAAGCTGCCCCGCTTCTGGATGGCAGATTGTAGGACGCACTTGGTACTATCAAACCAGCCCGACTTGGCACTGGTGCCACCTCTGGTCTGGGAACCATGGTGCGTATCGTGAATTCTAAGGAGCCAGCCGGCCACTCCCAGCCATAGGCACCCAAACACAAACAACGGCGCTTTTCCCTGGAAAACAAAACTCGCCTGCCAACTTTTTGATGGCAGATTGCAGGAGCCACTTGGTACTATCAAACCAGCCCAACTTGGCACTGGTGCCACCATGGGTCTGGTCACCATCCTGCCTATCGTAGCTTTTCAGGACCTAGACGGTCACTCCCAGCCATAGGCCCCGTGACACAAAGCTCGGCCCGTTTCCCTGGCAAACAAAAGTAAGCTGTCCCGCTTCTGGATGGCAGATTGCAGGATCCACTAGGTATTATCAAACCAGCCCGACTTGGCACTGGTGCCACCTTGGGTCTGGGAACCATCCTGCGTATCGTGGATTCTAAGCAGCCAGCCGGCCACTCCCAGCCACAGGCCCCCAAACACAAACAACGGCGCTTTTCCCTGGAAAACAAAACTCTCCTGCCAACATTTTGATGGCAGATTGCAGGAGCCACTTGGTACTATCAAACCAGCCCAACTTGGCACTGGTGCCACCATGGGTCTGGTCACCATCCTGCCTATCGTAGCTTTTCAGGAGCCAGCCGGTCACTCCAAGCCATAGGCCCCCAGACAAAAACCTCGGCCCGTTTCCCTGGCAAAGAAAAATAAGCTACCCCGCTTCTGGATGGCACATTGCAGGAGCCACTTTGCACCATCAAACTAGCCCCACTTGGCACTGGTGCCACCTCTGGTCTGGGAACCATCCTGCGTATCGTGGATTCTAAGCAGCCAGCCGGCCACTCCCACGCACAGGCCCCCAAACACAAACAACGGCGCTTTTCCCTGGAAAACAAAACTCGCCTGCCAACATTTTGATGGCAGATTGCAGGAGCCACTTGGTACTATCAAACCAGCCCAACTTGGCACTGGTGCCACCATGGGTCTGGTCACCATCCTGCCTATCGTAGCTTTTCAGGAGCCAGCCGGTCACTCCCAGCCATAGGCCCCGGGACACAAACCTCGGCCCGTTTCCCTGGCAAACAAAAGTAAGCTACCCCGCTTCTGGATGGCAGATTGCAGGACGCACTTGGTACTATCAAACCAGCCCAACTTGGCACTGGTGCCACCTTGGGTCTGGGAACCATCCTGCGTATCGTGGATTCTAAGGAGCCAGCCGGTCACTCCCAGCCACAGGCCCCCAAACACAAACCACAGCGCTTTTCCCTGGAAAACAAAACCCGCCTGCCGACATTTTGATGGCAGATTGCAGGAGCCACTTGCTACTATCAAATCAGCCCAACTTGGCACTGGTGCCACCATGGGTCTGGTCACCATCCTGCCTATCGTAGCTTTTCAGGAGCCAGCCGGTCACTCCCAGCCATAGGCCCCCAGACACAAAGCTCGGCCCGTTTCCCTGGCAAACAAAAGTAAGCTGCCCCGCTTCTGGATGGCAGATTGTAGGACGCACTTGGTACTATCAAACCAGCCCGACTTGGCACTGGTGCCACCTCTGGTCTGGGAACCATGGTGCGTATCGTGAATTCTAAGGAGCCAGCCGGCCACTCCCAGCCATAGGCACCCAAACACAAACAACGGCGCTTTTCCCTGGAAAACAAAACTCGCCTGCCAACTTTTTGATGGCAGATTGCAGGAGCCACTTGGTACTATCAAACCAGCTCAACTTGGCACTGGTGCCACCATGGGTCTGGTCACCATCCTGCCTATCGTAGCTTTTCAGGAGCCAGCCGGTCACTCCCAGCCATAGGCCCCCAGACACAAACCTCGGCCCGTTTCCCTGGCAAACAAAAGTAAGCTGCCCCGCTTCTGCATGGCAGATTATAGGAGCTATTTAGTACTATCAAACGAGCCCGACTTGGCACTGGTGCCACCTCAGGTCTGGGAACCATCCTGCGTATCGTGGATTCTAAGGAGCCAGCCGGCCACTCCCAGCCACAGGCGCCCAAACACAAACAACGGCGCTTTTCCCTGGAAAACAAAACTCGCCTGCCAAATTTTGATGGCAGATTGCAGGAGCCACTTGGTACTATCAAATCAGCCCAACTTGGGACTGGTGCCACCATGGGTCTGGTCACCATCCTGCCTATCGTAGCTTTTCAGGAGCCAGCCGGTCACTCCCAGCCATAGGCCCCCAGACAAAAACCTCGGCCCGTTTCCCTGGCATACAAAAGTAAGCTGCCCTGCTTCTGGATGGCAGATTGCAGGAACCACTTGGTACTATCAAACCAGCAAAACTTGGCACTGGTGCCACCTTGGGTCTGGATACCATGCTGCGTATCGTGGATTCTAAGGAGCCAGCCGGCCACTCCCAGCCACAGGCCCCCAAACACAAACAACGGCGCTTTTCCCTGGAAAACAAAACTCGTCTGCCAACTTTTTGATGGCAGATTGCCAGAGCCACTTGGTACTATCAAACCAGCCCAACTTGGCACTGGTGCCACCTTGGGTCTGGGAACCATCCTGCGTATCGTGGATTCTAAGGAGCCAGCCGGCCACTCCCAGCCACAGGCCCCCAAACACAAACCACAGCGCTTTTCCCTGGAAAACAAAATTCGCCGGCCAACTTTTTGATGGCAGATTGCAGGAGCCACTTGGTACTATCAAATCAGCCCAACTTGGCACTGGTGCCACCATGGGTCTGGTCACCATCCTGCTTATCGTAGCTTTTCAGGAGCCAGCCGGTCACTCCCAGCCATAGGCGCCCAGACACAATGCTCTGCCCTTTTCCCTGGCAAACCAAAGTAAGCTGCCCCGCTTCTGGATGGCAGATTGCAGGAACCACTTGGTACTATAAAACCAGCCCGACTTGGCACTGGTGCCACCTCTGGTCTGGGAACCATGCTGCGTATCGTGGATTCTAAGGAGCCAGCCAGCCACTCCCAGCCACAGGCCCCCAAACAAAATCAACGGCGCTTTTCCCTGGAAAACAAAACTCGCCTGCCAAATTTTTGATGGCAGATTGCAGGAGCCACTTGGTACTATCAAACCAGCCCAACTTGACACTGGTGCCACCATGGGTCTGGTCACCATCCTGCCTATCTTAGCTTTTCAGGAGCCAGCCGGTCACTCCCAGCCATAGGCCCCCAGACACAAAGCTCGGCCCGTTTCCCTGGCAAACAAAAGTAAGCTGCCCCGCTTCTGGATGGCAGATTGCAGGAGCCACTTGGTACTATCAAACCAGCCCAACTTGGCACTGGTGCCACCTTGGGTCTGGGAACCATCCTGCGTATCGTGGATTCTAAGGAGCCAGCCGGTCACTCCCAGCCACAGGCCCCCAAACACAAACCACAGCGCTTTTCCCTGGAAAACAAACCCGCCTGCCGACATTTTGATGGCAGATTGCAGGAGCCACTTGCTGCTATCAAATCAGCCCAACTTGGCACTGGTGCCACCATGGGTCTGGTCACCATCCTGCCTATCGTAGCTTTTCAGGAGCCAGCCGCTCACTCCCAGCCATAGGGCCCCAGACACAAAGCTCGGCCCGTTTCCCTGGCAAACAAAAGTAAGCTGCCCCGCTTCTGGATGGCAGATTGTAGGACGCACTTGGTACTATCAAACCAGCCCGACTTGGCACTGGTGCCACCTCTGGTCTGGGAACTATGGTGCGTATCGTGGATTCTAAGGAGCCAGCCGGCCACTCCCAGCCATAGGCACCCAAACACAAACAACGGCGCTTTTCCCTGGAAAACAAAACTCGCCTGCCAACTTTTTGATGGCAGATTGCAGGAGCCACTTGGTACTATTAAACCAGCCCAACTTGACACTGGTGCCACCATGGGTCTGGTCACCATCCTGCCTATCGTAGCTTTTCAGGAGCCAGACGGTCACTCGCAGCCATAGGCCCCCAGACAAAAACCTCGGCCCGTTTCCCTGGCAAACAAAAGTAAGCTGCCCCGCTTCTGCATGGCAGATTGCAGGAGCTATTTAGTACTATCAAACCAGCCCGACTTGGCACTGGTGCCACCTCAGGTCTGGGAACCATCCTGCGTATCGTGGATTCTAAGGAGCCAGCCGGCCACTCCCAGCCACAGGCCCCCAAACACAAACAACGGCGCTTTTCCCTGGAAAACAAATCTCGCCTGCCAAATTTTGACGGCAGATTGCAGGAGCCACTTGGTACTATCAAATCAGCCCAACTTGGGACTGGTGCCACCATGGGTCTGGTCACCATCCTGCCTATCGTAGCTTTTCAGGAGCCAGCCGGTCACTCCCAGCCATAGGCCCCCAGACACAAACCTCGGCCCGTTTCCCTGGCATACAAAAGTAAGCTGCCCTGCTTCTGGATGGCAGATTGCAGGAACCACTTGGTACTATCAAACCAGCAAAACTTGGCACTGGTGCCACCTTGGGTCTGGATACCATGCTGCGTATCGTGGATTCTAAGGAGCCAGCCGGCCACTCCCAGCCACAGGCCCCCAAACCCAAACAATGGCGCTTTTCCCTGGGAAACAAAACTCTCCTGCCAACTTTTTGATGGCAGATTGCAGGAGCCACTTGGTTTTATCAAATCAGACCAACTTGGCACTGGTGCCACCATGGGTCTGGTCACCATCCTGCCTATCGTAGCTTTTCAGGAGCCAGCCGGTCACTCCCAGCCATAGGCCCCCAGACACAAACCTCGGCCCGTTTCCCTGGCAAACAAAAGTAAGCTACCCCGCTTCTGGATGGCAGATTGCCGGAGCCACTTGGTACTATCAAACCAGCCCGACTTGGCACTGGTGCCACCATGGGTCTGGTCACCATCCTGCCTATCGTGGATTCTAATTAGCCATCCGTCCACTCCCAGCCACAGGCCCCCAAACAAAAACAACGGCGCTTTTCCCTGGAAAACAAAACTCGTCTGCCAACTTTTTGATGGCAGATTGCCAGAGCCACTTGGTACTATCAAACCAGCCCAACTTGGCACTGGTGCCACCTTGGGTCTGGGAACCATGCTGCGTATCGTGGATTAGAAGGAGCCAGCCGGCCACTCCCAGCCACAGGCCCCCAAACAAAAACCACAGCGCTTTTCCCTGGAAAACAAAATTCGCCGGCCAACTTTTTGATGGCAGATTGCAGGAGCCACTTGGTACTATCAAATCAGCCCAACTTGGCACTGGTGCCACCATGGGTCTGGTCACCATCCTGCTTATCGTAGCTTTTCAGGAGCCAGCCGGTCACTCCCAGCCATAGGCGCCCAGACAGAATGCTCTGCCCTTTTCCCTGGCAAACCAAAGTAAGCTGCCCCGCTTCTGGATGGCAGATTGCAGGAACCACTTGGTACTATAAAACCAGCCCGACTTGGCACTGGTGCCACCTCTGGTCTGGGAACCATGCTGCGTATCATGGATTCTAAGGAGCCAGCCGGCCACTCCCAGCCACAGGCCCCCAAAGAAAAACAACGGCGCTTTTGCCTGGAAAACAAAACTCGCCTGCCAAATTTTTGATGGCAGATTGCAGGAGCCACTTGGTACTATCAAACCAGCCCAACTTGACACTGGTGCCACCATGGGTCTGGTCACCATCCTGCCTATCTTAGCTTTTCAGGAGCCAGCCGGTCACTCCCAGCCATAGGCCCCCAGACACAAAGCTCGGCCCGTTTCCCTGGCAAACAAAAGTAAGCTGCCCCGCTTCTGGATGGCAGATTGCAGGAGCCACTTGGTACTATCAAACCAGCCCAACTTGGCACTGGTGCCACCTTGGGTCTGGGAACCATCCTGCGTATCGTGGATTCTAAGGAGCCAGCCGGTCACTCCCAGCCACAGGCCCCCAAACACAAACCACAGCGCTTTTCCCTGGAAAACAAACCCGCCTGCCGACATTTTGATGGCAGATTGCAGGAGCCACTTGGTACTATCAAATCAGCCCAACTTGGCACTGGTGCCACCATGGGTCTGGTCACCATCCTGCCTATCGTAGCTTTTCAGGAGCCAGCCGGTCACTCCCAGCCATAGGCCCTCAGACACAAAGCTCGGCCCGTTTCCCTGGCAAACAAAAGTAAGCTGCCCCGCTTCTGGATGGCAGATTGTAGGACGCACTTGGTACTATCAAACCAGCCCGACTTGGCACTGGTGCCACCTCTGGTCTGGGAACCATCCGGCGTATCGTGGATTCTAAGGAGCCACCCGGCCACTCTGAGCCACAGGCGCCCAAACACAAACAACGGCGCTTTTCCCTGGAAAACAAAACTCGCCTGCCAACTTTTTGATGGCAGATTGCAGGAGCCACTTGGTACTATTAAACCAGCTCAACTTGGCACTGGTGCCACCATGGGTCTGGTCACCATCCTGCCTATCGTAGCTTTTCAGGAGCCAGACGGTCACTCGCAGCCATAGGCCCCCAGACAAAAACCTCGGCCCGTTTCCCTGGCAAACAAAAGTAAGCTGCCCCGCTTCTGCATGGCAGATTGCAGGAGCTATTTAGTACTATCAAACCAGCCCGACTTGGCACTGGTGCCACCTCAGGTCTGGGAACCATCCTGCGTATCGTGGATTCTAAGGAGCCAGCCGGCCACTCCCAGCCACAGGCCCCCAAACACAAACAACGGCGCTTTTCCCTGGAAAACAAAACTCGCCTGCCAAATTTTGACGGCAGATTGCAGGAGCCACTTGGTACTATCGAATCAGCCCAACTTGGGACTGGTGCCACCATGGGTCTGCTCACCATCCTGCCTATCGTAGCTTTTCAGGAGCCAGCAGGTCACTCCCAGCCATAGGCCCCCAGACAAAAACCTCGGCCCGTTTCCCTGGCAAACAAAAGTAAGCTGCCCTGCTTCTGGATGGCAGATTGCAGGAACCACTTGGTACTATCAAACCAGCAAAACTTGGCACTGGTGCCACCTTGGGTCTGGATACCATGCTGCGTATCGTGGATTCTAAGGAGCCAGCCGGCCACTCCCAGCCACAGGCCCCCAAACACAAACTACGGCGCTTTTCCCTGGAAAACAAAACTCTCCTGCCAATTTTTGATGGGAGATTGCAGGAGCCACTTGGTTTTATCAAATCAGACCAACTTGGCACTGGTGCCACCATGGGTCTGGTCACCATCCTGCCTATTGTAGCTTTTCAGGAGCCAGCCGGTCACTCCCAGCCACAGGCCCCCAGACACAAACCACAGCGCTTTTCCCTGGAAAACAAAATTCGCCGGCCAACTTTTTGATGGCAGATTGCAGGAGCCACTTGGTACTATCAAACCAGCCCAACTTGGCACTGGTGCCACCATGGGTCTGGTCACCATCCTGCCTACCTTAGCTTTTCAGGACCTAGCCGGTCACTCCCAGCCATAGGCCCCCAGACACAAATCTCGACCCGTTTCCCTGGCAAACAAAAGCAAGCTGTCCCGCTTCTGGATGGCAGATTGTAGCACGCACTCGGTACTATCAAACCAGCCCGACTTGGCACTGGTGCCACCTCTGGTCTGAGAACCATCCTGCGTATCGTGGATTCTAAGGAGCCAGCCGGCCACTCCCAGACATAGGCACCCAAACACAAACAACGGCGCTTTTCCCTGGAAAACAAAACTCGCCTGCCAACATTTTGATGGCAGATTGCAGGAGCCACTTGGTACTGTCAAACCAGCCCGACTTGGCACTTGTGCCACCATGGGTCTGCTCACCATTCTGCCTATCGTAGCTTTTCAGGAGCCAGCCGCTCACTCCCAGCCATAGGCCCCCAGACAAAAAGCTCGGCCCGTTTCCCTGGCAAACAAAAGTAAGCTGCCCCGCTTCTGGATGGCAGATTGGAGGACGCACTTGGTACTATCAAACCAGCCCGACTTGGCACTGGTGCCACCTCAGGTCTGGGAACCATCCTGCGTATCGTGGATTCTAAGGAGCCAGCCGGCCACTCCCAGCCACAGGCCCCCAAACACAAACAACGGCGCTTTTCCCTGGAAAACAAAACTCGCCTGCCGACATTTTGATGGCAGATTGCAGGAGCCACTTGGTACTATCAAACCAGCCCAACTTGGCACTGGTGCCACCATGGGTCTGGTCACCATCCTGCCTATCGTAGCTTTTCAGGAGCCAGCCGGTCACTCCCAGCCATAGGCCCCGAGACACAAACCTCGGCCCTTTTCCCTGGTAAACAAAAGTAATCTGCCCCGCTTCTGGATGGCAGATTGCAGGAGCCACTTTGCACCATCATACTAGCCCGACTTGGCACTGGTGCCACCTTGGGTCTGGGAACCATCCTGCGTATCGTGGATTCTAAGGAGCCAGCCGGCCACTCCCAGCCACAGGCCCCCAAACACAAACAACGGCGCTTTTCCCTGGAAAACAAAACTCGCCTGCCAAATTTTGACGACAGATTGCAGGAGCCACTTGGTACTATCAAATCAGCCCAACTTGGGACTGGTGCCAGCATGGGTCTGGTCACCATCCTGCCTATCGTAGCTTTTCAGGAGCCAGCCGGTCACTCCCAGCCATAGGCCCCCAGACAAAAACCTCGGCCCGTTTCCCTGGCAAACAAAAGTAAGCTGCCCCGCTTCTGGATGGCAGATTGCAGGAACCACTTGGTACTATCAAACCAGCAAAACTTGGCACTGGTGCCACCTTGGGTCTGGATACCATGCTGCGTATCGTGGATTCTAAGGAGCCAGCCGGCCACTCCCAGCCACAGGCCCCCAAACACAAACAACGGCGCTTTTCCCTGGAAAACAAAACTCTCCTGCCAACTTTTTGATGGCAGATTGCAGGAGCCACTTGGTTTTATCAAATCAGCCCAACTTGGCACTGGTGCCACCATGGGTCTGGTCACCATCCTGCCTATCGTAGCTTTTCAGGAGCCAGCCGGTCACTCGCAGCCATAGGGCCCCAGACAAAAAGCTCGGCCCGTTTCCCTGGCAAACAAAAGTAAGCTACCCCGCTTCTGGATGGCAGATTGCAGGAGCCACTTTGCACCATCAAACTAGCCCGTCTTGGCAGTGGTGCCACCTCTGGTCTGGGAACCATCCTGCGTATCGTGGATTTTAAGGAGCCAGTCGGCCACTCCCAGCCATACGCCTCCAAACACAAACAACGGTCCGTTTCCCTGGCAAAGAAAAGTAAGCTGCCCCGCTTCTGGATGTCAGATTGCAGGAACCACTTGTTGCCAAGTTGGGGTGGTTTGATAGTACCAAGTGGCTCCTGCAATCTTCCATCAAAAAGTTGGCAAGCGAGTTTTGTTTTCCAGGGAAAAGCGCCGTTGTTTGTGTTTGGGGGCCTGTGGCTGGGAGTGGCCAGCTGTCTCCTTAGAATCCACGATACGCAGGATGGGTCCCAGACCAGAGGTGGCACCAGTGCCAAGTCGGGCTGGTTTGATGGTGCAAAGTGACTCCTGCAATCTGCCATCCAGAAGCGGGGTAGCTTACTTTTGTTTGCCAGGGAAACGGGCAGAGCTTTGTGTCTGGGGGCCTATGGCTGGGAGTGACCGGCTGCCTCCTGAAAAGCTACGATAGGCAGGATGGTGACCAGACCCATGGTGGCACCAGTGCCAAGTTGGGCTGGTTTGATAGTACCAAGTGGCTCCTGCAATCTGCCATCAAAAAGTTGGCAGGTGAGTTTTGTTTTCCAGGGAAAAGCGCCGTTGTTTGTGTTTGGGGGCCTGTGGCTGGGAGTGGCCAGCTGGCTCCTTAGAATCCACGATACGCAGGATGGTTCCCAGACCAGAGGTGGCACCAGTGCCAAGTCGGGCTGGTTTGATGGTACAAAGTGGCTCCTGCAATCTGCCATCCAGAAGCGGGGTAGCTTACTTTTGTTTGCCAGGGAAACGGGCCGAGGTTTGTGACTGGGGGCCTATGGCTGGGAGTGACCGGCTGGCGCCTGAAAAGCTACGATAGGCAGGATGGTGACCAGACCCATGGTGGCACCAGTGTCAAGTTGGGCTGGTTTGATAGTACCAAGTGGCTCCTGCAATCTGCCATCAAAAAGTTGGCAGGCGAGTTTTGTTTTCCAGGGAAAAGCGCCGTTGTTTGTGTTTGGAGGCCTGTGGCTGGGAGTGGCCGGCTGCCTCCTTTGAACCCAGGATACGCAGGATGGTTCCCAGAGCCAAGGTGGCGCCAGTGCCAAGTTGGGCTGGTTTGATAGTACCAAGCGGCTCCTGCAATCTGCCATCCAGAAGCGGGACAGCTTAATTTTGTTTCCCAGGGAAACGGGCCGAGGTATTTGTCTGGGGGCCTATGGCTGGGAGTGACTGGCTGGCTACTGAAAAGCTACGATAGGCAGGATGGTTACCAAACTCATGGTGGCACCAGTGCCAAGTTGGGCTGGTTTGATAATACTAAATAGCTCCTGCAATCTGCCATCCAGACGGGGGGCAGCGGATTTTTGTTTGCTGCAGAAAAGTTCCGTGGTTTTTTTTTGGGGGTATATGGCTGGACGCGGCCGGCTGGCTCCTTAAAAGATCGATACGCAGGATTGTTCCCTGACCCAAGGTGGCATCAGTGCCAAGTCGGGCTGTTTTCGTAGTACCAAGTGCGTCCTTCAATTTGCCATCCAGAAGAGGGGCAGTTGAGTTTTGTTTGCCAGAGAAAAGGGCCGTGGTATATGTTTGGGGGCATATGGTTGAGAGTGGCCGGCTGGCCCCTGAAAATCCACGATAGGCAGGATGGTTCCCAGAACCAAGGTAGCACCAGTGCCATGTTGGCCTGGTTTGATAGTACCATGTGGCTCCTGCAATCTGCCATCCAGAAGCGGGTCTGCTTACTTTTGTTTGCCAGGGAAACGGGCCGAGATATTTGTCTGGGGGCCTATGGCTGGGAGTGAGCGGCTGGCTCCTGAAAAGCTACGATAGGCAGGATGGTGACCAGACCCATGGTGGCACCAGTGCCAAGTTGGGCTGGTTTGATAGTACCAAGTGGCTCCTGCAATCTGCCATCAAAAAGTTGTCAGGCGAGTTTTGTTTTCCAGGGAAAAGCGCCGTTGTTCTTGTTTAGAGGCCTGTGGCTGGGAGTGGCCGGCTGCCTCCTTTGAACCCAGGATACGCAGGATGGTTCCCAGACCCAAGGTGGCACCAGTGCCAAGTTGGGCTGGTTTGATAGTACCAAGTGGCTCCTGCAATCTGCCATCCAGAAGCGGGACAGCTTACCTTTGTTTCCCAGGGAAACGGGCCGAGGTATTTGTCTGGGGGCCTATGGCTGGGAGTGACCAGTTGGCTACTGAAAAGCTACGATAGGCAGGATGGTTACCAGACTCATGGTGGCACCAGTGCCAAGTCGGGCTGGTTTGATAATACTAAATAGCTCCTGAAATCTGCCATTCAGACGCGGGGCAGCGGATTTTTGTTTGCTGGAGAAAAGATCCGTGGTTTTTTTTTGGGGGTATATGGCTGGACGTGGCCGGCTGGCTCCTTAAAAAGATCGATACGCAGGATTGTTCCCTGACCCAAGGTGGCATCACTGCCAAGTCGGGCTGTTTTCGTAGTACCAAGTGCGTCCTGCAATTTGCCATCCAGAAGAGGGGCAGTTGAGTTTTGTTTGCCAGAGCAAAGGGCCGTGGTATGTGTTTGAGGGCATATGGCTGAGAGTGGCCGGCTGGCCCCTGAAAATCCACGATAGGCAGGATGGTTCCCAGAGCCAAGGTAGCACCAGTGCCATGTTGGCCTGGTTTGATAGTACCATGTGGCTCCTGCAATCTGCCATCCAGAAGCGGGGCAGCTTACTTTTGTTTGCCAGGGAAACGGGCCGAGATATTTGTCTGGGGGCCTATGGCTGGGAGTGACCGGCTGGCTCCTGAAAAGCTACGATAGGCAGGATGGTGACCAGACCCAAAGTGGAACCAGTACCAAGTTGGGCTGGTTTGATAGTACCAAGTGGCTCCTGCAATCTGCCATCAAAAATTTGGCAGGCGAGTTTTGTTTTCCAGGGAAAAGCGCCGTTGTTTAGAGGCCTGTGGCTGGGAGTGGCCGCCTGTCCTCGTAGAATCTACGTTACGCAGCATGGTTCCCAGAGCCAAGGTGGCACCAGGGCCAAGTCGGGCAGGTTTGATAGTACCAAATGCATCCTGCAATCTGCCATCCGAAAGCGGGGCAGTTTACTTTTGTTTGCCAGGGAAACGGGCCGAGGTTTTTGTCTGGGGGCCTATGGCAGGGAGTGACCGTCTGGCTCCTGAAAAGCTACGATAGGCAGGATGTTTACCAGACCCATGGTGGCACCAGTGCCAAGTTGGGCTGATTTGATAGTACCAAGTGGCTCCTGCAATCTGCCATCCAGAATCGGGGCAGCTTACTTTTGTTTTCCAGGGAAACGGGCCGAGGTTTTTGTCTGGGGGTCTATGGCTGGGAGTGACCGGCTGGCTCCTGAAAAGCTACGATAGGCAGGATGGTGACCAGACCCATGGTGGCACCAGTGCCAAGTTGGGCTGGTTTGATAGCACCAAGTGGCTCCTGCAATCTGCCATCAAAATGTTGGCAGGCGATTTTTGTTTTCCAGGGAAAAGCGCCGTTGTTTGTGTTTGGGCGCCTGTGGCTCAGAGTGGCCGGGTGGCTCCTTAGAATCCACGATACGCCGGATGGTTCCCAGACCCAAGGCGGCACCAGTGCCAAGTCGGGCTGGTTTGACACTACCACGTGGCTCCTGCAATCTGCCATCCAGAATCGGGGCAGCTTAATTTTGTTTGCCAGGGAAACGGTCCGAGGTTTGTGTCTGGGGGCCTATGGCTGGGAGTGACCGGCTGGCTCCTAAATGCTACAATAGGCAGGATGGTTCCCAGACCCATAGTGGCACCAGTGCCAAGTTGGGATGATTTGATAGTACCAAGTGGCTCCTGCAATCTGCCATCAAAAAGCTGGCAGGCGAGTTTTGTTTTCCAGGGAAAAGCGCCGTTGTTTGTGTTTGGGGGCCTGTGGCTGGGAGTGGCCGGCTGGCTCCTTAGAATCCACGATATGCAGGATTGTTCCCAGACCCAAGGTGGCACCAGTGCCAAGTCGGGCTGGTTTGATGGTGCAAAGTGGCTCCTGCAATCTGCCATCCAGACGCGGGGCAGCGGATTTTTGTTTCCATGAGAAATGGTCCGTGGTTTGTTTTTGGGGGTATATGGCTGGGCCTGGCCGGCTGGCTCCTTAAAAAGATCGATATGCAGGATGGTTCCCTGACACAAGGTGGCACCAGTGCCACAACGGGCGGTTTTCGTAGTACAAAGTGCGTCCTAAAATTTGCCATCCAGAAGAGGGGCAGTTGAGTTTTGTTTGCCAGAGAAAAGGGCCGTGGTTTGTTTTTGGGGGCATATGGCTGATAGTGGCCGGCTGGCCCCTGAAAATCCACAATAAGCAGGATGGTTCCCACACCAGAAGTGTCACCAGTGCCAAGTCGGGGTGGTTTGATAGTACTAAATAGCTCCTGCAATCTGCCATGCAGAAGCGGGGCAGCTTACTTTTGTTTCCCAGGGAAACGGGCCGAGGTTTGTGTCTGGGGGCCTATGGCTGCGAGTGACCGGCTGGCTCCTGAAAAGCTACGATAGGCAGGATGGTGACCAGACCCATGGTGGCACCAGTGCCAAGTTGGGCTGGTTTGATAGTACCAAGTGGCTCCGGCAATCTGCCATCAAAAAGTTGGCAGGCGAGTTTTGTTTTCCAGGGAAAAGCGCCGTTGTTTGTGTTTGGGGGCCTGTGGCTGGGAGTGGCTAGCTGGCTCCTTAGAACCCACGATACGCAGGATGGTTCCCAGACCAGAGGTGGCACCAGTGCCAAGTTGGGCTGGTTTGATGGTGCAAAGTGGCTCCTGCAATCTGCCATCCAGAAGCGGGGTAGCTTACTTTTGTTTGCCAGGGAAACGGGCCGAAATATTTGTCTAGGGGCCTCTGGCTGGGGGTGACTGGGTGGCACCTGAAAAGCTACGATAGGCAGGATGGTGACCAGACCCATGGTGGCACCAGTGCCAAGTTCGGCTGATTTGATAAAACCAAGTGGCTCCTGCAATCTGCCATCAAATGTTTGGCAGGCGAGTTTTGTTTTCCAGGGAAAAGCACCGTTGTGTGTGTTTTGGGGCCTGTGGCTGGGAGTGGCCAGCTGGCTCCTTAGAATCCACGATACGCAGGATGGTTCCCAGACCCAAGGTGGCACCAGTGCCAAGTCGGGCTGGTTTGATAGTACCAAGTGGTTCCTGCAATCTGCCATCCAGAAGCGGGGCAGCTGAATTTTGTTTGCCAGAGAAAAAGGCTGTTGTTTGTGTTTCGGGGCCTGTGGCTGGCAGTGGCCGGCTGGCTCCTGAAAAGCTACGATAGGCAGGATGGTGACCAGACCCAAGGTGGCACCAGTGCCAAGTAGGGCTGGTTTCATAGTACCCAGTGGCTCCTGCAATCTCCCATCAGGAAGAGGGGCAGTTGAGTTTTGTTTTCCAGAGAAAAGGGCCGTGGTTTGTGTTTGGGGCCTATGGCTGAGAGTGACCGGCTGGCCCCTGAAAATCCACGATAGGAAGGATGGTTCCCAGATCCAAGGTGGCAGCAGTGCCATGTTGTGCTGGTGTGATAGTCCCAAGTGGCTCCTGCAATCTGCCATCCAGAAGCGGGGCAGCTGAATTTTGTTTGCCAGAGAAAAATGCTGTGGTTTGTGTTTGGGGGCCTGTGGCTGGGAGTGGCCGGCTGGCTCCTGAAAATCCATGATACGCAGCATGGTTCCCAGACCCAAGGTGGCACCAGTGCCAAGTGGGGCTGGTTTCACAGTGTCAAGTGCCTCCTGCAATCTCCCATCCAGAAGCGGGGCAGCTGAGTTTTGTTTGCCTGTGAAACGGGCCGTTGTTTTTGATTGGGGTCTGTGGCCGAGAGTGTTCGGCTGGCTCCTGACAACCCACAATACGCAGGATGTTTCCCAGACCCAAGGTGGCACCAGTGCCAAGTCGGGTTGGTTTGATAGTACCAAGTGGCTCCTGCAATCTGCCATCCAGAAGCGGTGCAGTTGAGTGTTGTTTGCCAGAGAAAAGGGCCGTGGGTTTTGTTTGGGGGCATATGGCTGGGAGTGGCCGGCTGTCTCATTATAAAGATCGATACGCAGGATGGTTCCCAGACCCAAGGTGGCACCAGTGCGAAGTAGGGCTGTTTTTATAGTACCAAGTGCGTCCTGCAATTTGCCATCCAGAAGAGGGGCAGTTGAGTTTTGTTTGCCAGAGAATAGCGCCGTTGTTTGTGTTTGGGGGCTTGTGGCTGGGAGTGGCCGACTGGCGCCTTAGAATCTGTGTTACGCAGCATGGTTCCCAGACCAGAGGTGGCACCAGTGCCAAGTTGGGCTGGTTTGATAGTACCATGTGGCTCCTGCAATCTGCCATCCAGAAGCGGGGCAGCTTACTTTTGTTTGCCAGTGAAACGGGCCGAGGTTTGTGACTTGGGACCTATGGCTGGGAGTGGCCGTCTGGCTCCTTTGAACCCACGATACGCAGGATGGTTCCCAGACCCAAGGTGGCACCAGTGCCAAGTCGGGCTGGTTTGATACTACCAAGTGCGTCCTGCAATCTGCCATCCAGAAGCGGGGCAGCTTAATTTTGCTTGCCAGGGAATCGGGCCGTGGGTTTTGTATGGGGGCCTATGGCTGAGAGTGGCCGGCTGGCTCCTGAAAATCCACGCTAGGCAGCATGGTTCCCAGATGCAAGGTGGCACCAGTGCCAAGTCGGGCTGGTTTGATGGTGCAAAGTGGCTCCTGCAATCTGCCATCCAGAAGCGGGGCAGCTGATTTTTGTTTGCCAGAGAAAAATTCCGTGGATTGTTTTTGGGGGCATATTGCTGGGAGTGGCCGGCTGGCTCCTCAAAATGCTCGATACGCATGATGGTTCCCAGGCCCAAGGTGTCACCACTACCAAGTCGGCCTGCGGTTTTAGTATCAAGTTCATCCTGCAATTTGCCATCCAGAAGAGGGGCAGTTGAGTTTTGTTGGCCAGAGAAACGGGCCGAGGTTTCTGTTTGGGGACATATGGCTGAGAGTGGCCGGCTGGCCCCTGAATATCCACGATACACAGCATGGTTCCCAGATCCAAGGTGGCACCAGTGCCAAGTTGGGCTGGTTTGATAGTACCAAGTGTCTCCTGCAATCTGCCATCCAGAAGCGGGGCAGCTTACTTTTGTTTGCCAGAGAAATAGGCCTAGGTTTTTGTCTGGGGGCCTGTGGCTAGGAGTGGCCGGCTGGCTCCTAAGAATCCACGATACGCAGGATGTTTCCCAGACCCAAGGTGGCACCAGTGCCAAGTCGGGCTGGTTTGATAGTACCAAGTGGCTCCTGCAAACTCCATCAAAATGTTGGCAGACGTGTTTTGTTTTCCAGGGAACAGCGCCGTTGATTTTGTTTGGGGGCCTGTGGCTGGGAGTGGCCGGCTGGCTCCTTAGAATCCACGATACGCAGGATGGTTCCCAGACCCAAGGTGGCACCAGTGCCAAGTCGGGCTGGTTTGATTACACCAAATGGCTCCTGCAATCTGCCATCCAGAAGTGAGGCAGCTAAGTTTTGTTTGCCAGAAAAAGGGCCGTGGTTTTTGTTGGGGGCCTGTGGCTGGGAGTAGCCGGCTGGCTCCTTAAAATCCACGATAGGCTGGATGTTTCCCAGACCCAAGGTGGCACCAGTGCCAAGTCGGGCTGGTTTGATAGTACCAAGTGGCTCCTGCAATCTGCCATCCAGAAGCGGTGCAGTTGAGTTTTGTTTGCCAGAGAAAAGGGCCGTGGGTTGTGTTTGGGGGCATATGGCTGGGAGTGGCCGGCTGTCTCATTAAAAAGAACGATACGCAGGATGGTTCCCAGACCCAAGGTGGCACCAGTGCCAAGTAGGGCTGTTTTTATAGTACCAAGTGCGTCCTGCAATTTGCCATCCAGAAGAGGGGCAGTGGAGTTTTGTTTGCCAGAGAATAGCGCCGTTGTTTGTGTTTGGGGGCTTGTGACTGGGAGTGGCCGACTGGCGCCTTAGAATCTGTGTTACGCAGCATGGTTCCCAGACCAGAGGTGGCACCAGTGCCAAGTTGGGCTGGTTTGATAGTACCAAGTGGCTCCTGCAATCTGCCATCAAAAAGTTGGCAGGCGAGTTTTGTTTTCCAGGGAAAAGCGCCGTTGTTTGTATTTGGGGGCCTGTGGCTGGGAGTGGCCGGCTGGCTCCTTTGAACCCACGATACGCAGGATGGTTCCCAGACCCAAGGTGGCACCAGTGCCAAGTCGGGCTGGTTTGATACTACCAAGTGCGTCCTGCAATCTGCCATCCAGTAGCGGGGCAGCTTAATTTTGTTTGCCAGGGAAACGGGCCGTGGGTTTGTTTGGGGGCCTATGGCTGAGAGTGGCCGGCTGGCTCCTGAAAATCCATGCTAGGCAGCATGCTTCCCAGATGCAAGGTGGCACCAGTTCCAAGTCGGGCTGGTTTGATGGTGCAAAGTGGCTCCTGCAATCTGCCATCCAGAAGCGGGCAGCTGATTTTTGTTTGCCAGAGAAAAATTCCGTGGATTGTTTTTGGGGGCATATTGCTGGGAGTGGCCGCTGGCTCCTTAAAATGCTCGATACGCATGATGGTTCCCAGGTCCAAGGTGTCACCACTACCAAGTCGGCCTGCGGTTTTAGTATCAAGTTCATCCTGCAATTTGCCATCCAGAAGAGGGGCAGTTGAGTTTTGTTTGCCAGAGAACAGGGCCGAGGTTTCCTGTTTGGGGATATATGGCTGAGAGTGGCCGGCTGGCCCCTGAATATCCACGATACACAGCATGGTTCCCAGATCCAAGGTGGCACCAGTGCCAAGTTGGGCTGGTTTGATAGTCCCAAGTGTCTCCTGCAATCTGCCATCCAGAAGCGGGGCAGCTTACTTTTGTTTGCCAGAGAAATAGGCCTAGGTTTTTGTTTGGGGGCCTGTGGCTAGGAGTGGCCGGCTGGCTCCTAAGAATCCACGATACGCAGGATGTTTCCCAGACCCAAGGTGGGCACCAGTGCCAAGTCGGGCTGGTTTGATAGTCCCAAGTGGCTCCTGCAAACTGCCATCCAGAAGCGGGGCCGCTGAGTTTTGTTTGCCAGGGAAATGGGCCGTTGTTTGTGTTTGGGGGCCTTTGGCTGGGAGTGTTCGGCTGGTTCCTCAATATGTACGATACGCAGGATTGTTCCCAGACCCAAGGTGGCACCAGTGCCAAGTCGGGCTGGTTTGATGGTGCAAAGTGGCTCCTGCAATCTGCCATCCAGACGCGGGGCAGCGGATTTTTTTTTTCCATGAGAAATGGTCCGTGGTTTGTTTTTGGGGGTATATGGCTGGGCCTGGCCGGCTGGCTCCTTAAAAAGCTCGATATGCAGGATGGTTCCCTGACACAAGGTGGCACCAGTGCCACAACGGGCGGTTTTCGTAGTACAAAGTGCGTCCTAAAATTTGCCATCCAGAAGAGGGGCAGTTGAGTTTTGTTTGCCAGAGAAAAGGGCCGTGGTTTGTTTTTGGGGGCATATGGCTGAGAGTGGCTGGCTGGCCCCTGAAAATCCACGATACACAGGATGGTTCCCAGATCCAAGGTGGCACCTGTGCCAAGTCGGGCTGATTTGATAGTACTAAGTAGCTCCTGCAATCTGCCATCCAGAAGCGGGGCAGCTTACTTTTGTTTGCCAGGTAAACGGGCCGAGGTTTGTGTTTGGGGGCCTATGGCTGAGAGTGACCGGCTGGCTCCTGAAAAGCTACAATAGGCAGGATGGTGACCAGACCCATGGTGGCACCAGTGCCAAGTTGGGCTGGTTTGATAGTACCAAGTGGTTCCTGCAATCTGCCATCCAGAAGCAGGGCAGCTGAGTTTTGTTTGCCAGAGAAAAGGGCCTTGGTTTGTGTTTGGGGCATATGGCTGGGTGTGGCCAGCTGGCTCCTTAAAATGCACGATATGCAACATGGCTCCCAGACCCAAGGTGGCACCAGTGCCAAGTTGGGCTGGTTTGATAGTACCAAGTGGCTCCTGCAATCTTCCATGATCACGTGGAGAAATACTTTCTGGTTTCAGCCTCATGCTCTTTCTTCTCTCCCTCAACTTCTCTATCACCTCTCATCTGGTTCACATGCGCTGTCTTCAAGGTCCACAGGCTACTTTTCACAGAATCTTCTGGCCTGATGAAGTAAGAATGATGAATAGAACAGAGCTGGGATCTATTTTCCAGTTTGGATAAAATGCATTCTGCACACAAATCCAAGGAGAACGGGCTGCCCCGATGCCCAGAAAATCTTTCACTCCTGCTAGTGTTCTACGTCACCGCAACTTAGTCTGAAAGAAAAGCTTTTTCTCTGAGAGCATCTGAGAGGTTTGCATGAAGCACTGATATCTGACATATGCAATTTTGAATAGGAGAGGAAAAAGAAAATGGCAAGGAGTTTTTAATTTTAGTGGTTTCAATTTTAATTTCCGTGCACTTTTTCAAAACTTGTCAGCTCAAATGCCCATCAACATCTTTTAGTCATCTGTAAGTCAGTATTCATATAAAATGTGCTTCAAATCCAAAGAATTTCAAATTTGCACTCCAAGCTTCTATGCCTAGATTTATGATTTCCTACACATATTAGATGAAAGGAAGGCCTTTTTTACTGTGGGAGTGCTGGAACACTGGAACAGGTTGCCCAGAGAAGTTGTGGGTGTCCCATCCCTGAAAGTATTCAAGGTCACCTTGGACGGGGCTTGGAGCAGCAACAAAGGAGAAGCTTGATGGTAGAGAAACAAAGTCGGACTATAGAAGAAACTCGGATTGAAGTATAGGATCAAGTTTTCTCTCAGCTCTTGGGGTAAATTCAAAGTTGTACAAAATGACATTTATCTGTGCTATTCACTACTGTAACAGAAAGTTTCATGAAAACTGTACAGAAGATAGTAAATTTTAAAAGAGATAAGAATTACAGCATAAAATCCATGGGATAGGTTACAACATGAGACACTCTCTAAGAGAAAATCTCTTTGTTTCAGCACTTCATCGGGGGTAAGATTTCATGAAGTGCCAAAGAAGGCGGCAAAATATCATTCGGGACATTATTTACTGGAATTCAGCCTGGCCATTAGTAGGAACTGCCTTTGAACATATCATGTAGATATACCACACACACTTTCCCTTCACTGAAAAATTACTGTTTACAACAAATAAGCAATTGACGATCAAAATTGATTGAAAGCATCTTAAACATGTCAAGTATTTCATTGTAGATGATCTGTGATCCAAATGCTTCTTCCACCTTCGAGAGGGACAGAAGAATTCTTCCATATCATGATGGTTTTAAAATTGTATCAACCAATGTTTTCTGCTGAAAAGATATCATCTATTTTTTTCTATTTTTGGAAGAAAATATTCCTAGACATACAACAGGTGAGAACTAAGTAATTTTAAAGAAACAAATGAAATGAAAATATTCTGTAAATAGAATGAAATGAAAAGCTGTGTTTTAAATAGGAGCTAAATATTAAACAGAATTTTTGTACCAGGCATTTGAATTACTGCACCAGCTCTTTTGCCCATCAAGAGAGGCATTTAGCATTTCAGTCTTTTCCAAGGTGTTCATGATCTGCTATGCTGATCTCTGTGTGTGCCTAGGTGTGTGTGGAGGGGGGGGGCATATGAAGGGGAGTGTGTATGTTTGCTTTACAATTGTTGTGGCAGATTCATGCCTCAGCTCCACATTTTGTTTTAAAAAGGTCACACCGAGTGGATATGAAGTTTACTATCAACAAGAGATCGATTCCCAAATCATCCATTTGACTCTCCCTTATAAATCATGTGCTTTGTTGCATATTTTATCAAATATACTTTCAAGCCAGATGGAGGAAGGAGGATGTGGGAATCCCTCCACCATCTTGCAACTTTTATGTAAGTAGGTTTTCAAGAAAATCATCATTTCTCTTTTAAATATGTCTGGAACAGGCATGATGGTAGTGTCAACCTGTTGGAGTTTTTGTTGCTGGAAGAAGTTGTACAAAAGGATTGGTTTTTACATTGACCAGTTACTGAATCAAGCGCAGGAATACATTGGAAATTTAGCTGGGGGTTCCTTTTCCCAGCAGACTACTTCTAGAACGAGCTTGTACACTGAAGCTGACTCTTTTGCTCTCTTTTTGTTTCTTTCCTATTTTCTTGGCTTCTTTGCCACTATCTAGACAATTTTGGAACTTTGTTCCCAACTAAAATGGTTTCAATAGTCTGATTGTGATCATACATTTTTACAAGGAATTTTTAAAATCTTTCTCGAGTCCAGAAAGTCAAGGACTTAGATCTTTTTCTTCCCTTATCAATATTGCCATGAAATTGATAAATAAAGACCAACTCTTTATTTTTGTTTTTAACCCACGTAGATAATTCCCATCCATTAATCCATTTTGTGGACCAATAGCTGCCATTCTGATGGAAGCTGTCACTTCTTAACAATAGGCATTCTGTGACTATGTTGACTGCACTTTGGGTGAAGATCCTAACTGGTCTTAGATATACATAGGGAGAAATTTGCTCAGCCAGTGTCAGTCTTAAGCATGCGTATCAGAAGATCTTTCTAGAGCTGGGAATTTTCCCATGAAAGGGATTCAGTTAGGGAAGAGACACTTGTGCCAGAGTTTTACATTCTTCTTGAACACTGCTTAAGGAACTTAGATGCCATGTCCATTTGGATCTCTGTCTGCACAGAACTTTGTCATGCAGCGCTTTGAAATGCATCTTGAAGAGAATTCACTAGCACAGAATGAAAGAGAGTGGAAGGGGTTGGTGGGGCTAACCAGGCCCAACCCCCCTGCCTAAACCAGGATACCTAGAGCCTCTTGCCCAGGATTCTATCTGGGTGTACTTTTAATGTCTTCAAAGATCCAGGCTCCACAATCTTTCTGGGCAGTCTGTGCCGTGGTTCAGTCACCCTGACAGTAAAGAAACATTTACTGATGTTCAAAGGCAATCTCCTGTATTTCAGTGTGTGCCCACTGCCTCTTGTCTTTTCCCTCAGCATCACTGAAAAGACACTGATTCCCTCCCCTTTGCACTATTGCTTCCATATGTATGTGTGATGCCATGTAGAGGTATGTCAAAAACCTCCCTGAAGCCCAGGCAGATAATATTCCCTTCATCTACCAGTCAAGTTGATTCATCAGAGGAGTTTAAAGTGATGTTCAGCATGAAATTCCCCTGAAAAATCATGCTAACTACATTATTTGGTCATCTGTCATGTGCCTGGCAAGGATTTCCAGGAAGAGCTGCTTCATCAACTTCCTGGGGATAAAAAAGAGGCTGGCTGGTTTGTACTATGGCGAGTCCTCTTAATTGCCTTTTTTGAAGATGGGTGTCATTTGCTAACATCCACTCTTTAGCTCCTCTTCTCATCTACACCTCGGCAAAAGCTTTTCCACTATGTCTGGCTAGGAAAAACTGTGCCAGCACAGAAAACATCTCCCATCGTGTTCTAGAAGTTGCACGGATGTCTGCCAAGTGTTTGGCAGGAAGAAAAGAAAAGTTGTCCAAAACAGCTTCCAATCGAATGTTCCTGTGATTGGAAAAGTCAGGAGAGTGCAAAGGTACTGTTTTCTATCAGTTGGCAAGGTGCGCACACAATCCCAGTGTTGTACAGCTTGCTTCTTCACCTTCCCGAAGCTGCCGCTCTCGCCGGCTGCCGGAGCCCAAGAAGCGGCTTCTTCGCGCAAAGACGATTGTGCCGCTCACAGTGCTCTCCTTAGCGCGGCTTCTGCCGAAAGACGCCCGGCAGCGGCTCTACCTCCGGAGAGCATCCTACCTTCGTCTTTCGCGTCTTTTGTAGTCTACATCTTAGCAAAACGCTTCTCCACTAGGTCTGGCTAGGAAAAACTGTGCCAGCACAGAAAACATCTCCCATCGTGTTCTAGAAGTTGCACGGATGTCTGCCAAGTGTTTGGCAGGAAGAAAAGAAAAGTTGTCCAAAACAGCTTCCAATCGAATGTTCCTGTGATTGGAAAAGTCAGGAGAGTGCAAAGGTACTGTTTTCTATCAGTTGGCAAGGTGCGCACACAATCCCAGTGTTGTACAGCTTGCTTCTTCACCTTCCCGAAGCTGCCGCTCTCGCCGGCTGCCGGAGCCCCAAGAAGCGGCTTCTTCGCGCAAAGACGATTGTGCCGCTCACAGTGCTCTCCTTAGCGCGGCTTCTGCCGAAAGACGCCCGGCAGCGGCTCTTACCTCCGGAGAGCATCCTACCTTCGTCTTTCGCGTCTTATGTAGTCTACACCTCGGCAAAAAGCTTTTCCACTATGTCTGGCTAGGAAAAACTGTGCCAGCACAGAAAACATCTCCCATCGTGTTCTAGAAGTTGCACGGATGTCTGCCAAGTGTTTGGCAGGAAGAAAAGAAAAGTTGTCCAAAACAGCTTCCAATCGAATGTTCCTGTGATTGGAAAAGTCAGGAGAGTGCAAAGGTACTGTTTTCTATCAGTTGGCAAGGTGCGCACACAATCCCAGTGTTGTACAGCTTGCTTCTTCACCTTCCCGAAGCTGCCGCTCTCGCCGGCTGCCGGAGCCCAAGAAGCGGCTTCTTCGCGCAAAGACGATTGTGCCGCTCACAGTGCTCTCCTTAGCGCGGCTTCTGCCGAAAGACGCCCGGCAGCGGCTCTTACCTCCGGAGAGCATCCTACCTTCGTCTTTCGCGTCTTTTGTAGTCTACATCTTAGCAAAACGCTTCTCCACTAGGTCTGGCTAGGAAAAACTGTGCCAGCACAGAAAACATCTCCATCGTGTTCTAGAAGTTGCACGGATGTCTGCCAAGTGTTTGGCAGGAAGAAAAGAAAAGTTGTCCAAAACAGCTTCCAATCGAATGTTCCTGTGATTGGAAAAGTCAGGAGAGTGCAAAGGTACTGTTTTCTATCAGTTGGCAAGGTGCGCACACAATCCCAGTGTTGTACAGCTTGCTTCTTCACCTTCCCGAAGCTGCCGCTCTCGCCGGCTGCCGGAGCCCAAGAAGCGGCCTTCTTCGCGCAAAGACGATTGTGCCGCTCACAGTGCTCTCCTTAGCGCGGCTTCTGCCGAAAGACGCCCGGCAGCGGCTCTTACCTCCGGAGAGCATCCTACCTTCGTCTTTCGCGTCTTATGTAGTCTACACCTCGGCAAAAAGCTTTTCCACTATGTCTGGCTAGGAAAAACTGTGCCAGCACAGAAAACATCTCCCATCGTGTTCTAGAAGTTGCACGGATGTCTGCCAAGTGTTTGGCAGGAAGAAAAGAAAAGTTGTCCAAAACAGCTTCCAATCGAATGTTCCTGTGATTGGAAAAGTCAGGAGAGTGCAAAGGTACTGTTTTCTATCAGTTGGCAAGGTGCGCACACAATCCCAGTGTTGTACAGCTTGCTTCTTCACCTTCCCGAAGCTGCCGCTCTCGCCGGCTGCCGGAGCCCAAGAAGCGGCTTCTTCGCGCAAAGACGATTGTGCCGCTCACAGGGCTCTCCTTAGCGCGGCTTCTGCCGAAAGACGCCCGA